>NC_139971.1:4320000-4925000 GCF_963993115.1 Abramis brama
TCCAAACATTTACAGGGTTTTTATCTAAAATAGTCACGGATGATTACTTGCATAGCTAAAAGCTGATTAAAGATATGGAAGCCATTGATGATTGTTGCACAATTTGTTACATTAAGACAGTTTATGAAATATATGACAATTTAGCAACACAAGACAAGTGTTGATGACAGTGCATATGTATTGTCAGCAGCCCTGTTGTTTTATATAAATGGGTTTTATTGCAGTATATTTTACCACATTACATTTATATTTTACACATTACATGTATATTGCATATTAATTCATATTAAATGTGATTTAACATATCTGTTTTATTCAGAGAAAGTCATAGATTCCAAAGCAGATATGAATGTTAAAGACTTTAAACTAAAAATTGTACTATTATTAAACATTTATAAAGTCATTATAACTGATTAATAAACTTTCTGAGGCAACACTTTATAACAAGCTCCCATTAGTTACCGTTAGTTAATGCATTAACTAACATTAACAATGAGCATCTTAGTCAACTATTCATTATTAGTTTCATTAAATGATATTAACAGATACAACTTTTGATTTTACAAATGTATTAGTAAATGTGGAAATTAACAATGCCGTATATTTTTAAGATTTTAATCATACTATTTACCATATATTACATATCAAATTCATATTATACATAATACATTTTATTACATACATATTTTAAATATGAATTCATATTATGGTTTTTTGTTGTTGTTGTTTTTCAATTTTGCTCAGAAAGTCATGGACTCTAAACCAGAGATAAATCTTTACTGTTATGAAAACTATTTTGTTATAAAGCATTTATAAAGTGATTATAACTGATTAATAAACATCATGCAAACTTATCATGGTAACAATGGTTAAGCAATGAGCAATACATTTTTGTTACAGTGTTTATTAATCTTTGTTAACTGTTCATTGCTTGTTTCATTAAATGATATTAACCGACACAACTTTTGATTTGTATTAACGTTTTAGTTAATGTTGAAATTAACATTAATTAAATTAATACATGCTTTAGGACTATTTTTTTTTATTGTTAGTTCTTGTTAACTAATGTTTGCCACTGCAGACTGTGTTACATGACCCGAAAAGTTGAAGCCAAACAGTGTGTCTCTCTCTTTAGTGATAATCAGTGACACTTCAATCATCGACATTTCCACTGCAACTTCCTGTCAGCCGTAATCCTCTGCCTCAGGGTTTGAAGCTACCTTTGACCCTGACCCCTTTAGTTTGCACACACACACACATGTGTGTATGTTCACACATGCACAAGCTCACATACAGCCCAAGGTGATTGCCTTTGCTCTCATCAATGTGTGCAATAAACTACCAAAAATGCACTTGACGGTACAAACCTGTTTGAGCGAGGTGCACTACAGGACAGCGTGGAGGAAGTGCGGAGTGAATGATACGCCTGTAATAGTCAAACTTGTTTATTCAAGAAATAATTGTGTAAAGAAAAGGATGTGAGGATGTTTTTTTTTATATAGAAAATAATAGGACAAATCATCACTCCTCTTTATATTATGTTCATCAAGTTGTGTCATAGATTATAATGATCAATGTATTACCAGTTTTTAAGGCACAACCCAGGTAAATTACAGTTTTATTGACTGTTTTATTGACTTGAAGTTGACCCAGGCCTATAAAACGGCTAAGTACATTTTTCACAGACTTTTTGCTGCAAGCAGTTTCTACAACAAAACCTTTTCCACTTTGTTTTGTGTTTCATTTTGCTCCATATTCGTAGTTCCATAATACATCAGTATACCGTGAACATGAATCTGATCCATAAAGTGTCAATGCTGGTGACTTAATGCCTGCAACACAATAGCAAGGTTGAGCATAAAAATATACCTGGTTAATGTGAAGATGTAAATGTTAAAAGATTACTGTGGTATTTTAAATATAGACTCATCCTACTGCGATGAACATACAGTACATACGTAGAGCACATTATATTTGCTTGGCGCACAAAAACAAAAGTTAGTTCTCGCACATCAATCACGCACGTTTGAGTTTCAGTTTAGCATATTTGACACTTTCATTGGAAGATCAAAGAATAATGCATGAGAGAATATTAAAATATCTTCATTTGTGTTTTGTGTGAAGATTAATGAAGTCTTGTGGGTTTGGAACGTCATTAGGGTGAGAGAATGCTGTCAGAATTTTTAGCTTTGGGTGAACTATGCCTTTAATCCCTGTTTAGCACTTAAAAGTTTGCAGGATTGTTTTGAATGAAATATAATTGGTAACTTTTTTTGTTTCGTTTTTCTTTTATTTATATATTACACTAGTGCTCATCAACTTGTGAGATTTCAGAGGACATGCCAACATTTCTGGTAAGTGAACATAGTGAGCAAATGATACTAAATGGCTTTTATGTTGCATTCTGGGAAATTCTATGAAACAAAACTCTGCGCACTGGAACCATTTTGACAATGACCGACTCCTAGTGCACTTACTACTGAATGAGAGAGCTGATTGAGACTCAACTTCACTGTTTAAAACGATTTTTCAAAGTCATAAATAAAACAAAGATTATTGGAGAACATTTTACAAGAAAATACTTTGGCCCTGTCCCAAATGGAACTCTACGCCTTTGCGATCTTCCTCCGTCCACACTTTCATGACGTGATGCCTCTTCGGCCCTGTCCCAAATGGCACACTTCATGTGCACTTGCGATCTTTTTGCGACTTACACTGGCTATGCGTGTCCGTTAAGTACATGAGAACGTAGGGTGTCCCATTTGTCATTTTAGGTTTCAGAAGGGTGCTCACGAGCAGACGATATGCGCCCTCGATGCACACTATTGCCGAGACCGCACTGATGCGAGCTCCTCACCAGACTTCTTCCCAACAGTCAAAGTGGCGTTACGTCACAAAAGTGCAGACTCGTAGGAAGACCGTGAGTGTTTAGGGTTTCATTTGGGACAGGGCCATAGACTCACAGGTAGAAGTCTGCTGCAGAGTTTGAGGCCTCGGCAATAGTGTGCATCGATAGTGTTCATCGAGGGCGCAAATCGGCTACAAAGGGGGGTGCTCACAAACATCCTTATGAAACCTAAAATTAGGACTTAACCTAAACCTAAAATCTTGTGGACTTAACAGACATGTGCACGCCATTCACATGATCGCAAGTGCACAAGAAGTGTACCATTTAGGACACGATCTTTCAGTGTTTCTACTTCAAAATTGCATGTTTAATTTAATGTGATACTTGCCATTTTTTATTATTTGTGAAATTTACTAGCAATTTCTCAGTGAAAACGGCTTCAAAGTAACATTTTCTTCACAGTGTTCTACAGTCTAGCAAATCAACAAACATGAAATCATCATATCAGACTGACTCAAAATTAATGGCATCTTTATTAAATGTTATTAAATATGCAAACACACACACATACAATAAAAACGACATAACGTTTGGGTGAAAAAGGATTCTCCTCAAATATCTATCTATATAGTCTTCTCCTCCAAAAACAAAGGTATAGTCACCCAATAAAATTCAGTATGTACACCAGAAAAATAGTGTTTTTATATCAAAGAAGGAATATATTTTCAATATTTGTTGTTAGCCAAACACAGAAAAAAACTATACAAATAAAATCTTTGCAAAAGGCAACATTGGTTTGAAAGAGCTTATGACATGCAGGATAGAAGAGGCTGTGATGTATTTGTGGGCCGTCAGTCAGATGTAGGCATGTGCCGAGCTGCCACGGGCTTCGACATGTCCCGCAGATTTTCCTTTTTCTTGGCCGTTTTTTTTTTTTTTACTAGTTCGAGTTTGATTTATTAATTGCTTTGCACCCCTGACAGATTAAGTGGTTTTTCTTACAGTAATAAAACCAGCCTGCACTTAGTGGTGTCATACTGCGCCACACCACAGAGGGGGAAAAGGGTTCAACTTTTCTTTTTTTTCTCTTTTTTTTTCATTCAAAGGGAATGAAATGGGAAAAAACATACAATAGCTAGCATGCTCCATCTGGGAGTTCATATATCATGTGTTTCAGCCTCAAAGAATAGTACTAAATGGCCGTGCAAAGGTTATACACACACACAAAAAAAGTGATTTGAAGAAAGGATTCGGTTGAAATACAATGAATTCGAAGCATGTCACGCATAAAACGAACAAAATAAACTCCTTTTCTCTGCAAATAGAAAAAGAAAAACACATTGTCGTTTGGCAGAGAGTGGGCACTTTGGAAGCTTTACTTAAATCAATATTCCCTTTAATGTTTTCTCAAAATTTATGTTCTTTTTCTGTATAAGCTGACAGATTCTTTATCCATTGAGATGTTGAATGGATAAAGCTAATCTTTACCCAAACTGGACAATCCTGCTTTAAAAAGAGCCACATTTTCTCACGTGAAATCCAGAACTCTGTACATGTTTACACTGGTATTCATACTAACCCATCCTATTAACTTTTAATGGCAGCAGCTTCATGGATGTGTAAAAAAAGGAAAAAATACCTCAAAGGGCACTTTAGCTATTCAAATATATGTGTTTTGGCACAGAATCCCAAGCTACAGTACACAGGTGCACTGTAAACTACAGGCGCAATTAAACAGGTACTATTTACAGGGAAAGAGAGAGAGAGAGAAAAACACTTACTGTTTGTTCATTTAGAAGGCGCTGAACCGGTGAGTCTGTGCGATGTTGCCGTATCTGGCAGCATATTATAAAATGTTTTATAAAATACATTTCAGAAAGGCAGCTGTATGACAGAAACATTTAAAGCAATGTTACAATCTTGATCACTGCATCGCCATATGTAGTGGAAAGTATTTGGACACTTCGGCGTACTGTAAAATGCCTGCATGTCATTGCATTAGACAACAAAATCAGCAAACAAATGGGCTCAATGTGATTTTTGGTGGATGTATGTAACCACTGGTGAACTTTGAACATTTTGTCCAATTGTTTCATCATTTAACACCAGCAAAAGCATATTTTTTGTGTGTGAAATGAAACTTTTTTGGTAATACAAGCCACTTGGTTTGATGTTTTGTTGTTTTGCAATGACACTCACATTTTTGTGTCTAAAGCACCCCTATACTGTTTGGTGCCTCTTAAAATCAGGCTTGGGAAGCCGTTTAACTGTCTTTGAAAAGTCTTTCAGTAGCTGTCTTTGGTTGTGCATCAGCATGGCTGTGTTTAGCTGGTGGTCATTTCTTCTGACGGAGATGGAGGAGCCTGTTCTAGCGCCGGGGTTTCTGGACAGACCGACTCGGTGGATGTAGAGGATGTACTGAGATCTTGAGGTTGACATTGGAAGACCTCCTTTTCCACATGCAGCTTCTCCTCCTCCACCAGTTTGGCCGCCAGCCGTTCCTCGGCCTCGATCTCCTCTGTGGTCGGGATGGAGTTCTTCTTAGGTCGGCCTTTAGGCTTGGTAGGAGCCTCGTGTCCTCCTTTTAGCACCTAGAGAAACAGGGACACGTGAAAAATGTGGGCCTAGTCAAAGGTGAGGATGGTTATTACAGTGATTAAGGGAAGATATATAGCCATTTGGGCTGGCCCTCAACGCTCGTTTTTCTCAGAGGTGAACTCGCTCTGGATCTTTTGTTCCCGCTTTGAGAGGTCGATCGCGCTGACGTAGACCTGTACTGTCCTCTAAATCATCGCTCATTTGTCCCACACACACTCACCGAGCAGCCCGGGGCCGTAGCTGTTACACACACTGATTGTATTGAGTGCCGAGAAGGGCAGCTCAACACTGTCTAATGGATTTTTAATGATATGTCTCAGAGTTTCCATTTCCACACAGAAAGCTTTGGTGGATTTTCAACACAGATGTTTTTATTGATACAAGATGACAGTATCTCAACGACCTAAGTTATCTAAGCAGACAATCCTATGAACTTGTGATGTTAGCCTTGAGCGAGCTCGTTCGACTCACCATTTTCTTCCATTTCATGCGTCTGTTCTGGTACCATGTCTTCACCTGGAGCTGAGTGAGTCCCAGAGACTGAGCCAGGTCCAATCTGCACACACACACACACACATACAAAGTGCAGGTTAAAAGAAAGGGCATAAATCAAACACAAATAGGTTATTATTCTGTTCCAAAAGTCAAAGACACCAAAAGTAAGAAACTAAATTATGCTACAACCTAAGATACATATTTATGCCAAATAATAAGGTGGTATTAAACTAATAATAAAGAAATAATTTCAAAATAATTTTAAAAAGCGGACTACTTTACCCAAAATAATTTAATTGTGAGTCAACGTTAACCATGCCCTATTTGTATGACATGCGGAGTGCAGTATATCTAGTGCAACAAGTCAGAAATGAACCGGTGATCAGTGCAAAAATGTTCCAAATACTTAAAATATGGGTGCAAAAAATGATAAATTGCTTGGTTTATGTCTTTTAATAAAACTGAATGTGTAATAAGAAGCAGTTTGATAAAAAAAAAAAAAAAAAGCTCTGAAAATGCTGAATGTGACATTATGGAATGAAAATCCATAATTGTTCAGGCTGGGAATTAATTTATCCCACTGAAGTATTTGACAAAATATATTATGGGTGACATGCTGTTTTCGCAATTAATAATAAATAAATCAATTCATCTTAATAAATGAAAAATGTGTTATATCTACAGCTTATATGTGTGTGTGATTCCAAATCCGACACTTCTGAGTATTGTGAACCTATAGGCAGTGGTAGGTCAGTTTAGGAGCAGAGCATGTGGCGTTCTGACCTGTGAAACCCTCAAGCAAGTAACAAGAATGACTGCAAAGAAGGCGGGAAACTTCAGAACTGGAAGTAATTGACCGAAATCCCAAAGTCACCTGTCGTCCTACACATAAAAGCCAGTGGGTGGCCATCTAGAGTGCAGATGTAGATCTAATCACTGCAAAATTCCCAAAGCTGGCATGACATATCAGAAAGTTCTGCCAAGCTCTGAACTGAAGAGTCTTCCCAGGCCGAATGTAATCGCAGACCTCCCGTGGAATGCCATCACGCTTTATCTGGACAGAACAAGGACAAGGTAATCCAGTCATGGAGCTCCTGACTTGCCCGAAGGCAATAGTAGATCTTTTCGGGGCACTTGGGCAGGCAGAGCATGACTAATGCAGCGATTGGTCTGCGGGAACTTGATAGGCAAGGAGGGGACATGCGAGATGGGATTTGAGGGAACGAGAGAGCCACATATCAAACGAGTGCACAGATTTCTGCTACATCTACATTCAGAGTCACACAGGATTACACAGCTCCTCTGCTGAGCCTCTCAGAGAGTCACATGAGGTGCAGTGATCTTCTGGAAATGAGCAGATTAACACTCGCTCTCAAAAGCCCTTGACTTCGCTCTTTCCTCTTCTCTCCCTCTTTATCTGTTTATTATCTCATTTTCCTCCTTTTTCTTCTAAGTTGTGCATGAGAGACAAGCTTTTCCATTGTATGAAAAACTAAATGGTAAATGTCCTTAAATGGCAGTACTATGGTAAAGATGCGAACACTATGGTATTTTATTACATCTAATTTATTACGTTGCTGCAGCAAATATATTTTTATGTATTTTGAATCTGGGTATCAATTTCCTAAACATTATGTCTCTAATTCTGTGGTCTCTTTTAATATAATAAAACATTTAGGATTAATTTGTATTATTACATTTTATTATAGTGAGACTCTCTCATCCCATTCTCACATAATTACCAAATAAATACATTTTAAAATTTTATATATATATATATATATATATCAACAATAATAATTCTGTAAAAATAATTTCATAAAATTAAAACTATACCACCAATTACATTTTGCACCAGGTATTTTCATGTACTATTCATAAGGTAATACCACTGTATTTGTAGTGCTTTTATTGATGGTAAAAGAAAAGAAACCTTAATTGTCTTGCAGACTGACAGAGTAAAACATGAAAAATGTGTTTATTTATTTGTTAAGTGTCACATGTCATATCACACTGAGGTATGTTTAAGCAAAACGTATGACTAGGAGTGGTGGGGATTTTTCTTTTTTTAAGCAGCAGTCTAGCTGTCTGTCATTTGTGGCTGTTTCTGTGCTGTAATTGGTGGTAAGAAAAGCACCTCTGTGTTTGTGCTTATTATTCTTCAGAGAGAAACCACACACACACACGCTGCATTCCTATGCCGGCACACTCCTTGCAACTATGAGCCTAATTTAAGCTCAGTTTGGGTTCTGACATTTATTCATAATGATGATGAAGATGATTATAATCATCTCTGCCTCATAAAAAAAAAAAAAAATACTGTGATATAATGATATAAATCATTACGTTCCATATTGCATCATGTTTTTCATTGCTTTCATGTTCTGATTGTGTGGCCTAGGCGGACAAGCCAAAAACAGCACAACACCTTCAGGTCGTCTTTGAGATTGATAAACACAAACCCGAGGCGTTTTGAGGCCCATTCCTCAAACTTGCCAGAAGATGAGGAATTCCCCTCACTTGTTTTTCATTCAGCCATGAATGAATTTGTTCGTTCCTCAGGCAAAGTGTGTGACAGAGTGATAGAGCAGAGGCTAACCATGACCTAGCGGTGAACTAAGCGGCCTTGAGCCAAAACCTTTTCCCAAATGACCCGACAGGACCCAACAGAACAGACTCTTCCATGCCAGCTTTTCTTGCAGAACTTTGCATACTTGGGTCAGTGATTTCTGAGAAAATTACTTATTCTAAATTAAGAATGAATAATATATTGCTAACTATATCGGGATCAATCATGCATAGTTTTATTTTTATTACATACTATAATTATTATTTATCAGTCTGATTAGTCTATATATATATATATATAAAGCTTTTTTATGCTTTTTTTTTTTTTTGTAAACAATTTTGTCAGATAAATACCTTAATAAAGTTTAATGTTTTGTTCTTAAACATGTAACACTTATACAGTAAAACATTTTCTTCACATTTTTATGGTTTAATCAAAGTTGTGGGGTCATTTTAAAAAAAGAAAATCCCCACCGGACAACACTTTTGTTCACTACTATATATATATATATATTATACACGTGCGCACACGCACATGCATGCATGTGTGTGTGTGTGTGTATACTTTCATAACTCATTTTAGCTAATCTTTTGCATGGATGCTCAATCAAACAATACTTCATCTTTGAGTCGATATGAGACCACAACTGCATGATGCATGGCAATATTTGTTTTCTTGTTTTATGACAGACAAGAGAGCTATCTGTAAAACAAAAGTGAATAAGTGGAGTGAGTGTGTAAGAGAGAGTCTTGCGGCGGCTGTCTTGACTTTGCACGTCTGGTGGTGCTGACAGTTTTCAGACAATTATGTCTGACAGCTCATATGTCGGCTGTGTCTGACCAAAAATTCTGAGAATTGTGCGTGTGTGTGTGTGTGTGTGTGGCAGACACGCTCAGAATCATTGTAGGTGGGACAGAACTGATTTTTTTGGGATTTTTACCCAAATACACCCTTAGGGCTCTATGGAAACACATCCACTCCGGCCAAATCTAAACGCAGAGCCAAACTGAAATGGAAAATGTGTTATTGCCGGAAAAAAAACTGTCCCATGCGAGAAGACCCACGACACGTAAATTACCTCATCTCATTGTACAAAGCCCCAAAG
The DNA here is from genome assembly GCF_963993115.1 of Abramis brama. Lineage (NCBI taxonomy): Eukaryota > Metazoa > Chordata > Actinopteri > Cypriniformes > Leuciscidae > Abramis > Abramis brama. The sequence continues at coordinate 4,329,616 of NC_139971.1, forward strand.
TTTTTTTAAATACACCTGCGTGTGCTTTAAATGATTGGCATGAAATCAATGTAATACATTTTTGTTTGCTTTTCTTGGCATGTGTCCCTGTTGTCTTGAATGGGGTAGTGTTTCTTTTAAAGGCTTCTTTTGCTATTCGAAGCATGGTTGAAATGTTACTGTCGTCTTAACTACAACTCTGGGCAATATAATAGTTTGGCTAACAGTGATTTGCTTCAGGTTAAAGTGTTTATTCCAGGCTTTAAATGCACTTAGCATTATTTTAATTTATAGCATATCACAATTACTATGCTTTCTTAAAGTCAACATTAAATCTCTGTTTCATTGAGCAAGATTCATCATTGCACATTGCCAAATTCTAAAATGTTTTTCTCTGTAATTTGTGCATTATTTAATGCCAATTTGGTATGTTCAAATCAATTCCCAGAAATAAACATGAAAAAAAAAAAATATCTGAATCATTTTAACAGGTTATTTTTTTTTTTAAATGTCTTTTTTTTTTTTTTTCATACATTTTTCCACCCAATAAATATATATTTTTAAAAATTGAATTTGTGAATAACGTTTTCACTTTTCCAGTATAACTTTGACAGGCCATGTACGAGGCACGAATACTGCACTGTAAAAAAAAATATTTTCATGATTTATCACAACTTTTTATCTTTTGCCAAATCAACCTTTTTTGATTTGTGCGAATGGATGTGGTTCAGATAACATAACATTTTGAGTTTCTGTTAATTTAACCAATTTCCTTCACTATATTTACTCAAATATTTTATTTCAATGGACTCAAAATTTTAAGTCAACCAGGTAACTTCCTTTTTTTAAGTTAAACCAACAATAATGTTTCACAGTGTGGAGAAATGCCCTCGCACACAGTAAAATCAAGTGTAAAAGCCCTCTGACCTGTCGGGAGTGGAGAGGTATTTCTGCTTCTGGAACTTCTTCTCCAGGCCCAGGAGCTGCAGCTCCGTGAAGATGGTGCGGCTGCGGCGGGGTTTCTTCAGTCGCGGGGCGGAGTGCTCCGTCTCTGACTCGCTGCTGATGCTGACGGGGGTCTCGCTGTGCGTGGGCTCGGAGGTGAGCGGGTGCTGGGGTGAGAGAAGGGGCAGGTGTGGAGACTGAGGCTGGTGTGTGATCACGGAGAGGAGAGGGTACGATCTCAGAGGGGTAGAGCCTGGGAGAACACAGTCAACGAAACGCTCTTGTTAGCACTGATAGCACACAAATATTGACAGATGTTGTTGCCGGAAACATTAATGAAGAGGCAACTCTTTATAATAAGGTCACATTGATTAAAATGTGTAACTCGAAAGCAACGTCAACGACCGCGCCAAACACTGTAGGCTGGCTTCACATTCCTCTGGTGCCTCAAAATAAAAAAAAATAAAAAAAGGCTCGAAACTATGGAAACTTGTTTCCGCCACGGAATAAAAAAGCTGATTGCGACTTTTTTCACTCGCAATAACTCGCATATCTTGCAGTTTGGACTTTATTTCTCACAATTCTGAGTTTATATCTCAAAATTCTGACTTAATTTCTCACAAAATTTGAGTTTATATCTCACAATTCTGACTTAATTTCTTACAATAATGAGTTCATAACTAGGATTTCTGTCTTTATTTCTCACAATTCAGAGTTTATATCTCAGAATTCTGACTTTTTTCTCACAATTGCGAGTTTTTAACTCAGAATTTTTACTTTTTTCTCACAATTGTGAGTTTATAACTCAGAATTTAAATTTGTTTCTCACATTTGCGAATTTATATTAAAAAAAATGTAACTGCAACTTTTTTAACTCGCAATAACTGGAAGTGCTTTATATCTTGCAATTTGGAAATTATTACTCACAATTCCGAGTTTATAGCTCAACAATTTTCAATTTTTTTCCCAGAATTGCAAGTTTATATCTTGCAGTTCAGATTTCTAAAAAAATAATAAAAAAATCTCAGAATTGTGCATTATAAACTCGGAATTGTGAAAAAAAAATTTAATCTGAATTGTGAGATATAACCTTGCAATTTATAAAGGTAATTGCAACTCTTTATCTCACAATTCAGACAAACTCGCCATTTACAAGCTGCTAAAGTGAGCCAGTTGAAACCCTTTTTATTAAACCAGCCATCATGTCCGAGTGAACTCAAAGCTTGTAATGGTCTCGCCCCGCGTCAGTAATGGTGTAGGTAAGTGTTAAGAGTTTTGCCCTGTGAGATGTAAGGTGCTGAACTGGAGGTCTGCTGTGGTGATGTAACTGCTGTTTCACACTGAACTCTGAGGATAATTATACACGCTGTCACCGACACAATGCACTCTGGGTAATAATTTTTTCACTGGGGCATCTGTACGCCCTCCCTTACAGTTTTAATACTTCCAACTCTCTCTCCTTGTCTCCTGCTCTTTCTTTAGTCAGACATCAGCGAGACGCCAGAGTCCATAAAATGCAACACGGGACCCGTCTGAGCTGAGAGAGAGCGTAATACCTCCAAGAGAAATAAAGCTTGTGTCATCAAGCTAAAAAAAAACTGATCCTGTGATTTATTGAAGTAAAGTGAGAATGGAAGAGCGTTTTGTGAAATGAATACATCACGTCATGTCCCTTTCACAGGCAAATTGGTCACAATCTTAATTCACGTAATCTCTACAGTCTTATCTGATCGTTTAATTGCTTAGATAAAGAAATGACTGTGGTAAAGCCAAAATATTTGATCGAATATCATTTCCTTATTGAATATGACCTGAAGGAAACATTTAAAGGCATTAAGGTTTTGTAGTTGTAGTTGTATACTGAAAATATTGTGGGGGGGGGGGGGGATATATTACATTTCCTCTCTTAAATACTTTCACCCTCCTTTTTTGAGCATATATGAACATAAATGGTTGTAATTCACGAGTTATCTGTAATACAGACCTTAGGCTGGTCTCTTTTTAAAGATATTATTAATATTATTATATTATATAAGTATTATTACAGATTATTCAGTGCTTTGAAACACGGAAGCCCAAACTAAAACAGCTGACTGTATAAATGCACTGATATGTACCCCATAATTTAAAAAAGCCTAGGCTATATGTACAAGTAATTACAATAAGGCCCGCAGTGTATGTTCTCGCTAAATTTCTCCAAACATAAGATTGTTGCCTATCATAGTAGTAGAATAAGTACCCCTTACTAAAATACTTATTCAAATAATTTACTAATTTTCCTGGTTGTTACCCCTTTATTCCCCAAACTTTACATATTTTCCCTTAAACCGACACGTACATACTTTATAGGTACACTATAACTACCGAAAGTTACGATGTAAATTCGTTTTACTTACGCAGTACTCTGCGGGATGTAGGCTAAAGTGTTACAGTAGCTTTAAGTGAGAAAATTAAAGTATAAAAAAAGTTATAGAAGTTTCATTTTACTGCAAAGGAAATGTAATGAACTAAACATATTCAATTCTATCTCATGACCAATTCGTACATATTTTGCGAGGTGGCTAATTCGTACGATTTGCCTAAACCCCAGTGATGGGTGGGTTTAGGGGCGGGGTCAGGGGTCGGTCATTTGTACGAATTCATACGAATTAAAATACGTACGATTGAGCAAAAGTCATACGAGTGAGATTGTACGAATTCATACGAATTAGCCACCTCGTAAAATACATACGAACTGCCGTGAGATCGGCTTAACATTTTCTGTTATACAAAATATATATTTTACAAAACAAATTGGACTCTAAAATTGCTCGAGAAAAAAAAGTCATATGTCTAACCAAGTTGTGTTGTGGTATCACAAAAATGTAGCCTTCTAAAAGGATTATACGAATTATTCCTAATTTGTGATGATTGGTAAAATATGTGATAGGGAAAAACTAAGAATAAAACGTGAAAGTGTCTTGAGCTTGTGTTCACCACAGACCTTATTTCAGGCTTTTAACCACAAACCCATTCAAAAACTCCAATGACTAAGAGACGATGGAAGCGGAAGTGCTAAAATGCCAATTCGTTTCTGGGTTTCGGCCTACAAAAATATGCCATCCCTGCAGCACTCTATGGTTCTGAAGAATGAATCATACAGACACGCATACAGTCTGTACAAAACATGTACATTTTTAATGAGAAACATAGTGGAAGGACAGGACATTTTTCCGCACACACAAAGGCACAAACATGCATGTACTCACACTTGCACACAAATCAGGATGATCTCATTGTTGTCAATGCAACATGTCTAGACATGACATCCCTTCTGGCTCATCTGTTTAACTCTGTTTTTCCCTCTTTCCCTCCCTGTTCTTTCTTCAAAATCTATAACGTCTATCACTCAATTCAAATCTATCTATCCCCCTGACACTGTGTGCCGTCAAGAAGCCTGTAAATATTTGTTCTGTATAATTATCACAACAGCAGACGCATAGACATGCTATTTCTCTCATTTGTAGCAAATTAATCATAAACCTGTTACACATTTACACTAGTTCACTTTTATTAGACAATCAACAATATCCTAGATCTCAGTTAATTAGCTCACTTACTTAAACGAGTCAATGAGATCATTTTCCCGAGGCCTTATTATTATAACGCCACACTTCTGGATTAAGTCGTGCTCATGTTTTGAGGAAAGTAGTGTGAAAATTGTGTTCTAAAAAAAGCAGTAACATTTCATTTGACCTAAAAATATCCAAGACAGTTTTTGGTGTTGCGTTTCCTTGTTATGACATGCCGAGTTCAGGAAATCTTTTATGCTTTGAGTTCAACATCTTGACCTGTCATTCATGTGTTGTGAACGAAGTGACAAGTTTTCATGACTCGCAATCAAGCTGAACCTCGCTCTTTCTCCCACTGATGGCCGAAAAACAGTAGCAAACGTTAAGCTCTTGATTGCGCTCTTTCAGTCCTGTCTTATTTTCCCTGATTGATTGGATTCCAGCGAGATGATTTCATTTGGCACTTGATGAACATTTGAACTCTTAATAACACGGTACAGTTTGTTTGGTTGGGCCGTGTGGTGACAGATTTAATCGTTTGTGTTTTTATTTCTCAATATTTATTATCCAGCAAGTTCTGAAGAACAGAAAAAAACACACAAGATAGACTCTGCAAGCGAATGGATAGAGTGTATCTTTTCTAAATGTCTCTTGCTGAAGCCGAATTTGCACAAGCAAGATAATGTTTGTTAATGCAGCTGATGGATTTCTGTTGGACTCTTCCAGAAATCTAACAACATCACTTCTAAACTAAAAAATCAAGCAGTGTATACTTCTGTCTATAATACTTATAAATGTTTAGACATGAAACAAAACCCTGTGAATGATTTGGCATGTTTGCCCGAAGGGTGAATACAGCTAAGATCTCATGAATTAGATATTCACCCTGATAATGCATTTCCATAAATGTGTAAAGCCACACCCTCCGGGTTGCATCATGGGTGAGGTCTGACAATTGTGACAAAATGCGTCCGTAATTGTGTGTGAACATGTGTGTGAACATAACTGGTTCTCGTCTGAATGACATTGCTTTGTCTGCAGTTAATAAATGTGAAGACGGTTGTGATGGTTTACTCCTCTAAGGGAGACTCATCCTCCTATTAGGCTGTTTTTCAGCATGCTGTCATAGAAGATTACACTATCTCCTCCTTTCAGAAATGCTTCTAAAAGCCTTTCCCGCGTTCTAGTTAAAGACATGTCTCCAAACGAAATATTAAAACCTGTTATTACACTCTCACATCAAGTTTGTAAGTGGTAGGACCAGGGTGTGTGGGGGTTGGTGTTAATACGATGTGTGTATACCGTATATAGAAATATATACAATTATAGTATGAAACTTCCACACGCAGTTGATTGACAGATAAACTGTGCACTCCTATTTCAATGTTGCGAACAGTTTGCTTTGTGCATTCAGTTTAACAGCATTGAAGAGGGCAAATGTTATCAATCAACTGAACTGTGTAAATGCATTTTAAACGCATTATGTTCTTTGTCCATGCAATAAATGCACGTCCCTAAAAGAGTGCGGTTTTACAGTGTATAGGCCATTTAATCCCACTGCCCTGGTGTAGTTAATGGTATAGCCTATATGAACCATTTCAGAGAGGTATGCACAATTTCAACAAGTACAACATGTTCCTGGATCAACATTCCAAACAACCAATCAGATTTTAGGGAAAAGTTTACAGTTTATGTCTAGTTTAGGCTTAAAACCAGGGTTAGATGCTTCTACATCAGTGTTATTCACCTATCATTTCCTTCTGATTTTAGGGATAACTTATGGGTACGGTTAGGTTTAGGGGTAGGTATAGAAATGTATCTTCATATCTAAACATAAAGTTTCATATTATGGGTATTGCACACATATGAGAAGTCGGGGCTGAAATCAATCATGTTTGAGTTTGGAAGTCGACAGGGAAAAAATTGGACCTCCGCCTAAACGTCTTTTAGATTTAAATACGTATAATTACTTGTTTTGTTTATGAAATATCATGTCATTTTCTGCTAATTGACTGCAGACTCTCCTGTAGTATTTTGACGTGTCGTACAGCGGCCCCTAGTGGCGACAGCGTTTACAGTATGAGCTCAGAGTTATGATGATGTGGGAGAGTCCAGAGCCAGTGGCCTTTCAGTGAGTGCCAGTCTTAATGCCAGCTACATTCTATATTAAGCATTACCATCCATTGATGTGCTGGCATATAGAATATCTCACACCCCTCAGATTGAAAAGAGACAGTGCGCGCAGCGTTCTGATATTCGGGCTGGATATTCTATCCTCACCAAAGCCTGCCAAAACTCTCACACTGCCTTTACCTCACAGCTGGACTTACAAACACAAGGAAGCATGTGCGCATTCAAGCATGCATGTGTATGACTTCATACATGTGTATGTATACGTCTGTGTGCATGATGTGTTGTGCTTACATGGGCTACGTGTGTGTTTGAAGGGTTGTGTGTGAAGAAAGTGAGTAAACTGCTAAAGCTATTTTTATCGTGGTCCCATCCATCCAGAGGAAGTGTCTCCGATTTCACAAACTGCACAGCAGGAATGAGGGAGCAAAGATGCTTTCTGTCAACACACATCGAGTCTGGAGTGGATACTTTGCGCTTTCCTGGCCTAGTTTGGAATTTTGCACTGCAACACTTGCTGCTAAATCACTTTCATTTGTCGGTAACACTTTACTCTACAGTGTCCTTGTTACAAGTACTTATTATAGAATAAATCTTGCGAAATTGCACCCTTAACCCTTAATGTAATTAATATAACTTAGAGTCAACAGAATGTTCAAACGGGACCATCAAAATAAAGTGTTACCCTTTATTTTTGTTACAGTGTACAATTAAGTAACTACATGTCAATTAACTCTCATTAGAGTATTAATGGACTGTCTTCTTAATATCTGCTAACTCTTTATTTTGATGCTCCTCAACAGACATTCTACTGACTAGTAACTTTGCAAGTACATGTCAACTTATTCTAACCCGAACCCTAACCTACCAGTCTACTAATACTATGAGAGTTACTAATAGAGTTAGTAGACATGTCGGTGCAACGTTACTTAAATTCAACAGAATGTGTTAAAGGGACCATCAAAATAAAGTGAAAGCAATTTGTCTGAGTAATGAATTGTTACTCAGTTTTATACACAAATACATGTGAAAATATCAAACCTCACATCTCCAATACTGGCTTCGTCATCATCTGAATATGGTGACGCCTGGTTGTGAAATGAGCAAAATTAATAAAGGAAAATGTCTTTAAGGTTAGCGAAACAAGATAAATATGTACCCATAAAGCTATCCATCAAAGCAAAACAGGATTTGCTGTGAGATCAGTCATTCTGACCTGAAAAACTTGCTTGTCTTACAAGTGTCAAAAGTAACACTTAGTTTTACGAGACAAGGAGATTTTATCCGGTCGTACAAGAAACAGACAAAATAATTAAATGGCCTGCACTGGTATGGATAACTGTCAATACTGTACATTTTCTGCATATGTCAAGTTTTAATATAGGTCACGATTATATACATTGTGTATATGGAACAGTGAGTTTGTTTTCAAATGACAACCGGAATAATATTTGATCTGTGAAAATCGCATCGGAAACCACACAAGTCCTTGCTAAACCTTTGGATGGGTCACAAATGCACTTAATCAATCCCTTAAACCTAATTACACGCGGGCCGCTACCAATACTGCACGACACCATCATGATCTTCAGGGTCAAACGCTTTTGTACACGTCCCATGTTGGCTGATGTGTTACAACCCGGATTAATGACATGCCAGGAACTTTTGAAAATGTCTTGTGAACTTCACACAATGCTCCTCATCACGATGGAATGACATCACACCTGTTGCTTCAGGATGTCACACCTGACTGCATCCTATGTTGCATAGTCAAGTGTGTGGCAACAGTTCTCTAAATAGATAAATGTCCTGTGGCTTCCAAGAGTTTGTGTTCCTTGGGGCAAGTAAGAGGAGAATATGTCATTATTTTACCACAGATACCCAACTCATTATAAATGTGTCAGTTTAAATGAATGAAACAAATGCAGTTTGGAGAATGTGCACACACCTGAACCCTGAGGTCAGTGAAGGTAAACGCTCAAAACATGGTGCAGAAAACGGTTTAAAGATGAAATATGATGAGAGTGTTGTCTGGCAATGATAAATCATCAGTGAGGTGTGGTGATATTTCAAAGGAGTGTCAACTATTAATCTATTGAACTGTCAAAACATTTCTGTGGCCATTGTTTTATTATTTAATTTAATATAATTTGAGCTCTATCTGGTGCCAATAAAATAAATATGTGTAATGTATATATGAAATGAATGTTAGATGTTGACAATATCAGTCAACAATCAGACAAAGTTAATGTAAAGGTAATAAAACACAATTTTATGTTAAATCACACAATTTTATGTTATAAGATTAAATGTAATTTCGCTGTAAGCTGTTTCGTTATCTCGTGTGTTTTCGTCAGTGGATGTTGCTGTGGGTGCGAATTCAACTTTACCGCACAAACAGTGTTTACAGTTTAACTCACGACCTATTAACATGTTTTGTACTTGAATGCGTCCAATCAACTAATTTGAATATGAACATGTTAAAGCGCGCTTATATTGCGCAAGAAGACAGACTGCTTTAACGTCTATGGGTAACTATATGCAAGTTTATTATTTTCAAGTGGACGTAGTTTAATTAAGGGCAAAAATATCAATAATAAACATCAGTTTCCAGGCCGTTCCTTCGCAAACAATGGGTTCAGTAATATTGTATCCCTTACTATTAGTTCGTAAAGAGGAAAAAAAGCGTGCAGTTCCTGCAATGAACACATTATAAGAAAGCAAAATACGTGGTACACACAACTCGGGAAAAGTATGCTTCAAATTAGTATTGTTCAAAAAATATTGTTCAAATATTTCATATGTATATGTAAAACATGTCTACAGTGTGCATGCAACATGAATATATGTAATGCTCTTTCATGTTGCATGCACACTGTAGAAATGTTTTCATTATTAAACCTTCCATTTAACTTGTCACAATAATTTGTTTAGTTTCTTCTCATATTATGACTATATTTTCCGCTCGATTTTATTTATTAGTAGTAATTGCAATAAAATTCAAAAAGTTAAACGCGTCAGTTTTTAGTTTTAATGGGTTGAATTTGCAGTGCAGTGCAAGTATTGTTGTTTTTTTCATTTATGAGGGCAAATAAATTATTACAAATATAAAAGTCAAAGAGAAAGTGAGAAGACAAGAAAAGTGAAAGATATCAATGCCCATTCAAAATTACTCAGCATTTCAAATAATAAACAAAAAAAATCTCTTGAAAACCTGTGAACTGGCGTCACTTACCCGAGCATGAATGCAGAGGTTTGGGTCTGACGATTAAAGAGGGACAAACCGAGTAAAGAGAAAGTTTCTCGAAGTAATCACATGTTTCCTTGGAGAGGATCTCGTCGATCATGAAAGTCTTGTATCGTCTTCTGACTGCTTTCAGCTGCGCGCTGCTCGCGAGTCTCAGCTCTGCTTGGCAATGCATAGTGTCCAGATACGCGCCTTCAGCGGGACGCTCGAGACAAGAGCTCTGATATTCGCCTCGTTAAAAGTTGTGTAAAACTTATTGCATGTGCTGCTGATCTAAAACGACGTCTCATCTGAACAGCCCTGGCGTGCTCTCGCTGCTAGTGTCTGCAGTGTCTCATTCATGAAGCGAGTGCGCGCTGCGCTCTGAGTCACCGCTATATAAACCAGCTCTCCTGTCACTACACAGCAGACACACTTCACGTCAATCACACACTCTTCTCTCTCTCTCTCTCTCTCTCTCTCTCTCTCTCTCTACATAAGAACAATGAACCGGTTTTCTGCACCCCCAACTCTGAGTTAGATTTGATGGAATAACAGTTCATTTAGTGCTCGTTTAAAAGGCAGTGTTTCTAATAAGTAGCCTATTATTATGATCAGTATTATTATTTTTGTGCTGGTTCTTGTAAAAAAATAAAGAAAAAAAGGTAGAAATAATATTAAATATGAAATCTATCTATCTATCTATCTATCTATCTATCTATCTATCTATCTATCTATCTATCTATCTATCTATCTATCTATCTATCTATCTATCTATCTAAAACAAAGCTAGCCGTTTATCTGCAGGGGAAACACATGTGCTTTATTACAAATGATAAAGGTTCGCAATAAGCTTTGTTTCCTAAAATCGCAAATGAGGTTCAGCCAGATTTGATTGTTTACAGTAAACAACAAAACGGAATTACAGTTAATTTAGTGTCCATTTAAAAGTCTGCATTTCTAATTATTAGGCATCTATCTATCTATCTATCTATCTATCTATCTATCTATCTATCTATCTATCTATCTATCTATCTCTAGGCCTATCTATCTATCTAGAAAATAAAAGAAACCGAATTATTCTAAAATATTCATGCTAAAAATGTTATATTTTAGCCTAAAATATATTTGTACTTAAGTAAACATGGATCAGGCATGCTATTTATTTAAAAGAGTTAGCATTTAAATTGAAAAGGCAACGAATTTTAATCATTTAAGGATTTCTTTTATTGCGGTTATTTTTTGCTGCTGTTGTGGAAAACTCCTGTCGATACGGAAACGCCTGCGAGTCTTAAAACTTTCAGCGATCACCTACAGCAACTATTCACTTGCCAGAACAAGCGGCATCATTCATTCACAAATCAGGGCAAAGTTAAGCGCGGGGCTCTTTTTTTCTTCAAAGATGGTAATAATAAATGGCATAACTTTTATTAATATCTAACACTCACAAAAATGATCACTAGCCTATATATATATATATATATATATATATATATATATATATATATATATATACACACACACACACACACACACACACACACAGTTCTTTCTGGTTATATATTTTAATAAAAAATTGTTGACTGTTAACGGGTTGTCTAATAATTATTAACGATAACAGCGGGACAGAAAAGATACCAAACCCAGTCTGTAATGCAGGGCTATATTTGATCAAATGATGACTTGTTTTCTTAACTTTAAAAATTGGGAAATGTTTAATGCAACATTAAACTTAATCATGTAGTAGTCTAGTCTAATCAAATATTCGATTGTTAACGACACTTCTGTTGTAACTTGAATTGAATAAATTACAGACGGAATGCATTTTATTTTGAGTTGTTAGCGGTTAGTATTAGTTTCTGGAGGAGCAATGATTTAATAATGATGTAATTGATGTAATAATAATAATAATAAATAGCGTAGGCTATATTGTGTAGGCTATTAAACTTTCAGTAGTCACTGAGATCCCAAAAATAGTACTTAAAAGAGCGTGAATCTCTACATTTGAAGTAGCCTATAGGCTATGTATAATTGGCGATATAACTCTATGGATAATTCATTTTCAGTTAAATTAACATTTATTTGCATAGCGCTTTTCACAACACAATTCCAAAGCAGCTTCACAGAATCTGATCTGTTATCAGAGGTGACTGTGTCCAAGTAAAGTCCATATTTCAGAAATGTAGGCTACAGTTAAGATAATAAAACACACCGTTTTAGCTAACATCATGAATTCATTTTAGGCAGAAACAATGAGCAACATTCAGTGAGAAACATTTCCCTTTTATTTAGCAAAAATCGTTGTAAAAAGAATATTTTGAAATAAATGAAGTCATATTCCCCCTGCTTTGCCTCTGTAGAGTGTTTGGTGAATCAACAGGTGTTCCTGAAGTGTTGCTCATATCAGTGTCAGAGACAGTGCAGACCGTGTGAAATGATGGAGGTGAACAGATATTTCTCTCGCTTTTGTTACAGAACAGTGAGAAAGACAGCTCTTTCCAGACAGCAGCAGTTTAGTTTGACATTATGATGCTTATTACAGATGGAGCGCTGCTTTGATGTGAGTGTCGGGTTTCTGTGTGTCTCTGTCCAAATGATTATCATTTTCCCATGTATGAGAGTAAATATAACTCGCAGAGAGTCCGAGATAACAGCCGCCGTGTTCAAAGCGAGGGATTATGTAAAGGAAATATAAAGATCTCCACTGGAAAAGCTTTGAGCTCTTTTTGTTCGATCAAAGGGAAGAAATGAGAACAACTGTTGCTGGCTTTAAAACAGAGGGATAAAACAGAATATCAAGATAAACTGACAGACAGTAAATGGGAAGTGAAGTGGACTCACGGCGGCACCTGTGAACTGATAGATGGATGGATGGATAGATACATATGAAATATTATAGATGATAGATAGATAGATAGATAGATAGATAGATAGATAGATAGATAGATAGATAGATAGATAGATAGATAGATAGATAGATAGATAGATAGATAGATAGATAGATAGATAATATTAGATAGGCTAGATAGATAGATAGATAGATAGATAGATAGATAGATAGATAGATAGATAGATAGATAGATATAAAATATTAGATAGATAGATAGATAGATAGATAGATAGATAGATAGATAGATAGATAGATAGATAGATAGATAGATAGATATGAAATATTAGATGGATGGATGGATAAAATAAGGTAATGAAATTTTTCACTTTTTGGACAAACATATTAATTAACATTTAACTTACAAAGCAAAAATAATAATTGCGTTGATATATAGGCTATATATATTACACTGATGTTGTGGTAGCCTATAACGACATCTATAATCCATCTATTTTTCCATAACACGATCTGTACACATACATAGGCCTACATTAAAATTTTATTTTTAACAGGTAGAATATTTCAACTTAAAATTAACAATGAAAAAGTTTAAAAAAAAATTTTTTTATTACTTTTGTTTTGTTTTGTTTTTTTTGTAGAGAAAATGTATAGCCTTATAGAACATGAAGATAAGCCTACTCACTTAAAAATACTCACAGAGACACAGGAGTCAATTCCTAGCCTATATTAGTGTGAAGAGAGACAGTGTGTGAAGCTGCAGTTCAAGCCTCCGGGATCGCGGACGCCGAGCAGCTCAACCTATTAACCAGCGCTTTATTCAGTCCGGCAGATTCATTACACAGAGAACACGATCCTCCGCAGATTAATGCATGGCGCTTCTGGACCGAGGAGCTTTGCGGGGATGTAGCCTACGGCTTCACACACACCGGGAGCCGCTGTTAGCAGCTAAAGCACTTTCGGAAGGGCAGATTATAAAACCTTATATCGGACATTAAAAGACTGACCACCGGCAGCTCAATACTTCTGCTAATCACATCACGACTATTAATGTTCCCGTTCAACTTCCCAGACTATACCTTTGCCAAATTTTTTGCACACAAAAAAAGGTAGTTAGGCTATGGTAAGAAAGAGAAAATTACATATTTTGAAAACTTCCCTGGTCGCAGGAAATTCCATATTTAGCCTACTATTTACAGTAATTTGGGAAGGATTTTATTTTTATTCTCGAGTGATTCAATAATTAATGTTTGAACGGAAGACGTGTCATAAATGTGCCATTTTTTGCATTAAAAAAAAAAAGTTTAGGGTAGTTAGAAAGGCAAATTACATATTTTGAAAACTTCTCTGGTTGCAGGAAATTCCATATTTATTATTTAGATTATAGTTTTAATCATTGTTGCCCACAGTAATTTGGCGAAGGGTTTTATTTTCATTCTCGAGTGATTGAATAACGTTGGCGTGTCATAAATGGGCAAATAGTTTTTTTAATTTATTTTTTATTCCCTATAAATATCAAGAAGCACTCTTGGAAAAAAATAATTAGTTAATTGTATGACAAAAACAAACTATCAACATCTGAGCGAATGAGATTGCTCTCGATAAAGAACGCGAAAACAAACTGTACAAAAAAAAAGCAAAAGCAAAATTGTCCTCATGCTGATATGGCAGGGATGTTCCTGTAGATCTAATTTATATTTAAAACTTGACACTTTATTATGTGCAATACTTAAATTTAAGTTAACTTGTTAACTTAACTTAAAACTGATGTCATTCACGTTTTTAGGGCATGTAAACAATTTTCAAATCTACCGAAAAAACTTAGCCTACATGTAACACCCTACATTTTCATTATTTTAAAAGTATACATTATAAGCCAGAATTATAAATATTATGCCTAAATATCTTCAACTGGAAGGAAGTATGGCACCACCTACTGGTACAGACTACTAAATTCACTATAAGAACCATTTGAAATTTGTAATAATCAGTTAACAAATACGAGCTGAATCATAGCAACCAATCAACATGGTGTTAATATGGACGTAAAGCAATGTAAGGGAGTGCAATAAATTAATTCACAACAGAAAAAGATCAGCGAAACAGTGACTTTTATGAAAACGAACAAATAACCAAATGTTGCACTTGACAATAAAAATGGTGTATTTACAAAAGTATTAAAACTAGTTACTGTTCCAAGTTTTTAAAGAGCGTCTTGATTAATTAAGAGTCAATATAATCCCATTCTCATCCCAAAAGAGGAACGTGGAAAGTAAAACAATCTGCTTTTTAAAAAACATTAAACATTGTTAATCAAACATAAAGAATAGAAAAACTAGTTTTCAGATGCTTTTCTGTGAAATCCTGAGAAATTACAAATTTCTATAAAAACAAAAATCCACCATAGCAAATCTGATTATTTTATGCACTTTGATGTTGTACATACAGAAGTTTCTCAAAAAGGACATTCTTAAAAATAAAAATGTATATAAACATAGGCGTCCCCCTGAGATCAAAACATGTATTTTTTAAAACAGGCCGTCACACTAAATGACCTTAGTCTTTTTTTCTTTTCTTTTTTTTTGTTCTTGTTTCTCAACAAAGAGATTCTGGTCAAAATGCCTTAACCTTGTTGTGTCAAATTTGTTGCCCCCCCCCTCCCCTTCCGTTGTACTGCTAACTTTTTTTTTTTAACAGATAATATGTAATCCACCTAAACAGATTTAAAAATCTGAGGATAACAAAAGATAATAAAAACAGTTGATAAAAAAAGGTTTTCAGGAGAACTAAAAGTGCAACTAAAGTAGATTTTTAAAAGCGCTTCCACCGGCCGTCCCGTGAGCCGTCCCGTGAGTCTCTGCGCCTCTCAGGGGTGTGATTTCGGTTTCCTCCACTGCGCTCGTCCTGGTGATGCAAGTCTCCCCGCTGGCTGTCCCGCCGATGGCGGTCGTAGTTGTTCCCGCTGTTTGCGTGGCGTTGGTCTCTGCCGTGATGGTTGTTATTGTCCTGGGGAGAGTGGCGATGACCTCGCTGGCCAGACCAGTCCGGTTGCCATGGGTTACCGTCTCCAGAGCCCCGGAGCTGCTGCATGCTCTGCTGGAAGGCCCCGTTAAACTGCTGCAACTGTTGCTGCATCTGGACCTGCCACATGTTGTTCATCTATTCAAAAAAACAACTTTAAATGCTACAGGGTATACATCTACACATGTCCATGCAGCAGTAAAATGTACATGAATGAACAGAAGTTTGAATGCGGAGGTGTTCTCACCATTGCCTGTCTCTGCAGACTGTCCGGTGAGCTGAAAGACCTCTGGATGTTCTGAGGAGGAGAGTAGGACGGAGAGCTCATCTGCTCTGGGGTTCTGCCACAACAACACGACACAAGCTCAACAACACACATTCAACAAACAATTCTTCTTAACTGACATTTTCTTATTTTAGAAGATAAAATACAAATAAAAGGATAATTTGCATCCCACCCCCCCAAAAAGTTTTTTTCTTATCATTGTTCTTAAGACAAAACTTAAGTTCTTAAATCACCCGTGAATACATTTCTTAAAGTTAAGCCGGGCTCAGACTACAGGAGTTTTAAAATCTTAACCGATTGTGAAATCTTCACAGATTCTCTTCTTCCTAATCTCAAACCTGCACACACTACAAGATTTGAAAACCGTGGCGCATCACACACTACAAGATATTCCTAAGATTATAATGCCAGATTTAGCATGTCATCTCACGGGGAAGTGAGATACAAAATACTGTGTTGTGGAAACCTGCTGTAGACATTACATGAGGAGACATTATAAAGGCCGTCGTGCTGTTGCCACATTGTAGTCTGAGCGCAGCTTTAGGATCACAGCCAACTTGTGGGATATGTCCAAAGGGTAAAATCTTTATTGAATTTATTGGGTTGATTCAAATAGTAAACATTACAAAACTATAAAACTTGCCACTTATAATTAATACTGTTAAGTACACTGTAATATTGGATGTTTGTGTCCACCCCTTTCTTGTTCACCAAATCAACACTAATTTTGTCTAGGGCCGCATCTACAGTGCATGGTCCAAGTACACTAATTACGGCATGGAAAAAGCACATGGATTCTGATACTCTCAAATCGTTTTCTGGCCTCACCCACATGTAGAAATAAGTTGTATATTAATATATATATATTATATTAAGTCGTGCATTTGCATCTGCCATGTAAGTGAATTTTCCCGTTAATGAGGGTAGTACATTGAAAAAGTGACGGTGGCGAATGACATCAACTCAGGTGGACACCAACCACGATCACATGACTCTTTTCTATGGCGCAAGGGAAGACGAAGGCTCAACCCAATGTTTTGTTGACCTTTAAAGATGGTGCTCAAAAAAAAAGGTTGTATCATTTTGTCTGCGTCCAATTGCAAATTGTGCCGTCTTTCTTTTCAGCCTAAGCTTTTCCGGGTCACCGTTGAGTGTTTAGTCGACAAATCAGAACTGGGCATTGAGAGTGTAAACGCAGCCTATAAGAGCCGCAGAACATGTCAAATTAGCCGAATAGCTGAAAGTAAATTCTCATATGACCATTAATGTCGTTAAACGAATAATCTAATGTTCTTTACATTTGAATAAATGATCAGGATGTCATTGCTACATAAAAATAAATAAAAAAAGATGATAAATTGCTACATTTAAAATTTGGCAGAATTTAATTTGTTGTAGCTATTCTACTACTGTCATTTGATTCGAACAAAAATATGAGGCATCACACCCGTTTTCAACATTGATAATAATCAGAAATGTTTCTTGAGCATCAAATCAGCATATTATAATGATTTCTGAAGGATCATGTGACACTGAAGACTGGAGTAATGATGCTGAAAATTCAGATTTCCTTTGCAGGAATAAATTTCATTTTAAAATAAGTTACAAAAGAAAACCTCACATTTTGACTTGTGTCAAAAACATGAAAAAAAAAAAATCTTCCCAATCTTTTGAATAGTATTGTATATACAATCACACAATCAAAGATTCAAAAGAAAATAAGTAAAGAACGCAGTCATGAAATCAGAGACCCGCCACTTGATGAAATCCAATCACAAATGGTCACAAGAGACCATGTACGTAAATCCGTCTCTGCTGACATCTCGTGACGGGATCACTTCAAACAGATGTTCTGACCAGGTGGAAACATAAGCACTGAATAACTACATTCATAACAAAGATTACCTTCCACCACGGTGACCTGGAGTATTCGCTGGACTGGGGTTTTGAGAGTTTGCCGGACTTTTGCCTTCCTGATTAATGTGACTGCTGCCTGTTAGGAGCACAACAGATTCAGATGATGATTAATCAGTTACTGCTTTTTCTAATTAATGTATAAAGTAAATATAACAACCCTTTCACAGCCCATTTTATTTCTGTAATGTGAAGCATCGTTTCATTTATTTATGATTTAACATGCAGCTATGGCTATATTCATGGCAAACATCAACAGTTCTCGTTTGCGGTTTTTTATGATTACGATGCCATTTCAATACATTGTTTACAATTTAGCCTAACAATTTTGTCTTAAAACAAGCCGGTTTCTCTTCCTTTGTAAAAAACAAACAAACTGGTTTCTCTTCCCCTTTCAATAAATATGAAAGAGTGAGTCTTGAGTGACCAATCCAACATATCATACAACCTGCTCATATATCCATTTTCAAAATAACAATTATCTCCTTGATTTAGTACTGGATTCACCTCATATAGTTTGTTATTAATTCCATTTGGCATTTACTGTAAATGCAGATTCAATAATGTTTTACCATCAGATATGCATTGTTTCTAAATTGCAGAACATTTCAGAGAAAGAGCAATTTATATTATTTCAAATAATTTGCACACTTGCACAATCACTCACAAAATGACCAAAAACTACCATTAAAATAAATGGCTTCAATGTTAATTTTAAATTTGTTTAAAATGGAGGCACAACCTTAATTACTACTGTTTTGGTTTTTTTAACATCATGTTCTTAAAGACAATTGTAAAAAATTGTTCTAACTCATGAAATGATTGGTGAGTGGCTATGCTGGAATGATGGATGATGATGATGATGAATACCAAATAAAGCAGTATAATATGGAAATTCCTACCGGATCTGAACTGTATGTTGAGCTGCCGTCCATACAGACGGATTCCATTGAGCAAGTTCAAGGCGTACGGCACAGACACTTCGTGTTTGAAGTTCACAAATGCAAACTGTTTTGATTTTCCATCATTGTCTTTGGGGATTTTGACTTTGATTAACGGCCCAGCCTATTGGAAAGAAATACAGGAGAGAGTTCTGATGTCACTTAAGGAAGCACTACTGGCAAAACACTTCATGCACAGGTTATTTTTGAGATTTTGGCCTATTCTGCTTCTTCAACATGTCTTCTTTAAGACCAGTGGAAAGAAAGAGATCCAAAATACATATTTAGATGTTTATTTTATTACACTATCTATTTGTGTCAGTATATTTCAATTACAATACATATCTTTAAAGGCCATTTTCGCCCAAAGATTATCTCATGCACAGAAGCAGTAATCTACACTTGCATACACCAAACGATATTTATTGTGAAGGTTTATTCATATATAATTTTCCTGATTTACATTCAACAAAATGAAACAAGGATTTTAAACCTGGCTTCATCCAATGTTGAAATGCATGCATAATGATAGCATATTTAAACATTACATTACAGAAATCCTGCAATACAAAACAATTGTCTTAATGTAACGTTACTGTGATTAATCATCTAGGTATGGCGATAACTATTCGTTGAAATGTTTACTCTATTCACCTGTGGTGTATTGCCTTAATGAACGACAGATTAATCACACTAAAGACAATGTAAATGAATGACTAGAGCGACAGTGTGTTAAAAGACAACAACGATAACATAATATCAACAGCGCAACAACACATAATATACTCTTACAGGTTAACTGATCAAATAAAACATCAAACAAAAAAAAGAGTCAAATAACAGAGACACGGTGATGGCACTTCATATAAGATGATACTTATCTGTCAAACACGCGTCTAATTAGTTTGCAAATCGAGCAACAACAAACAGTCTATCGTTAGCATTAGCAAGCTAATCAATGACGCTAACGCACTTACCTGTAAAAACAGCTCGAATATAACTTCTTCTGTTACTTGAGGGTCCAAATTCCCGACAAACAGAGTCCGGTCAGCCTCGTCGGCGATTCCCATTTTGTAAAATATTGATAATCCACCCGGTTGATTGCGTTAACTCAGTTAGCTTGAATTTATCATCAACCCATCTGTATTTTAAAACGCTTTTGCCGTGTGTGAGCAATAACTGTCGTGATGAACAGCCGCTTCACGACACACAGTTCCAGCACTTCCAACCACAGGGAGGCGCTATTGTGCACTTTTTTTTAGAGAATCTAACTCACCGTGAGCTAAAAAGTAGCAATTACCTTAAATAAAGCAAAAATCAATACAATGATTTCTTTCGGTCAAACCTCAAGAACACAGAAGGCTGCACTTGTTGACACTGCGGTTGGCTCTGTCACAGATAAAGAACAGCATGTGTTCGGCGTTTTAGTCTTCAACCTTATTTAAAAACTACTTTTAGATAAAGTAGCATATTTATAAAGAATATAAATACTACTAAGTATTGGTCTTGAATTAAACTGAAATGAGGTAGGCCTACAGACTTCAGGTTTGGCAGTTCAAAATCGGTCCTGAATAAAACGTAGGTGAGCTCCATATAACATATAACAAGCTGGAATTCCTCAAGTAAACTTAAACTGGAAAAGAAGTGACACAGTGATGGAGTGAGATGTTAATATTTTCATGCGATATTTACAAATGAGTCACTCCATGGCCCAGATATGGTTCAAAATGAAGACCGTGCAGAAAAAAAGAAAAATAACTTTTAAATGTTTAATTTTTTTGCTTGAAATAATGTGTATTATAATTTATTATGGTAATATGCAAAATGCTCTGTTTTCAAGACTCATTGACTCAACTATGGAGATGGATAGTTTTGATGCTGTTGTTGTGTTTGGTGTTAGCCTATTTCATATTTGAAGGATAGGCTCTAGGCTTACTTAAAGATCAGTTTGATCTGAGATCCATGGAAATGTTTAAGCGGGGGACAAGTAACAATTAAACTTACAATCAAAAGTGACAATCACATATTTGCACCTTTTCACACAAAATCTAAAGCAGCAATAAAATGGTATAGTTGTAGTATCAATTTTTTTTTTGGTTTTCTTTAAATGTGAAAAATTATGGATTTATAACAAGTCACTGCCATCGCTTAACCAAGTTTTGTTGAGCCAGTCTCTCTCTCTCTCTCTCTCTCTCTCTCTCTCTCTCTCTCTCTCTCTCTCTCTCTCTCTCTCTCTCACACGCACGCACGCACGCACGCACACACACACTTCAACTTTAGGTGTAGTTCCGTTATCCAACAGTAGATGGCAATGTTCGCCTTCAGAACTTCACTGACATTCAACAGAGACGACGAACTCCTAAAACATAAAAATATAGCTAACTCTGTTGAATCTCTGTTGAGCCAGTGTGTATGTTGTACAAATCTCAGTCAGTAAAAGACAGAGTGAGAGAGGAGAAAAGGAGCGATACAACAATAGAAAGATGCCCTCTGTAGTTCTCCGACTTTTCCTGAGGCGAGCTCTCAGTGTTGCTCTACAGAGACTGCTCGACGTCGCAGATGAGGGATGGTGTCTTCTGCCTTAGTCACGACCTCGTGTAATACAATTAAATGCGTGTCATTTTACTCTAACAAGTGACCGTGTTAGCTAATTGCAAGGTAGAATAAATTCCAGTATATTTAATTGATGTGTCGATTTTTTTTTAGAGTCTATGGTCACGACCTTTCTTGTTGCAACATTTCTGCGTGGTGCAAATTAGCATCATGCCTTTATTTTCAGTCATTTATAAAATCAATGTAGCCTACCTTGTTTTAGCCTTATTAAAATAGATATCCTGATGGAAAGCTGATAGTTGTAGTGGGATCAAGAGTGCAAGTGTGGAAAGAAGAACGGTGTGAAAAAAGAAAAGAAAAAAAGGGTCTTTATGCATGAAAAACTTTCAAAACACTGTTTGCAAGGTTACATGGGTCAAAAACAATGAAAACAATAACTTTCTGTGCATTTTGACAGCAAGCAAAAATTTGAACCCGTCTGATTGGGCCAATAGATAAAAATTGACCCCTGATATATTGAAGGCACAGGTAAATGTGACAATTATTACAGTAGTTTTATGTGAAGATTTCTACATCAGTTTGGAGATTAAATGTGAATGTATTACAATATACAAATATATTAAAAACTTTAATGTTAGGTGTGATTAATTAGTGATTAATCATTCTTAGAGATTTTTCTCTTTATTTACTGTGAAAAGTCTTATTTGTCAGTCACTGAAATGTTAAAGCGTGCGAGCGCAGAATAGTTCTAGTTTGTTTATATTAAGGGGGCACTTAAGCGTATTGAATTCCTGATTAAAATGTGTCCAAGGCAGCTCGAGGCAGACTGAAATGTCAACCGTTACACTTAACATGATTAAGACATGCACTCTGGCATCCATGTCTCTATCATATTAGAGCGTTTTTAGCCAGCCAGCATTATTTTAGCGTCACAGAGGAACGTGACGTGGGGGTTTATCGCTTTGAGCGAGGTTGGAACGGCCGTGAAA
The DNA here is from genome assembly GCF_963993115.1 of Abramis brama. Taxonomy (NCBI): domain Eukaryota; kingdom Metazoa; phylum Chordata; class Actinopteri; order Cypriniformes; family Leuciscidae; genus Abramis; species Abramis brama. Next base: position 4,351,999 of record NC_139971.1, read on the forward strand.
AAAACCCAAAGCGTGGCTGTGGAGATTCCCAGATCTAGGCCATCAGCTACGCATGCCTCTTCTCTAACCTTGGGGAAAACACCAGTATCGCCACGATTATTCGCTGGTGGCTTCAACCTCTGTCCCAGTTTCCCTCTTCCTCCGCCTCCCCAGCAATTTTCTTTTTGACTCATCGTATTCATAATTCATGTGGAATGAAGTGATGTAGCATCATTAAATGCACATGAATATTTGCGGGATGAAAACTTAACCGGCCGCTGGCACTTTCAGCCCGGCTGAATGGCTGAGAATGGCGCGCAGTGTCTTCGTGAGAGACGAACCAACTTACACCCTCTCTGCCCCCTCCGCTTGGGAGAGATTGCTTTTAAAATGCCCCTGAGGTGTCATGGGACGCACTATGATCAATCTTGCTTAATGCAACGGCGAGGGAATGCATCTGTCCTGTGCTGCATTGTAAGTGAATGCCTGTAATTATTGATGGATCTGCAGAGTGCATGGATGGGCATGCACATGGTATTAAAAGCAGAGTGATAGGCGGAATGTGGCTCATGACATAAACTATGCAGATGTGTGATAGGGGGTCTCGACTGGAGCAGATGTCGGGCCTGTCGTAGCTGTGAAATGGCTGCCAGACTGCGATGAAATGTCCTGAAGATAAGTGGGAATACATGTCCTATCAGTGCGCAGAGCGAAACACTGATGTCATGTCCTGTTTGCAGTGTGCGCGTCATATAGAGGGCCAAAGGCAAATTACTATGTCCTAGAGAATGATTGGGAGAATTCTAGTTATTAAATTTGACTGTGTTTTCCAGAGTTTTCTGCTTTTGTGAGAAATTTCAGAAGACGTTGTATCATAACCCAAGCAGACGTAAAGACTCTCCTTTAACCAAACTGATTTCCTGAGACTTTGCACTGCTTTAGGACACAGTTTTGAATTTGATAGATAGATAGATAGATAGATAGATAGATAGATAGATAGATAGATAGATAGATAGATAGATAGATAGATAGATAGATAGATAGATAGATAGATAGATAGATAGATTCCTCTTCCTGGCATTCCAATTCCAATTCAACTTCCTATGGGTCATGTGGCCAATTCATTTAAAATGCACACCTGTGAATTGAAAGCAAGCTAATTCAGAATTTTCTACAAACCTGGTAAATTAAAAATGTAAATTTCAGTTTGTTTGCCACAAAAAGCCATCACATGACTTCAGAAGACTTGGAACAGAGTGCACAAGTCATATGTACGACTTTTATGATACTTTAATGGTTTTTTGTTTAGTTTGTTTTTGTAATTTTGGAGCTTGACTTATAGGTCAGAGGTCTTCAGCCCTGCTCCTGGGGATCCATTGTTCTCCAACCCTAATCAAACACACCTGAAGGAGTCAATCGACATCTTCAGGATTGCCTGAAAACAGAGATGGTCTTATTATTGGGAGAGACGAGGGTCCAATGCTCTTCTACTAAAGAAATCACATTACAGCCTTGATGTCATTGAATTTTGTTCAGAGTTGAGCTAGAGTCAATCACTGTTTGCGGATACTATAGAAATGAACAAGAAGCGCTGTAAACTAATTATACCTGCATCTCGTGCAATTGTCAGTGACTTCCCTTGTAAAACAGCATTTTTTTCCGGTGTAAGCTCTAAGAATAGATCGATCCGAAACAAATGTTTAAGAGCAAACATGTTGAAGATTAGCCGATGATTCATTAAATGATAAGCTATTTCCTCACAAAAGCGGTTTTAATCAGTGGAGTGAAGACTCCTTTCCATTGACTTCCATACAAAAAAAAAAAAAAACGGCCTCATCTCCTTCCTGCGTTACGCTTTTTCCGGCTAAGGTTGCAGGCTTGCCTTCAAGTGGCTTTGTTAAAAATAAAAATAAAATCAGGTTGGGAATTAACTTTGCAGGACAGTGGGTTTGAGGACCTCTAGAGGTCTGCTATTTCGGGAAACTCACCCCTGATCCCTGTACAGTAGCTCCAGTTTATCCTTTGATTTGAGGTACTGTTTTAACAGCAATACCAACCATTTTTTTGGTTCCACAAAGACCTTTTCAGTGAGCAGTTCTTAAAAAATAACCTTTTTTTTTTATAGTGTGAAGAACAATTTAAAAATCTAAATAACCTAAATAAATAACCACTACAAAGAACCTTTTGTGGAATTGAGAGTTTCCTGGATGTTAGAGGTTGTTCATGGAACCATTGATGGAAATAAAGAAGAGTGTATCACACAAAGTCATTGTTTTGTGTGAAACTTCCCACACACATTCCCCCTGTTGGATTAAACACTTGTTTTCACTGCAGCATTATTACATTTCCATTCTGAATGGAGGCACAATTACTGTCATACCAGCCACTCTGCTAACAGTTGCATCACTCACACTGTGCTAGCTGGCAACAAAATACACACACACAAATAGACTGAAGAATGGTTTCCACTGGTATAATCAAACTGTCTGTCTCAGAAGGTGTTTAATTATTTCAGTAAGGCTGAATCATTTTGGTGTTGCTAGGAGAGACTTAAGGACACTCGTATCATGAATCAAAGAGTTACAAACTCACTGCATTAGCCCTAATTCACCCACAGGAGAGACTCTCTCTCTGCAATCGTCCTCAATCTCCTGCTGAGACGATAGCTTTAGCCAGAGGAGCTAGAATCAAGATGCTTTGTGAAATAAGAGTCGGGTTGTATTAGCCATGCGCCTATAGCGCTAATTAACAGAGTGACATTAAGATCAGTGCTATCTCGTCTCCAATCTCCAGCGTCTGCTGCATTTTACGCTTCAGATGCTTCAAAGGAGATTATGACTCCTGTCAAACCTCCCATTTATATGTGAACGCTCTCCTGCAGCACCAGAGAGTGACTGAGGTCGAGTGGATTCAGTGAAGGAATCAGATTATAGCTACACTTCATGTTTCTTCCAAGAAGTTGAGGAAACAAAGCGTTGATCCTTAGTTAGCATAATCTGAGTAACCATGACTGTGCAGTTGAGGGTGAAATTAGACACAATTCACCCAAAAGAGCAATTTGACACCACAGTGAGTTTAATTTGTAGGAATTGCCATGATTCTGACCCAAGTCGTCACTACGGATTAAATTCAGTTGTTTGTCTAGAGTGGGACTGGAGCTGATCTGCATACATTTAGACTGAAGTCATCCTGGATGTTACGACCCGAAAACTCCCAACAACTGTCTATCAGTTGGCTTCTCTCTCTGCTCAAATGTCCCTGCACTCCTTGTCACCACACTGGAAATTAGGGTGCGATCTGTGAGGAACGGGATAGGAGAGAGAGAGAGAGAGAGAGAGAGAGAAAGAGAGAGAGAGAGCGCACACACACACACACACACACAAGCAACAAAACAGCCCTGGGAATAACAATTGGGAATCAATAAGTGCCTGAGACAAAAATATCTAATGTCATTAATGTCGTAATCTTCAGGGCCTTACAGGTCAGGAAGGACATGAATTCTGTATATATATATATATATTTATTTATTTATTTATTTATTTATTTATTTATTTATTTATTTATTTATTTATTTGAAGATTCCCAACACAGTGTAATTTCCATATATTATGTTTAATAGCATTCTGTGTTAGAAATCACCTCCCTTATGCTGTAAAGGTTAATTTAATAGCTAACATTTTATGTACCCTAAATACACACAATTAATATTCTTTTGTTGCATAATTTGCCAAACTTGCAGCTTGACTAAAATAATGCACCATACAAATATATTCTGTCATTAATCTAATATATAAGTGTCATTAATCTTGTAATCTTGTCATGAATATGTCACATGTATCATGTCATCTCAATTACACTATCATCAAAAGTTTGGGGTTCATAAGATTTTTATTTTTATTTTTTATTTTTATGTTTTTGAAAGAAAAGTCTCTTCTGCACACCAAGGCTGCATTTATTTGATCAAAATTCAATAAAAACAGTAATATTGTGAAATAGTATTACAATTTTAAAATAACTGTTTTCTAATTAAATACATTTTGAAAAGTAATTTATTTAATCTATTTTCAGCATCATTACTCCAGTCACCAGTGTCACATGATCCTTCAGAAATCATTCTAATAGGCTGATTTGTTGCGCAAGAAACATGTGTTTGTTTTTGCAGCTTCATATTATTGTGGAAACTGTGATATTTTTTTTATTTTTTATTTAGGAAACTTTGATGAATAGAAAGTTCAAAAGAACAGCATTCATTTTAACTTTATAAATGGCTTCACTGTAATGTTCGATCAATTTAATACATCCTTGTTGAGTAAAAATATGATTTAAAAATAAAATCTTACGGACCCCAAACTTTTATTTAGCCCCTAATAGGCATCAATGAAGAGCGTACACTATGTATGCTCTTCAATGATGCCTATTAGGGGCAAAATTGGTGAAAATGACGGGAACTTTGTGACAGTCTTTGAAATGTTTATATAAATTATTTCCATGCATTATCATAGTTTTGAAAATAATTCATATTTTTATGATGGAGTTTTATAATTTAAGGTTAAATGTCTGGGTCTTTTGAAGGAAAAATTAAAGGTTTTTGAAAAGTACTAAAAGTAAATGATAAAAAAAGTTTTACAGAATTCACACAGGGTCCCCGCGGATCCTTAAAAAGTCTTAAAACGTCTTAAATAAAATATACGTTTTTTAAGGTCTTAAAATGTATTAAATTTCACTAATTTTTGAAGAGTGGCATTAAATTTCATCTGGGCGGCATTAAATTTCATCTGGCGGAGTTTCTCCTTTTGTCGGGAGAAACTACCGGTATTTTCCATTTCACCAGCGCACGTCTCTGTCTAAAGACACTAAAAAGTAGCGTGTGCCTTTTGCACAGGCATCTCACACCATTTAGGGGACAGTGTTTTCCGTAGGCCTGTCATAGAAACAGACGAAGAAGTGTCTCAGAGTGGCAGACGCGAGCTAAGATAGGGAAGTGCAAATTTAATGATAACTGGCTCGATGATGAGAAATATAGCGGCTGGTTACAAAAAAACGACGGTATACGAAGTGCGGTGGGCTGCAAAGCCCTTGACCGCATATGAAAGGGGAGAAGCACAAGCGCGACAGTCAGGCACCAACTGTCCCCATTCAGATGTTTGCAGCATCGGTATCTAACTTACTTCAAAGTCTAACCATGGGTGTAAATTACGCGGGGGATTACGCCACACTCACACACTTTTTATAAAATGTAAATTCGTCCCCCGCACTTTTTCATAGGGCAAGTGCATCCACGACGAGCTGAGGTTTTCGCGGGTGTCCGCGAGCCTACATCGAGATTTTTAATCCAAAGAGTCAAGGATAGTCTATCTACATATGTGACTTTAACGTTTCCATGGTAATCAGTCACTTGTGCATCGCGACACGCCCAAATGCACGCAACCGCGCGGCCGCGCCGAATAATGTTCATAGAGGTCACAATGAGTTCAAAACAGCAAAAAAACTCTTCACTCCTTATTCACGAAAAAGTCAAGAACTGCAAGTAAGTTGTCATCTATAATTCATGTGGTATTCGAATTGTGTTGCACAATGCGGATAACTCAGCCTATTTCTCTTGTTGAATAATTAACAAGTTTTGTTGTAAATTTAAAATATTCACCAACTGTTACCCGCACAAACGTGCGCTATTTTCAGTCTTTTTTTATTCGTAATATCTTTTATTTTCACAGATATATTATCGAAGCCCTTCAAATTAATAATAATTTTGTATAATTAAATAATAGTAATTTTGCCAAAATAACAACTTTACAAAATAACAACCATATTATCATGCTTAACACTGATCATTTGAATAATTGTAATGCGATGATCAGATGCAGTTATCTAAATCAGAGAATAAACGTTAGGTTTGGGCGGTTGGCCGGTGGATTATTTATTTTTAACAGCGGATTCGAGTGACTCAAAGTGCACCAGATTAATGAATTTATCTTTAAAATGCACAATTTTTTCTTTTTATTAGCTTAGTTAGCTTTATTAAATAGTAAAATACATGATCAGGATTTCACCATAAGTATATAAAGTATAAGTACACTTTTTTTATATAAAGTATATGGTATACTGAACATCTGCATTTCTTTCTTTCTGTTGTATTGCTTTAAAAAATAAATAGCATTTTAAGCCAATTAAGGAAAAACCTGTCAACAAGTCTGAAAAAAAAAAATTGGTAGTTATTCTGTCAATCACTTTTGAAATGATGGCTAGGCTACGCCCCTGAGGCTAACATTACAGCCGCGTTGGTGTCTTTGGGGCCCAGTACAAGTAATGCCTTCGGTACATTCTCCCCAACCAATACACTGAAGGCCGAAATGCTGTGGGTTTTGCACACGGTTAGCCGACATCACTCCTATACATCCAACGAAGACATGAGCACTTCAGGGCAATGTTCCCTGACTAGGAATGTGCAAAAACATTTAGTTGTGGCAGGGACAAAACCTCTTCTCTTACTCGATTTGGACTTGTTCTGTACATAAAAAGGGGACTTCTGTCAAGTGTGAATCAAGGCAGCTTCGTTGTCATGTTTGACGAAAGCATGAATTGGACCACCAAAGGCTATTAAGACTATTTGCACTGTTGCTCAAATACAAATGTGCTTTGTTAACCTGAACACCCTATCAGTGTCATTTTTATATATATATTTTGCCATGGTAATGGTCTTAATTTTTATTCTTGAAGGTCTTAAAAAGGTCTTAAAAGTCATTAAATTTGTTGATCAAAAATGTGCAGATACCCTGTCACATAATCTCTCTATATATGCTAGCCTAGCTAACGTCAGACCTCTTTCTCATTGAGACGTGGTCTGGGAACCACATGTTCATTTTCTCGTATTTGAGGCGTGGTTTACGAATGCCCAGAGCCGTTTATTGGGCTCTACGAATGTCTATCAAATGCGCCTGTACGTAGCTCATAGCCAATCGTTTCAATTTTACCAGATGACGTATGTAGAGCAACAGAAATTCGACGAGGATGAAGACGAAATAAACCTGCGTTCTAAACTACTTAGAACACTATCTAAAGCTGCATCGAAAGGTAACTTCGCATCTGATGCCATGTTGGATCCATATATATAAACAAACTGCTTCGGTGTGTCGCATAGACATCATCATTGTCTTGCTGCTCCCTCCCCGTTCTGTGATTGGTTCCCTTTTTGAGGGGAAAATCTGGTCCATGGTATTATTTAAGGACACGTGGCTGGAACAGTATCTTTAATGGGTCTTCAGCTCCTTCTCTAACCACAGGGTTGCGGTGATTTTGCCGAGTAATTTTGTGTTTTTGTCATCTTTTGAAAAACATCCTTGTTGATCCAGGAACAACATTCCACTCAACCAATCATATTTGAGGGAAAAGTTTACAGTTAATGTCAAGTTTAGGTTTACAACAAGGGTTAGGGCCTTCTACACCATTCTTATTCACCTATCATTTCTCTCTGATTTTAGGGGTAAGTTATGGGCAAAGGGTATGTTTTGGGACAGGAATGTTGTTCCAGGATCAACAAGGATGTTGATCCAGGAACATATACTTGTGAAATCACGTTCACCTAAACTGGTGAACCTAATCCAGGAACATCTCATATACTTGGCAAAATTACATTATAAAATTCCTGTTAGAATTTTTGAGCGGTGCACAAACACAGGTGTTGGTATAGGATTTTCTTATTCATATAAATCAGATTTCAGAGCTTTAATTGGTACAGAAGAGCATATAGGCCTCAAGAGCTGAAATGGGCAGAAGACTGAGACCTGCATTTAGCCAAGTAATTATAGCAGAAATCTATTTGTATAGTAAAGCATTTTACAGAGTGTAAAAGAAGGTCAAAGAATCCTCAATCTTGTTGGCAACGCTTGGCGTGTAAATTAATTGCGGGCGGAGGCTTTATGGAATAATTGAATCAAGTAGCAGACTTATATCGGCATAAAATTGCAAAGCTAACCTTCAAATAAGAAGTGAACTCTCTGGAGGCTGTCCTGTTTTTCTCTCTCATCCAGACATTTCACCTTTTCCTCTCTTCCTCAGAGATAAACCAGGAGGCACAGCCACGCAACGCCGAGGTCACAGTCATGTGTGAGAACACATCTTTACAGTCTGAAATGAGTTGGTCTCTGCTAATTAAGTCTGCATCCATCTGCTTTGAGATGTGATAAATTCAGAAATTGCTTCATCAGCACCCGGAAAGAGTACATGGAGTGTGTAATGATATTTTAGCTAATAGATTTTTAATTAATTGTACACATTGCCATGCTAATTTTAGCAGAAGAGGCATGTTAATCATTTGTAATGAGGCAATCAGTGCAAGTGATGCTTGTGGTTAGATCATCACATTACTTATTTACTCAGTCTCCTCTAGCATATGATCTATTGGATGTCAGTGCTGGTGATGTTTCTGCTTTCTTGATATGATTAATCATTTTTCTCTTTGGTTATGAAACGACTGTAGCAATGTCCAGCTTGTGAAGCAAACATTTTTCTGAGTCAGATCTTTTCAGTGAGTCAGTTGAATCGTTTAACAAAATTCACGCAGTTCTCGAGTCGGCAACTCACTGATTCACTGACTTAAAGGTAGGGTATGGGATTTGCAAAACGGCCGGCAGATTTTGAAAATACACAACTCAAATGGTCCTACCTTCTTTCCTCCAACGCTGGCCCTGACTCCACCCATTCGAAGAACATGGACGCGCAATCATGCACGAGCGAAAACTCAGATGCGCGAGAGCGAGCCAGGCTAGCGTAGGTTGGAGTTTTTGCCTGACACATGCGCACGAAGGGGTCACGCGCGCGAGGAGGATGAGGGGAGGGGGTATGGTACGACCGTTTGATTGACGAACTTATGGCGCTTTTCCATTACCAGTACCAGCTCAGCTCGGCTCGCTTTTCGCTCCGTTTTCCATTGCAGATAGTACCTCCACAATAGTACCTGGTCGTCATAGCGACGCCGCAGGAAACTGCCGTGACTTAATCTTCTATGCGAGACGCGCGAGACACACCCGCTACCCACACACACAGGACAATGGAGGAAATCGAGTGTATGCTGTTTTTGGATGTTTTTGTTTTTGTTTTTGCTGTTTTTTTATTCAGGATACTCCGTCTGGCGCGTGCAATGATGACGCAGTGAATAGTGATGATTCTCTCTGACCAATCAGCAGTCTGCTGTGTTTTCACGTCACATTTTAGTATCGCCTCAGCTCGCTTAGAACCTCGCCGGAGGTGGTATGAAAAAAAGTACCTGGAAACAGGTACAGGTACAACTTTTACACAGTGGAAAACCAAACAGAGCCGAGGCGAGCTGGTACTGTGTAGTGGAAAAGCGCCATTACTGTCCAATGATTCTAGGTGGTCTTGGAAATGATTGGCTGGAGTTTTTCGAGTCCTGCCCGTTCCACAGATGATTAAATTGCTTAATTTTCATTTCAGTGCTTCTAACTCATTGGCTGTAAGTGGGTTAGGAATAGGATTTCAAGTGATTTTGAAAAAATGGACAAAAAAGAGAATCACATACCCCACCTAATGTCAATGACAACATGATGACAGAATCATGCACTGACATAAAATAATTGCTGATTATTTTATTATTTTTTTCTACACATGTTTTTTAAACAAACACTGTTCCGGCTTATTTTGGAAAATAAGACTTCTAATCACTAAAACCACTGTTAAATTATTTTAATTACAATTGGCCTTGAAATGAGAAGCTGAAAAGTGTCCAAAACCCCTATAAAACTGGCAAACAGACCAGCCTGTCCAGCCTTTTTGCACACTTTTTTATCATAGAATAACCGTGGTTACAAGTTAAGGGTTATTGTTGTGATATTTTTCTTCTTTATCAATGTGTATAAAAAGCCACAAGGTGGATATTTAGAGATAAATGGAATATTCGATGTGAAGCAGATTATTCCACTGTCGTGCACCCAATAAATCTCGAGATGGCAAGTCAGTGCTTTGCATTGAAGCTGTTAACTCTAATTTAGCAGGAGACCATGATGTGCGCCTGCCCACCCGACTCTGGCTCCCAGCTAAAATATATAAAACTCACCCAAAAATAGCCCGTGTCAACGCCCACTCACACAGGTTCATGGCCTGCCCACAGCCATCATATTTCATCAATCTTTCAACCACGTATTGACGGGACGTCCACACGCATTTGTCTGATGGGTGTTGTGGCCCTGTGAAATATTAATTTCTGTATTATGGGAGGCGCTGTCCCTAAATGGGAGAGGTAGGATGTTGCCCGGGGCAGTGAAAACACTCGTTCTGTTCATTAACCCAGCAGAGATTATGTCCATAACTAACACAATTGAACATGTATTGAACTCTTATGCTTATGGACTGTTTAGAGTGTAAATATGCCTGTTAGTCCTGTCACTTCATAAGACCCCTTTATACATGCTTTAATGACAAGGTTTCTTGTTTGTGTGCTTTTGCTTTACTTATGTCCAATACACTGGTTCTCAATCTTTTTGACTCATTGTAGACTAATACTGTATATGCCTCTGGTAAATCTGCTGTAATGACAAAGCTGCTTGCTTTATTTACTGAAACTAGGAGTTAAAAGAGTGTTGACTTTGAAAAAATGTTCACTCTGAAATTAAATTTCACAAATAATTACAGAAATGGGAAGTGACACAATGAATTAAACATGTAAACACATATTTTTTCCCCCATCACCATGACCCTAGGGGCTCTGCAGAATGTGTCATTTTGTGTACAACTTCATAAAATATATATTTAAAATGTAAGTATTCTTCAGAAATCCCACTTTTTTTTTTTTGACCAATGAATATGTGTTTTGCTCATTCGCAGAGGATCGTTTGTGATTTACCAAGTATAGGGATTTTTTTAAATATATTTTACTCGCAATTTATACCCTAAGGTATATTAGAGCTTGGCATAACTAAACAATCATATTATTTGCAAAAAAAAAATTGCATTTAAGGTTTTACTAGGTTGCATAATTTATCCTGCTTTAGAAATTACACTTTTATAATTAGAAAATGACTGCACATTTCCAGGTTTACAAAGACCAATCTTGTTTTTGTTTTTTTTTTGTTTTTTTTGAGCCCTTTAAATGAATATAAAAAAATGTGGCAATAGAGAGCAAGCCACGGCCTGTTCCCGTATTCACGGCCAAAGTTCTTGATGACAAACAGGAGGGAGTCACGACTGTGTGTTTACTGAATTAGCATATCCAGACTCACTTATATTCAAAGTGATAGTGAGATGACTGCGCTTGGTGAATGCAACAAGGTTATGCAGCGTTTCTTATTATGTGTTTCTTATTGAAAAACTGTTGGGAGGTAAATTATGCACATCAGTTTGAGCATGGCACGTACTGAGGAAAAAGAGACCGTTGAGTGTAATTAGACCTCAGTGTGTGGACGATTGGGAAATCAGAGGAAGAATTCATAAATCACTTGTTGGATATTATACTGTGGTCTGAAGAATTCACACAGAATTCCTGCATTTTATGACTAGTGTAATATGCTCAAGGCCCCATATCTGTCAAATGAGATACACTGACATGCATAATGAAGTATGGGGATGGGTTCTGGGTTACTGCTTTAGCAATGTCTTGCTGGATGCCTTCAGAAAGTCATGAGCTGTAGAGTGAAAATGGTAAATCAAAGACAAACTCTAGGACTCTAGTTGCCTAGATGTTGTCTACTGCCAGTGTAATCACTAAATCCTTACTGAAATAGAGCCTCAGAAGTCACCAATATAGGAAACTGCATATCAGCTGCAGTCCACTATAGCATCATTTAAACAAAGTTCTTAAGTACGCTTTGTGTCTATGTAATGTAACGTAATATTTTAAGATACTTAATTGTGTTTTTTTTGTCTGTTTTTTTTTTTTACAATTAAATTAAAATATGTTTACATTTTGTACGTTTACATTTAAAAATGCATTTAAAATACATTTAAATACATTTAAAAATACATTACATTTTTACGTTTTTTACATTTTTACATGTACATTTTTTTACATGTTTACATTTTACATTTCATTTGATTTAAATGCAGTTGAACTGAAGTCCTAAAAGTGGATCAGCATTAAGCACATCTTTATATGTAATTTTATAATTATTTCGAATCTACTGACAAGCATTTATGCTAAACTAAAATATACTTTAATGTAATTTCTGTTGAAACTTGTGTTATGTATATATTTGTAATTAATTACACATTTGTAATGAAGTATTAACTTTAAATAAGTTTAAATTATAATCAGTTTATACTACAGTTTAAATGATAATCAAGTATTTTACATGTGCTTTTGTTAACACATCAAAATACAAAAGATTATTAAGATTATGTATGTATATTTATAATCATTTCTCTCACATTGTCTACTTTCTTAGATGGATTTTTTTTTTCTCAATGACCTTGTCACAATGCACCATGGGACTGGTCTTTTTTAATTTAATTTTAACATTTAATATAATGTTTTTATAGTAATGACTGCACACCAGTACATGTTTGCTATAGGATGTATTTAAAATACCTTCGTCTGTTACAGAGAGAGAGAAATCGCTCTGTTTATATGTTCTAATAAATGGTTACCTCTCGCATTAAAGTTCATTAGTGCGGTGTCTGACATGCGTTTGTAATAAACACCTATACAGGTCACTCTTAATTTCTTTGTGTAGATCGTGAGAGTGTGATTGTTTGTGTGTGCGTCTGCTTATTCATCCTGAAGGGCTCTGCATTCATTTATATTCATAATTTCCACCATCTTAATTAGGTCTGATTTAGTATTTAGCCCAGAGGTGCTGTTGTTTGTGTTACTCCATTTTACTGCTAGTTAAATGTTAATGGAGTTTTTATTTATTTATTATAAATCCTCTACATTTCATTTAAACCTAATTAATAATATGCACACTCTCTATGCAGAAATGATTTTTTCAGGTGTTAATACTCCAGGATTTCTGCTGTTTGTTGACTTTATCTCTGGGTGTTATGAAATCATATGCCTTTCCCTCTAAACAGCCATCTGGAGACTTACGCGCCGTTATGACGCTGACACAATGATCTCAAATCAACAGCGCAATCGGCACATCCTTTAAACGATGTAACTGTCGGTTTTGGAAAGAGTCCCATTCCTCACACTTCCTTCACGAGCCTCCCAGCATCTTCCATCGCCTCCCAGGCTGAAACTACTGTTATTTACAAGCACTTTCTGTTGCTCCAACCCCCATGGTCCACTAATGAGCAGAGAGTGTAATTAGCCCCGAGTCTCTCTCTTTGGGTCCCATTATGCTAATAGTGCCTGAATGCAACTGCAGATTATGCCATGCTATTAGACAGGAGGCATGGTACCAGCTTTTGTCCTCGTCTATAAACACTACAAAATACTCGGCTCATTTGCTGCTCCTGGAATGTACTGTTCTTTTTGATATGTATCCTCAGCTACTAACTTGGACCTTAGGTCAAAGTCCCATTAAAGGACAACTCCAGTGAAAAATGAACCTTGGGGTAATTAACACATGGTTACTGAGTCGATCGTTCCTTGGGATGCGTTTTCATGAAAATCGAATGTAAAGAGTTTTATCTTTAAAAACAGATTAGCTCATAACACTAGTATATGGGGCACAGAGTAAGTAAAAGTAAATCGCTAGTTAAAGGTCCCGTTCTTCGCGATGCCATGTTTCAAACTTTAGTTAGTGTGTAATGTTGCTGTTAGAGTATAAATAATATCTGTAAAATTATAAAGCTCAAAGTTCAATGCCAAGCGAGATATTTTATTTAACAGAAGTCGCCTACATCGAACGGCCCGTTTGGACTACATCCCTCTACTTCCTTCTTTAATGACGTCACTAGAACAGTTTTTTGACTAACCTCTGCCCACAGGAATGCTCCCTCAACTCTACCGAAATTCGTTTATGTACTTGCGCACTTCTGATAACTTACTGTGTTTACTCAGCTCTTACGGTGATTTTCTGAAGTAAAACTGACGCTTCATCTTTTGTGTGATGTACAATAAACTTTATTAAACTCATCAGTATATGTTTGATCATCATTCGGACCTGATCCGAAACAGCAGACTTGTAGGCTATTAATAAATAATGGATACATACAAGCAGATGACAAATACGTTATAATAACCGTAATTAAACTACTAAACTATACCTGTTTCATCTCTATACAGCACTCTGACTCTGTAGGCATTATTGTCCAACTCGAAATGAACACCGTTACTGAGAGTTTCTGATATTATCATCATTCCATGAGATGAAATTGTCCTGAGAGACTGAGCGCGAGCTCGTGAGGCTCCGCCCCCTGGGTCGTCCAGCAGCAGCTTATTTGCATTTAAAGGGCACACACTAAAACAGCGCGTTTTTCTGAGCCCCCAAAAATGACAATTTAAACATGCTGTAAAAAATGATCTGTTGGGTATTTTGAGCTGAAACTTCAAATACACACTCTGGGGACATCAGAGACTTATTTTACATCTTGTGAAAAGGGGCATAATACGGGACCTTTAATACCACTAACAAGGCTCAAAATAGCCTCACACTAACACGGTAGCATAATGAAGGTCCCTACATGCAAACCGAAGCATTGAGAACTTTGTTAGTGTACAGACAGTTTAATAAGAAGATAGTTTATAAAGACAGTACATTACGCGTTTACAGACAGGATCCATCTTGGAAAACAGTCTCAACTAATCGAGTCACGAACGCCGTGCTACGTTAGATTTCACAAATGTAATTCCTATCAACAAGCTCACTTAGCACGGCGTTCGTGACTCGATTAGTTGAGACTGTTTTCCAAGATGGATCCTGTCTGTAAACGCGTAATGTACTGTCTTTATAAAGTATCTTCTTATTAAACTGTCTGTACACTTACAAAGTTCTCAGTGCTTCGGTTTGAGGCTATTTGGAGCCTTGTTAGTGGTATTAACTAGCGATTTACTTTTACTTACTCTGTGCCCCATATACTAGTGTTATGAGCTAATCTGTTTTTAGAGATAAAACTCTTTACATTCGATTTTCATGAAAACGCATCCCAGGGAAAGATCGACTCGGTAACCATGTGTTAATTACCCCTAGGTTCATTTTTCACCGGAGTTGTCCTTTAAGGCAAGTCATTTCACTCGGCCGCCATCTTTGAAACGCATATTGAGCTGCAATTTCATTCATGCAAGTACAGCTCCTATCTCTTTGACAACATTCACACTGGGATTGACAACCGCATGTATTTACAGATGTGAGTCTTGAAATGTCACGTTCAGAACACCAACTCACAGTTGCTCCTCTAATACAGTCAGTATGAACGTGCAACGAGAGTAAAGCTTGTATAACATTATTAACATTGCTATGTTTGAAAATTAGAACATTGCAGTCTAGAAGAATTTTACTCTTATGAATGTTTCGTGAATCCGTCCCCAGTTGGTAACTGGCAGATTTGACTATTTTGGTGTCTGTGCCATTTAAAGCTGAGACTTTGGTTCTTGTTTCCTCCTTAATCGTGTGCTTTCTTGTAAGCGGCATTGATAAGAAATCATCTGCCAAAAACACAAATGTAAATTTCACTTTTCTTTCTTTCTTTCTTTCTTTTTTGTTAGCTTTTGAGGAAGCTTGCTTTGGCCATGTGGGATAGTCTCAGAGGGAAATGTCATTTGGTAACATTAAGAACAGAATTTGCTGTAAGACCCTTATTAGGTGGATATTGTGGTGATTCCCACACACAACAAACAAGACTCAGACACTCATTAAGTCAACATTAAAATGGCCTCTTTTAACATTCTTAATACACATTTCTGGTCTAATTGTGAATGCTTGGTGCATGTTTTTCCAAGTGTTAGTCTTTAGAATCTTTATTTAAAACATAACAACGGCTAAAGTCAAGTTATGTTATATTATATGTGACCCTGGACCACAAAACCAGTCACAAGTTGCACTGGTATATTTGTGGCAATAGCCAACAATACATTGTATAGGTCAAAATTATCGATTTTTCTTTTATGCCAAAAATCATACGGATATTAAGTAAAGATCATGTTCCATGAAGATAGTTTGTAAATTTTCTACCGTAAATATATAAAACATTTATTTTTGTGAGTGGATGCAGCACAATCGCAAACATAAATGGACAACTTTAAAGGCCATTTTCTCAATGTTTCGATTTTTTTGCACCCTCAGATTCCAGATTTTCATCACATTACATCAATGGAAAGCTTATTTATTCAGCTTTCAGATGATGTATAAATCTCAATTTCAAAAAATTGACCCATGTGACTGGTTTTGTGGTCCAGGGTCACATATTAGACTTTTCTTTTCTGCTGCCATCATTTATAATATATTAACCAATAGCTAAATAACAATTCAAGCATTCTTTAAATGGCATAACTCATCAAACCGACTAGCAGCGATGAAAGCCGACTGTGTTGTTGCCTCGCGTCTGGGCCAAAAAAGTTGTTTGAACACACTGCAAAGACTTACCATTTTGAGTTTGAATCATGTGGATCACTTTTATGTCGTTATAAAACAGTTTGTGTATCGGAATGGTCAGGTAAGAGGCTTTCATCGCTTTCGGTTTTCTTCTCATGCACTGATTCGCTAAGCTGAACAGCCAATCAGAGTTCTCTCTCTCACTGAAGACGGCGGCAGTGTGGAAGTTTCACGACTCTTAAAATTTTATAGTTATTGTCCTTGGAGTGAACGGAGCCATAAGACTACATTGCTGCCCAGTGTACGAGCAGAAATCTTCCGACTGTTGCATTGTACAATAAAGTGCATTTTGAGTTTTACAAGATTCTATGCAAACTACTGTTTAAATTAAATATAAAGACGCTCAGCGGCCTTGGAAACAGCACACTTGTCAGAGAGGCAGAGAGAGAGAGAGAGCTTGTCGCTGTGTGCGACTGATGCTACGGCGCTTTGGTGCAGGGTCTGTTAAAAGCTCTTTGTGAATGTATTTTTAAAGGCTTCCTTACATGTCACACACCTCCCTACTCTTAGTCCAAGGTAAAGTGCCAGTCAGAATTGTATTAAACAGTCTGACACCACAGAAACTTTTGTTACAACAGTGTGAGATCTCCTGAGGTTACACATCCTTAAAGGTGGACTATAAATTGCTCTAGGAGAAAAAATATCTCCCTTACAGAAAAATATCTTCCGTTGTCAGCCCCTAGTTGTCAGTTGCATTGAATTATTGCAGTAATGCATCTATGAGACAGGAATTAACATATTAGTCAAATGAGGCTGCATGAGTGAGTTGAGACAGCCATTGTTCGCACAGAAGCAATGCACATTTAGCATGCTCCTTCTACACTAATCCACTTCTTCTCAAGAGCTGAAGTGTGAGCGCAGGGCTTCCCCTGTCATCTCTCCCCAAGACTAGCGATAAATCACCCTCATCCAATCATGATAAAGTTGGCTGCGCAGATTAGTTCCCTCTGTAATGGCGTAGTAAAGTGAATAAGAGAGGGAATCCCACACCATCGACTGCTCCACTTCCTGTAATTAATGCGGCGCCATAGCTATTTTAAAATAATAAAGCTATTTAAAAATCCTCCCTAAGCTTGCCATTGTACTCCTTCCTTACATAGAGTTCAAGCAAATATTTCTGTAACACCTGGAGAAAACTATCCGGTGTTAGTTTATTTTTATGGTCCCTTTAACACATTCTGTTGAAGTAAAGTTGCACCTAAATGTCAACCAACTCTCATTAGAGTGTTATTAGAGTATTAGTAGACTGGTAGGGTTAGAATAAGTTGACTTGTACTTGCAAAGTTACTTATAGTCAGTAGAATGGTTGTTTTGAGCATCACAATAAAGAGTTAGCATTAAGCAGACAGTCTACTAATACTCTAATGAGAGTTAGTTGACATGTAAGTGCAAAGTTACATCAACAGATTGTTCAAAAGGAACCATCAAAATAAAGTCTTACCAACTATCCATTAGCATTCCCATTTATTCAAATGATAGTTTCTCGGCTGACGCATGCAGGATTTGAAATTTGCCATCTTTACTTGTGCGGGCTTTCAATTATTGATAATAATAATAGTAAGAACCGTTATTAACTGAGCACCAAATCAGCATAATAGAATGATTTCTGAAGGATATAATAATATTTCATAATATTGCTGTTTTTTACTGTATTTGTGATCAAATAAATGCAGCCTTGATAAGCATTAGAGACTACTTTCAAAAAGTGCTTTCTGTTTGCCAGTGTCAGATGTGACTGTCTTTGAAACTCTCCCGAAAGGCCAGCAGCATCTCTTCTCTTCACTGCTGCAGATGAAGCTGGTGTTTAGTGTGCAGTGTTCAGTGTTCAGTGGAGCTTCCAGCTGAGCACCAGTCAGGGGTCTGTTTCTCAAAACTACAGACGCCCGTGTGCTCCTCATCTTGTGCTCCATTCACTTCTCTGTCTGTTCTGCTTTGATCCAGTTTATTTCAAAATTTAAGACAGCAGTGTATGAAATAGCCTTCATATTTCAAAAGAACATCAGACTGATGTGTTTCTAGAAAAATGTGTTTGTGCTTGTCTAGCAAGTGCAATGCGACTTGTGAGAAATGCAAATGTGCTCAATACTTCAGCAGCTGAAAATAAAACACTGTATTGCTGTTTCCACACTTCATTAAGCAGCACAACCATTTTCAGCTGCGCTAATAACAAAACAGGTACCAAATTATCATGTTTGAATGCTTTCTGAAGGATCACAACATTGTTTTTTTAGTAGACTGAAGGAATGAGTTTTGCTCTTACAGGTAAACAAAAAAATGAATGCTAATTAAGAATTAATTTCTTTCAAAGACATAAAAAAATTACTATTCCTAACTCTTCACTATGTTGTCAGTGTCAAACCCCATTTGGGGTCAAGATCAAAACTGGCCATTACAGCAATACATCCTGATTGGCTGTTACATTCAAAACAAAAATTCTAGAAAATAATGTAAATATCACCATAATAAATAACTATACTACATAAATGAATATCGCTTAAAGGGTTAGATCACCCAAAAATGAAAATTATGTCAGTAATTACTCACCCTCATGTTGTTCCAACCCCGTAAGACCTTCGTTCAACTTCGGAACACAAATTAAGATATTTTTGATTAAATCTGAGAGCTGGATCACTCCTCCATAGGCTTCTTGCTGGCCCAGAAAATGTATTAAAGACATCGTTAATATAGTCCAAGTGACTACAGTGGCTCAATCTTAAGTTTATAAAGCGACGAGAATACTTTTTGTGCGCAAAACCCCCCAAAAATAACGACTTTATTCCACTATTCATTTCCTTCTCTCTGGGCCTCGAGTTATTTCACGTAGTGTTTTAGCGCAGTGCGTCTGTGTTGCACGTCACACGCATCACACACATGACCAGCGTCGGCCAATAGTGAGCCTACGTGGTGACGTACAACACAGATGTGCTGCGCAGTTATACTACGTGAAAAAACTTGAGGCCCAGAGAGAAGGAAATGAAAAGTGGAATAAAGTCGTTTTTTTTTAATACACAAAAAGTATTCTCGTCGCTTTATAAACTTAAGATTGAGCCACTGTAGTCACTTGGACTAAATTAACGATGTCTTTAATACATTTTCTGGGCCAGCAAGTTATAATGTCTTAGAAGCCTATGGAGGAGTGAGCCAGCTCTCAGATTTAATCAAAAATATCTTAATTTGTGTTCCGAAGATGAGCGAAGGTCTTACGGGGTTGGAACAACATGAGGGTGAGTAATTACTGACAGAATTTTCATTTTTGGGTGAACTAACCCTTTAAGTGATTGTTTTTGACAGAAAGGAATTAGTATTTGACTAACTAATAATTTAAAAAAAATATATAATTAATATATGTGTTAAATTTCCATGAAAATATTTGAGAATGATGAGCTGCAAGTTTTGGTGGATTTAATTGAAATAAGTTCACATTACTCATAAATACTGGATTTTAAATTGGCCCAAATATTTGGGTTATGTTAGGGGGAAAGGGAAGATATATGCCATTAACAGATGCTGTTACTGTAGTTTGTAGGGGACTACCCTACCCTAAGTTTTTAGATTGTAGATCTCACTGGCATATTCAATTGGGCATCGATATGAGTGGTTAACAGCAGAGGAAGACGGCAGGGAGGGATCTTAGAGTGGTAAAGTGGGCTTTAAATGAGAGGCATGAGAAATCTCTTCATCGGGGCACAGATGCTGTATATAGGTTTGTCCCTGCAGTGGGGTGTGGGTATTTTTAACAGGCAAATGTGGGTTGCTGCTTCTTCTTTTTTCCTCAGGAGGGAGAAGAGAGATATATTAATACTCTCTTCCCTGTTTCCTACATCCGGCCCTGGAGAAAAATAAAACCTTACAATTTCATCTATAATCTGTCGTGCCTATCGATGGTGTTAGAGCCGCGCTGAGGTAGAAATGGTATTTTTATTAAAATTACTGATGCAACACAAACCCAGACCCTGATGTAATGCATTGAGGTCCCTCCGATGGAATCACATCATCCGTCGGACCAATTTAAATTGATTCCTCTAAAACCCCTGGGCTTCAGATGCCCATGACTCCTTATGAATGTGTCAGAATGCCGAGCCCTACTGAAGAAATGAATATAACAGAGATGAGAACACATCTGTGGTGGTGATGGGGGCACGAGAAGTCACACTGACTTTGTGTCTTTTTACTTTTTGACAGGACAGAATATTTGGCCACACATGTACTTCCCAATAGGAGTGGTCGTTATGACTGAAACCTTCATGAAATGGGTAATTTTATATCATGGCATTGCTATTTATTTAAGTTAGCTGAAAATTGCATGGAAAAAAACAAACATTTTATGTATGAAATAACAAAGTGGAACTGTAACAGATATTTTGGGTAAACCAATTTAATAAAAACTTTACAAATTAAATGTAATTCATTTTTAAGAACTGTGTTCTGTTTTTGTTTTGAATTTTATAGATGCAATTGAAATGATGATAAGATATTAATGACAAAAGAATGAAAACCTTACTGAACAGCTTGAAGGGTTAGTTCACCCAAAAATGAAGCGTAGTGTCAGTTCTGACAGGTCACGTTAGTCAAGCTCGCATCAGCTGACTCTCAGCTGATCCTCGTCTACCTATAGGAATATGACGCCTATCACTGTATACATATATAAGCTCCTTCAGTATTACCAGCAGCTATCACGTTTCTCAGTAACAAATTACCCTCCTCCATCCCCAGCTCCTCCTCTCATCAGTCAGGATTTGGCATTCTGATTACCCCTGAATCAGACTAAAATTCTCTAATTATGTTGTACATTAAAATTAATTACAGAACAGAACCATACCTCCAATCTTAACTGTATGCTAATTGTCAATTATATTTGACGATAGTGGTCCCGACAGAAATGAATATTCTGTCATCAATTACTCACCCTCATGTTGTTCCAAACCGTTAAGACTTTCTTTCATCTTCGGAACACAAATAAAGATCTTTCTGAGACCTTTCTGTCACTCCATTGGCAGCTACGCAACTACCACGTTGACACTTCAAAAAGTTCATAAAGACCTCATTAAACTAAGAGACACGAAGACACACGATTGCTTTATATAATGAATGGATAAAATTTATATTCACATATAAACATTCATCAACTCAGTACTAAACGGAAGATCAAGCATGTTTGCTTGACATGCAAGAACCAATGAGGTTCATTCTCATGTTACGCATCACGTTTGAGCTTCAGCAAGAACCAGTGAGGTTCATTCTTGTGTTACACAGCACGTTTGAGCTTTTGTAAGAACCAATGAGGTTCATTCTCGTGTTAACGCAGCACATTTAAGTCATTAATGACAGAATTTTCAATTTTGGGTAACTTACCCTTTAAATCAACCTAAGATGTTTTGCTGGATTTAGGTGGTTCTCCTAGACTAGCCAATCTGGTCTTATCTTGCCAACTGGTTTGAAAATTTCAAAAAGTTTCAAAACCCCTTTCAAATCATCAAACCAGCCCGGCCAGACTGGTAAGCTGTTTGTTTAGGAGGAAACCCCTCCACGCAAGCTTCACTTGTCTTAACAATACACAAAAAAGACTAAAAACGGTAAAATTGATTTTAAAGAGCACAACCAGAGTGAGCAACATTTAAGCAATTGTAAAACCATTGAATGCATCATATATCAGTTGAATTCTTCATTAGTACATCATTAATGCGCCATTGCACTGCATCTGTAAAAACTGTTTCTACCAACACCCCTTAATAACCTGTTTTTGGCTCATTTTAGACACGTTCCAAATGTTTTTTTATCACTCTCATACTTAACATGCCTATTGATATCAGGCCACAAATAAACCTACCATGCTGAAAAAAACGGTATTGCAAAATCTCTGCCTTAAATTGCTTTATATGTTGTGTTGTCTTTCACAGTCCATTGGAAAAGACACATGCAAGCATGTCTGGGCTGTTTGTTTTCCCTAAAGGAGACAATTAAATTATGTCTCAACAGACAGGAAGTGTCTACTGTCTTGCTTGCTTTGGCATTTTAAAGCCATTAGACAATTACTTGCCTGTATAACTTAATCTGAAGAACAGCAATACCCTAACACAACAAACATTTACAATCATGACTTTTGCGTGCTGGATGTGAATGTCAACTGACCACTGCAAGGAAAAATGTGGGATCCCTATTTTTTCTTCACCTCCTGCATACCCTCACATCGGTTCGGCCCCACGCTTTCATCCCTAACCCCGTGCTCATCCTTGGGGCTACCATTTGTGAATTCATGTCTGGCCTTCCAGCTCCACTCAGCTGTCACATTGTATCTCACACGCACAGACAGTCAACGAGAGGAGCGTGAGCCCCTTTCATCTCTCATCCCCCTGATCAGCCAGCCAACCATCTCCAGCCCTGGATGAGTAGTTTACATGCCGCTTCTCCATTCTCTCCCTCTCTTTTCCATCATGACATCCTCTTTCTCTTCCTTTTGCTCCCTGGCATTCTGTTTTTCCTGCCCAGTCATCTGTCTGTCTGTATTCCAGTCTTATAAATGTGTGAAATGGTTGTCTATCCGCTTTGGAGAGCTCGTCATTGAATATGCTCCAACTGTCAAAGGAAACCCTAACCTTAATCAATGAAATTAACTGCAGGACGGGATTTCATCTGAACTGGTTTGTGGGGGAAAAATCACGCATCATGAAGACCTAGAATCTCAATCAGCTCCCTAGTTCAGTAGTCACTGATCAGGGAGTCGGCCATTTTAAGGGTCGTCTCAATCGCAAAATCCTACCAGTGCACTGAAATGTTGAAACCATAAAAAGTCCCACAATGCACTGTGAAAACCAGGGAGCATCGATGACCCATATTGTAGACCTTTCTGAAGTTTTATTTTAGGTCTTGATGTCCTTATGAATATATATTTGCGGTATAAGTACCAAAAACCATCCCACTATATTTGTACAGCTCCTTTCTCAGGAGCTCTGCCAAGAACAGGTCTTTCTAATTAATATTCATGAGCCTCTCTTCTGATTGGCCTGTTGTTTTCTGAGTGACGCACGGCCAGGCCAACCACAGGTAACTAGGGTCATGTATGCTGTAGCCTGCTGTGGCTTGGTGATGCTCACAAGTAAGGTAAATAAAACACCTGTAATGATGGACATTGCTGAGGGAAATGTTATCCGGCCTCATATGTTCGAGCCGGACTCAGAGCCCGAATCGGCGACGACAGGAGACAAACACCTCCTTACTTTCGCCGTTATTGTTAGAGTATTATAATTACCATTACACCAATACTGCACGCAGATTTAATGTTAACGCTAATTTAACTAACTCATACTTTTTTTTGTCAAAATCGATTTAAATCTCCAAAATATTTACGTTAATAGCTAGTTATACACTGATTTTGAAACACTTAACTGCTTTATAATGTAACATTAGCAGACGGACACCGAATGCAGTAAGCTATGTAACTATTGCTTTCCTACTGATACAGTAAGATACTGATACAGTAAGATACTTTCCTACTGATACAGTAAAAACTGCCATATAGATATTTTTTTTATATTATCTCATAATTTGGCAGCAGGTATATCAGGCTGCTGTCACTTTAAGACAATATGACTGTTTAAGTGCAATAAGCTGCAAACTCGATTTATTGCTGAGAGGCGACTTTATGTGTGCACATTTTGGGTGTGAGAACAAAATCTGCAGGAATGAGTAAAATTATGCTAAATTCACGCAATCCCACTCCGTAATTAAAAATTAAAAATATTCATCCAGAGCAAATGAAACGAGTGAGTGGAGGCAGGTTTGTGTGTCACTTGCTGTCGGAGAGATTAGAGAGAGAGAAAGAGCAGCTGGTATCCTGTATCTATTCTGCAGAAAATTAGTATTGAAAGCATTTAAGATATTTCAGTATCGATATGTATTGAAAAATCAATATTTTTTATCAAACACTACATTACTTTATTATTTCAGATGCCTTTTTTAAAAGACTACAATTGAAAAATGTATATATTATATATAACATTCAACCCACCAAAGTGGCTGCATGTGGCGGGTTGGCGGGTGTTAATGTCAAGCCCTGAATATGAGGTAAATAAGGTGAAACATTGCAGTTCGGAAAATTAGTTTATTGTTTTAATCTTGTTGTGCAGTATTTGGTTAGGACTTTAATACATTGGGTTAGGTCTAATATAGTTTGTGCTGCCCCATCCGCCAAAAACAGCTATTTTGACAATCACGATCCAAACTGAAATATGCTTCTAAAACGGTTAAGATCAGTCTGAGTGTAGATTTAAAAATCTTGCTTTTCCCCTGTTGTTGTTTAATTTCATGGAAACAGACACCAGTTATTTTGCAAGGAGATCTGTTATTTATTTTACCATTTTATATAAGACATAGGAGAGAGTGACAATGGACCAAACAAAGGTCTTCATTTCAGCATCTTCTCTGCCATGGACAGATTGGAAAGTGGAAAGATTTTCAGTTTTGACTAAAAAAACTAATTCATTATTAAATTATGAAATTTTAGTCTTCACTGAGACAATATTGCATCTAAAATTAAACTTCAGTCATTCTTTCCTAGCGCTAAGATTGTCTGGGAGAATATATGTACACAGTTGTAGGTGCTACACACAGCATGAACAGAACAAGGTTTTGGCATTTTTACACATTTTATTTATATTTGAGTTCCTCTGGTGTTTAGCAACAGTAGTTCCTGAATAGACACGTATAGAAATGTTTAAACGTATTAGTCTGAAATCAGAAAGTTGTAGAACATTGGAGCGAGTTGTTTTTGCAGTTAGGTTTATATAAATGGTCTTTTTGAACCATTCAGTACATCATGTCTGTACCAGGATAAATGAAATGAGTGGTTTTAGCCTGGATTTCATAACTAAAAAACCTTACCTATCAAGGGCAGTGGCCTCTTTCTTGTACACGCTAATTGTTGTAGAAAATGTTGAGAAGACAAAAACATAAAGTCAAGTCTTACATCCGGGGGGGATTGAGTCTAATGGAAGAAAAATAGGGCAAAGTACAAAGAAAAGAAGAAAAGAACTTCTGGGAGATGGACACACATACACACACAAACCCCGGAAAGAGCATTTCTTCATCTCTGTGCTGATGAGACCTGACAAAGTGGACAAATAGAGTGCAAGAAGGAAAGAAAGAAGTTAAAAAGTGAAAACATTAGAGAATGAGTCGGTTTTAAAAGCTACTTATGGGACGTAGCCTAACTATACTGGCAAGCTTCAAAGACATATCAAGCATGCTCAGAGTGAACAGAAGACCTCAATAGGAGCGCAACAGCGCTGAGAGACATCAGACTCTTGTCTGATCTGCTAAAGGCAAGAGAGTCAGTCACACCTTAATGCTTCTCTGCACAAAGAGCATGTAAGTGATCACTTAGGAGACAGGGACAGAGAATGCCGAGGGCAGATTTTCATCAAGATGTGTCACATGTTCGTTAAAGGGCTGAGGTCATCTGTTTAGGTCAGCTTTGCTCCACTGGTTTATGGCTGGGCAGTGGTGACGCGGTTGCAATAAATAAGAGCTGTTTCGTTGCTGTTGTTGTTAAAGAGTCTGTCTAATAGCTGAACGAACATGAGAAATCAATACATAACATTATTTTTTTAATTTTTTTTTTAATAATCTCTCTGGACAGAATTGCATGTTACACAAGAAAATCTGTTGGCACGCAATGTTCTTGTCCCAAATGCTCTTGACAGGCATGGTTAAACATAACACTCTGCTTAATATTTTACGAAAGCACTGCTGTCAATTGTTTAAAAGTTGAGAAATCATGTAACATTTATCTTTTCAGCAAAAAGACTTGGCTTATGGGTGCTGTGATGGACTGTAAAGAGAGATAATAAATTAATCTAGATATTTATTAGGTTTGTTTGTTTTTTAATCTTGAGGGCTTCACCCATGAACCATGAGATAGAACTTGTCCACAAGTTTTGCATTGGGCTTAAAATAGTATTACTGATGGAGGCAGACATAATGATGATATTCTGGGCAGTTAATCGCTCTCTGAAATACTTGCCTCTTTTTTATCATTTTTCCGTGTGTAGGATTTAAATAATACAAGATATTTGAAATGAACAAAGACATTTGCTTTACTGTTTTCCACCCGCCCTTTCCCCAATGACCATTTGGAGTTCCTAAAGGCACAGAGGGGCTGATAGTGATCAAGGCCTGTAGGCCAAGATGTGTGTACTTCGGGGATCTATGAATTGTCACACCTTTAGTACAGTGGTGGTCAGAATTAATGGCACCCCTGGTAAATATGATAAAAAATGGCTGTAAAAAATAAATCTGCATTGTTTATCCTTTTGATCTTTCATTCAAAAAATTCGCAAAAATCAAACCTTTCATTGAAGTAAAAGAATTGAAAGTGGGGGTAAATCACATTATAAAATAAATGTTTTTCTCCAAAACACGTCGGCCACAATTATTGGCACCCTGTTATTAAATACCTTTTGCCAAGATAACAGATCTGAGTCTTCTCCTATAATGCCTGATGAGTTTGGAGAATAACTGACAAGAGATCAGAGACCATTCCTCCATACAGAATCTCTCCAGATCCTTCAGATTCACAAGTTCATGTTGGTGCTTCTCCTCTTCAGTTCAACCCACTCATTTTCTATGATATGGTTCAGTTTAGGGGACTGGGACGGTCATGGCAGACGTTTCATTTTGTGCTCAGTTACCCATTTTTGTGTTGATTTTGATGTTTGTTTTGGACCGTTGTCCTGATGGAAGATCCAACCATGACCCATTATAAGATTTCTAGCAGAGGTTGTCTGGTTTTGATTTTTTATCTGTTGGTATTTGCTAGAATCCATAATACCATGTATCTAAACAAGATGTCCAGGACCTCCAGCAAAAAAATAGGCCCACAACATATAAGATCCAGCAGTATATTTAACCGTAGGCATGGGGTACTTTTTATCCCTGTTTGCATCAAACACATCTGGGGCCCTAGTTTAACGATCTGAAACGCAAGTATCAAGCGCAAAACGCAAGTAACTTTGTGGGCGGGTCTCGGGCGCTGTTGCTATTATACCGGCGGGATAAATGACTCTTGCGCCCGACGCAAATCTAAAATGGGTTGGTCTGAAGTAGCTTCATTATTCATAGGTGTGGTTTGGGCGTAACGTGAAATAAACCAATCAGGGCGTCATCTCACATTCCCTTTAAGAGCAGGCGCTCTATCTATCATAATAATGTATGATTTGCAAAAATGAAAATTGCTGCTTCTGTGTAGATGAGAGAATCAAAGTGTATGCGTGTTGTGCACACGCTACATTGATTATGGACAAGCATGCGCCCTTAAAATAGCATATGAATAACATGCGCAACGCACCACTGACTTTAAACTAGTTTTTTTCGGTCAGTGGCGGAATTGTTTTCTAAACGTGCAAAATGCTGGAATACGCCTCCTCTTTGCACTGAACCGCCCCCGGGAGCGCAAGTGTATTTCTTAGTTAACCGACGTGCGTCTGTGGAGGGAAAAGTCCGCTGTGCGCGGGTGCAAAATAGGAATGATACATGCGTTGGTGTACAAAGTTAATTGCGCTGGGTGCAAGATAGGGCCCCTGGTGGGTTTGCTGCCAAAAAGCCCTTTTTTTTGTTTCATCTGACCATAGAATCCGGTCCCTTTTGAAGATCCAGTTGTGTCTGACAACTGAATATGCTGGAGTTTATTTTTGGAGGAGCGAGGAGGATTTTTCTTGAAACCCTCCCAAACAACATGTGGGGATGTGGGGTTGTTTGATATTTTTTTTTTAGGCTTTCTGACCCCCAAGACTTAACTAATCTCTGCAATTCTCCATCTGTGATCCTTGGAGAGTCTTTGGCCACTCAAACTTTCCTCCTCACCCTGCATTAAGACAATATAGAGACACGTCCTCTTCCTGGCAGATTCGTAACATCTTTAGTTGATTGGAACTTCTTAATTATTGCCCTGATGGTCAAAATGGGGATTTTCAATTCTTTAGCTATTTTCTTACAGCCACTTTCTATTTTGTGAAGCTCAACAATCTTTTGCTGCACATCAGAACTATATTCTTTGGTTTTACTCATTGTGATGGATGATTAAAAAAAATTGGCCTTTGTGTATTTGTCATATTTATACTCCTGTGAAACAAGTCATAGCTGGACAATTTCATGTTCCTAGTCACCCTGGTGTGCTAAATAAAGGTAAATATTAATGAGAATATACTTCAGAGATATTTTACTCACAAAAAATTCTAGGGGTGCCAATAATTGTGGCCGACGTGTTTTGGAGAAAAACATTTATTTCATAATGTGATTTACCCCCCAATTTCAATTCTTTTACTTCAATAAAGGTTTGATTTTTGCAAATTTTTTGAATGAAAGATCAAAAGGATAAACAATGCAGGTTTATTTTTTTACAACCGTTTTTTATCATATTTACCAGGGGTGCCATTAATTCTGACCACCACTGTATAATGGGGGAAGTTGTAATTATTTGATTGGTCAGTTTGAATGTCTCACATCTGGGTTAAAGCCACATGGTCAGGGAAAGAAAAAAACAAGAATGTAACTGTTGCTCTCTCTCTCTCTCTCTCTCTCTCTCTCTCTCTCTCTCTCTCTCTCTCTCGACTTTGAAGTGCTACATATTGCAATACAATATTGTCGCTCTCTATAGCAACGCTCTCCCACATATTAAGCTATTGTAACTGCACTTATTTCCGTCGTTGGTATAAGTGGCAGTGGGTGGTAATAGACAATAAATGTTCAGTTTTCCCATCTTGCTGACAACGTTTCTTTAGTCATTCGGCAGTCTTGCAGCCTGAACCCCTGCAGGAAATCCACCCTTACGCGTGTGAAAATATTGTGTGTTCTGTTGTTAAAAGTGTAAATCTTTGCTAAAGCAGATAGCAAAGAGCTGGAGATATAACAATTTAAATCAATTTTGTACATTTCACTGTTCATGCATGTGTTTCTCTGCAACTCTCAGCTAACCGTACTTCAGATAGGATTACCGCATTAGTGCAATGACTTAAGTGAATCTTGATGTTCCAGCACCACAAAAGAAAAGAGAAAGGCACAATTTAGCAATCACTTAGTATCTGTTCAATCCAATGGTGGAAATGTGTTAATTGTTACTGATGAAGAAAAGTCTTTGTAAAGACACTAGTTGTCACTTTTGATGTACATTTAGATTAATTTAACTGTAATACAAATTTTAGGATTTAAAGGGATTTACATTGATGTGCGCCATTAGTCTTTTAAAGCAGACCAGCCTAATAATGTACCTTTAAAACTTTTTTGTTATCCTAACAACACAGAGAATGCTGCATAACGGAGTGCAATGATCATAGGAAGTTGAGTTTGAAACCAATGAGACACGAACAGCATTGCTGCCACATTTAGCATTGTGGTTTGTGTCGACTCTGTCCCTGCAGGTTTATTCATGATGTTAATATCCTGCAAACATGTTGATGCTAACAAGTGACGTTCTGTGCTGACGCAGACAAGCACTTGGAGCCAGCTGTTCAACTGCTTTGCGTCCCTTTTCCACTGGGCTTATATCCAATGACAAGTCCTTCCTGAATCTCTTGTACACCTGCGTTTCCACAGAGAATCTCTGTCTTGTCAAAAGAGGTGTTTTTTTCACCTTAAACAATACAGCACAGCACACTTCTCTCCAGCTAGCCAGCCATAAAGACTCGCCTGTCTAAAGGTTAGATTGATTCTTAGAAAGGGCAGTCAAGAGTCGATAAGCTGAATGCCCATCAAAATGAGCTTCCGAAAAAAAGCGGAAAGCAAGAAAGACATGCCAATGACCACCTTCCAGCTTGATATTGAACTCAAAGGCAGGCTGGGAGAGGAATAGATGAAAATAGAGAGGGTAAACATAGTGTGTCAGTTCTTCAATTTCACGGAAGAACGGGTAGCATCATTGCAGCATATCCTAGTAATAAAGAGAGTTGTGGAATGCATCATAATCAACTCACCGCAGACGTGCTGCTAAGACTCAACCCAATATAACAGTTCTGCAGGTGGGGCAGTCTCCGCCGTACCCCACAGGCACTGTGAAAGTGGGTTGTTATGCATGTGGGCACAGTGTGTACGAAGCAAACCTTGTTGTTTAAGGAAAACCCCCACAATGGTTGCACATCTTGGCAGATGGGCACTGTATAGTTTGTCCCTGCCGTTCACCCCGACTGCTGGTATCGACTGGCACGTCCATCAAAGCTCACATCTGTTCTCCAGGGGTCCTCCTCTTGCCTTGCCGCAGCCAAAACGAAACAGGCCCCAAGGACACCTGTCAAACCAGTAGGCTCCTACATGTCCTCTTCCCTCAAACCTAATCAATATGGATTTGGAGGAGGACACATGATTAGCTTACAGCAGCCGGTCGCATGTACACACCCAACGAACAAAAGCACGCATGCTGGCAGGAAAAATCCCATGCATCAGCAGTGACTCTACTGAGCCGTTAGATTTTCGTGAATGCTTCTGGCCATGGCGTGAAGGATACAGTGGATGTTGTGTCATAAGGTCGGGAGTGTATTCGCACAGCAGATGCAATTAATCAATCAAGTGGACATATTTAAATATGATTGGTGAGAAACGAGGGGGATGGAGAAAGAAAGGACAAATTTGACAGCGAGAACCATAACATCCACCTACGTTTCAGTGCCAAAAGAGGTGAGAAAGGCTAAACAATGACAAAAGGAGAAATGATGATGGAGACAATATAGTTCCCCATCCAGAGTGGAGGATCCGAAGTCTCTGATGGGCTTGATTTGAATCTCAATCTCTCGAGAGTGAAAGGCTTAGTGCCATCTCGCCTCATGTCTCCCATGTGGGCTCTGTGATTCACACAATGGTGTTATGTAAAGATGCCTGCCAGATAACCCAAGTTTCAATGAGTAATGCCACACTTAGGAGCAGAACAATGCAAGAGTAACTCTTAATAAAACACTGTGACTGTAAAGCCCCTGGGTCACTGCATGCATTTCCAGATACACAAGAATGCTCAGATGCAGGATGTCGAACGATGTCATGGTTCATGTGTTCCGTAACGCTAAAGGTTTTGACTGGATGTGATTTGTGATGATGATCTGGTATGATGAAGATCTGAGTCATGTTGAGGTGTTTGAGTGAGCATAACATTTTCAGGGAGAGTTGGATTATAGTGGTTGTCACTGAGTGTGCCGCTTCTTTTTCTTTGTTATTCCTTTAAGGTTTGTGCATTGCATTTATAATGCTTTTATATTTCTTTTCACACAATGGGGCATCATGTCAAAAATTATCATATCAATTTATGTAAGAGTTGCTTTGTGAACAATTTACATAAAAATTCATTCTGCTTTCATGAACAAGGCCGTGACCTTATTTATTTTGTTCCAGTATTATTTCATTCAGGGGAGACGGGCTAGTTCACACATAGGGAAGTTGTCACAAGGGCTTTATCTCCATAACTAAAATGTTAAAAGTCAAAAGTCAAATTATTCAAATGTGCATTGCATAATTGTTATACAGTTAAATGCAGCTAAGAACTTTGCCATTGTTCCAATGTGACAACTTACCCCATAAGGTGTGACAACATGCCTCAATAAGGTTCACAAAATGTCAACATGTGCTAAATGAACTGGCTCTTTTATCCTTGGCAATAATGGAGCAAACGTTTTTTGTAGCCTGGACGTTCAAGTTAGTGTATACAGATTGACTGAGATGTATGCACTGGAGCCCTAGTTCCCCCTATTTGAATATCATATCTACATGCTGACAGTTAACGGTGTAAAAGAGAGCTATTTGCTAGTAGTGACACGCCTGTCCTCTCTAATGACAGAGACCGAAAAAGGAAAACAGAGGTGATTGGCCCTGTATTAACTATAAAAAGATCCAGACTCACACCAGCTTGTTCAGCATTTACAAGCAGTCAGGACGCAGTCTGCAGTTAACGGCAGTTTATTCCGAGGATTTGCCAGGGAATTTTCCGGATCCTTCCTCTACTTTTCTTTGGTAAGCCTCAGTGTGGGAGATGAAGCATTAAAGAAGCCGAACATGTCTATGGCTCCGGGGAAACCGGGACCCTATAAATTATTCAAGGGCACACAAACACAGAAAGACAGGTTGTCAGTTACCAGACTTTTTTTCTCTTTCATTTCTTCAGGAGACAGCAGAAGAAGAAAGGACAAGGGACTGTGTCTGGCGTTTCCGTCGTTGTTCCTTGCACCGGTCAGTAGCGGTAGCCGGAGGTTGTTCATAACTGTCTGGACAGACCGTTCTTAGAGATTATTCAAACTTTGTAGGAAGAGCCTTTCATATTAAATATCCACTCAGCTGCAAAGAACAGCCTCATCGCCTTTGACAAGTAGGGGCACACAGTTTCTGTTTGCCCTGCCAGAGTGTTTGATTCTTTTCCCTCTCCGCCACTTTAATACTGTGTGTTGTGATGTAGCTTTTAGTGGCCCCCACCCATGTCCTCTCCCAGCACTCTCCTCTCCTGAGTCCATGTGAAGTAAATAACAGACAGTGAGAGGTAATCGGTCGGAAAGGATCTGTAGGGTCAGGATACTGAGATTGGATTAGGTTACTTAGAAAAGCACAATTCACAGAACTGAACAAAACTGAACTTCAAATTCCAATTTGCAATTAATTCAGAAATATTTTTTCATACAATTACATTCCTGGTCACCACTTGAATTCACTTCTGGGTTGGTTTAGTTAGCCAAACTGTGAGGAATTGGAACCCACTCCTACAGCAGATGGTCATATCGTAGAGAGCAACAACATGTAGCCATCCTGACTAAATACAACAGGGCAGGAATCCGATCAGAGGGAAGCACCAATCCCAATACCATGTGATCAGTAGACCCGCTAAAAGGTGCTTCCTTCAGTTAGGTTAGATTTTTATTTGCATGCACAGGCCTGTCCTATCTGCTATATTAAAGTAGCAATTAGGAGGTTAATCTTAACTGAAGTTGCAGGATGAAAACAATGGCTCAGTCTCCCCAGTTGCAGAAACCGAGTCAAGTGACTCGGGATGGCATGGCTCCCTCTCTGCCTTTCACTTCCTCTCCTTGCTGCTTTTGGGATGGAGCCAAAGCTTGGACGGACCCTTGCTGAGCGTGCAAGTCAGCATGACTCATTTAGTCGAGACCTCCATCAGTTGATCTGTGTGATGTGTAATCCAAGGTTGGTGGAACTTGGCTCGGATCAGTCTGGCTTCCTCCGTAGATGGGGACTCACTTCTGCGTACAGCCACTGTGCCAACATTTAGGTTCATTTATGCTGAATGCTTTCTGTACTTTCTCTCAGTTTTATTAAATGCAGTGTCTCAGACATAAGTATAACATGAAGCGTGAAATGCATTTACACCTCTACCCATCTCCCAGACAGTTAGATACAGATATTACTCTGTCTGTGGGTGTCACGTATAACCAAAGTAATACACTGTTCCATCTGGCTGCATTGAAATGGCACATCTCTTGAATACCTGTGCATGAAAAATGCAACTATAATAGATCACCTACATTTCAAACACACGTGGTAGACACTGATTTGTCTACACTGTGGAACTCTAGAATGGATTCTGTCAAACACTGATAGTTATCTGGCACTTGAGCCTTTTACACATCAACGTGTCACCAGTCAAAACATCCAATACTGTTCAAAGTGGCAACATCATACTTGTCACATCCTAAGATCTTAATTTTGACACGTTTATGCTAACTTTGCACAGACTGTGGGCAATTACACACTAATTGGCTTGCCAAACACACGACAGATGTTGAACATGTCAGGTGTTCAGTTGACAAATCAATTAAAAATGCAGAGACCGGTTCAACATGAAGTTCAAAGCAGGTGCTTAACCAAATGCTGAGTACAAAACAGGAACATGAGATATGTTTTAATCAGTGTGAGTTGATGTGTGTCATATATCTGCCTGTTATACTTTATGCCACTTGGCCAGACTTGAGTGTAGTTCTGCATGGTTGAGAAGGAGAGTTATCACTCAACTGGCCCTTATCCAAAGTGAGGGCTGGGAAACAACAACAACAACAACAAAAAACTACACAGTAAGTGGCT
This sequence comes from Abramis brama, assembly GCF_963993115.1. Taxonomy (NCBI): domain Eukaryota; kingdom Metazoa; phylum Chordata; class Actinopteri; order Cypriniformes; family Leuciscidae; genus Abramis; species Abramis brama. The sequence goes on from NC_139971.1 coordinate 4,386,510, forward strand.
AACATCATGGAAAAGTTTCCCAGGCTTCTTGGCCAACATCCAGATGAGATAACTGCTAAAATCAATCAAGTTTGTCTCTGTCAGGTGTGTGTTTTTGTGCCTAAACTATAAGAGTCAGTGTATTTAAAAGAGTTGAATGTCAGAGTCGGAATGTTTTTGAGGTTTACATGATGGTTTCCAGAGCTGCAAACTGTCCAATCCAAAATATGGGGATTATATATGGAATAAACAAGACGAGGGCCAAAGGAAGAGAGGAGGATGTCAGCGAGGTATAAACACCAGACGTCCTCACGTGTGCCGGCACGTCCTGTATTTCCTGTTTGGCACTATGTCAAATAAGTAGATCTGGTCTATCTTACACTCAAGTCTACATCTAGATGACATTTAAGGGTTGTATAACTTGCTTGTTTGAATTACCATCCATTTTTCTACTAATTTTAGTGGGTATTTGTCATTGCGTTGTTTGCTGGTCTGTTATTTGTTTCTGAAACCCATGGTGGCGCTTTGTTGAAATACAACAGTGTGAGAGATGAATTGGCCACAAGGCCAAGCTCTCTCTTGCTCTCTTTAGGTCTTTGTGTACAATCTGTGTTGCAGTTTGGTTCTCATTCTTCTCACATCTCTTCTAGGACTTGCAATTAACACCACGACTCAGGGCCACTGAGAAATAAATGACCATGCCATGTCTCTTTCCCTCAAGTCCTCTTTAAAGTGTTTACTTTACTTTTGTTGTCACAATGAGAAAGAGAGCAAGTGGAAAATACTTGCCAAGTTCGATCTATTTGGTCTCCTAAGAGGTAAATGTCAGGTATTGAAAATATATTTTATGTAAGCAATATAAATTCCAATATGTCACTGTAGGCTGGTTTCATTAGAACAAACCACCTTTAAGCTGCCATACATTTCAAACATACCAACCAATTCCAATGCCATTGTATTTGCTTTGTTCCAATAACTTTTGTTCCAAGACATTTTCACTTGGTAAAGCTGTGATCCTTGGACTCTAAATGTTAAGATCATTTGCCTTTTAAATGCAGGTGACTGTTCTATTCTATGTACTACAAGAACAAATGATGCTAACAGTCTCTATATGCAATGCTGTCTTTCATTTCACCACAGAAACACAGATGCGCTGTATGGATGGAAATCAGAGAAGACGATGAGAACACACATGGCGAGCCAACTGCTGCCAATCAATTTTCTCTCCACTATAACAACAATCTATTTATGTGCTGTTGCAGTTTCTTCTCCGCTATTAACCTTTTTGTTTCACTCAATTTCATTTGCAAATGGTTCTCTTGTGTAAGGAAACCTTTCTAGTATATGTGTATTGCTATCCACAATAATAACCCGCTATGAGTTTATCTTGGGAGAATTTTGTGACTGTTTTACTTTGAGTATTTGTTGAGTGCACGTCAATGTTAATACTTCTCCCTTTCACCTTTCAAACAGAACAAACGTCATTTTTCATCACAGATTAGAGATGGTGGACTGACTACCACCCACTGTCCATGTTGAGAGTGCTGCAGGCCAGGCCAGCACAGGCCGCCATGTCAAGGTCACTTGCTGAAATTGTCGACACACATCCAACAAAAATCCTCAGCCTTGCAGTGGTTCTACAGCCAAAGTGTGCCAGCCATCCACATGTTATGACAGGTGACAACCAAGTTTCTGACTAGACTGGAAGTTTTACACTCCCTACCCACACACACTGCAGACAGTTCCCTCAAGGGACCGCTCACCATGGGAACCCGTGATTTGCTCGTGGCCACATCTTTCTAAGGTAATTAAGTGCAGGGAGATGAGGAGGTTCATCTTGAGATAAGAAACTAATTGAAACACTCCTATCAGGAAGAGGTGAAATTGTCCATCTCTTCCTTTCTCTCACAATCTACAAGCCTTTTTAGTGGCCCTTGCTATTAAAGTCGAGTGGTCTGAAGAGGTCAGTGGATGGTTTGTCTTGTTGGAAGTGGTGCTCATACACTCATTAGTGCCATTTTGTGGTTAACCTTGATTTGTTCCCTTCCCTGATTTCATCTTTAGCTGTTTTGACTCCATTCCATCAACTTAGAGAAGCTTGATTTAGATGCTTTTTCTATTTTCTTGATATAGCGCATGCGCTCTCTTCCCCTAAATGGCTCTCAGCACTTTTATGTATAGGCCAATAACACAAACAGCACTAGTGGGCTCTATCTTTTTTTCCCTCTTTGATTGTATGGCATTTTCAGAGAGTTATTAGATCTAGTGATTGTGGTAGATTTTTCCCTAAACCTAACTAACTGGGTCGTCTCCAATCGACGTTTAATATATAGTCTACCTAACTAACTTGCTTCCCTAACTAGCTTTCTTCCTGCGCATTTAAATGTCCTTTAAATGCTTTAATCATGGCCGGAGGATCTCTCGAGCAGTTCTCAGAGAATCTCACCGAAGAAGAAGCAAGGCCGGAGGATCTCAGACAAATTCCATTGAGAATCCCACCAGCTAAAAGAATACAACAGTTTTTATAGAATAAGGAGGTATGGCAAAAATGTCTGCATTACATAATTTCCCCACAATTTGATTGGTTTTCATAGACAAACCCTTCTATTACTAGGTAAAGCAAACTTTGTTTTAATGATTACTTCATTGTTAATCACAAGGTTCAAATTTAGTCATCCGTCTAGTTTCAGTTCCCATATTTTGTCACGGTTCATCGATCTGTGTGTTCACTTTGTGTATCTGTTGGTTGTTGTGGGTGTGGGGTCTGAGTGTGTAGTGCTTGCTTGTTGCTTATTAACCAGCTGATCACTTAATCAGTCCGCAGCTGCAGCTAGTTACTTCTGTTGTTAGCTGCCTATATCTAGCGGGAGTGATTATTGCTTGGTGTCGGTTCGTCACTCTTGTTTGTGCTCTCTTACCCAGTTCCGGTGCCTGAGTTTCCTTACAGAGTTATTTCCTCGATCTCGTCTGTGTTTCCAGACTTCTGGAGATCGTTTGGAGTTCTCTTCATCCAGTTCCAGTTTGGCATCTGCGCTGGATTTATTCATATCACTCATCCTCTCCTGTGAATTTGTATCCTGGTTGCCCGCCTGCTATACGTGGTGTTTTGAGTATAATCACTGTTTCAACCTGTCTTCTTGCATTTGGATCTACAACTCTCATTCTGACATATTTATTTTTACACTCACACAACCAAAGTCAAAGGGGTAAGCCAACACAACATGCAACATTCAAAAACACAGGACAGAACGTTTTAGTACATTGTGTTTCAAAGTGTTATCATGTTAGGCCTAAAAAGAGAAGTAAGGTTGTAGATGTTAGAAACATGGTTAGTTTAATATACAGTTGACTATTTTATCTATTAAAAATCCACCACATGATTCATAGTATTGCTTCAGCACAGTTCTGTGTAGATTTGACTGTCTTACAAAGAGAACCGATGGAAAGATAGCAATAAAGTGTTTGCATGAAGTTAAGCAAGCTTCAAAAACCCAATGGCAGTAATATCTCCAAACAGACATTACATTATTCCCAGATAATCAGTTTCATGAGGTGAAATGCTTATATAGGCTATTTAGCTTAAAGTTCTCCATTTAAAAGTGTAGCTTTTGTTGGAATTAATTAGATAATGACTAAGTGAAGAGAGCAAAATGCCTCAAGTTGTTATTATTAGCCATTTTTCCCACCTGTCCTAGACGACATTGCCCAAGGGATAATCAGGGATGTTTACTAATTGTGTGTACCATGTAAACAGTTCTCTTGCAGAGAAATTAGTCAGTGGAAACAGTAAACAAACTGTGTCCCTAAGCCTGTAAGTCACTTCAGCACCTCTGATAAGTACAGCTAATTCTGTCACTATCATAATGGAGTTTCTCCCTGTTAAATGAAAAGCATATACGGTGGGACTGATTGACACCTGCTGAAAGGGTGGGCCCAGATTGTCAGGCTTGCTGGCTAACTAAGCCCCGAGCTTCTGTGCGGAAGATGCCCTTTATTTGTCCTTCAGAGGGGAGGGAAGGAGAAAATCGATGGGGCTTTATTGTTGCTTGGAATCCACACATAGCACAAGTAGAAAGGAAGTGCTCAGTAAAACTGCTGGACATATATAGGGAGGGGGTTAGGAAGTCTCAGGTATCTGGAGATCAATAGAGGAGAAAAACAGAGGAGAGACAGAAGGAACAGAGGTCTGACCTGAATTATTCTTTGTTTCACTGGACTTCAATGTGATCAACTATTTATTGCATGTAATATTAGCATAGTTTAATATTGCACAACTCACTTTAGAGGGCCTCCCCGTTCCAACATGCTTATGTTTGTACCTGAAATGGAATTTCTTTATTTCACCAAATCTAAACATTAAAAAAGTAAATTCTAAAATGAAAAATGGTAGCTATTGTAATGATGTGACTAGGATCGAGGGATATATAGTAACTTTCAGAGAGACATTTTTTATTTATTTCAAAAGACAGTACAAAGTGGATTGAAAATCAGTTTGTATGTGAAAAAAAATATGTTGATGCAATCCCCCCCAAAAATCACAATAACCTAAAAATGTGAAACTTAGAATTACAATGCCTCAGACATTTCACATTTTATATTTTACATAAAAGGTGCATTCAGTCCTTCTCTAGCTAGTGTTAGCATTGCTGTTCTTCGTGTACTTTATGTACCAATACCACAATTATGTTAGATGATCCACTGCTATCTATCGATGTGCATCAGCATTTCTGAGTTTTAAAGAGTAATTAATGTCCAACAGAAAAGAAGCAGCTTGGACATCACTACTGTCTTTATTGTATTTCTGTCTTCTGACCTTTTCTGCTTCTTCAGCCATACAGGTATTGATTATCCCACTGTGTCCGCTAGTAAAGCACAATAAGTCCTTTCCATTTTGCTCTTCGCATCACCAAACCACACTACACTACTAGCGTGTCTACTAGCGTGTCGGCAGCCAATGAGCAAGAGGATTATCTTTGTTTAGTGAAACACTGTGGGTCAAATCATTTCAACATGATCATCACACTCTGATGGCAATTCATAATTATTTTATGTTTTGACAAATATGTTTGGACCTACATGCTTACTTTAGTTTCTAAAAACTGTATGTGTCCCTATTATTGACATTGTACATATTCATACAAAATCGCCACCTTGTAAAAAAAAAAAAAAAAAGTTACTTTTTTCATGAGATTGGGTTGGAAATGAACCATATATATTAAAAAAAAACTTTTATAGAAAACTGTGATGAGTACAGTCTTCATCTCATTTGTCTACACATTTCAGATAACAGAAACACAACTTATTTCTTAACGTGTAAAACTTTAGCACCAAACTACTGAATGCATGATTAAACACTAAAAGAACAATGTAGTAATTGTCATTTTAAGCGCATTTTCACCTACATCTCCCAATCATTTTGACATTTTACAAAAGGAACTATACAAAGAAAAAGAAAAAAAGGCATTAAATGGTCTACACCTTTGTAGTTTGCTCTGTGTCAAGAATAATCATGCAGTACATGGGCAGGAATCAGAATTGACTTGAGTTAAATGGCCCGTAGCAAACTTTCTTGCCTGGGGTGGAATTGCTTGCCTGGGGCCCTGCTGTTTAAAAGTTTAGGAATGAAAAAACTAAACTTTCTCGCAGTGATGTTACAGACTACATTTTGGTTCTCTTTGTTTTTAAAGTGACAGATCAGCCAGGCTCTCTCACTTCCACCACACAGCGATTTCTGTCACCAGACTACTAATCACCAGCACCCGCCATCAATTACACCCTTATCGGCGCACTGCATAAGCACACACCTCAGCCTCGGTCAAATGTCTGGCCTTAAACATGGAAATACTGAAATTTCAACTTAAACTTGCTCCATTAATTAATGGTTTAATCTTTGTTTTATTTACAACTTCGAAAAATATTTGTTTAAAGTTTAGTCCATATAGCTGGGCACTGAGTGACTTGCTATTGTGATAATACTATGGCTATTTTTGTGCTTTCTCTTAAAAAGAAGGGGGAAAATACTTTCGGCCTGCAGTGGTTATATTATTTTTATTTATTTGTTTAACATACTTTCATAATCTCGCCTAGAGCCTCAAAAACCCACGGGTCAGTTCTGAAATCACAGCTGAATAGCGAAGCAGCAAGCACTATTTATAGTGTCTGTTTTATAGAAAGACACGAACCAGGGGAGTGGTTTTGTCTAGTAGCCTACAGCGTTTTTACACAGTGAGACTTAACACACATTCAAGAGAGATCTGGTTATTTCTGTGGTTAAATCAGTGTGAAATCATTCGTCCATATAGCCTCTGTGCTTAAAGTCACTCATTACATTATAGCTGCCATATCAGCTACAGTCAGATGAATAAATGCAGTACTAGTGTTATTTCGAGCACAGTGCACATCAAACAGGCAGGAGTTATAAAAAAAGAGCAGTGCATTCCAAAGGCCAGGGTGTTTAATATGAGCTGTGGTATTGCACACTATTAACATTAATTTTGCCATGTCAGCAGTCTCATTTATGCTCCTGTAAGCATTGCACCCATCTCCATCACAGGCTTATAATAACTATAAACATTTACATTTTTAGTAAATATATGACTTTTTAAAATGTAATTAACCAGTGTAGCAGGATGTTGGCTTATTCGTCAGTTTTTGGGAGAGAGAGGTGCAAAGAAAGAATTAAAAAAACATGCCACACTTATATGGAATTGGGAATGTGGCTCCCACAATGCATTGGTGGCATGCCTTGTGGGCTATTTAGCAATTGTTCTTGCCCATCAACAAGTCAAAGTCATTCCAAGTCTTGTCATGTTCCACATTCAGCTAATCCCAATTAATGTAGTCCCATCCTCATGGGGAACACTCGGATGATCATGAGCCGAAGGGGCTTTTCCTGCCTCTTTTTCCTAAAGTGCTCTGTTTGCCAGTATCAAGGAACTTAAGGCACTTGTGTCTATTTGCATTACACAGAGGAATTAAAAAGTAAGAAACCCTCCATTTCGTGTTCTTTCACTTCATAGTTTCTGAATTTAAGGCAAGATGCCTTGCTCCCGGCATTTTCTCCCGTACCATTTGTTTTTTTCCTTTTTTATTAGAATCTTTTGTGAGTGAGTCATTGCACTGATGCACAGGGAGATCTCTCTACATGCAATGAGTTTCAGCCTGCGCACACCTGTTTCAAAAATGACAAAAAAACTGAAAGTGCAGCAAGAACAGATCTTCTTTCTCTACATGACTGCTGATTCAGGAACAGTTTAAATCATCTTTCAGTTCTAGAAACAATTTTTCAGTAAAATGATTCTCTGTGTGTTTTGGCACATATTGCTGCAGTGCATGCAGATCTACAAATGTATGCAGAACTTTATACTTATAAAAACAGCCTTAAAGATCTTAAAGACAATCAATATTTATTTATTTTTCATAGTCATTATTTTTCTCCTATATTTCATCTATATTTTCAACGTCTGACAACAGAGAACAAAGAATTTGTCTAATAACATACACTGAAAAAAAAAATGATTAGTTGAATTTAATAAAAAACATTATGGTAAGTGGTTGCACACAATTGATTTTAGTTACATTTAAACAAATGCATTAAGTTGAACTTAATCAATTTTAGTTCAACTTAATGCATTTGTTTAAATGTAGCTAAAATCAATTGTGTGCAACCACTTACCATAAAACAATTGATTAAATTCAACGAATCATTTTGTGTTCAAATACTATATGTATATATGCAAAAAAAGTAAAATTGATATATTTTTTTTATAAATAAATACAAATTTATTGAATCATGCTAATTTCCTCATTAAGTACTTTTTTACAATTAATCTCTTGAACCCTTGAAATTACTCAGAATACGAACAGGACGTGAATAAGCTTAAAATGTTATTAATATTACAGTTATATAGAAGGAAAGTTTAACCTATAATGCAATTAATGAACTTTATATTGTTTATCTACTTCCATGTCCCTTTATTCAGTCCTGCATTATGATGCCTTCACATAATTGGAGAATTTCATCATTAACAATCACAAAAATAAACTAGAGCTTATTGGTAACACTTTAGAATACTGTTCTATCATTAATGAATAACTACACAGGAACAAATGAGTAATGCAATACTAACAATCTAGTAATTACTATTAACTATCAATAAACTCTGATTAATGAATTAGTAAATAATAGTGTTAAGTTGAATGAGGTAGTTCATTATTAGTTAATCAGTAACTAGTATTTTTTTCACACCTCACAGAGGACTATAAAAACTATTATATACAGGTTCATAATTAATATGAGTAATGCATAATTAATTCTGAAGCGAAGGTCATGGTAACCCACTAGTAAAGACCCAAGTGTTACCAAATCCTTCACAAGAAATGACTAATTATTTGGATCAGTATTCTAAACTGAAAAACATGGTAACTCTCAGCTACACTTTAGTTTAGGGTCCAAAGGGGCGTCACCACTTTTGAATAAGAGACAATATCAGGACTATAAAACTCGTCAAAAAACGCGCACACACTCAAACCACCTGACTGCACATCACATTTTTGACTTTATTGATTCCTGCTTTTATTCGTAATGCAATGGACCGGTCAACGGGACATAAATTAATCCTTAAAGAATGGGACTTTATGGGACATTTGCACAAAAAGAATAAATAACTTACCGTAGCCTATTTTATAAGTTGCTCCGGAGTCGCATATCAGTCAAAAAATGCGCCACGAGAAAGAAAAAAACATATAGGCTACACTGGACTAAGTCGCATTTTTTTAGAAATTTATTTCACAAAAAAAAAAAATACAGACAGTTCTCCGCTACGGACGTGAGCGCTCTAAAGCGCCACTAAAAGAATGTTTTAAAACTTTCACAGAGACCTCAAACTGAAAGCACAAAGCCTGTCTTTAAATTTAATTTTGTTTTGTATAAATTGTATCTTAATTTTAATCGATGTTTCACCAACAAATTGTCTGGATTTAATAAATAAGAAGTAAATATAGGCTATTAGAAAATAGAGGCGCTGGCGAACCTGGAGCTCGTCTCATAAATGAACCGAAACTCAGCGTAGGCCTATAAGGTAGCCTATTGCCTCACATACCTGAGACATATAGATAGCTTGAAATGTCTACTTTTAAGCAGAACAATTCAAAACGAAAGAAAACAGACTGCGCTGCTTATGTAATTCGTATGAAATGTGCATTTCTCTCTGATGGCGCTGCGAAGATCGCGAGTCGTCAACTTCATCTGTCTAGCCGACAGACACTGACATAAAAAATAACTGTTTTATTAGTAAACAATTAAAATGTATCCTGCTATATTTTACATTGCCTGTTCCAAACTCTGACAGTGGGGTTTTTGACTGGGTTTTTTTGTTTTGAGCAGCTGCGGACAAATTCATTCGACACACACACACACAATATTACATAACACTCTGCGCTTATGTTTTAAAAAGATAATTTAACATATAAATAACAATTTTTAAATAGCCCACTTAAAGTGTTTATTACAAATAAATGACTAAATCCTAAAATTTAATAAATTTTAATGAACAAACATATGCGTTGCATTTACAATTCTGTGAAAACAGGGAGCACCCCCAGCACCCCCACTTCCCGCTGCCCTGATTATGACTGATCAGAGACTGATCAGTCGGTGTTCACAGTTGTTTTTTAAAATCTGCTTCAGTCGTTGGAAACACTCTGTAAGTGTGTTCAGGTCAGTCTTAGAATGTTTCAGCTAGTTGTTAAGTGTGTCCCCGGCTTTAAAACACTGATCCAATTAATTAGTAATTCCTTGAGTCATTACTATCCAAAACTTTACAAACCCTCAAAAGTGTTAATAGTGCGTAACTCATTTGTTCCTGTGTAGTTATTCATTAATGACGGAACAGTATTCTAAAGTGTTACCAGCTTTTTATAAACTCAAATATTAATGTTGAAGAAAAAAGGTTGAATGGTATCCACAGAGCCCGTTAAAATGCAACTGGTTAACTGTGATGTCAAAGTCTTACGTGCACATGTAATTCTCTCCCTACGGGCAGGAAATAAAGTTTTTATCTCACTGAGTGCAGAGTCGGCTCGGCTAGCGCACGATGAAGCGTTATTTATAGATTTCAGACAACAGGAACGAGAAAAGGGGCCAACTCAACCTGGCATGAAGCACAACAGAGATGATACTCGATCAGCCAGGAGTAAACATGAGGGTGAGGAGAGAAAGACCAACAAAGAGAGGGAAGTGAAAAAGAGAATTAAAGAGAAATACTAGAAGAACTTGGATGGGAAAAGCCAAAGGATGAGAGAGGAAGGGTAATTAGGGCAAAGAAATAAGAGAGAGGGCGCCAGAGTGGGGAAAAGATAAGGGTGAGGTAATGGCGAGAGAGAAGTGATAGAAAGCAGCATATGAAGAACTTAATCCCCCTCAAAGATGATTGAGAGAGTGTGAGAAACATGGGGAAAGAGGACACAGATAAAGTTTAGGTGAGCGAGTTCGAGATAGTGAGTGAAGAGGCCAGTGTGTAAAAGAAAGAGTTGGTGTGTGTTGGGTGAGGGGATTCATTGGAGACGGATGGTCTTTTATCTGTCCTCTGCAGTGGAAGTGGGGCGTTTGCCCTCTGCTCCTCTCAGCCCCGGCAGAATAGAGGGATAGAGGAAAAGGAGAGTGAGGGAGGGATGAATGAAAGGATAATCATTTACTATGTAGGTCATTCCTGCACTCTTCAGAGGAGCAGGACTGGAATAGCATTGGCTCAACTCACACCGTGAGGTGTCCCATTTGGATGTTCCACGCTAAGACCACCATCTCCTCCCTCAAGAATTTGTCACCCTGACGCTCAGAAAGCGGCTTACTCTTCTACAACTATTTAAAGGCCATACCAAGAATCTAAATAACATATATCATAAATTAATATTAATAATATTTTTCTTAATTAAACATTCATGTTTGTTTATTTTATGAATTGATACACTTGGAACTCTTACAAACTCAAACCTTGTCCTTTATTATCGTTCTTAGATTCATGTTTTGAGCATGTTTTATTTAAGCCCTTTGTAGTCCAACAATGCAGCATGTAGTTTTTCTTTTTCTGAAAAATGTAAAATATGAAAAAAAAAAAAAAAGAAAGAAAAAAAAAAAAAAACATGTTGACAACACCACATTCCATACACACTCTTAAAAATAAAGGTTCCAAAAGTTGTTTTTTGAAGTGATGTCAAGAACTATATTTTGGTTCCTCAAAGAATCATTCAGGGAACAGTTCCTAAAAGAACGCTTTTTTCGTAGCGTAAAGAATATTTTAATACTCTAAATATATATTTTTTTCACTATAAAGTACCTTTTGCGGAATGAAGAGGTTCCAAGGGATAGTTCACCCAAAAATGAAAATTCTGTCATCATTTACTCACCCTCAAACTGTTCCAAGCCTGTATCCATTTATTTCTTGTGCTGATCACAAAAGAAGATATTTTAAAGAATGTGGGCAACCACACAGTTTCTGGTCCCCACTGACATCCATAGTATTTATTAATTTGTTTGCCTATCCTATGGAAGTCGATGGGGACCAGCAACTGTTTAGTTACCAACATACTTCACAATATCTTCCTTTATGTTCAGCAGAAGAATGAATTTCTTGCAGGTTTAGAACAACTGAGGGGGAGTAAATAATGACAGAATTTTAATTTTAGGGTGAACTATCCCTTTAAAAGTTCTTCATGGAACCATAGTTCTGTCATGATAACTCTCAGAGTGTTTGGCATGGTAATCGATATGACAATGTTGATATATTTGGTCTTGGTGGAATAGATCTGCTGCTGTTGCAGAGCAAGTCCAGGACTTGCTACTACCAATACATACACAAGCAAGTAAGACATGCTTCTGCTTTACAATATAGCGTACATGATTTACCCGTAGCAGATCTATACAGGTGGAGCTGGGGAAGGTGGAGGGTTTCTGAAAGTGCGCTGCACTGCTATAGCAAATGCTGACCAAGTATTTGAAGGTTGAGCAGCGAGTTCATTGGCTACTGATACAGCAGGAACCAATCAGCTGTGCACTATAGAGATTGCAGTTTGAGTTAAGGACCTATCCGCCTGAGCCATCTAGAGTTTCATTACAGAACTTTGTATATGCCAATAAAGAACATTTTAAGAGTGCAGGGTAAACTATTTCAAAACATGTAAGCTTAAAAAAAGTCTGTTTGTCATGTTAGGATTTCCTGATTGTCAAATAATATCTTCCTTCCTCTTCTTTTAAATGTCTTCACCTGTTTAAATTTCATGTTGTCATTTTAGTTTTTGTTCTAACCACACATGACTCTTTTCCTGTACTGTCGTTCTGTCTCATCTCGTTCACCGTCATTGTCTTCCCTCTTATTCCCAATCATTACTTTTTTCATTCTCCCTCATCAAAGCCTGATTTCTCTATCAGTTGTGTGAAATGAACTAGGTACTTCACTCCAATACCTGCACCTTTGATTCTAGGTCATTTAATAAGACAGCCATTATGCAGAAAATATAATCATGTGCAATTAGATACCGTCCAAGATAATCACACGGTTCCCTGAGCCATTCCTCATTGATGTGTTTAAGATATGCAGGCAGAGACGGCTCGCACCCTGGCCGAGGTTCTTTCTCTAATTAAAGCGAAATGCCCTCAGAGAATAAGCTGTCATGGCAACCGAGTGACAGAGAGGCTGTGGTGCTTTAAGAAGACGAGGTACAGTGTGACAATGCATCACACATGCAAAGTGTACTGGAGTTTGTTTTGTTTTTTTCACAAACTAGAATGCTTAACAAAGACCGAAGCATATTGCAATATGCTTAATTATTTAAATGGTTAATTTTATGAAATAATTTACATTAAAATAGCAGAAAAGCAGACATAATTACCAGATATATATTTTTATTTCATTTAATTAACATGAATTAAACCATAAATGCAGGTTATTTATTATAAAACAGTGTTTAATATTAAAAGGTGTTTAAAATATTTAATAATGAAATATTTCAGCAATAAGCCACATGTAGCACATTTTTTTAATATTTAATGTACATGCGATCAGGTGTGCATATACTGCATATTCTAGTTTATTATAGTATTATAGTTGCAGTTACTTATATTTAGTAGAATGTTTAAAGTGGACTATCAATATGTTTTATTTGTTTTAGCTTTACTGTCATTCTGTAAATCTGATCATATTGCACATTTTTAACTTTAAAACATCCATTGAAACATCCATGCAAATATTTCAGCAAACCTTCTTTCTTATGTTTAATGTTGTTTTACTCTCTCTTTCTCTCTTTTTTTGTGTTCTGGGTAACTGAATCTCAGACTCCATGGTGAAGATGTAATAAGATTTAGGTTTCTTGCTGTCATGAAGCACTGTGGATTTGGTGTTCATGTGGTTATTTATATAACATATTTGGGTCAAGAGGTGTTATTTTAAAGTGTTAGCCCCTTTAGCCAATCTCTGCTGGCAACGTGCAATAATTGACACTGTTAAGTACAGAAAAAGATAAACAAAAAACACGTCTGACCTTTGCTGCGTTTGGCTTCGTTAGTCAATGGCCACTCCAAAACTGTCATTTATTCATTCCTCCCTTTTACTCACCTGTAAAGAAACATCAGATTATTTTATGTTAGAGATAAGTTTACCCGTTCTATCCTTAAGTGACCTCTCACTTCCTCCTTACAGCACAAAGGTTGACATTCTCATCAAGTCCGTCAAACCAGAAACCAATTTTCAAGGGAAAAAAAATCCAATTACTGAATCTATAGGATTATGGGACCAGCCTGTGGAATTTTTTTTTTTTTTTTTTTTTTTTGGAATGACATGGTATAAAACCAGACGCTTTGGGTATTTTGAGAGGACAAAATATGATGTGCTAAAGATTGATTGGACTCAGACATTGTAAATTAAGAGGAAAAAGAAGTCTCAAAGTAGTCAAATCTTGAGCCCCTCTGAGAGTGATTTAATAGCTTTTAGTGCTTCAGCTTCAGTCATATTTTAGGGTGTGTTCACACTTGTAGTTCGGTTCTCTTGGTTCTTTTGGTCCGGACCAAAAAGGAAAGTGATACATTTATTCCTGGTTCACTTAGCGTTCACACAAAACCGCTTTAAAACCACTTTGACCAGATGAGAGCTTATAAAAATGTGTAAAGGAGTCAAAACAGTGACGGGAATTCCTCCGTTACACACACACACGAAGATCTGCTGTGATGAGATGCTGTTATGAAACTCTAATGGGAAACATTGCTCCTATGACTTTATATATTGTGACATCATGTTCTGTTTTTGGTTCGTTTAGATGTCTTGGGTCCGTGTGGCGTTCACACTTATTCAAATGAACCGCACTGACAGAGCAATCACACCAGAGTTTGTTTTAATCAAACCAAACCTGCCAAGTGTGAACACACTCTTAGTCATGGAGACTGGGGAGTGTTGGTCAGTTTTAAAACCATTGGTTTAACTACTTAGAAATATCATACATAACTAATATCCCCCTGAAGTCTCAAATAAATAAATAAAGCTTTGTAAAATATACAATACATGGAATTTATAGGACAAAAAATATTTTTTTTATAGTTTATAATTTGATGAATGGTACAAATATATCACTTCAAAGTTTGTTTGCTGCAAAACTAGTCTCCTTTAAATACAATTGTTACTCATCTTTGTCTTCATTCCTTTGCAGTCTACTATGAATATGACTGCAATATGCTATTTCATTGTTTCCTCTTGTCTTGTAGTTTTATTGAAATATTGTCTCTCTTTGACAATTCAATTTGAGAGAGTCTTATCTGGCCCAGACGAACTGGTGCGTGTGTTCTGGAGCCTGGCTCACTTTATAGCCTTCTGTTGCTGCAAGGTGAGAAAGACATGGGAGCGATTTCTTTTGCCATCATGCACAACTATAAATCCCCCATGCCCACCCTGGATAACAGCAAATGCTTGCTGACAGGTTAACGTTTACCATTTGATATTGATGATCTATGGCCTTTCATAGGAATCACACGCACATTTCAGCTTTGATTCAGCCTTTACATAAGAGTCTCTCAAGAAACTTATGAATTTAAATAATATATTCATGAAAATGGCTGGGGACAAAAACAAAAGATGTGGATCAGCCCCGCTTATGTTGCTTTCTTCGCAGTCATTACAAAATGTACCTATGAAATGACATTATTTTGTTCTATTAAATTTCACATTCACTTTCAGTGCATGTTGCAATATTTGACTCCAGAGTGAAGACAGCCTCCCTGTTTCTTCACTGATCTAATATTTTAAACCCCAAAAATGGGATAAATTCTGGGAATTTGTAGCAGTTTCTTTGGGTGATGTAGTCATCTGCAAGTCTAATAACCAAGTAGAGAAAGTATTTAGTGAATTTGGGCAATTTTAGTGAAGTCCAATGTCAGACGTACATACGTATTCATCATTTATATAAATATTCTACTTTGAAGGGATAGTTTCGCTAAAAATAAAAATAATTTACCCACAACTTAACAACTTATGGTTTTTCTTATACTTTCTTCAACAATATTATATTAATATTCAACAATATTATTGATCTGCCTGCATTGTCATCGTCCAGACACAGATCTGGACGATGACATCACGTTTTTATCCAGAGCGGTTCTATAGATAAATGAACTAAATTAAAAACTTTTTACAAACTTACTTAAAGGGATAGTTCACCCAAAAATGAAAATTAGCCCCTGATTTACCCACCCTGAAGCCATCCTAGGTGTATATGACATTCTTCTTTCAGACGAATACAATCAGAGTTAGGCTATATTAAAAAATGTCCTGGCTCTTCCAAGCTTTATAATGGGAGTGAATGGGTTTTTGTTTTTGGAAGGGTTAAAACCAACACATACATACCATTGTGAATGTTTGCCTTTGTAGATTTCCACCTCCTCCGTTTACTTCTCTAACAATAATGGCCTGACTGAGTCCGAAAGGCCCTTTTGGTCTTTTCAGCTGAAAAAGAGAAAAGAAAATATAATTATGTATAATATTGGCCCCTATAGGATTATTTAAAGGAAAAAGTACAGATTTACCTAACAAATATTGGATTTTACATTATTAGGCATTAAAAGCATGGTAAGTGTTGTGGTTACTATGCATTTACAACAAATATCACTTTTAAACTACCAATAATGTGGTAAAAGCATGGTACGTTTTGTGATTACTGTCCTTTACTAAACCTATCACAGTAAAACTAAGGTTACTGAGGTTAAAAGCATGGTAAGTGTTGTTTTGTACTGTGCTTCTACTACAAATACCACTTTGGAACTAATTGTACTACTTTGAACCTGATATGAATATGATTAACTGATTGAAGGTCTCTAGCACGTCACGTGACAGACAGTGTTTAATCACCGTAGTTTAGTAAGGTGTTGAAAAAAAGCAATGAAACGCAAAGCCTCCGTGGAATGACAGATATAGCCTAATATAGTGACTGAACCTGAGGGAGCTAATCTGATTAATATCGACAAACAGAAAATACATTATAACAAACATAAGGACATCGTATTTACGACTACTTACCAACATCTGGCACATGTGAACTGATGCCAAATATCGCGATGTGTTTGGAATGAGACTTCTTCAACGCGATTTCCTACTGATAAAATTTGCGTCTGTTGTTGACGCCACAGGTTTCCCATTGAAAGCAATGGACTTCCCAATTCGTCCATATAGTGACGCCGAGGGGCGCATTTGGCGTCTTCATTGTGAAGACCATGCTTCAGTTTTTGACGCCTTGGGAGTGAGAATGGGTTGAAAAACTGTCTACTCTCCGCCTACTGACCCAATGTACCGGATTTAGGGGCTGTTTACACAACACCGTTTTCAACTAAAAACTTTTAGTGTGTTTTGGCTGTTCATTTACTCGATAACAGCGTTTTGGGGGCTTGAAAACGCAAACTTTTGAAAATGGGTTTCAAATTGCAAGTTTTTGTAAACAATGCCGTCATAGTCTCTGTGTAAACTACAATAATGTGAATTTATGAAAACGGTGACATCATGCGCATGCGTATTACCTGTTCAGTCTATAGGCGCGTATTGTTTCTTTACAAAGTGACATTGCCATCTACTGGCCTGACATGTATAATACAGCGTTTTTAGTCGTTGTTCGTGGATCCGTGTTGTTTTGACAATGGTGTGGTCTGTATGCAAAAATGCAAAGAAAAAAACGTTTCTGTTTTTAGTACATCGTTGTCATATAATCGTACCCTTAATCCTTGTCACCTGAATATGAAAAATACTAAGCACAATGTCCATTCCTGATTTCTAACTCACACTCTTGCGGCTGTCAGATCAGAAATGAAAGCTTCTGCTCTCTGTGTGTTTTTCCGTCATCTTCCGTCACGGTCATATGTAAATTGCATGAGCTTATTATTCATTAGACCAAAAGATCTGAAAAATACCATACATTTACCCACCCAGAGACCCTCCCCTCGAAGAATGGACATAAGTGGTTGAAAGTGGACAAAAGAGACGGATTAAAACACCAGGTGTAAACGGGTATGAGTCTCCCTCGTCTACTTTTGATCCTATCGACCAAAACGCATCTTAATACCAGGTGTAAAAAGGGCCTTAGATTCAAAATAACTATTTTGTTTAGACATTTATGGGGTTTTTTGGCATCGTGGGAGCTTAACAGCTGATGGTCACTATTCATTGTATGGAAAAGAGCTGTGTGAACTTTCTGCTACATCTTTAGTGTTCCATACTGTCATCCAGGTTTAGATGAGTAAATGATAGTAGAATATACATTCCCAGGTGAACTGTTCTGTAATAACACCATAAGCTTGAGCAGTGTGTTCTGGGAGCAACACGGCTGCTAACAAGGTGAATCACACTGAAACATTCATGGAATGCAAACATTTATGTTCACAGACATAAATCAAAGTGCTCTTTCTGTCCGTATCTCAGTCTCTCTGTCATTAAAGCTCTCTTCTTTGCTCATTACGGCATGAGGAGATTCAGCAGAGGCCTTGTTAAAGGCAGGAGATGTCGGCAGTGTGTGAGCCGAGCCCCAGGCGTGAGTTAGTGCGCTGTGTGTTTGCTCTGGCCGTGAGCTCTGTGTATTTACTAATATTAGTGGAAGTGCTGGAGGCAGAAGAAAGAGAGGGCAGGGAGGGCAGCTATTTTTACTAGTCAGTCTGTGCCTTGTTCCTGGCCAGTCCCTGCCCACGCGTGGCCATGTGTGCGCTCACCTAGTGGTGCTGCACACAGCGCAGGGCAAAACTCCTTCTCTTTCTGTCTCTATTGCTTTGTGTCTGTCTGTCCACTGCCTATCCTTCCACCTCTATCACTTCTGCAGTCATTAATGACTGAAAAATTGACTGATTTTGACTGATTTTTACATATCTGAAGAAAATGTGAGTGGTGCTTGCCTATGCAGAAGTTACTGCCACGGTATTGTGGATGTTTGAAACCCAATCTCATGGCAATTTGTACGTATTGTGCGAGGTGGCTAATTCGTATGAATTCATACGACCTCACCTATACGAATTCGTACAATTTTTGCTAAATAGTACATATTTTATGAGTTGCCCAATTCGTATAAATTCGTACGAATGACCTAACCATGACCCCGCCCTACCCATCACTGGGGTTTAGACAAATCGTATGAGTGAGGTCGTACGAATTCGTACAAATTTGCCACCTTTTACTCACTCATACGAATTCGTACAAATTAGTAAACTAAACTACTAAAAATGGTTCAACTAAAACCATTAAAAAATCATTTGTGAAAAAAAAAATGGTAACACTTTATGTTACAGTGCCCTTGTTACACGTTACATGTACTTACCATAGTAATAACAGTAAATTATGCGTAATTACATGCAACTAACCCTCAATCAAATCCCAATCCTACCCTAACCCTATAGTAAGTAGTTAATTAATATTACTCAGTACTTAAATGTATAATTACACTGTAACAATGACACCTTAAAATAAATAAAAAAATAACCAAAAAAGAAATACTTAAAAGAAAATGTTAAAAGGAAAAAGCTTATTTCAGCTAGATGACAAGTCACATTGTCACATCACATTAGTGTAATACTTCGGTTATAGGGTTTTGTTGAAATCCTTAATGCTAAATATGAGCAATAGTGGTGCTAAAAAGTGGTGCTTTCTAAAAATATATACATGTGGAAAAAAATCCTGAAGTTACTGCCTTATGCCTGAAGCTATTTTAAGACTTTTGCTCTGTGTGCTTGAATTGGGCTGAGGTTTGCGAAACAAATGAATGCCGCTGCTCAGCCTTTAAATAGCTTCTTGCAAGACCTATGCAAAAACAAATCCATTCATACAGTCAATGATGTATAGTCCTCATTGACATTGCAGTGGTAATGCAGGGGCGTGATATTTCCTTCTCTGGGCTGGAGGAGATGAGTGTGTGAGAGTGTGTGAGAGTGTGTGTGTATCAGGACTTCAGAGAGGGGAAATAACACAGTCTCTGCTCTCTTTTCATTTTAACATCATTTCTCTCTATAACTGCTATCCAGCAGCGAACACCTCCTCTCGCCACTCTGTCATCTCTTCCTTTCCTTTCCTTTCCCATCCCATCCCTCCTTCCTTCCTTTCTTCTGTTTCTTTTTCCCTTTCTTACTTTTCCTTATTACTTCCTTTTTCCTTCCATTTTCTTTCCTCTTTCTTTATTTTCTTTGTTCCGTTTCCTTTCCCTTCCTTCCTCCTTTCTGTTTCCCTTTCCTTTCTTCCCTTTCCTTCCTTCATTCTTTTTATTTTACCATGTCTTAATTTTTCCCTCCTTCATTCCTTCCGTTTCCTTCCTTCCTTCCTTCCTTCCTTCCTTCCTTCCTTCCTTCCTTCCTTCTGTTTCCTTTACCATGTCTTCCTTTTTACCTCCTTCCTTCCTTCCTTCCTTCCTTCCTTCCTTCCTTCCTTCCTTTACCATGTCTTCCTTTTTATTTTTTCCTTCCTTCCTTCCTTCCTTCCTTCCTTCCTTCCTTCCTTCCTTCCTTCCTGTCATCTGTTTCCTTTACCATGTCTTCCTTCTTTTTTTTTTTCCTTCCTTCCTTCCTTCCTTCCTTCCTTCCTTCCTTCCTTCCTTCCTTCCTTCCTTCCTTCCTTCTTTCTTTCCTTCCTTCCTTCCTTCCTTCCTCCCTCCCTTCCTTCCTTCCTTCCTTCCTTCCTTCCTTCCTTCCTTCCTTCCTTCCTGCCATCTGTTTCCTTTACCATGTCTTCCTTTTTATTTTTTTCCTTCCTTCCTTCCTTCCTTCCTTCCTTCCTTCCTTCCTTCCTTCCTTCCTTCCTTCCTTCCTTCCTTCCTTCCTTCCTTCCTTCACCATGTCTTCCTTTTTATTTCCTTCCTTCCTTCCTTCCTTCCTTCCTTCCACCATGTCTCCCTTTTTCCTTTTACCTCCTTCATTCCTGTTTCCATGTCCATTCCTTCCTTCCTTATTTCCATTCCATTCTTTCTTTCTTTCTTTCTTTCTTTCTTTCTTTCTTTCTTTCTTTCTTTCTTTCTTCCTCCCTCCCTTCCTTCCTTCCTTCCTTCCTTCCTTCTTTCTTTCTTTCTTTCTTTCTTTCTTTCTTTCTTTCTTTCCTTCCTTCCTTCCTTCCTTCCTTCCTTCCTTCCTTCCTTCCTTCCTCCCTTCCTTCCTTCCTTCCTTCCACCATGTCTCCCTTTTTCCTTTTACCTCCTTCATTCCTGTTTCCATTTCCATTCCTTCCTTCCTTATTTCCATTCCATTCTTTCTTTCTTTCTTTCTTTCTTTCTTTCTTTCTTTCTTTCTTTCTTTCTTTCTTTCTTTCTTTCTTTCTTTCACCTCCACATTTGTTTCTTCTCCTCTTTGCCAGGCCTGATTTCATTCATTCATAACTGTAGCAGTTCTGTGTGTCCTCTTCATTCATCTCCCTGTTACCTTCTACTCTTTTGTTTTCACAGCAACCTCTGAGTTCCCACACTGTTTTTCCTCTCTCCTTTCATTCTTCAGCCTCAAAAAGGACTCATCTTTCAATTGAATTTCATCAATACATGCTTCGGCTCGTGGAGATGTCCTGTACATAATCTTGCTTCAGTATCCCGACTACAGGTGTTGCTGGACCATATCTTACATCTCAACCCCCCTAAATCTGTGGAAGTATTTCTCATTAAATTATGTGATCATGTGACCTCTTGTCACCTTTGATGAAAAAAGTGACTGCATTAAGCTAAGATAAATTTAACAGCGTACCCTATGTCTACATAAGACACAGAGCCTCACCAAAACGCCCTTTTGCACACTGTTATAGCAGGTTGTCATCCAATGAGGTTGTCATCCAGGTTGTCATCCAATTTAATTTAATTTTATTCTATCAATCAATAAATTCCACTAGAAACAAACCTTGTTGTATTATTTTATTTTAATTTAATACTGTGAAGCTGCTTTGATACAATCTGTATTGTGAAAAGCGCTATACAAATATACTTGATTTGATTTGATTTGATGATTCCGTTAATTAGTAATGTACCTGGCTTCTGTTCCTGGCTTATTTTATTTAAACATAAAATCTCCACAGTGTTGGACTTCAGCACAACAGCAGCAATTAAAGCACCACCTAAACTATGAGCTCTGGTATAATTGTTCTTCAGTAAGTCAGTTATTTTTAGAAGTCTGACATGCACAATTATACTTTGCATATGTCATTTTCACTGTTGCTTTGATGAAGGGCTGGAGGTCACCCTGCCAAACATGAGCATCTGTGAAGTTAGCTGTGTTGTCAAGGCTACAGCATGTGGCGTGTCAGCCTGTTGCGTGAACATCCTGTTCCCTCTTTCTTATTTCAAAGCTAGCTCAGCTTGGGATCAATCAGGTGGGTGTATATATAGCACAATTTGGCTATATCTGAATTAAATGAACTAATATGTAGCAATATTGAACTATTTATGCATCTAATGCGCTTTTGGCAGCAGATTATAAGACATCACAACCTTGGCATGCAACTAATTGGTTACCGCCTGCAATTACCTCACCTCACCTTTTGCATCCATAACTTTGATGCACTCACGGCTTGCTCCACTTCACTGTCAATCCTGCAATCCCTCCATAAGCCTGGAGCTCATCTCCCATAGAGAACGAATTGGAAACGGCTGCTCATGCTTTCCTCACTCTGCATCAATGGACACATACTGTTAGAGGCACTAACAAACCTTTTCCTTCACGAAACCTAGAGCATGTATTGTTCGAACACAATCAGTGGCTGCTGATGTCTCATTGGCACGATGAAGTGTACGGCTCTCTCATCCAGAGTGTTGGACCCTGTGTGTTCTCCTGTAGAGCGCCTGCAGTCGGTGATCACTCACGCTGTAGCAGAGGAACTCTTCAGCCAGGCTGGAGCGAGACCGCATTGCTGGCACAGGGCCAGTACTCACCTACTGTAGCAGCGTTTGTGGAAGTGTGTGTGTGTGTGCCAGGTGAACAGGAGGCTGCACTGATATAGAAAATCTGCAACGAGTAACGGCTGTGTGTGAAAATGATCTTTGCTTGTAAGCAGATCACTTTTTGAATTTTTCTGTCACTTATACAATAGTTTGGAATCATTAATATTCTTTTATGTTTTTGAAAGAAATCTCTTATAATCACAAATGTATTTGATCAAAAATAGAGTAAATAATGTGAAATATTATTACAATTTAAAATGGTTTTTTATATATATATAGCCTATATATATATATTGAAAATTGAATGTATCCCTGTGATGCTTCGTTATCATAACTCCACTCTTCAGCATAATATGATCCTTCAAAAATCATTGTAATATGCGGATTTGCTGCTCAAGAAACACTTATTATTGTTATTATTATCATTATTATTATAGATTATTATCAATATTGAATACAGTTTTTACAGGATTCTTTTATGAGTAAAACATTCAAAAGAACAGCATGTTTTGAAATAGAAATTTGAATAGAAACTGTTTTCAACATATATATATATATATATATATATATATATATATATATATATATATATATATATATATATATATATATTATTCTTTATATGCATGGCCATACGATACACATACACAACTACAGTACATACATTAAAGAACATGGCAAATAAACAAAACACAAAACAAATACACTTAACTGTAAGCTCACATTATTTAGCATCTTAAAGTCATTTAACATCTGATTTACCACACCTTTGATTATATGCATTATCATGTTTCATGATCATCTGTCCAGGAACTGTTTTTTTTTTTTTTCAAAAGCAGTCATTTTATTTCTAAGTGAGGCAGTCATTTCAAAATTATAATATTAAGAAATGTTTCTTGAGTAATAAATCAGCAATAAGATTTCTGAAGGATCATGTGACACTGAAGGACTGGAGTAATGATGCTGAAAAATCAGCTATGCATTACATTTTATATTACAATATAAAAAAATATTACTGTCTGTGATCAAATGCAGCCTTTGGTGAGCATAAGAGACTTATTTCAAAACATTTAAAATATCTTAATGATTTCAAATATGTGACTGGTAGTGTATTAAGCAAAAACAAATACTCAATTTATGATGTTATAAACAATTCATGCACAGTTCACTGAGCCTGCTATTGAAATAAAATCCCCAAAGTAGTAATTACTCACTTGCAAGAAATAGTTTCTCTTATCCCAATATATAAAGTTTTAGAGTACATGTATACATGACAAACCCCACGAAGCAGAGCGTCTGAGAACAGCCCTGCTTTCCTCTGATGTGAATAATGAGCAAAGAGACGGCAAGCGTTTAATGAGAGTGCTCTGCTCTCGTAACGCTCTATGTCTGCTGGCATGCGGAGATGTCATTTGTATTTTATGAAGCCCAAGTGTGAATGTCTGAGAGTGGCTGATGGAGTTTTTGGCTCAGCGGGCTCAACGAAGGCCTCTCACTGAGTGGCATAACTAGGATGCCGTCCTGGGGTGGGCAGCTAAAGTCAATATGAGCAGAAACTGGGCAGGGAAAGCAGTTTTGATGTTTAAGTTGTACAAAACAAAGTCACGGTGCCAAAAGGTAGTATTTTTGGGCTGTTGAGAGCCATTCAAAAATCAGGTTCAAATGAGTTAAAGTTAAAAGCACAAGGTGTATGTTTGTGGAGTGGCTTTGAATGCGGCTCAACCAATCAGAATCAAGAACCAGAACTATCTGTTTTATAAAGCATATTTTATTTATTAAAGTGATTCATTGGATTATCCAGGCATTACCCTGTGGTTATTCAAATATAAATCTAAAGAAACCAATTAATTTCCAGCAAAAATACTTAAATCTTGATGTATGTATGCTTGATGTAGTATAAATATGGCCAGTCAGATCTTCAAATGATCTACTCTTGGTGATTCAGTAAAGATTCAGACCCACGATAACAACTTTGCAATTCAGATAAGGCTGTTATTTTCATTCTCTTTGGAAAATTGTGAGAAGCATTAAAGTAGAACAAGACTTAGCTCTTACAACAGTTCCTCAAAGAGCGCTCTCAGATCCCAGCAGGAGAGCTCCACTTAAATGAGTGCTGAATTTCAGCCTGCAAGCTCTTCTCTCTCCATCGTATGTCTTTAGAGGCTCTTGCCTCCATTTATGCAGCCCAAAGCGCTATCCTGCCCAGTCCTCTCTTCCCTACTTAGCAACCAGGCTGCTATTGTCAAAATCCTTACCTGTTTGATTGGAAAACATGCCTGCAAAGTTGACATGTTCACCTCTTATGGGCAAAGAGCCGCAGTAGCTGTCACAGCTGTTGGATTTCAGTTTTATAAAAAGAGAGTGGTGAAATGCATTAAGCTTCATCTAGATGGGGAAAAAAAGAAGTCAAGTCATGAAAGTTCAGAGAAGTTATGGGTAAATTCAGGATAAGAGAGAAAACAAGAAAAAAGACTGATGCATTAAGAGAAATAGAAGGTAAAAGATGGAGGAATTAAATCAGAATGGCATCTGAGCCGACATTAGGGACGCCGTGGACTGGAGGGATTTGATTTACCCCTCCATCCTGCCAAACGCCAGAAGTATCGCTGTTAAACGTCCGAAATTCCTTACAGAAGAAGAAAATCTATGGAGATTTCTTTGGTGATAAATGATACTGGTTCCAGAACCGATAGTCACACAAAAAAAAAGAGGCAGACTTGTGTTTGAGACGTTTGAGATAAACGGTTATAATCCGAAATAGGATTAACGATAGTGTTTTTCTCCCATCTGATAGGCAATCCACATGTTCTCTGTTCACAGAGTGCTGTCGAATATGTATATCACAGAAATCTGACACGTTTAGGATGGCACTCATGTGGCGAATGAGCTGGAAAGACCGAAGACTGCCATTATCATTCAACCGACATCAAATAATACCGTCTGAGCTATTTTCCAGCACAAAGCCTTTGAAACAACCAATTACATGCACATTATCTGTCAACTGATTCACATTCAAGTGTCACAAATCGTTCATATGCGCCCTTATCTCTGGATATAATCTGTATGCGGTCTCCAGGAGAGTCTGTGAGCGAGGGCGGATTTATTGATTTTTTTTTTTTTTAATGTGTGAGTGCTGGAAGCCTGTGGGGAGACTGTGGACTCTCAGCGTAATCTACACACGGCTGTTGAGAATGTTAAATAGCGAACCTTGAAAATCTTTTTTGCCTGGAAAGACCCAGCAACCTTTGGTATTTCCACAAAAAGCCATTCTTTCCTCTTTTAATTGTCTGTTGACTGCGCTTTCAGAGACTGTGAGGAGGAATTCATGGCTCCTTGAATCCCAGACTAGAGGAAATCTATTTTTAGCTCACTGGCTGTTACTTCACAAGAATAAGCTCAGCATACAAAGGGATTGTGAAACATCGGCTCTGCTGTACGTTCATTAGGAGCAAATGTAAAGCGTATAATCTTCTATATCATATGCTGCAGGGCCGTCTAATGAGTCTCTGCAGTTGTGTGAGTGTTTGAAGATAAAGTATCTTTTAATCCTGTTGAGGTTTTGATGGACTGTCTCTTTTCTTTTGTCAAAGAAATGCCCTTGCTTGGCTTAACTCTTTACATTCTTTATTACACTGTAAAATAAATCAGTTAAAAAAAACAGATATGTTTATACTTAGTTCGTTAAGTTATGGACAGTCCCTTATAAAACAACACAATGCAAAGTGTGATTCAAAATGTGGGTAAACACCTGTGAAAAATCAATATGGAAATTCCTTTGGGTCGTATTTTTTAATGACTTTACCTAGAGCATTTAAACGGCTACTTGAAAAAGAATAAATGTAGGGAGGGACGTGATTGTGTCTGTGGGGAATTGATTGGATGGTTGTGGTTTGCTATTGGTGGATCTCATGTGAGTGACAGGTTGCCCCGCCCTCGTCATCAGAGAAGAGATGAGATGCTGCAAGAGGCATTGAAAGTTATTTTGATCACGATTACGAAGATTACGAGGCACATGCCTTTAATAAAACATAATGTGCATGAATAAATAATTTATTATAAATACTGCAATATAAAAAAACCCCCAAAAAACCCAAGAATTGTCCATTTTGATTTTGATTTTCCAAACATTCTTTCTGTCCACCATTGGTCAGACAAAAATAATTGTACCTGTGTTGTCTCTTCCTTGTTTCCTGATGATATCATCTGTGTTGGTTGAATATTGTGGAAGTAGATAATTCAGAGATGCTCTTTTAATTGGGAGAAACCAGTCTCCATGGCTCTAGCATTGGAGAAAGTGCAAATGTCAACTTGGTTCACATATGCCTTGATAACCCATATTACATCATCGCCTTGATGTCATTAAATTGAATTAGAAGTGCCATAAACTGAATCCTACCTGTGCATGTTTTTCATGGTTTTCTAGTGAAAGGCACATAGTGCACAATATGGAGAAGAAGGGAACGCCAGAAAAGGCTCTGGGAAGCCCTCCAGAGCAGCAGAAATAACTGTGTGACATACAGTACACTGTTTGATTTATTTTTTTGTTGTTGTTTTGAATAATGAATAATGAATACATTTCTGTCATGAGTCAACATTTCTGTCAACACTCTCAGAGAGTGTTTGGGATGGTAAAGGGTATGACTAGGCTTGTTCGAATTCATACAGCACTGCGCAGACCGATCTGACTTGAGACAGCGTCGACACCACATGACTGTGACGTTTGCAATCAAAGTACCGCGAGAGCGACACTGCTCCGGGTGTACGCGTTCAGAAAAAGCACATGTCAGAACTGCACATGAATGAAATGTTTAACCGGCAAAGCTTTAAAGCAAATTAAAATAATTAACTTTTGTGATTGTGAATAAGTGCAGTTTCCCGTGAGTGTAACTCTACCGCTGCATTAACATGTGATGCGAATGTTTGTCGAGTTGTACAGTTACAGGTCACGATCAGGCTATATGGTCGGACCATAGTTCCCTTTCAAGGGAACTCGCGTTGCGTCGAGAATGACGCTATGGGGAACGCTTTGCGTGATGACGTCTTGAAGCACATGTAAAATCAGTCCAATGGTGTGGCGGAACGTCAGAGGCGGGTGACGTCACGTACCAGGAAGCTATAAAAGCCGGCCTGAAACAGAAAACGAAAGCTTTCTGAGTCTTCAGTTGCGCTCTGTGTTGAAATCTGTCCACGTTATTTGGTGTTGTCTGTCTATATTGTTCTATATATATATATTCAGAATTATGGCGAGTAAGCAGCAGCAGTTTAGAGTGTGTGTTCATCCCTGCCCGCGTTATTTAACGGGAGGTGATACTCACACTCTTTGTGTTGTTTGTTTGGGTGAAGAGCATGCCCAGTCAGCACTCGAGGGTGGTGACTGTGTGCATTGTGACGCGCTTCCATTGCGTACGCTCCGATCCCGCCTGGCTTTATTTAACCAGGATCGCGTTCCCCAGGGCTCTGGTCCCGCCGCTGCCGAGGCTCGGCGTCGATCTCAGACCTGGGGTTCGCAAATGGATCTGTCAGTGGATGCTGAGACGGGCTCTGCCTTATCTCAGCCTCTTTCTGGCAGATCCAGTGCCTCTCATCAGGGTGTGGAAGCACGCGCTGCGGTTTCTTCCCCCCCGATGGAGGCACCAATACTGCAACTGTCCAGCTCTGAGGAGTTGGACGTTGTTAGTGTTGAAGCTGAGTCTGAGGATTCGCCACCTCAGTCTCATGCGTTTGAGGAATTGCTCGATGTTGTAACTAGAGCTGTCGAGAGACTTTCTTTTGAGTGGCCAGAGGATAGGCAGGACGTTCGTTCGAAAAGTAAGCTCGACGAACGCTTCCTGCCATCTCGTGCACAGCCTCAGCGCAGAAGCCTTCCGTTTTTCCCCGATCTCCACACCGAGGTGTCGAGATCGTGGGGGAAACCTATGTCATACAGAGTATACACACCACAAACATCTCACTACTCATCCATTTATAAATATAAAGAGTATGGTTATGGGGAGATGCCGAAGGTGGAGGAGACGCTCGCGAGCTATCTCTCTCCAGCAACGGCATCTTCCCTGAAGGCTCCTACACTTCCCTCTAAGCCAGTTAAATTTACATCTGCCCTGGTTCATAAATCGTATGCAGCCGCTGGTCAAGCTGCAGCGTGTCTGCATAAGATGTCCCTAATGCAAGCTTATCAGGCTGAATTATTAGGTGATTTAGAGGAGGGCGGGGGAATTGGTCCTGACACGGTAGCCGAACTGCGCAGAGCCACAGACCTGTCTCTCAGGGCCACCAAGGAGACCGCTAAATCAATCGGGCGGTCTATGGCAGCCCTGGTGGCCACTGAGAGGCATCTGTGGCTCAATCTAAGTGACATTAAAGATAAAGAGAAACATGTTCTCTTAGATGCTCCGGTCTCTACTGTTGGGTTATTTGGGGATGCAGTTAACAGTGCTGTAGCTAAGTCACAAGAAGCTTCAAAACAGGCAGCTGCACTTCAGAAACTTCTCCCCCGCCGTTCTTTCTTTGATGCTGCTGAGCGGGAGCAGCCTCACTCATCTAAAAAGAGCGCTGAACATCGTGCCACTCAAAAACAGAGTGTGTCCTCCCGTGCTCCCCCACAAAAATCTCGGGGACACGGAGGGCGCTCTCAAACCCAGCAGTCTTCGAGGGGTAAAACGGATCTGCGGACCGTTATTACCGCCAAGAAGGCTGCTGGGAAGAAGTCCTGATGTCCGAGGGCTCAGGACGAATGAGGGTAGTCCCCCCCGAAGCAGAGCGGTTAACACCTCTTTTTACGGTGCCCGTCTCTCTTCGGTGCCCTCAGGGGACCGTTCTGCCAACCCTGCCGCCTCCGGTGTTACAGGGCGCAGCGGTCTCCGGCGAGCACATATCTCAAGGACCACCCGGAAACGTAGTGGCCTCGGGATGCCCGCCCCCTCTGAGGAGGGTGTTAGAGCAGTCTGTTCAGTCGTTCCCTGCCGGTGCGCCGTTACAGGGCGACGAACCGACTACTCAACAACAACAAAATCCAGAAACCAGTCTCGAGAGGCTGGTACCTCTAGTAGAATCTTTGACAGCGTGGAAGCTACTGTCGAATGTTTCTCGTTGGGTCCTGCAGACCGTAGAAAAAGGGTATCAGATACAATTCAAGAAACGCCCACCTCGGTTTATGGGGGTCCTGCCCACACTGGTGGGCCCCGAGCAGGTTCTGGTTATGGAACAGGAAGTAAACACTCTGTTAGAGAAAGGGGCCATAGAATATGTACCTCCCTCCAGCAGGGAAACCGGGTTTTACAGCCGGTACTTCATAGTTCCAAAGAAGGACGGGGGATTGCGTCCCATTTTAGATCTTCGAGTGCTGAACGAGTCAGTCATGCAGCTCAAGTTCAAAATGTTAACATTGAGACAGATCGTGCCACAGATCAGGTCCGAGGACTGGTTTGTCACGATAGATCTCAAGGACGCATATTTCCACATTTCCATCCGTCCATGTCACTGGAAGTTCCTGAGGTTTGCTTTCGGGGGCAAAGCATACCAATATCGAGTTCTTCCATTCGGCCTAGCTTTATCACCCCGCACTTTCACGAAATGCTTGGATGCAGCTCTGGCGCCTCTGCGCCTCCAGGGCATTCGCATAATGAACTACATCGACGATTGGTTGATTTTAGCTCAGTCGCATCAGTTGGCGGTTCGACATCGAGATGTCGTTCTCGCCCATATGAAAGAGTTGGGGTTACGGTTGAACGCCAAGAAGAGTGTGCTTTCTCCACTACAGAGGACCACTTTCTTAGGCGTGGTTTGGGATTCTGTGTCGATGCAGGCGCGCCTGTCACCGCCACGTATAGAGTCCATCCTTGCAGCTGTGAAAAGTGTAAAGCTAGGCCAGCTACTCACTGTCAAACAGTTCCAGAGACTGTTGGGTCTCATGGCAGCAGCTTCCAACGTGATACCTTTTGGACTACTGCACATGAGGCCCCTGCAGTGGTGGCTCAGGACCAGGGGGTTTTCCCCGAGGGGCAACCCATTTCGCACGATCAAGGTCACGCGGCGATGCCTACGTGCCTTGGTTATGTGGAAGAAACCTTGGTTCCTGTCCCAGGGCCCAGTGTTGGGAGCTCCTTGTCGTCGCAAACTGCTAACGACGGATGCTTCCCTCACGGGTTGGGGAGCGATCCTGGAGGGTCGCTCATCTCAAGGTCTGTGGGAAGACCATCATCGTTCCTGGCATATCAATCGCCTAGAGATGTTAGCTGTCTTCCGGGCTCTGAGGAGCTTCATCACAGATCTCAGGGGACACCATGTGCTAGTACATACGGACAACACTTCGGTGGTCGCCTATATCAATCACCAAGGGGGTTTGCGCTCACGCCCACTATGCAATCTGGCACGCCATATCCTCTTGTGGTCCCAGGGGAAGCTGTTGTATCTCAGGGCAGCCTACATCCCTGGGGTCCAGAATATAGGAGCAGACGCTCTGTCGAGACAGGGGCCGAGGCCCGGGGAATGGAGGCTCCACCCCGAGGTGGTGGAGCTGATATGGAGGGAGTTTGGCCAAGCTCAAGTGGATCTGTTTGCGTCTCGAGAGACGTCTCACTGTCCACTTTGGTTCTCCCTCACGCATCCAGCTCCTCTGGGACTGGATGCTATGGTGCAGACGTGGCCGAGGCTACGTCTGTACGCTTTTCCCCCAGTTGCTCTGCTCCCGGGAGTTCTGGAGAGAGTTCGCAGGGACCGGGTTTGCCTGCTTCTTATAGCCCCGCGCTGGCCGGGCAGAGTATGGTTTCCCGACCTTGTGTCTCTCCTCGACGGGCCTCCTCTGGAGCTACCCGTCAGGAGGGACCTTCTGTCCCAGGCGGAGGGCTCGATATTTCACCCTCGGCCAGAACTGTGGAACCTGTGGGCTTGGCCTCTGAGGGGGCCCAGCTCATAGAGTCAGGTCTCTCAACTGAGGTTGTTGAGACCATTCTACAGTCCAGAGCTCCCTCCACGAGGAAACTTTATGCCCTGAAGTGGAGAGTTTTCACTTCTTGGTGTAGTGACTGTCGGTTGGACCCAGTTAACTGCCCAATTGGTACAGTGCTGGAGTTCCTGCAGGACCGGTTCACGGCAGGTCTGACCCCGTCCACTTTAAAGGTTTATGTGGCGGCCATAGGTGCTTACCACATTCCTTTGGGTGGAATGTCTGTGGGGAAAGACCCCTTGGTATCTCGTTTCCTTCGTGGCACTTGGAGGCTGAGGCCTGCAGTTCGCTCTAGGGTGCCACCATGGGATTTGTCCGTTGCGCTGCAAGGCCTTTCCCTGGCCCCCTTTGAGCCCATTGAGGAGGTTCCTGAGAAGTTTTTAACTCTGAAAGCTCTTTTCCTTCTCGCTATTTCTTCTCTTAAGAGAATAGGGGATCTGCAAGCATTGTCGGTTGCTCCGTCATGCTTAGAGTTTGCACCGGGTATGGTTAAAGCTTTTCTTCATCCGAGACCGGGTTATATCCCCAAGGTCCCCACTAATGTGGCCAGACCTATTGTTCTGCAGGCCTTTTGTCCTCCTCCCTTTCAGAATGCGGACCAGGAGGCTAATAATTTGCTTTGCCCAGTTCGGGCGTTAGACGCTTATGTCCACAGAGCTGCCCTGTGGCGTAAAAGTGACCAGTTGTTTGTATGCTTTGGGTCCCCCAACAAGGGAGGCCCAGTGTCTAAGCAAAGAATGAGCAAGTGGGTGGTTGAGGCTATCTCGCTTGCTTATGAGGCGGCTGGGCAGCCTTCTCCTTTGGCTGTCCGGTCGCACTCTACTAGGAGTATGGCGGCCTCTAAGGCCCTTATATCAGGAGTGTCTCTACAGGACGTTTGCGATGTGGCAGTTGGGCCTCACCGCACACCTTCGTCAGGTTCTACTCTTTGGATCTAGACTCTGCTCCAGGGTCTCATGTTTTGTCTTCCTAGTGCTGCTCTCCAGATTTCACACAGGACAGACATTTGTAGCTATGGAGGCGTTGGTATAGACGTTCCCCATAGCGTCATTCTCGACGCAACGCGAGTTCCCTTGAAAGGGAACGCCTCGGTTACGACTGTAATCTAGGTTCCCTGAAGAGGGAACGAGCGTTGCGTCGCCCTGCCATATCTCCTTCATGCCTGTCAGCACGACTTCAGACTTTACGAAGCTTTCGTTTTCTGTTTCAGGCCGGCTTTTATAGCTTCCTGGTACGTGACGTCACCCGCCTCTGACGTTCCGCCACACCATTGGACTGATTTTACATGTGCTTCAAGACGTCATCACGCAAAGCGTTCCCCATAGCGTCATTCTCGACGCAACGCTCGTTCCCTCTTCAGGGAACCGAGGTTACAGTCGTAACCGAGGCGTTTGGGGGCCCCCTAGTGGTGGCTGGGCCCTAAGTAGCCACTTAGTTCGCTTATAGAGAGGGCCGATTCCGTGTACTATATAGCGTACATGAATTACCCGTAGCAGTGGAGGGTTTCTGAAAGCATTCTGAAAGTATTTGAAGGTTGAGCAGTGAGTTCCTTGGACTCAACGAGGACACATTCAATTAATCAAAAGTGACAGTAAAGGCATTTATAATGTTACAAACGATTTATATTTCACAGTTCTTTTAAACTTCTATTAAACAAAGAATCCTGAAAAATACAAGAATCCTAGGTTTCCACATAAATATGACGTAGCTATTTTCAAAATCACTAATAATGATAAATGTTTCTTGAGCAGCAAATCAGCATTTTAGAATGATTTCTGAAGGATCATTTGACTCTGAAGACTGGAGTATTGATGCTGAATATTCAGCTTTGATCACAGGAATAAATTCAAATTTACTTGAACGTATTCAAATAGATTTTTTTTTTTATTGTAATAATATTTCACAATATTACTGTTTTTCTGCATTTTTAATCAAATAAATGCATCCTTGGTGAGCAGAAGAGACTTCTTTCAAAAATGTTAAATCTAAAAAAATAAAAATAAAAAACAGTATTGTATATTTTTTTATTTCCTGTAAATAATATTAAAGGGGCATTCCACCCATTTGAACATTGTTTTTTATTTAAAGTGGGTCATATATGTAGTCGAAATGTAAAATTAATTTTGAATTTGGTGCCTTCGTGACCGAGGAAAGACAAAAAATAACTTAAGGACGCATTTGTATGAAAGACAACAACTCCCACAATGCACCACATTGCACAGCTCCGCAAGCCACTCCCACTAATCCAGAAAGCGCATATCTGCCTATAAGAGAAATCACTCTTCCGTCTACAAGGCTAGCTACCACCAGAGCTTGAAATTCATTTCACACAAAATGTCTAGTTAGTTGGCGAACTCATTAGTGCATTACTCCTCGTTTGTATTTCTTTTGAAAAGGTGAATTATTGCATGGTACCTGGATGTTCAGTCAGAACATATGCGGTGCGAAACTAGGATAGTTCACAACACAAACATCCGTGTCCTCGTCTGATTCAGAGATTTCGTCCAGGAGAAATTGTCATCGTTGAAATTCTTTGCCGCAGACGGACTCTATCTCTGTGTTCGTAGCGGTTCGTAGTTGCATAGTGAGATCACCGGCGCCACCAGTCCGCCCTAACTCGAGCCAGTCCGGGCTCCTCGTCCGCGGCAGGCAGGTCTTCTGCCTCGGCAGCTCTTCGCTATAATGCGGCTTGTAAAGGTAGCCACAAACACCTGATTCAAGCATCAAGCTTGATTCAAGCTTCCGAAATCCTCTTCTTCTATATCATATTGAGCACTCTCCTCCGCTATTGTCATAACTTTACATCTGTCTCCACAGCGCCTGTTAGCTTAGCTTCAAACAAGATGGAGGATATTGCTTTCAGTTTCAGAGAGTAAAGTCCCACCCACTGATCTGTGATAGGTCTGTAGCGTGAGCGGGTCCCGCCCCCGGGAAAGATGAGGAACGAGTGTCTGTAGTCTCAACAGAAATCCCCCCCTCTTACACTTCCTCCTACAATGACGCAAAATGACGATTTTTGCGTCATTGTAGGAGGAAGTGTAAGAGGTAAATAACAGATTTCTCCCATCTCAGGGGAAAATGAGAGAGTGTTGCACGACCATTCAATAGTATGACTGGGTTTCTAACAATGCAAAGCTTAATGCAAATGGGTGGAGTGTCCCTTTAAGAACTATTCTTTGTAACTATACATATGTGCTTTGTCAGAATTGTTGTGTAGTATATGGAATGATGATACAATTAATCTTTGCCTTTTTTTGCCAATTATCATAATTATTAAATATCAAACAAGAATCAACACATGTGAACCTTTTTTATTTTATTTTTTTATTATGTTTTAGTATCTAGAAAGTATCTTATAAATTGTGCAGTATTATTTAGAATTGTTTCCCCAACCAAACTATTTGTATTTACAAGACTACAAATATGTAAATGCATGAAGAGAAAAAATTTACTAATGCCGGAAGTTACGTTTTTCATATTTGAGAGGGATTTAGCCTATTTAATGCCTAAAAAACCATGATACATTACAATATACAATGTTCCCTCTATTGATGAGATGAGAGAAAGTGATGACATTTCTCCTGCTGGAATTATGAGGTGAGCAAAGGTGAACCTCACAGTTATCTGTAAATTCTGAGTGACCGTGAGCCTTTACACACGGAGATATGAGTCGTCTCATCTACTTCACTACTATAAATTGAAAGCTGGCCCTTTTGCCCGGCTCATCACACTGCCTTTGTGCACGGGGTCGAAACTCTCAGAAATGCAATCTCACCTTTAACCTTGGTGATTCTGATGGTTAAGAGACAGCAGTAAAGAAAAGTGCTGTCTGTGCTAGTTTAAGCGAGAAAGCGGCGACATGGACAGGTGATTTCCAGTGACCCCAGAGAAAAGCTCCAGGGCAGAGACAACTGCCGTCCACACTGTCCCCTTCAGCCGAATCGCATGAGGAAACCCCTTGTGGCCTCAAATAACAACTCTGCCAGTTTTCTTCAGTTTCAGTCATGGGCTTTGCCAAGTTTGAGTTTCTTATTTGAAGCCATAAATTACACGAGTGCTTCTTAGGTTTTGTTGACTGGACTGAACCGCCTGGCTAGTGTGTAAATCACAGGCATCTTATTCTGTGGTCAAGGCTGAATGGTTCATTTAGCCATTTGATTCATGACGTGACTGATAAACCAAAGCGATTGGTTGTGCTTGAGTTTGCCCTCCGATGCTGACTTGTTGATTTAGAAGCCTTTCCATCCTCCTGCAATCCCACATACTTCACTCTTAAAAAAAAGGTTCTTTATTGGCATCTATAGGAACGTTTTCATAGTTCCTATAACTATTGGTGGAAGTACCCTCTTTCTGGTGTGTTCGCACCGCAGGAACTGGGAACGATTTTAGTTATAGAAACGCCTTTTGGGGGGACTAAATTAGTTCTACCCTAGCACAATAGGAACTCCCAGTGCCATAAGTGTATGACGACTGGTCGAATGCATGCAAAACACCGGCACCAGCCATTTTTTAAAAGCTTTACATAACCATGAATAGCTGGACCGGCGCAGAAGTCAGGGCACTTCTCAACCTTTACCCTACGGAGGAAATACAATGCAACTTTAAAAAGTGGCCAAGCGAAACACGATTATGTATTTCTGCTCAGCTAGCGACATTGCTCATCAACCACGCGGAAACAGTTTAACAGTTTAACAGTTCTTTCTAATAACATGTTAGATAGGACTGTTAAATGGATCGGAAACTAATGAAAATGGAGAATGGGAATGCTGTTTGCCCAGGCTCAGGCGTTGTCAGCGCTGTCAAAATAAAAGTCCTGCACAACAACCAGGGCTGCTTTTCCCAAAAGCATCGTTAGCCAAATACGCTCGCTTGTTCTGATGAATTGTGTTGTTAATGATGGAAATTGCGACCATAGTTGGCTTTGGGAAATGCCCCCCAGAGCGGCAGGGTGTGAGTAATGGATTGTGTCACTTATATAGGTGGTGTAAATGCAACCAGGAAAATAGCTCTAGGGGAACATTTTGTTCTCTGGCCACCTGCCCTAGTTCCTATGACGGAGTTCCTATAACTACCTGGTGTGAAAGCCCCTTATGGTTCCATGAAGAACCTTTAACATTAGCACAAAAGGTTCTTAAAAAGCTTATTTAGATTATTAAAATGTTCTTCACACAAAGAAAAAATATTTTAAGAACTGTTCACTGAAAGGCTCTTTGGGGAACTGAAAATGCTTCTGTGGAATCGCCTTTATTTTTAAGAGTGTTCATGAAGTTACATTCACTTCATCCTATAAAAATGATTTTAGTCATTTCAAATCTAGGTATGATCAAGTTGTTTTTACTAGATGCCATTTAGGTCATTCAAGATTCACACATGGTTATTTATTAAGGTGAAGAACCACCATCATGGCTTCCGTGTCAAACTCCAATGACAGTTAAAAATATTTGATTGGATGTTATATATATAAAAGTATCACCTTTAAGAATTGTTGTCTTGTATAGCTTTTTTTACAGTATCTGTAAGACTTTTATTATTTACTTTGTTCTCTCCATGAAGATAGCCTTGCTGCTAACGTGACATTAAAAAAAAATGAAATACATAAAAAGGGCGGTAATCACAGCCGTCTGTGATTCAAAGATTATGACATTTTAATTAACATAAGCAGAGTTGCTCTCATCAGTAAATGTATTCATGAAGGACAGAAATGCTTTATAACTGAAAGAGGATTTGGGAGAATTCTTATCAACACACCAGCTAGGAATCAATGTGTTCAATTTGCATCTAAATCCAAGGCTAATCAACTAATTAATTTAGTCATTCATTTGGTTCAATAAACTAGCCTCAGCTGTACAGTCAGTCGCTGCTGCTGCTCAAAAGTTATCTTAGGAATAAAAAGCTTCCGGTTTTCCAATTACCCTCATACGCTCGGTTTATTTGAGTGGGGTTGAGGTTTTAGGTTTCGCAACCTGCACTAAAAAAACATTTCGCCCTAAATTTAAGACCTATTTTGTTTACACAGTTTTAACATAAACAAACTAATAAACTTACTAATAAACTGAACATGGTTAAAATATGACCAGCTGTGAAATAAATACTATATATATATATATATATATGAAGAGTTCAGAAGCAAAAACCTCTAAGTGCCATCTGAAATTGTCTTCTAGAATGATCATTTTTATCAAGCTTGTATATTTAAGTTCAGTAATTTCACTTAAGTGGCAATTAATAGGTAATTTTCATTGCCACTTAAGTGAAATTACTGAACTTAAATATACAAGCTTGATAAAAATGATCATTCTAGAAGACAATTTCAGATGGCACTTAGAGGTTTTTGCTTCTGAACTCTTCATACATATATATATATATATATAGTGGCCACAAGTTTAGAAAAAATAATAGATAATGCTTTACAATGAAGTCTGTTAGAAAGCTACATTTGTCAATATATTATATATATATATATATATATATATATATATATATATATATATATATATATATATATATATATATATATATATATGTATACATATAATTTTTTATTCAACAGGCTGCAGTTAAGGGCTCACAGAAGAGATGAGTTCAAGCTGTTTCTTGAAAATGGTCAGGGACTCGGCTGTACGGATAGTGTTGGGAAGATTATTCCACCAGCAAGGAACCGTGAACGAAAACATTATTGGCTGTGATTCTTTTAATTGCGAATGAACTCCCAACAGGACATCCCCAGAGGCGAGACGGGACGGGAAGAGCACTGGTTTGAGTCTGGTTAGGGTTGGAGTTGGGGGTTGATGGCGAGATCTTCCACTGAGGCTGTAACTCAATTTAGCCACAATCTCAGTTGATCTCATCTTATTAGTGTCTCTGTCGTCTCAGTGTGCTGAAGCAGTTCACCATCAGGTACTGTAGAAGGAATGTAAAGAGAGAGAAAACAAGACGGTGGAGGACAAGATGCTCATGAACTACATGAATATTCACCTAATTAAATTTCAAATAAGATGTGGATATCACTTTATGAATAATACATGGAAAGGAGACATAGTGAATAAATTGAATATAATGTAATTGTTTGATAAACATGAATAATAAAATCAGTACAATATATATATATATATATATATATATATATATATATATATATATATATATACATATATATATATATATATATATTTAATACAATATTTAAGTTACTGTAACATAAGTTGCTTTCCCTTTCCCTTCCCTTCCCTTCCCTTCCCCTCCTCTCCTCTCCTCTCCTCTCCTCTCCTCTCCTCTCCTCTCCTCTCCTCTCCTCTCATTTCATTTCATTTCATTTCATTTCCTCTCACTTCCTTTCCTTTCATTTCCTTTCCTTTCCTTTCCTTTCCTTTCCTTTCCTTTCCTCTCCTTTCCTCTCATTTCCTTTCATCTCATCTCATCTCATCTCATCTCATCTCATCTCCTTTCCTTTCCTTTCCTTTCCTTTCCTTTCCTTTCCTTTCCTTTCCTTTACTTTACTTTCCTTTCCTTTCCTCTCATTTCCTTTCCTTTCCTTTCCTTTCCTTTCCTTTCCTTTCCTTTCCTTTCCTCTCCTCTCCTTTCCTCTCCTCTCCTTTCCTTTCCTTTCCTTTCCTTTCCTTTCCTTTCATTTAATTTCATTTCCTTTCCTTTCCTCTCTTCTCCTTTCCTTTCCTCTCCTCTCCTTTCCTTTCCTTTCCTTTCCTTTCCTTTCCTTTCCTTTCCTTTCCTTTCCTTTACTCTCCTCTCCTCTCCTCTCATTTCCTTTCCTTTCCTTTCCTTTCCTTTCCTTTCCTTTCCTCTCATTTCCTTTCCTTTCCTTTCCTTTCCTCTTCTTTCCTTTCCTTTCCTTTCCTTTCCTTTCCTTTCCTTTCCTTTCCTCTCCTCTCCTTTCCTTTCCTTTCCTTTCCTCTCCTCTCCTCTCCTTTCCTTTCCTTTCCTTTCCTTTCCTTTCCTCTCATTTCCTTTCCTTTCCTCTCATCTCATCTCATCTCCTTTCCTTTCCTTTCCTTTCCTCTCATTTCCTTTCCTTTCCTTTCCTTTCCTTTCCTTTCCTTTCCTCTCCTCTCCTCTCCTCTCCTTTCCTTTCCTTTCCTTTCCTCTCATTTCCTTTCCTTTCCTCTCATCTCATCTCCTCATCTCATCTCATCTCATCTCATCTCATCTCATCTCCTTTCCTTTCCTTTCCTTTCCTTTCCTTTCCTTTCCTTTCCTTTCCTTTCCTTTCCTTTCCTTTCCTCTCCTCTCCTTTCCTTTCCTTTCCTTTCTTTTCCTCTCATTCCTCTCATATATATATATATATTCCTTTCCTTATATATATATATACAGTATATATGTATGTGTGTGTGTGTGTGTGTGTGTGTGCATATACGTGCAAACCATGTATTATAATGCATATTATTCACACAGCAAAGATCGTTTGCACAACAAGCACATTTACCACGTATTAGGTGTTAATTTTGGACCCTGCTGCTTGACATTACCTCAGCACACATTTTGCGTCATACAATCTTCCTCTTCACTAAATTAAGTAGACTGATATATATTTATATATATATAAATGATACAGATGATGATTTTATATTAGATTAAAAGGTGCTGGATGCAAATGTGCGGTGACCCAGACCCTGCTCTATTAAAATGAATAGGAATGCTCTTTACTGATCCATAAACAAACAAAATGATGTGGATCAATAAGCCATGTGGCTACCGAGGCCTTGAGCCGCTGTCCATAAATCTCAGAAGGCCACCCGTTCATTAAATTATAAAAGATCCATGAGCCGTGAAATTCTGAGGTCGAAATATGCCAGTGGTGCCTAAAAATAGACTTCTACAGACTTTTCCGTCCGTATTGTTTCTTCAGAAGCCTTTTATCTTTGTCTCAGTCCCAGAGGTCACTGAAGACATGCGTTCTCCTTCCCTCAGTGCAAATGTGTCTCTTTTCGTTTTCTTGTCAGAATAATGCTCACACGTCTATGAAAGATGTCACGGAGAGAGGTGTGTGCGTGCATGAGGAGACAGAAAGTCTTCGCAGCAGCACGACCGGCTACTGACGGTATACTCGCATCTCACAATTAGCATCATGAAGCCGCTTGTGGCATGTGAGGAAAAAGGGCTCGAAACTAAAATAGATTTTTTTTTTTTTTTTAAATCATTCCCTTTGCACTTAGGAAAGATTATATTTTCATGCGTGGAAAGAGTTCCCAAATATTACTTACTCATGAAGAGGTCTTCTTCTCAACATTAACACAAAAACGTACACTCACAAGTCATTGCTTGTATGTTACAGTTTTTCTCCATTGGTTTGGCTCATTTCTTGAAACAGAAATTACATTCTCAAAACTCTAAGATCATTTGGCAAAACAGTCTTACAGTTCAGCACATCACTATAGCTCACTTGCAAAAGCTCATATCTCTCCCAAAACTGTTCACTCATGCTTCAAAACTAAATCTGTTTCCCATATAAAGAGTCAGTGCCACGAAAACGGCAAAGATCCTTCTCAATTACTTTGGCTCATTTCTTGAAACAGACCGGACGTTCTCAACACTCTTGGTGCTTTTGCCAAAATAACGTGGATGGTTCGGCACAACACCATGGTTCATCTGCAAAAGTTCATACCTCTCCCAAAACAGTTCACTCATGTGTCAAAACTAAATTTCCTTCTCATTTAAACAGTCAGTGCCCCCAAAATGCTTTGTCCCTTTGGCATTGTGTAAGCACTGCAAGTCAAAATGTTTAGATGTTTTGTCACTATGGCAGAGGACCATTGAAATATCCCTCGTGTCCACCTTTCAGTCTTAGCCCAGTCCTTCATTGACAATGGTTACTGTACTGTTTTCTGTCTAGCTAACAGAATACAATTGTGTATAAAACTGAAAAAAAGAAATAGGATTTTAGGGTAAGAGTAGCCTCCAAGGTTTGACATCACACATTGCACTCATACTGCCAAGGAAATTGTAACCATTATCATTCACACACATAAAGTAACTTCCATACATCAGAGTAAAAAGAAAATGTATACAGCATAATATACTGTAATATAAACACACAAACAAAAAACAATGAAAATTATATGCAGCCTACAGTGCTGTAAATAAAGCTGGAGTTTCACAACTAACAGTTCTTCACTGGTCGCTGTCTTCACCTTCCCTCTCCTGGCCACCATCCTCACCCTCCTTGCCATCCACACGCTGCTGTCTGTCTGGCCACAGATTCTCGTCCACATCACAGCGTATATTCTCCCTTGCGATGCAACGAGGGAAGAAATGGCGTGCATGTCACAACCATCCCCTACACTGATCTCCTGTAATATCCTCACTCGCAGCGTCCATTGCATGGAGCATGGGCCTCTGATCTTGAGCCCGATGCTCATACACTCTCCACCTCCAAGCGGAGAAATACTCCTCAATAGGATTGAGGAAAGGAGAGCAAGGTGGTAGGAACACCATGACCATCCTTGGATGAATAGTGAACCAGGCCCTGATGAGCGGGCCACGGTGGAAATTCACATTGTCCCATACAATGACATATAGTGGTAGGTGAGGCCCTACGAGACCTCTCTCATTTTCAGGGATCAAATAAAAATGAAAGTGGTCCAAGAAGATGAGGAGCTTCTGTGTATTGTATGGGCCAAGACTGGGGATGTGAGTGGCCACACCATTGTCAGATATGGCAGCATACATAGTTATATTGCCCCCTTGCTGGCCTGGGACATCCACCATTGCCTGGTGGCCAATAGGCCAATAATATTATATGGTATAATATATATATGTACAGTATATATATATATATATATATATATATATATACAGTGAGGAAAATAAGTATTTGAACACCCTGCTATTTTGCAAGTTCTCCCACTTGGAAATCATGGAGGGGTCTGAAATTCTCATCGTAGGTGCATGTCCACTGTGAGAGACATAATCTAAAAAAAAAATTCCAGAAATCACAATATATGATTTTTGAACTATTTATTTGTATGATACAGCTGCAAATAAGTATTTGAACACCTGTCTATCAGCTAGAATTCTGACCCTCAAAGACCTGTTAGTCTGCCTTTAAAATATCCACCTCCACTCCATTTATTATCCTAAATTAGATGCACCTGTCTGAGGTCGTTAGCTGCATAAAGACACCTGTCCACCCCATACAATCAGTAAGAATCCAACTACTAACATGGCCAAGACCAAAGAGCTGTCCAAAGACACTAGAGACAAAATTGTACACCTCCACAAGGCTGGAAAGGGCTACAGGGAAATTGCCAAGCAGCTTGGTGAAAAAAGGTCCACTGTTGGAGCAATCATTAGAAAATGGAAGAAGCTAAACATGACTGTCAATCTCCCTCGGACTGGGGCTCCATGCAAGATCTCACCTCGTGGGGTCTCAATGATCCTAAGAAAGGTGAGAAATCAGCCCAGAACTACACGGGAGGAGCTGGTCAATGACCTGAAAAGAGCTGGGACCACCGTTTCCAAGGTTACTGTTGGTAATACACTAAGACGTCATGGTTTGAAATCATGCATGGCACGGAAGGTTCCCCTGCTTAAACCAGCACATGTCAAGGCCCGTCTTAAGTTTGCCAATGACCATTTGGATGATCCAGAGGAGTCATGGGAGAAAGTCATGTGGTCAGATGAGACCAAAATAGAACTTTTTGGTCATAATTCCACTAAACGTGTTTGGAGGAAGAAGAATGATGAGTACCATCCCAAGAACACCATTCCTACTGTGAAGCATGGGGGTGGTAGCATCATGCTTTGGGGGTGTTTTTCTGCACATGGGACAGGGCGACTGCACTGTATTAAGGAGAGGATGACCGGGGCCATGTATTGCGAGATTTTGGGGAACAACCTCCTTCCCTCAGTTAGAGCATTGAAGATGGGTCGAGGCTGGGTCTTCCAACATGACAATGACCCGAAGCACACAGCCAGGATAACCAAGGAGTGGCTCTGTAAGAAGCATATCAAGGTTCTGGCGTGGCCTAGCCAGTCTCCAGACCTAAACCCAATAGAGAATCTTTGGAGGGAGCTCAAACTCCGTGTTTCTCAGCGACAGCCCAGAAACCTGACTGATCTAGAGAAGATCTGTGTGGAGGAGTGGGCCAAAATCCCTCCTGCAGTGTGTGCAAACTTGGTGAAGAACTACAGGAAACGTTTGACCTCTGTAATTGCAAACAAAGGCTACTGTACCAAATATTAACATTGATTTTCTCAGGTGTTCAAATACTTACTTGCAGCTGTATCATACAAATAAATAGTTAAAAAATCATACATTGTGATTTCTGGATTTTTTTTTTTTTAGATTATGTCTCTCACAGTGGACATGCACCTACGATGACAATTTCAGACCCCTCCATGATTTCTAAGTGGGAGAACTTGCAAAATAGCAGGGTGTTCAAATACTTATTTTCCTCACTGTATATATATACACACACACATATGGTATTCATGGTATTATGTTTTTGACTAATTTTGACAATTGAACAGACTATTGTGCATGTGATGACTTATACAATGAAATGACGCTGACATGTTTTGGAGCGAACAACCATTAGACTGAGAATCAACAATCAGTTTAGATCAACAAGATCTATTCACTTGGAAATTGTGCTAAATGTAGGCTACCTGTACT
Source organism: Abramis brama (assembly GCF_963993115.1). Taxonomy (NCBI): domain Eukaryota; kingdom Metazoa; phylum Chordata; class Actinopteri; order Cypriniformes; family Leuciscidae; genus Abramis; species Abramis brama. The sequence continues at coordinate 4,430,459 of NC_139971.1, forward strand.
TAATCATTTGCAAAGATGTACTGAGACATGTACTTAGACATTTGCAAATTGATGAAATGAATGAGAAATTCAATTCTGTTGTGAACAATTGCCAAGTGGTTTGGAGGTTTGTCCATGTTGTTTTGAGAATGTCATTTCTGTTTCAAGAAATGAGCCAAACCAATGGAGAAAAACTGTAAATCAGAAAGCAATTGACTCACTCTCCCTTTTTAGATAGACAGAAGGCCAGAGTCATTGTTTAGTGCTACAATGTGGCACATTGTATTCCAAACCAATCAGTTTTAGAAAGCTCTTTCCACCCGGATGAGTTTTTGGGACCTGCGATATAAATATCAACCATCTGTGTGACCATCTGCATTCAGATGCTACATCAAGTACAAAGGCCAAGCCACCCAACACCCGCATATTGGTCCTCCATTTTGAGACCTGAACTATTTTCATAGTCTCTGTTCCTGCTTTTCCTTGAGGCAGGATAATCCAAGACTTATTGGTTTTTATTCGGCTGGACTTTAAGACATCATACCTGGTGCTAAGTCCCAGTGAGAGTGCAAATAGTTTTGTAACTCAACAAAATGGAAATACAATAATCCATACAAATTCTGAAGATACAATCTAAATCCAAATTTGATAGTCACAGATTCAAATCAGCTAAGTACATGCTAAAATGGCAAGTATACAAAGTGTCAGTAGTGTTTATCTGGTACAAAAACACTAAAATTTCCTAATATTCAATTAGGAATCTAAACCTGAAAGCTGAAAACATGGCAGATAGAACCATTTAAATGCAGAAATTAAGTAAAATACCTTGGGAGGAATTCTAGGTGTAACTAACACTCTGGTGCTGCTCGCATGGCTATTTCAATAAAATAAATGTTTTAGTTCAATAATGTTTTTTATTTAATATTTTGTATTTTTAAAGGGATTTTATGGTGATATTTTTGAGCATAGACCTGAAAATGAAATTTCCAACTTAAATCTTGTAGTAGTTTGCAGTTTAGTTTCACTTTAAAGAAGACACTTGGCAGATTATTGCTGAAGTAAAAAAAAAAAAAAAAAAAAAAAAAGTTATAGACGTTTCAGTTCATTATTATGACAAATGCATAAAAATATTATTTTTAAATTTAAATGAATGAATATATTTTCCAAAACATGTAAAACTGTGAGAAAATCAAAGCCATAAATCTAAACAAGTTGTGTTCCAATTTTGAGGTTGATATCTCAAAATATGACCTTTCAGTAAGATATTTTTTTGGCGCAGCACCAAACGCTTCCACTAGATGAAATTTGCTTCACATTCGTTTTCAATGTGCTCATTCAGCCTGATCTCACGGCAATTCGTACGAATTCCATGAGGTGGCTAATTCGTATGGATTCATACGACCTCACTCGTACAAATTAGTAAGATTTTTGCTAAATCGTACATATTTTACGAATTGCCCAATTCGTATGAATTCATACAAATGACCGACCCCTGACCCCGCCCCTAAACCTACCCATCACGTGAGTTTAGACAAATCGTACAAATTCGTACGAATTAGCCACCTTTTTATCACTCGTACGAATTTGTACGAATTGGTCGTGAAATAGCGTTGGCTCATTTTTGACCGCGAACAGTACAGGTGTGACTATTTTTTCGGGACCATTTAACCTTGACAAAGTTGATGGAGCAACTTTTATGTATTTACGGTTATGACAAAACACGCATGGATGAGTGACATATGTGCGCATTTTCCAGTGAAAAATATCCCGCTATAACACCTATAACAGGCTTACCATAGTAAATCAGGGTAAGACAAAAACATGTTTTGGAAGAAGGATTGATGATGTATTGACATTATTTACGTTTTGTTCATTTTGAACAACAAAAGTTGCTTAGTGTACCTTTATTTATTTTTTTACTTCCTAATGCTACTTATGAGTATGTTTGCATATGATGGCATATTTAGTTTGTAACTGTGAAAGCTATAAAATATCAGCAGCTACTTTCTATAGACTAACTATAACTATAGAACCAATTCTTAATGCGCATGTGAACGCCATCAGCGTTTCTCACAGGTTCGCATTTAAAGTCTATGTAGAGAGAATGGTGTCATCTTAGCGGCCCCTAATTTAATAACAAATGACCGTTGCGACGGAAGCGAATCAATCAAAACTAACTTTAGCTGGAAAATAACTTTATTAAAGAACCGCTATAAAGCCAAAACAATCTCTGTTACCCTAAATTATACGTTTGTCTCTGTAAAGCTGCTTTGAAACAATCTACATTGTTAAAAGCGCTATATAAATGAGGATGACTTGACTTGACTACTTTCATGTACCATTGCAAAAAAATGTTTTCTATGTAATTAAATACTTTATTAAATATATTAATAAAGACGTATTAAACATTGGTGTTCCACAGGAAAAAAAAAAATGCACACAGGTTTGGAATGATGTCAGGGGGAATAAATTATTTTTTGAATTTCTGTTTATTAGGTGAACTATGCCTTTAAGCAGGGCAGCGTCTTCTAGACTACATCTACTAGATTTGAAAACTGATTTTCGCAAAATATCTCACCATTCACTGATGCGTCCAGGTAGCACTCACTCAACATTGTATGTGGACTAAACGCGACTGCTCTCATGTTTTGCCAGGACTATGCGAGTGTATAACTGTCATATTTCTAGGACTGTGATATGAAGAGTGTGCAAAGTAACATATTTTAGCAACTGTGTGAAAGTGAAAAGCACATAACAGGCACAATACCGGTATGGGTTCAATATGAGTCACATGACTAAACTTATGTCATCGTTTTTAAATACCTTAGTTCCCTTTCAAGGGAACTCGCGTTGCGTCGAGTTTGACGCTATGGGAACGCTTTGCGTGATGACGTCTTGAAGCACATGTAAAATCAGTCCAATGGTGTGGCGGAACGTCAGAGGCGGGTGACGTCACGTACCAGGAAGCTATAAAAGCCGGCCCGAAACAGAAAACGAAAGCTTTCTGAGTCTTCAGTTGCGCTCTGTGTGAAATCTGTCTGTATATTTGGTGTTGTCTGTCTATATCATATATATATATATTCAGTATGGCGAGCGAGCAGCAGTTTAGAGTGTGTGTCCATCCCTGCCCGCGTTATTTAACGGGAGGTGACACACACACTCTTTGTGTTGTTTGTTTGGGAGAGGAGCATGCCCAGTCAGCACTCGAGGGTGGTGACTGTGTGCATTGCTGTGCGCTTCCATTGCGGACGCTCCGATCCCGCTTGGCTCGGTTCAATCCCGACCACGTTCCCCAGGGCTCGGGTCCCGCCGCGGCTGAGGCTCGGCGGCGATCTCAGACCTGGGGTTCGCAAATGGATCTGTCAGTGGATGTTGAGACGGGCTCTGCCTTATCTCAGCCTCTTACTGACAGATCCAGTGCCTCTCATCAGGGTGTGGAAGCACGCGCGGCGGTTTCTTCCCCCCCGATAGAGGCACCAGTACTGCAACTATCCAGCTCTGAGGAGTTGGATGTTGTGAGTATTGAAGCTGAGTCTGAGGATTCGCCACCTCAGTCTCATGCGTTTGAGGAACTGCTCGATGTCATTACTAGAGCTGTTGACAGACTGTCTATTGAGTGGCCAGAAGATAGGCAGGACGTTCGTTCGAAAAGTAAGCTCGACGAACGCTTCCTGCCATCTCGTGCGCAGCCCCAGCGCAGGAGCCTGCCGTTTTTCCCCGATCTCCACACCGAGGTGTCGAGATCGTGGGCGAAACCAGTGTCTCACAGAGTTTATACACCACAAACATCTCACTACTCCTCAATATCTAAATATAAAGAGTATGGTTATGGGGAGATGCCGAAGGTGGAAGAGACGCTTGCGGGCTATCTCTCTCCAGCAACGGCATCTTCTCTGAAAGCTCCTACACTTCCCTCTAAGCCAGTTAAAGTAACATCTTCCCTGGTTCATAAATCGTATGCAGCCGCTGGTCAAGCTGCAGCGTGTCTGCATACGATGTCCATTTTACAAGCCTATCAGGCTGAATTATTGGGGGATTTGGAGGAGGGCGGGGGAATTGGACCTGACACTGTGGCCGAACTTCGCAGAGCCACAGATTTGTCTCTCAGGGCCACCAAGGAGACCGCTAAATCTATCGGGCGGTCTATGGCAGCCCTGGTGGCCACTGAGAGGCATCTGTGGCTCAATCTAAGTGATATCAAGGATAAAGAAAAGCATGTTCTCTTAGATGCTCCGGTCTCCACTGTTGGTCTGTTTGGTGATGCAGTTAGTGTTGCGGTAGCAAAATCACAAGAAGCCGCTAAGCAAGCTGCTGCTCTCCAGAAACTTCTCCCCCGCCGTTCTTTCTATGAGGCTGCTGAGCGGGAGCAGCCTCACTCCTCTAGAAAGAGCGCTGAGCACCGTGCCACTCAGAAACAGAGCGTGTCCTCCCGTGCTCCCCCACAAAAATCTCGGGGACACGGAGGGCGCGCTCAAACCCAGCAGTCCTCGAGGGGTAAAACGGATCTGCGGACCGTTATTACCGCCAAGAAGGCTGCTGGGAAAAAGTCCTGATGTCTGAGGGCTCAGGACAAATGAGGGTAGTCCCCCCGAAGCAGAGCGGTTAACACCTCTTTTCACGGTGCCCGTCTCTCTTCGGTGCCCTCAGGGGACCGTTCTGCCAACCCTGCCGCCTCCGGCGTTACAGGGCGCAGCGGTCTCCGGCGAGCACATATCTCAAGGTCCACCCGGAAACGTAGTGGCCTCGGGATGCCCGCCCCCTCTGAGGAGGGTGCTAGAGCAGTCTGTTTGGTCGTTCCCTGCCGGTGCGCCGTTACAGGGCGACGAACCGACTGCTCAACAGCAGGAGAAAAATACGGTGCCGTCTCTCTTCGGTGCCCTCAGGGGACCGTTCTGCCAACCCTGCCGCCTCCGGCGTTACAGGGCGCAGCGGTCTCCGGCGAGCACATATCTCAAGGTCCACCCGGAAACGTAGTGGCCTCGGGATGCCCGCCCCCTCTGAGGAGGGTGCTAGAGCAGTCTGTTTGGTCGTTCCCTGCCGGTGCGCCGTTACAGGGCGACGAACCGACTACTCAACAGCAACAAAATCCAGAAACCAGTCTCGAGAGACTGGTACCTCTAGTAGAATCTTTGACAGCGTGGAAGCTACTGTCAAATGTTTCTCGTTGGGTCCTGCAGACCGTGGAAAAAGGGTATTAGATACAATTCTAGTAACGCCCACCGCGGTTTATGGGGGTCCTGCCCACAATGGTGGGCCCCGAGCAGGTTCTGGTTATGGAACAGGAAGTAAACACTCTGTTAGAGAAAGGGGCCATAGAATATGTACCTCCCTCCAACAGGGAAACCGGGTTTTACAGCCGGTACTTCATAGTTCCAAAGTAGGACGGGGGATTGCGTCCCATTTTAGGTCTTCGAGTTGTCATGCAGCTCAAGTTCAAAATGTTAACATTGAGACAATCGTGCCACAGATTAGTCCGAGGACTGGTTTGTCACGATAGACCTCAAGGACGCATATTTCCATCCGTCCGTGTCATTGGAAGTTCCTGAGGTTTGCTTTCGGGGGCAAAGCATACCAATATCGAGTTCTTCCATTCGGCCTGGCTTTATCACCCCGCACTTTCACCAAATGCGTGGATGCAGCTCTGGCGCCTCTGCGCCTCCTGGGTATTCGCATCACGAACTACATCGACGATTGGTTGATTTTAGCTCAGTCGCATTAGATGGCGGTTCAACATCGAGATGTTGTTCTCGCCCATATGAAAGAGTTGGGGTTACGGCTGAACGCCAAGAAGAGTGTGCTTCTCTATTTTAGAGGACCACTTTTTTAGGCGTGGTTTGGGATTCAGTGTCGATGCAGGCGCGCCTGTCATCGCCACGCTTCGATCCTGGCAGCTGTGAGAAGTGTAAAGCTAGGCCAGCTACTCACTGTCAAACAGTTCCAGAGACTGTTGGGTCTCATGGCAGCAGCTTCCAACGGGATGCCTTTTGGACTGCTGCACATGAGGCCCCTGCAGTGGTGGCTCAGGACCAGAGGGTTTTCCCCGAGGGGCAACCCATTTCGCACAATCAAGGTCACGCGGTGATGCCTACGTGCCTTGGTTATGTGGAAGAAACCTTGGTTCCTGTCCCAGGGCCCAGTGCTGGGAGCTCCTTGTCGTCGCAAACTGCTAACGACGGATGCTTCCCTCACGGGTTGGGGAGCGATCCTGAGGGTCGCTCATCTCAAGGTCTGTGGGAAGACCATCATCGTTCCTGGCATTCTATAGCCTAGAGATGTTAGCTGTCTTCCGGGCTCTGAGGAGCTTTATCACAGGTCTCAGGGGACACCATGTGTAGTACATACGGACAACACGTCGGTAGTCGCCTATATCAAGGGGGTTTGCGCTGACACGCCATATCCTCTTGTGGTCCCAGGGGAAGTTGCTGTCACTCAAGGCAGCCTACATCCCCGGGGTCCAGAATATAGGAGCAGACACTCTGTCGAGACAGGGGCCGAGGCCCGGGGAATGGTGGCTCCACCCCCGAGGTGGTGGAGCTGATATGGAAATTATAAGTGGGTCTGTTTGCGTCTCGAGAGACGTCTCACTGTCCACTTTGGTTCTCCCTCACGCATCCAGCTCCTTTGGACTGGATGCTATGGTGCAGACGTGGCCGAGGCTACGTCTGTACGCTTTTCCCCCAGTTGCTCTGCTCCCGGGAGTTCTGGAGAGAGTTCGCAGGGACCGGGTTTGCCTGCTTCTTATAGCCCCGCACTGGCCGGGCAGAGTATGGTTTCCCGATCTTGTGTCGCTCCTCGACGGGCCTCCTCTGGAGCTACCCGTCAGGAGGGACCTTCTGTCCCAGGCGGAGGGCTCGATATTTCACCCCCGCCCAGAACTGTGGAACCTGTGGGCTTGGCCTCTGAGGGGGCCCAGCTCATAGAGTCAGGTCTCTCAACTGAGGTTGTTGAGACCATTCTACAGTCCAGAGCTCCCTCCACGAGGAAACTTTATGCTGAACTGGAGAGTATTCACCTCTTTGTGTAGTGACCGTCGGTTGGATCCAGTCAACTGCCCAATTGGTACAGTTCTGGAGTTCCTGCAGGACCGGTTCACTGCAGGTCTGACCCCGTCCACTTTAAAGGTTTATGTGGCGGCCGTAGGTGCTTACCACAGTCCTTTGGGTGGAATGTCTGTGGGGAAAGACCCCTTTGGTATCTCGTTTCCCTCGTGGCACTTGGAGGTCCTCCTCCCTTTCGAAATCGGACCAGGAGGCTAATAATTTGCTTTGCCCTGTTCGGGCGTTAGACGCGTATGTCCACAGAGCTGCCCTGTGGCGTAAAAGTGACATTTGCTCCCCTAACAAGGGAGGTCCAGTGTCTAAGCAAAGGATGAGCAGTGGGTGGTTGAGACTATCTCACTTGCTTATGAGGCGGCTGGACAGCCTTCTCCTTTGGCTGTCCGGTCGCACTCTACGAGGAGTATGGCGGCCTCTAAGGCCCTTATATCAGGAGTTTCGTTACAGGACGTTTGTGATGCGGCAGGCTGTTCCTCACCGCACACTTTCGTCAGGTTCTACTCTCTGGATCTAGACTCTGCTCCAGGGTCTCATGTTTTGTCTTCCTAGTGCTGCTCACCAGATTTCACACAGGACAGACATTTGTAGCTATGGAGGCGTTGGTATAGACGTTCCCATAGCGTCAAACTCGACGCAACGCGAGTTCCCTTGAAAGGGAACGCCTCGGTTACGACTGTAACCTCGGTTCCCTGAAGAGGGAACGAGCGTTGCGTCACCTTGCCATATCTCCTTCATGCCTGTCAACACGACTTCAGACTTTACGAAGCTTTCGTTTTCTGTTTCGGGCCGGCTTTTATAGCTTCCTGGTACGTGACGTCACCCGCCTCTGACGTTCCGCCACACCATTGGACTGATTTTACATGTGCTTCAAGACGTCATCACGCAAAGCGTTCCCATAGCGTCAAACTCGACGCAACGCTCGTTCCCTCTTCAGGGAACCGAGGTTACAGTCGTAACCGAGGCGTTTTCTCAATCCACACTACAACGCGAAAACTGCGTTTTCAAATTTATCCACTTTGGAGAGCATTTTCACAAAACTTAAAACGCCATCTCAGACGGCCAAAACGGAGAGAAAAGATGCATTTTTTAAACGGAAACGTAGTGTGGACAAGATAGTTACTCCTAAACACTGCAAGGGAAGCCTTAAAGGCACAGGACTCCATAGGAAATGAAATAATAGTACTAAATGTTAACAAATAGTTCAAAAGAGTTGTGTTGAAAGTAACCACTGAACAAAATGTTTGATTTGCTAATGAGAGAGTGTCCTTGGGTCTGTCACTGTTAGAACAAATTCACTGTATGTCTGTAGTCCTGTAGGGAAATGAGAGAACAGAAATGAGATTCTTATTCCTTACAGCTTAAACAAAATGAAAGGGAACTTCACAGAATACATCACAGACTGCTTTCTTCCTACAAAACTTTCTTTCTTTCCTATGTGATTAAGAAGATGGAAAACAATTTCCTTTGCAGACCATAATAAATCTTTTCCAAAAAAATAAAAAATCCCCTGTGACAAGAGCTTAAAAATAGCCTCCGGTGTTCAATTCATGTTAAATAAGGATGCAGATGTAGATGCCGAAATAGATACTTGTGATATGTGATGATCCTTCGATCCTTCTAGCAGTTATTCTACTGATAATGGCCAGATGAAAGACAATCCTGAGAAGAACTGAAGGCAAGGTCAAAATTAACCTAGTATATGTTTATGTGGGTGTATACAAACTCTATATATGTATTCACTCGTGCTTTTATGTGTATGTAGACGTCCGGGCCAGATGAGGAAGTTCAGGCCTCTTGCAGTGCTGGTAAGTTGATTTGAGAGGTCAGTGCTTCTTTATGAGTCTTGAGACATGCACACTGCTGTATTCTTCTCTCTATTCAGCTTGTTTGCCTGTTTCAGCCTGTTCTTGCTCAAACCTTCCATCTCAATTCTCATAGAAACAGAATAAATAAATCACCAGCCCAAACTGCCGTGAAGGGAATATGGTAGTGTGGGATGCAAACGTTTCTTGTCTCGTCACATTCAGTTATAAATAGGCTTGGGTATCATTTTAATTTTAACGATTCCGATTTCGATTCTGCTTATCGATTCCAATTCTTATTGATTCCTAATTTCGATTCCATTAAGGTAAAAAAAAAAAATTAGATCGAATGATTCTATGTGAATGATTAGAAATTAGAAAAATGATTGCGAATGATTCTATGTGAATGATTAGAAATATCATTCACATTTAATCTTATTGCAAAACATTTAATCGTAGCTGACCATCATGAACAAAAATCAACAGGCTAAGAACACTTACACAAGGAACTTTTGCCTGTGGTTTAAAAATACCATAGAAAAACAACTAGCCTAACTAATATACATTTTGAGCATTATTAAAGACAAGTAAACACTCAGTAATTAAAAAAGGACAAATAAAAACTAGCAATCGCAACAAGTAGATTTAACTGAACAAAGATACGATTGAGATAAACAGTGTTTTAAGATTTCCAGGTATTCAGGTACATAAACTGTAATCAAATGTTTTTGCCCGGAGACGGGCCTCGGGGGAGCTTCCAGGACTATGTGGAGTGGGTGCTTGTCCACAATGGCTCCCCCTTTACCATCATGGAGAGTGAGGAGAAAACCAGCATGCCAGCCACAGCCACCTTTCCAGTAAGGAAAATTCCTGAGTCCGTTCCAGTGAGAGAAATTCACCAGTCAATTCCAGTGAGAGAAATTCACCATCTGTATTGAGCCTAGGGGTGAAAAGCACATAACAGGCACAATACCGGTATGGGTTCAATATGCGTCACATGACTAAACTTATGTCATCATTTTTAAATACCTTAGTTACCTTAGGGGGGGAGGGGGGGAGGGGGGGAGGGGAGGGGGGGGGGGGGGGTGAGCCTAGTGTCAAGTCCATGGAGACAAATCCTTCATGGTCCCCTGAGCTACCTGCACCGCCCAGGGCCCCTGAACTGCCGGCTCCGCCCTGGAGGCTTCCTGTTCTACTAAGCCACGGCCTCGTCAGCCTCCAGGATGCCCACCCTCCCACCCCTGTGGATGTAATACGGCGCGAGGACTCATTGTCACTTTTTGAGTTTGTTTCTGATCTGTTTTCGTGTTCTGTCAAGTCAAGTCACCTTTATTTATATAGCGCTTTTTAAAATGCAGATTGTTTCAAAGCAGCTTTACAGTGATGACTGGAAAATAATGCAATAAAGTTAGTTTCAGCTGTACAGCAGATCTAGAAGAAAATAGCATCATAGTCCAGCTTAAGTAAGTTCAGTGATGGTTCATTTCTGTAGTAAAAAAGTTAATTAATTAATTTAGTTAATTTATCTATACAGCCGCTCTGGCGAAAACAGTGATGTCATCATCCAGGTCAGTTCAGTTCTCATACAATGGTGTTAATGCAGGCAGATCAATAATATTGTTGAATATTAAGTGTCCCCAACTTAGCAAGCCAAAAACTACAGTGACAAAGTGGCAAAGAACCAAAACTCCATCAGGTGACAAAATGGAGAAAAAAACCTTGGGAGAAACCAGGCTCAGTCGGGGGGCCAGTTCTTCTCTGGCCTACGAACGAACAGTGTATGATTATGATTCAGGCAGCATTACAGGTCAGAAGACAGATTGGATCAGAATATTCAGAATATTTATCCAGTTGGTTGAAGACGTCATTACACCGGTATGGAGACTTTGTTGTTGAGGTTTGTTGAGGATCAGTGCCACTGGCCGTCGTGTCGATGAGGCCTTCACAGTGGAGAGTCTAGTTGACACAATCTCTGCTGACACTTCCGAAATGCGTTGTGGTCGTGTCTAGGCGCAGTTCCACCATCTGATCTGGATACGGCCTGATACGGCTGACTGCAGTTGGGATAAACAGAGAGACTAATATTAGCGTAGATGCCATTCTTCTTATGATGTAATGAGTACATTACGGGTGTTATAGGAAGTGTTCCCGGTTTCGGCTGACCTAGTTTATGCAGCCTAACAATCATTTAATGGATTTGAATAATAGAAATGTATAATGTTCTATGTGTATGCCAGGTTAAAAAGATGTGTGTTAAGTCTAGTTTTAAACTGACAGAGTGTGTCTGCTCCTCGAACAGTGCTAGGAAGACTGTTCAAAAGTTTAGGTGCTTAATAGGAAAAGGATCTACTGCATGCAGTTGATTTTGATATTCTAGGTATTATTATTACCATATTTGAGATTGCAATAGACATAACGGACTATAATGTGTTAAGAGCTCACTCAAGCACTGGGGAGCTAAACCATTTAGTGCTTTATAAGTAATCAGCAAGATTTTAAAATGTATACAATGTTTAATAGGGAGCCAATGCAGTGTTGACAGAACAGGGATAATATAGTCATACTTCCTGGTTCTAGTAAGAACGCTAGCGGCTGCATTTTGGACCAGCTGGAGTTTGTTTATTAAGCGTGCAGGGCAATCACCCAGTAGAGCAACCACCCAGTAGAGCATTACAATAATCTAGCCTTAAGGTCATGAACCCATGAACTAACTGTTCCGCATTTGACATTGAGAGCATATGTCGTAATTTAGATATATTTTTAAGATGGAAGAATGCGGTTTTACAGATGCTAGAAACGTGGCTTTCAAATGAAAGATTGGTATCAAAGAGCACATCCAGGTTCCTAACTGATGACGAAAACTTGGCAGAACATCCATCAAGTCTTAGTCCATCTAACTCTGTTTTATCAGAATTAAGTAGTAAATTACTAATCATCCAATTTTTTATATCAGCTATGCATTCTGTTAATTTTATTAAGAAGAATTAGAAGAACTATAATTAGAAGAATTATAGAGCAGAGTAAAATCAGCATAACAGTGAAAACTAGCGCCATGCTTCCTAATTATATCTCCCAAGAGTAGCATGTACAGCAACGGTGAAAAGCAACGGTCCTAGTACTGAGCCTTGCAGTACTCCATACTCAACTTGTGATTGGTATGACATCTCTTCCTTTACTGCTACAAACTGATAACGGTCCGATAAATATGATTTAAATCATGCTAATGCAATACTGTGAATGTCTGTGTTTCTTTGTTAGCTTTCTAGTTTGCTAATTATTTCTGTCCTTTGCCTGTTTGTTTCCATGGTTACCGATTTGATTTGATTTGAGTTTCAGTTCAGATGTGTCTCGTTAATTAGTCTCATTAGTTCCTCGTTTTGCTGTGTATTTAAACCCTGTGCGTCTTTCATTTTATTGTCAGTTCTATGTTATTACTGTGTTGGTTATTCTGTTTATGTTCCTGTTATTCCTGAGTGCTTTGTAAAGATTTGAGTTTGTTCCTGAAATTAAAGTTAAAGCTGCTGCAACTTATATGCTGGAACCAACGCTGACAGATACTCTGTGCTTTTAAAAATAAAGTAATATAAAATTTTATACTATACTATTTAAGCTGATAAGCTGATATTGCTAATTATGACCAAATTATTCATGAGGATTCATAACATGATTGGAGTGAATTCTATATGTAGCATCTTCGTGGAAAATCTCCATTGGCAACGCAATTATCAACTATATTTCATAATTAGGAGGAGGCTGAAGATGGAATAGCAATTAAGTAATTAAGTATTAAGTAATCATTTAGTAGACATGCATTTATGCACTTATTCACACCATTGATTGGGATTTAAAAAAAAAAAAAAAGTATTTTTAGGAAAAACAACCTAAAACATTTTAGGTAACACTTCATGTTACAGTGTCCTGTTACATTCTATAGTACTAGCAGTAAATTATGCATATTACAAGCAACTAACCCTAAACCCCTATATGTAGTTAATTAATATTACTCACTTAAATGTATAATTACACTGTAACAAGGACACAATAAATAGTGTAACCATATTTATTTTATTATATTGATACAATATATTCAAATCTATTATAATATATTCCATGTAACCTGCTAAAGTTAATATTTTTGTTGTTCTTGCACACGATATTTGACATTTGTAAAAAATGTACAATATGGTATAAAGAAATTTGAGTACTAGTAACAGTATAATATTTATTCTAATTGTATTATACAAATACACACAGCCATTTAACAGTAATTTTCCAAATATTATTATTATTATTAATAATTATTTATTTATTATTATTTTATTAATTCATATTATTATTATTACACTTCCATTACATAGGATACGTATGCTAAATGCACTATATGATAAAACATCTTGATTTTGCAAGATCCTTTTATAGCATATAACTGTACTATAGGGCCTATATTGTGAAGCAACAACAACAAAAAATGCTCACGCACATGAAATATTAAGAATGACGTGTCGTGTATGCAGTAACACTATTGTTAACATACTGTTCTTACACTGGCTTTTTGCATCCGCTTCCATCAGAGCACATGTGCTCTGCCCCTCTCCATCCAGACAGTGCGAGACTAGTGTACTTCAGACTGTAGAGGTCTCCATCCTTCAGCATCCACGCGCTGTGCATTCTTCTGCATCGGCCACAGACTCAGAGAGAAAGAAAGAGAGAGAGAGAGAGAGAGAGAGGGAGGGACGGACAGAGAGAGAGAGAGAGAGAGAGAGAGAGGGGACACCGCGTAACGGCAACCTGAGACGCGTGTCCTCCCTCAGTGCGAACGGGAACTTAGATGATTTGATGGTGAAACCGATGGAAACGTGGAGATGATGTTCCAGTCCTTGATGATGGATTCGTCTTTCAGCATGTCCAGCTATGCTGTCCTTGTGCTCGTCTCCTAATAGACAGCTGATTCATTTCTCTCCTCAAGTACTTCTGCTTTACTACAGCTTTTGTGATTGAACACTTGAGACGGCGTGAAGAACAGTGAAGGAAGCGGGGCGCATTGTTCATTTTTTCAATTATCATTATTATAAAGGACTTCCAGTTCATACGGGATTCGTGATGTCTGCAACATACCGCTCCTTGTTCCTTTGTAAGTAAACTGAGTTATTTATTCCTTTAGAGTTTGGCATGCGGTTTAATTTTTTGAAATCTAACCTTGTGTTTTAATTTGTCCGATCCTATCGTTAGTAACATATTCTTCACCTTCATCCATGTCAAATAAGTTTGAGCAGTGGATGAAATCTTAAATACGAAGGCATAAATATAACAAATTTAACCTATAAGCTTTACAGAATAGTCAGAAGTGCTGTTCATAACAAGACCCCCACCCAGTGGAGTAAATCAAATCCAGATGCTTTTGGTTTTTGGGTTGTGATGAGTTACACCCTTCAGACAGACAACTCTTGAAAATAAGGGTTCCAAAACCAAAAGTTCCATGGAGAACTTTTTATTCACTAGTTCTTTAGAAATCCATCATGTTCTGGTGCTTTTATGAACCCAGAAACCAAAATGCTGATCCAAAAACCTAGTAATGAAATCTCAAGGTCTGAACCAGGTTAGAACCCAGAAAGGGCATACAAAAATGTTTTTGTTTTTGTTTTGTTTTCAAAAAGAGGATTTTATGACGAACTTGAGGATCTTTATTTTTATTTTTATTTTAAAACATTATTCCATCACTGTGTTTGTGTCTGAGACCCCAATTACATTATGGGAGATACAGTAGGCTACAATGTGCATTTATGGAAACATTAAATAATGCATGCTATGCATCATCCAAATACAAAACAAATGTTAGCATTTGTTAGTAATTACATTTGTGCTACGGCACTAAATTTAACGTTCTTTGCAGAGCGGAACAAAGACAGGACACGCCGCCCAATCCAGATCTCTTAATTTGTTGTGACATCTGATGGCAAAAATAGATCCTCATGTTAAACGTCCAGTGATGAGCCGGTGGCGCGAGCCGCTGCTGTCCGGTGGGCATGAGGGTCTCGCGTGTCTGCGTGTGCTGGAGGATGTGTGAAAGCATGCATGCATCCATGGGTCACATTGGGAGTCCTCCACCGTCTCGCGCGCGGTTCATTGTCCGATTCTCGGGCGGCACGCACGCACGTTTGTAACGGGAGTTTAGTGTGCGTGACCCATCGTTTATTATAATCACTGCGCCAAACTTTGTCCCATCTTTCGTGTCCTCTGCGCATATATATATGATGGAGGATGAAAGCGGTGTGTGTTGAGTCTAGTGACGGCTATTGTGCTCCCTAAATGTATGATAAGCTGTATTAAAATTCCTCGCGCATTCTCCGTGGCGTGTTGAGAAGGTCAACGCTGCTACACCCGCGACAGAAGCTTCAGCTTGCCGAAAACATCTCCTCACACTGTTATTTCATATCAGCATAATTCATGCTTTCATTTTTTCTCAAAGGTTTCAGTAAAGTGTTTGGGTCCTGCGAATATTTCTCAGAAATTAGTTTGTTTTGAAATTCAGTTCTTACACAGGCTACCATAAAGAGTTCGTTAAAAAAAAAAAAAAAAAAAAATGGTTGACTAACATACAAAAATACCAAACTTTTGTTTTGGTCAACAATTAACAAATGTTAAAAAATAGTTCAACCTCTACTTTCATTTTATACTTGAAAGCTAGCGTTGGTTTAAATTTTACCCAGTATGTTTATTGCTTTTTTACTATAAACTTTAAACTATACAGCAAAATATGATGTTACAGCGTAACGTTTTATAGAATATAAAATGCCTGGTAACACTTTACATAAGTGTCCCTGACTTAATTTGCAAATAATTGCATACTTAATATGAAATTATTGCTATAGTAATTAGTTAGCCTTTATTTACATTTGAAATGTTTAAAATCTAAACTAAACTGTAATGTAAAGTGTTACCAATGCATTGCTTATAGCGCTGAAACTGTAACCCACACACCTATGGGATGCTGCTACTTGGTGTAATCCCATTATATGGTAATG
This sequence comes from Abramis brama, assembly GCF_963993115.1. Taxonomy (NCBI): domain Eukaryota; kingdom Metazoa; phylum Chordata; class Actinopteri; order Cypriniformes; family Leuciscidae; genus Abramis; species Abramis brama. Next base: position 4,446,317 of record NC_139971.1, read on the forward strand.
GAAAGATGGCAAGAGAAGACAGAGAGTGTTTTACATTCGCCCTGACACATGCATCAGATCATGGGAAATATTTTTTTAATGTAAATAATAAAATCCTTCATGTTTGTATATTTGCATTTGCTTCAAATTAAGTAAGATGGTTGTATCTAAAATATACAGATATACAAATTCAAACTAATAATTTCTAAGCATAATTATCTATTTAAATGCAATATAAAGGGATAGAATCCAATTTCACTTTGAGCACTCTTGAAATATTGATTTATCAATCAGGTTACTGCATTTTAAAGGTCATGCTTATTAGCTATTGTTTGTCCTATGATTTTTCTCTTTTTTTTTCTTTAAGCATTGACTGAACCTTAATTATTTTCCGGCATATTATTAGATAATTTTAATGTGTTGTTTGGTTAATGATTATCTACTTGGTCTGTGTTGTGAGAGAGGAATGGATTGAGAACTGACACTGTGCTTGTAGTAAATCCCATTGGCTTCTGTATTAAATTAGTTTAATGAAATAGCCTTGTAGTGTCATTATAAGTACATTTCTTCAAGATTGTATAACTCCATTAATGAAAAAAAAAAGCTTTATAACTGGTATGTTTCGTGTGTAGAGCTCATCTCATTGCTGAATATCCTCAATGATAGAGTGAATCAATGTTGCATAATGGGGTAATTTCCATTTCATTTGATTTGATGCTTTCGAAGATCTTACATTACTTAAGTGTAGCACCCTGGAGGAAAGTAATATTTATTTAAAAGTCTTTTTGCAAAAATGTGCTGCTGCTACTCTCTGGAAATGAGCTAAAAAAGGACAAACCAACCAGAAATCATGGCTAACCACATGGATGATAATAGTCTAACCCCTCCTACCCCGACTGCCTTGGGTGGAAAACGTTAAATAGGAAGTAATAACAGATTGTAATTTACTTGTCAGGAATGTAATGGAACCATAATAAAGAACTTTCTCCATGTCACGTTGTTACGAACTGCTCGGAGACACGAAGGGAGAGATCCAAATGCAGCTTAATTTTAAGGGTTATCCAGAATCGTAATCCAAAAACAGGCAATGGTCGAAACACAGGTAAGCAGTCCAAACAAACAAATAAACAAACAAACAAAACAGGCAGGGACCAGAGGCAAGAGAGTAATCCAGGGAACAAGGCAAGATATCCAGAAAACCAAGAAACATGAAACCAGGGAAAATGCTCGGAAATGCAGACTAACAGTACAACAAGACTTCGCGGTGAGTGAATGAATGAACGTGGTATAAATAGACAGACTAACAGGATGAGACAGGTGAATGCAATCAGTGAAAGAGGTACAGGTGAATGTGATCAGTGATAAGTGATGATGAGTCCAGGCAGTGAGTTATGGGAACTGTAGTTTGTGAGTGAATAGGAGAGTCCTATGTGGAGTGCCCTCTGGTGGCTCTCAAGGGCACTCCAGCTGGTGATCGTTACATAGCCCCCCCTTTAAGGAGCGGATTCCAGACGCTCCTAAACTGTCCAGGAGGGAGGTGGAGCGGAGGCGGACCCGGGGGTGGGATGGAGGGCCAGGCCCGTGGAGCGGCAGAGGACCTGGATACTGCAGCAGGATGGGAGGCCAGGGCGGATCAGGCTGTGCAGATGACCAGGGTGGAGCAGGCTGTGCAGGCGACCAGGGGGGAGACAACCCTTCAGGCGGCCAGGGAGGAGACGAACCTTCAGGCGGCCAGGGCGGAGACGACCATTCAGGCGGCCAAGGAGGAGACGAACCTTCAGGCGGCCAGGGCGGAGATGACCATTCAGGCGGCCTGGGCGGAGAAGACCCCTCGGGCGGCCACGGCGGTGAAGGCCCCTCGGGCGGCCACGGCAGTGAAGACCCCTCGGGTGGCCACGGCGGTGAAGACCCCTCGGGCGGCCACGGCGGTGAAGACCCCTCGGGCGGCCACGGCGGTGAAGACCCCTCGGGCGGCCACGGTGGAGGAACTGGAACTGGCACCACCGGAACTGGTACCACCGGAGCTGGCACTGGAACTGGCACCACCGACTCAGGAACAGACACAGACACTGGCTCAGGAACTGGAACAGACACAGACACAGGAACTGGAACAGACACAGACACAGACACTGGCTCCAGCTCAGGAACTGGAACAGACACCGGCTCAGGGAAAGGCATGTCGGCAGCCATCTCTGTAGAGGGTAACTCTGCTGAGGACACTGGCTCGGCGGAGACCATCTTGTCCCGAGACACTTGCTCGGCGGCGGCGACCATCTTGTCTGGAGACACTGGTTCGGCGGAGACCATCTTGTCCGGACACACTGGTTCGGCGGAGACCATTTTGTCCTGAGACACAGGCGTGGAGTCGGCCATCTTGTCCAAAGACACAGGCGTGGAGTCGGCCATCTTGTCCGAAGACACAGGCGTGGGAAGAAGAAGAGGAACAGATTCAGGCTCAGTATCAAGATCAGATTCAGGCTCAGGAACAGATTCAGTCTCGGCGGGACGAGACACTTGACGGGCGGACGTGACGTGAAGCTCAGTCTCTGGATCGGCAGAAGTGACGTGAAGCTCAGTCTCTGGATCGGCAGAAGTGACGTGAAGCTCAGTCTCTGGATCGGCAGAAGTGACGTGAAGCTCAGTCTCTGGATCGGCAGAAGTGACGTGAAGCTCAGTCTCTGGATCGGCAGAAGTGACGTGAAGCTCAATCTCTGGATCGGCAGAAGTGACGTGAAGCTCAGTCTCTGGATCGGCAGAAGTGACGTGAACAGTCTCTGGATCAGCAGAAGTGACGTGAAGCTCACTCTCTGGATCGGCAGAAGCGACGTGAACAGTCTCTGGATCAGCAGAAGCGACGTGAACAGTCTCTGGATCAGCAGAAGCGCACTCTGAGCTTGACGGGACCAGCGGCGGCGAGGGCTTTGAGCTGGTTGGGACCAGCGGCGAAGAGGACTTTGAGCTGGGCAGGACCAGCGGCGAAGAGGGCTTTAAGCTGGGCAGGACCAGCGGCGAAGAGGGCTTTGAGCTGGGCAGGACCAGCGGCGAAGAGGGCTTTGAGCTGGGCAGGACCAGCGGCGAAGAGGACTTTGAGCTGGGCAGGACCAGCGGCGAAGAGGACTTTGTGCTGGACAGCGATGAAGAGGGCTCTGTGCTGGGCAGCGATGAAGAGGGCTCTGTGCTGGACGGGACCAGCGGTGAAGAGGGCTCTGTGCTGGACGGGACCAGCGGTGAAGAGGGCTCTGTGCTGGACGGGACCAGCGGAAAAGAGGGCTCTGTGCTGGACGGGACCAGCGGTGAAGAAGGCTCTGTGCTGGACGGGACCAGCGGTGAAGAAGGCTCTGTGCTGGACGGGACCAGCGGTGAAGAGGGCTCTAGCCTGGCAGGCATGTCGCCTGCTGTCTCAGGCGCGGCGGGCATGACGCTTACTGCCTTGGCTTCGGCAGATCTGGCGTGAAGTGCAGGCTCGGCTGGACTGGCGTGAAGGGCAGACGGTGACATGGCGTGCCACGGAAGGAAGCTCTCCAGACATCTGGAGAGTGCCTCTCTCCAATCCAGACCGGAGAGATCGGGGAGCTCCCTCGGGTCGACCTCCTTAGCCCCCAGCCGGTAACACAACTTAATTGCCTCGTCCCCCAGAGAACAAGAGGCAGCGAGAGGAACAAACCCCCAGGTATACTGGAACAGATCGAGGCTATCCAGGGCCAAGGCTGCGATCTGTCCAGCGAACTCCCGGCTCATGCTGGGAAGATCAGGCGAGATCTGTACTGCTGCATTCCTGGAGGTCATAGCTGCTGGATCTGGGTGTGGCGAAGTCTTCTGTTACGAACTGCTCGGAGACACGAAGGGAGAGATCCAAATGCAGCTTAATTTTAAGGGTTATCCAGAATCGTAATCCAAAAACAGGCAATGGTCGAAACACAGGTAAGCAGTCCAAACAAACAAATAAACAAACAAACAAAACAGGCAGGGACCAGAGGCAAGAGAGTAATCCAGGGAACAAGGCAAGATATCCAGAAAACCAAGAAACATGAAACCAGGGAAAATGCTCGGAAATGCAGACTAACAGTACAACAAGACTTCGCGGTGAGTGAATGAATGAACGTGGTATAAATAGACAGACTAACAGGATGAGACAGGTGAATGCAATCAGTGAAAGAGGTACAGGTGAATGTGATCAGTGATAAGTGATGATGAGTCCAGGCAGTGAGTTATGGGAACTGTAGTTTGTGAGTGAATAGGAGAGTCCTATGTGGAGTGCCCTCTGGTGGCTCTCAAGGGCACTCCAGCTGGTGATCGTTACACACGTGATTAACGCTAATCCAACATAGAGACTCCATGACGTTCACACTGTCAGTTTTGGGGATTGACAACCGCATTTACTCACAGGTGCGAGTCTCGAAAAGTCCCAAATACTGTCTGAATGAACATAGGAGTTAAGCCCGTATTCTCTTACCAGTAACCATATTGACAGTGACCATATCAAAGATGGCGACGTCCATAAAACTTAAAAGTTTTATCATTTTTGATATGACAAGTCCAAATCGAGCCACGAGTTCATCCCATAAATCTTCATCAGCAGCTTTTATATCAGGGTGGAAAACTGACGGGAGCAGCTCTGGTGTGGAACAGTGACTGGATATAAAACGTTCAGATGCAATATCTCCGTCGCTGTAAGTTAGCGTAAGCAAAAACACGCACGAAAACACACAACACACGGTAGACATACGTTTGTGCAGTGCAGAGCGTCTCTCTTGCAGTTTGTGACGTGACAGACAACTAGTTGTCCTGTCCGGTTCCGTTCACACAGCGCAGGTTATCTGAGAATGCAGTTGTGAGTCCTGAAAATTTAATGGTGTGGGTTCGGTTATAGAATGCGGTTGTCATTCCCGTAAATAACTGAACTGTGTGTGAACGTAACCTTATTAAGGACTCAAATACATGATGACAACTATGCCTCTTTTTACAAGATGTAATATAAGTCTCAGTTGTCCCCAGGATGTGTCTGTGAAGATTTAGCTCAAAATACCCCACAGATCATTTATTATACCATGTTGTAAATGCCCATTTTTGAGTGGAAGGTAAAACATGCTGTTTTCATGGATGTGTCTTTAAATGCAAATGAGCTGCTGCTCCCCGCCCTGCTTTCCAGAAGAGGGCGGAGCCTTTACAGCTCCTGCCTCAGATACTCTGCCAAAAACTAAAACATCTGTTTGATTTTGATTATCATCTCTATCGCTGTCATGCTCACGTGACATGGCAGTTCTTCTTCATCATGAAAGTGTATTATCTGCATGTGTTTCAAAGCCATATCAGTCTAAACTTCTGATATAAGATTTTCTGAGCACACACATCTGAAGCACGCGCAGCTGTCTTTCACGTGTTATTGTGCTGTGAAATGCACACAAGGATATGTCAAACAAAGTTCATATAAACACAGTAGGTTGTGTCTGTGAACATAAGCAGCAAGTAAAGAAATCGCATATTAGAGTTCCTACTGCTGTTTATGCTGTTAATATGAATCAAACAACAAAAGAAAAACAGAAAATCACTCACTGCTCTTGACTGAATATCTTTAGTAGCTTTAATAATAAGAATACAGTTCTTACTTGAATGCTGCTGTTAAATGCTCTGGCGAGGAGATAAACATGACGGACTGTGTACAACTCACTGTGGGCGGGGTCTAACATTACTCCTTTAAGCAGTCGTGGGCGGGGCCTGAGTAATGTGAGGTCACAAAAGGTAGAAATGCAAATGGCTTGTTTTGAGACGCTGCTTATGATCTATGGGAATTAAAAAAAGAGGAGGGGGTGGATTTTTACCAGTATAGGGTGGTTGTGTACACACTGCCAACACACATGTATGTGCAAATTTTGCATAATAGGTCCCCTTTTAGGACTCAAATACAGGACTGACAACTGGATTCTGTTGCTGTGTGAACGTGGCCTGACCACTAGAAATTTGACTTTTTTCATAATGCAGTGAATGAATGCAGTCATCAGCCTACTGTTGTGAAAATCAGGTTGCCATTAGTTACGCTAACACGAAAAAGTGTTGAATAAAGTAACTCGTTTTCTCATCCTGTGCTATATTTGGCTGATAACCACAGGCAGTAAGAAGATCTCTCATATCTGAAAATGACAGGACACTGCAGACCCAGAGGTTTTAAAATGACAGCTCGATGCGCACGCCCCTGAATCACAGGAAATGTGCACAGAATGAATAAGCATGCGAAACACTTACAAACTTTTACGATAAAATGCTGCGTAGTGATGGGATCTTTAGCATTTTAATGTTTTTTTTTTTGCCATTTTAATACATTTTTCTTCTAAACATGGTGAAACTGAACGCTCTTATGATGTATAATATATTTTAAGAGGATTGTTGTTGTTTTTTTGCAATAAATATTTATGAGAAATCTTTTGCAGGCTTTAATTTAGTATGTGCAGATTGCAGAATGATTTGAGTGGGTCCGAGTGGCTGAAATTTTCATCTGGAGATTTGGATTTTTTTTTTTTTTTTTTTTTTTGCCTTGTTTACTGAAGCTCAGATGTTTGGTTAGGCAACATAAATAGCATTGCAATTTTCCCGAAGTGGTTTGGGTGTCTGGCTCTGCAGTGACATAAACATTCCTGACGTTTTCCATCAGGATAACATCCAAATCAAGACTATCTACATTTAGGGCCTCACAAAAACACAGTGCTCCAGGTCTAACCTATGTTTTTCCTCCTTGTCTTGGCCATTGGATATTCTTTTTTGCCATGGGATAATATGACAGGTCTCTACATTAAGGACTCGTCTTTGAGCTTCTAGTTAGCTGGTGCAGTGCTGTTATAACAACCTTCTCCTGAAAGACAGTGTGCTTGTTTCTTGCTGCAGCACATCTGAGGTGACATTGTCTCAACTCTGTACTGAAATTCAATATTCTCCCTGTGCTGTCACGCAGCCGCTCCTCACAGAGCAGATAAACAGCTTGAAGAGTTCTCCAGATGTGTTATTCTACTCGTTTGGCCTTGAGGAACATGTGGTGCTGTTTCTTTTTGTAAATATGCCGTGACTCAGCCTGTGGGAGGTGCTTTATCTATGTGATAGATGATTTTTTAATGGTTGTGTGTGTCATTTAAGTTAAAATATGTTAAAAATGTAACTTATATACAGTATAAAATATATAAAAGTTTGGGGTCGGTAAGATTTTTTAATGTTTGCATTTGTTTGATCAAAAACAGTAAAAACAGTAATATTGTGAAATATTATTACAATTTGAAACAACTGTTTTCTAATTTACAATATTTTAAAATGTAATGTATTCCTGTGATGCAAAGCTGAATTTTCTGCATCATTACTCCAGTCTTCAGTGTCACATTCTAATATGCTGATTTGCTGCTCTCGAAACATTCAATATTATTATCAATGTGGGAAACTGTGATATATTTTTTTCAGGATCCTTTGATGAATATAAAGTTAACAGAAGGAACTCGATTTGAAATATACATCTTTTTGTAACATTATAAAATGTCTTGACTGTCACTTTTGGTCAATTTAATGCATCCTTGCTGAATAAAAGTTAATTTCTTTCAAGAAAAGGAATCTGAGTGACCCCAAACTTTCAAACATTAGTGTGTATATATATGCATATATAATTGTTTGGGACAGAACTATATCTGTTTGTCCAACCAATTGTGGGAGTATAAAGTACTTATATTGTGGGAGTACTTATTTTTTTTAAGTCATATTCATGCAAGGAGATATTTGTTTCATCATTCCTGGCATTTCACACCACCCTTCCCTCAGCTGCTGTCTCATGTCTATAGACTATAAGAAAATCTTAGCTGTATTTGTATTAAATATAAAAATAAAAGCTATTAATTATGAAGAAAACTTTAATGTTTGCAACAATGAACAACTATAACACACTCCTTGACTGAAAAAAAAAATCAAAGGAACCCACAGTAAACACCAGGCCACGTTTGAGTCGTTCTCTATAGCCTATAAATCTCAGACTCTTTTGACTCCCTTGGCTAAATTACTCCCAGATTACTTTGGAGCCGCTCAACAGGAACTGCCTATTTTCCTTTACGGCTAACCTTTGACAGATGTTCATGAATGGTCTGGTTTGACAATAATTCAATCCAGCTGCTTCGTTTTGTAGCAAAGCTCGGCTCACTTACATAAGTCATTGGTCACGAGCGGCCCCCGCCCCCCGCCCTGATACACAGGTTTTGGCTTCTAGAATTGCACGGCCCAACAGGATTGTGCTAATCGCCACCTCCATGCTTATTTGCAAGAGAAAGAATAGAGGATTGTGTGCATTATTTGATGCAGTAAATAACTATGAAAGTCAATGGTGCAAGGGCAGTTACTTTTTTCCTGATTCCTGGAAGTACTCTGTTTGTAGTGAGTGTAAACAGTTTGATGAGGGTCCTCAATGAGGAGCTGAGATCAGCGCAATGATAAACAATATAGCCAGAAGAATTGCCAATGAACCAAACAATGAATATTGAGGAGAGAAGGCGTGTAATATAGGCTACATATGCAATACTACATGTTTACTATATAATATACCCATGAGTATTCATGTAAATATAAATGATCATATGTGACCCTGGACCACAAAACCAGTCACAAGGGTCATTATATATATATATATATATATATATATATATATATATATATACATATGTATATATATATTATGGTAGGAAATTTACAAAATATCTTCATGGAGCATGATCTTTACTTAATATCCTAATGATTTTTTCCATAAAAGAACAAATCGATAATTTCACCCATACAATGTATTGTTTGCTATTGCCACAAATATACCCGTGCGACATGTGACTGGTTTTGTGGTCCAGGGTCACATATTTGAAAACGCTAAACAGTGACAAAAGTCTGTTGCGGTGTTTAACATGACAATAAGTTTTATATTATCTGGTTATATTATCTGTGTCTTTTATCTTATTTAACCATAATCACGATAGTTGGATTAAGTTTTGTGTCCTGTGCACTTTATACTCACGAACAGTCTCATACAAACTACACCTATAGACCTTATGTGCCAAAGAAACAAGCTTGCAGACATCTTTAGAATTATGTCTTTGACCTTACGTTTTTGTGGTAACTCTGTATATTTCTATGGTGAAGTGGATTTGTAATGTTTGTAATGTAATGTTCATTGTAATGTTTGAAGTGGATGTCATAACAAATGTCAGTTAGTATTTTAAAACAAACGGTTCATTCATAAATCCATAAGATCTTACCGTAATGCTGTGGAAATACAAACCGGAAGACAGAACGACGAGCACAGAGCTGAAAAGGGGCGGGGCTACATCATGTCTATAGGAGTCAATAATGATAATAATAATCATCATCATAATAATAATAACAATACTGGAGCCTCATCTCCTTTTCATTGCCCTTTCTTTTACTCAAACTACTCAAGTTGGAGTGCTGTGAAATGACTGGTAAATTTCCCTCTCCACTTCATGTGAAGTGATGTTGTTTCCCTATTCCCTATGTCATTTGCAGTGTCCTTCGAATTGAACGCTCCCTTCAGATTGGAATCTCAATTAAAATCGTCATGAAACTAAAGTCGCAACAGTTTTTCCTTCCCTATTATGATGTATATCAAAGTTAAACGGATTCTCGAACAAGAATAAATGTAGGGCAGGACTTAATTATGTCCATGGGGAATCATTGGATGGTTGTGGTTTGCCATTGGTGGATCTCATGTGAGTGACAGGTTGTCCCGCCCTCACTCCTGTGAACACATCATCAGAGAAGAGATGTTGCTGAAAGAGGGAGGGGAAGTTATTGTGGTTAAAGATGAATTTACTGCACGGATAAATCATTTACAATAAATACTGCAGTATTCAATAAGAACTGTCAGTTTTAATTTCATGGTAACTTTAGGATGGCGAAACACCCTGTGCGGTCCATGTCGCAGCGCACTTGCGGTCGAACGGAACACACATACTGGCTTTGAGTGAATCAACCGATTCGTTCACAAACAATGATTCATCCAGGAATGCTTTATGTAGATGTGCTGATTTGGCTTTGGCTTCAGCTTCATTTGGATCTATTTTCTTGGGTGAAACTAAACAGGCAAAGTAAAATGCAAGTTACTCAGTATCACACTCGCAGTCGAGTATCGTGTCCAGTTTATGTAAAGAAACAATGCTATCAGTGTGTACAGTTATTCCTTAGTGAATTCCCCGTTGTGTCCGCATGTATTCTCTTTCTTAAAACATCCAGAAAGAGCAAATAAGAACAGTGTCTCAGCTTTTGCATCATGTTGATTTCATCATGGATGTACACTGACTGAACACCCTCCGCCTGAGCCAGAGGCTTTGCTTACTTCCTCTCGAGAAAGGAAACAGTACCTCAGTGAAACCATGCAGCATGGATGAGGCTGGCTTGCTTGTCTATTCTGAGCTCAAGCAGCTTTTGATCTAGACTTTTTTTGGGAGGGAGGGAAGCAGGTATATTTCCATTTTCAGTGAGGAGCAGTGATCTGTCTATTCAGAGAGACAACAAAAATAAAAAAAATAACCCGATTGCTCTGGAAGAAGAAAAAAAAAAGCATGTCTTATCAAATTTTGAAGAGTGTACATGAGGATCATAGATATTAAAGTAAGTGTTTGCTCAGTAAAGAATACCCAGGAGATAACCTGCTCTATTCTGAGAGATTCAGCTTTGTTGATCCGCCGAGGCGGTTTTGTTGGAGTTAGAGAAATGGGTTTGTCTGGTAAATGAAGCTAGAGACTAGAGCTGTGATGGCAAATGTTCTTGGGTGTTGTCACCAGTCACCAGATCACATACTATCACGAACATGATAGTTTTACCACAATTTCTCAATGATTGAGTGATGATTTTCAGTCTTTAAATTAACCTTCTTGTATCTTTTGGACCCTCTGTCCACCGGCGTGCTCAAATAAAACTTTGCAGAGTGTCCTGGCCGCTCTTTTCCATACAATGTAAATAAATGTCAATGTCAAGCTCCAAATATGACAAAAAAAACAACATGTAGTTACTCATAATCACAGTGAACCGGAAGTTGCGACTGACTTCAGTTTTGTGACGTATTTTGTGAGTGGAAAATAGAGGGCGTGGCTTGTTTTTTTCCCACTGGGAATTGGATCTAGAAAAGTTGGCATTCTATTTTATTTCCAAGCTGTCAAACTGACGTCATCAAAGAAGGAAGGGGAATTACATTTTCAAATCTTGATCAAAGATTACAAAGACATTTTTTTTGTGAATCAACATCACAAAGTTAATATGGTCAATTCTGATTTCATGCTGACTTAGATAAACCAGTATTTAAGTAAAAAAAAAAATATTGAAAATCTTCCCCTCTTCTGTGTCTGTGTCTTTTGTACATTTAAAAATGACATGTCAATATGCATTGCACCAAGTTCTTTGTTCCTAATGACAAATTGATTTAATTTGATGACAAAATGATGTTTCTTTTAAAATACTGATGGATGGTGGCATTTTCAGGGTGTGTGGTTATCTTTTAGAATTGTGTATTCTTTTATTAAGCTTTTATTTTCTACTTTGATCTGATTTCATGCAGCAGTTGTTTCGCATTCGTAGGCATAATGTGTTTTTGCACTGATGCCCTGTACTAATTTACATTTCTCTTTGTTTCATCTGCTGCTTCCCACTGTGCTTTTGTATTTATTTTCTGATAAGATTGCATGCACCTGCAGTGGTGTCTGATGCAATGATGCAATGTCTTCCAAATGAGTTGTTCCTCTTTTTTTGTTGCATTGTTGCCACAAGTTTTTTGTATATCCATCCAAATCCACTGATAATTGCTATCCAAGAGCCGTGAAATCAGAATATGACAGTCTAAAGAGGTTGCTTATGTTTTGATTGCTTAATGTTTTCATAGCCAATGCACAGAATGCCTCAAAGCAAGATATTCTATTACAGCAGGAAGGGATGTTTCATCGTTAGGCAGGAAAGCATCTTCTGTCTCCCACCAGGAATTCATTAGCATGAGACTCCTGCTTTGTTTCCATTGGTTTGACAGGCAGCTGTAATTGAATTGAATTGATTATAGATAGATAAATATCTTCTCCACTGCAGACGCATGTTTCTCCATGCGGAGCGCGGCCTTTAGACTCTTTTTTTGCTTGTATCTTTTTCTCTTTGTTCTGGGAAAGGCTGGAGACTGAATGTGAGGGGAAATGTTCCACGTCGCTCTATTTAGACACCTGCTGTTCCTTGCCATTTGAAACAGTCTATTAGCTCTGCTAGCAGGCCACTCCATTGCTGTTTTGTTTGCTCTAGGGTCTCACTTCATTTCCATCGTTCTAGCCAAAATCTCCTCCACCTCACTTTTGCTCATCCTTGACCACATTGTTTCTATCTGCTGGTCCACAGGGTTGCTCCGATCGACAGCCAATTCAGTCATGATCTGTTGAAAGGAAGCATTTGAGTCATTCCATGTCCAAACCATTCAAAATGAATTCGGAATTTATTATTTTATTATCTCATGTGATGAGAGTGTATTATGCCATTTTTCACAAGATGTAAAATAAGTCTCTGATGTGTGTATGTGAAGTTTTAGCTGAAAATACCCCACAGATATTTGTATAGCATGTTAAAATTGTCACTTTTTGAGGGTGAGCAAAAACGCACCGTTTTGTGTGTGTCCCTTTAAATGCAAATGAGCTGCTGCTCCCGGCACAGAGGGCGGAGATTCAAGAGTTTGCACTCACACACACATGCACTGAAAATCTCAAAAACTTTTAGCCTTTTATGTTCAACCCAGAGTCAGACAATGATGGAGAGACTCATATATCAACTATAAATCGTGTTCCGGGGGCGGGGTTTATGTAAATTTTAGGGTTGGTGATGTCACTAACCCGGGAGGAATGTCGTGTAGTCTCTACCAGCCGTTTGTTGTAGTCCTTAAAAAGCAATTTCTTTAAAAGCAAATATCTCCATTTGCTTTGAACGTTGAGCGTTGTAACTTTGCAGATGTTGTTTATGCTCAAACAGCAACATTACACACTAACTAAAGTTAGAAAAGTGAAATCATAATCAACCACCCCTTTAAGTATTTTAGGAGTAATGCAGGTTAGGGGAGTAACTAAAGTAAGTCAGTTTAAAACATTGCAAAAATATTAGCACTTCTAAGCATTCCTACAGAAATGTAGGCTACTTCAAAAATAACATTGCAAAGTGGAAAAGGAATGTGTTTCATGGAATGACTCATTTGTTGTTGGCGGATACTTTGTTTTACCTCTGAAAGGTCATTAATTAGTGGAAGGGAACGGCACAAACGGAATATGATTGCAACGATCGGTTATTGAACTGATTGATGAGATGCAGGCCAGGACTGAGGATTTCACAATGCTGTTTTCTAAACTTAGTTAAGTTGATGTTTTTACTTCCAAGATGATGACTGTTATATTCACAGTTCCCTTAATGGACCTTTATGAATTTAGAGACTGACATTATAAATGAGACAGACTTTAATGTTATTTCATATAATCGCCAGTGTTCATACTTTCTGAGGTTTGATAATTAAATGAATGCAAACTGGATTTCATTCATATGTGTTTCTTTTAGACAAGTTCTTCATAATTTACTCATAAATAAGTCCCAGCTGTTTGGCTTATTTATCTCTGTCATTTTTTCCTGGCAAAAGTCGTCGCTATTCCAGTTTAGTTTTAAAAAGGAATCTGTTTTATATGATTGGCTCTACTATTTTGAATCTTTTGTTTTAACATGAGACTTATGGATTTTTCTGAATATGATCTTTTGCATTGTGTCCATCAAGTTCCAAACAGGAAATAATTAAATGAGATAAATTATATTTGATTTGTAGCTGACTTTATATATTATATATTAATCTAAACTGTTTTATTTTTCACTAATATAAGAGTACTCAAAATATAATATACCGTTTTGGCCATAAACTAAATACAGTAGTGGCCAAAAGGAAAATGGACATCTTCTCCCTTTATTCAACTACTATTGAAAATGTGTCAAAGATTAAGCATGTTGCAAAGTTGTGCTTGGAGTCAATTGTGTTATTTGTGATAACGCAATGAAACATGACAAATTGTGCTGGCATGATGTTTGGCCAGGCTGTCACACAAAGAAGTAATGAACACAAGCAAAAATCTGTAGCTGTAGCTTGCATTTTTTTGCCAATTTTAGTGTTTTGTTCTTCCCTCATATTTAAAATATATATATAAAAAAAATATATATATATATATTTTGATGGATGGTCACTTTTTTGTTCCTCCAAGTTAAATGGATTTTATTTGGATAAATCTGGAGAGCTCCTAAATGGTACTTGTACAAGGAAGTAATAGGCTTGGGTGATGAATGGCTTAATTATCAGGCCTCAATGTCAGACATTTCGTTCTTCATACTAGAGCAAAAACATTGCATAAAGGAGTATCGCTGATCAATCGCAAGCCTGTCTGCAATTAACTCCCTAATGCGCCTGATTACACCGACTCCAGCGCGCCCGTTTAACTAAGTGCCTCAACCTTTTAAACGGCCAGCCGCTGCACACACTCACTGTTTGCACTCTAGATTAAGCCCCTTGTCCAGGAGCTTTCACCTTGAAAAAACGGTTTTGTGCACTACTCTGCTGTAAAAAGCACCCACCTTCCTTCTTTATTCTTCGACAATGGTTTCAGAACAGATGGCGTACCCACCGTCATTTTTTTTACGAGTCGTTAGACTTGACTTGTTGATGAAATGGAGACCTTCTGCTACCCAGCTAATGCAGAAGTGTATCTTTACAGTTTAATATATCTTCCGTGTCCTTGCACACCAGGTGCAGGAAGCGCTATATAGCCGACAGCACCTCTGTATATTACACAGCATCTGATGGAGGTGATGTCGGGAGGACTTCGCTGTTAGTGTCTAAAACACAGCAGCCAGAGCCTTTGGCCGTTACTCTGTTTGGTTGAAACATGCACACTCCCACATTGAGACCTTGAGACTGGGTCTGCGTATGGCATAACAAGCTTACCGCACCTCAGGGATCAAACATTAAAGCCGTCCTCTTCCTGAATCCCAGCCTGCAGCCATATTCCTCTGTACATGCTTAATTGTTTAGTCATTTTCGCCTCCCTTGCGTCTCTTTACAGCTGATTATTTATGATTTTCATGTAGGAAAGCTGTCTCCTTAAAAGTAGAAAACAGTACATTTTCAGAGGGAGCTATGCTTGGAACGGATGGAAAATAAGCAGTGCAGTTTTGCGTGTCAGAAATTCTAAAAATGCATAAATGTATTTGTACACAGTGGGTCTCGTTCACTATTAATTGCACACAGGGGTTCTTATGTGAGCAGAAGATATTCTCTTGGAACAGGTGTGTACGCACATTGAATCTTGGCCTTCTTTTAATGTTGATGAATCCAGATTATTCTAAATGCCGGTGTGTGCGATAATCTCCATATAAAGGCTTTCCACACAAACTCTCCTGTTCAGCCATTTGTCACTCTCTGCAAACATTTCCTTACACTGTCTAAAGTTGTACGCTCGCCTAGACTACACATAAATAACTGCATTTTTTTGGTGAAACTTTTCCCAGATCCAGATGTGCTTTGCTAAAATGTTATATATTAAAGGTAAAATTATATATATACACTCCTAGGCAAAAAATAAATAAAAAATGGACCAAGCCGAAAATGGCTAAACACTATGCTTTTAATTGCCACAAATTATTGGTCAGGTAATTAGCAACGATTCAAATGCAGTACTTAAAAATCCATTGCTGTCTCAGAAAAACATCAAAAATAGAATGAAGTTTTGGGCTGAATATGGGAAGTTTGATTCATAGTGCTTCAGCAGAGTTGTGTGGAAACACGAGTTGCATGGTGATACTCCAGAGCGGTGTCTTCGAAAATCTGGAGAGAAATATAATAATAAATGCCTCTCTACCACAGTAAAGCATGGATGAAGAGGTGTCATTGTGTGAGGAGCCTTTTTAGCTGCTGGTATTGGAGCTACGTCACTGTGAAAAGGCATTCAATGTTTTGGAATACAGCAGCATATTGCAGAATGGCTTGTTACCCACATTTGAAAAGTTATCTAAATATGAATGGTGTTATTTTTCAACAAGACAATGCTCCAGTCCAAACTGCAAATACAACCGAGAAGTGACTTGAGATCAAGTCCATCAGGCTCATATTTTGGTTGGTCAGATATAGGACGTAGAGTATTCTGATTTGGCTTGATTTGTTAGCCTTGGTCCAAAGAGACTTGGTGGGGTGGAAAATGGCTATGTTTGCAAAATGAGGCTTTCAGAATAATTAAAACCCGAGCGAGGACTGCAGCAGACCTTAAACAATGCTTTACAGCTTCAGTAAACAGTCTTATTGACTCTGACTTTTTGATATATTGCAACATATGGAGCACCAGTGCCAACTTTATTATTTTCAGCTCCTCGGGAGTCCATACATCTGTTAACTCATAGTTTCCCTGGTCTTTGCTTGCTCTTAGGATCTTGCCTCTTGCCTTGATCATTCAAAACCAACACACTGTGATGTGAAAGGGCATGTGATCTCTTAGTCGGTTAACCTTTCCTCTTGGATGCTCTTTTGACATTGAGCAATGTGGTGGAATCAGCTCTTCACCAGGCTCTGTGCTAATGAGGCAATTAAATCCCTGGTGTCGTGGTGCAGAGGGCTGGGAATGAGGGAGGAAAGGGAGTGTGCTGTCTCAGCAAAGACCAGCCCAAAGCGATGCTAAATTCCCTCTGAATGCAGAAGCGGAGCTCTGCTGGGTGCAACGCGGTCCCGTCACATGTCAACGTAGAGTACTTGAATTGAATCGTGCTAAAAATTCTAATCCGTCTAATGGTTTGCCGTTTTCCTTTTTCTTCTGAAATTTCCAGGCTTATTGCAATGAGATCTGATTGTTAGTCTGAGAACAAGCCCTGGTTAGCATGAAAATGATAAACCTGGATCTGTCAAAAGTCACCAGCTGATGCAAAATGAAGCCTTTTGTGTCACCCAGTGAACTTTTGCTGGCAAATAAACAGGGATATCTGAGTAACACATCATTGACATCATTTACAAATATGACCAACAATACAAAGCTGGTTGAAAATTAGCAAACTTATCCTTTAAGCTAGGTATGAAACTTAGTGGACACTAGCATCCAAAACATTGCTGGTAAATAGCTATGCTAGTATTTTTGGCAGACTAACTGGTGACAACTTGCTTAGTAATGAAGTTTTTTTTAACAATTCCCATAGGCGCTGAGCATCACAGTTGGTGTTTGTCTGCCGAAGCCAGTTCAGCACAGCATCTCCTTTGCCTGATTGCTGTCCTTGGGTCTGTGTGTATTCTGCTATTTAGGAGCGTTTGACCCAGGCAAACACAGCCGAAGCATCTAGGAAGTGGTCACTGAGCCCTCCGCTCCTCGAGGAAAGTGTTTACCTTTCCTTCCCGCTACCTACATGACTTATTCATAGCACAGTGCGAGCCGCTACACTCCAGAAAGAAAGCGTATGCCCGTGTAAACCGCAGCGTCTGCACCTCAGTGGGCAGGGGAAGCATTTTTTTTTTTGAATTTCATCTTTTGTTACTCACCTCATTCTGACCTCTACAGCACTTTAGCTCCTGGACAGAAGTATTGCAGGGCAGTTTCTCTCCCATCTAGCCTGATATTATTCATAGTTTGATTCTGATTGTTTACGCCGCGTCGCAAGTTGAGAATTGTGGAAATAAAGTGCCTCCTTTTGTGCAATTTAATTAGAGTGACAACAATTAGCTGCTAGCAGTGTGGTTCGCTGTAATGTTACGCCATGACGGGGTTCGCATTAGGGCACCAGGCTAATGTGTTTAAAGCAGACACAATTAAAACGAACGCGCCGACTGATAACGACAGGCTTACAGCTACTCTGAAGGAATTACAAAGTATAGCTGTCTGTCTTATAATGTGCAGCTTATCCGACAGATTTGCTGGCAGAAATGAATGGCTGGTGTGGCGTATGTTTAGGCAGAATGTATGAAAGGCAGCGTCTCGTGCTGAGTGATGCAGAGCACGACTCATTATCGCCATACAGGTGGGGTCTGGGCAGTACGCCGTGGGAGAACCTGTCAAGAAACAACAGAATTGTTGTCTGTCTCGCATGTCACAAGAATGTGTTGTGATATAGTGTCTCTGCAGACAGTCTCTAGTGGGTAAATGACTTGATATACATTTTTGAATCTGGATCTAATGTTTTTTAAAGTATTTTTGCATTCTTTATTTATTTATTTTTATTCAGATTATGTCAGCATAATCTTTTATTATTCTTTATTAGGAATAAAATATTTTATTGAAACTACTTCACTGCATAACATTTAAAAGAGTTTTGTTTCTGCAAAGGTTTCCACAAAATCATATGGTGCAAAAACCATATGAAAAAAACAGGAACGCTCTGTAGTCAATAAATCTCTTATACGTCAGATAATTTAACATTATGTGACAAGGTAAGGTTAGTTCTGGTTGTAAAACAACATGTTGTGAGACTTTACAAAAATTATATTTATGAATTAATAATTCATTTTTTTAACTTGAAAAATATATTTAACAAACATTTTTTTAAAAATAATTAGATAAGATGTGAACACTCGCGTGGATTTAAGGTGTGGGGAAAATGTTGGGTTTTTTTTTTTACTTGATGGTTGCTCCAAATTTAAACTTTTATTGAAAAGGGTATAAATGTTTTTTAAAGCCACACAAAACCGAAATAAATACAAAGAGTACATTTCTACAGTAGAAAAATGTCCATCTAATTCAATGTAAATATTTAAGGATAATCAATAGGGATGTCCCGAGCCGATCTCAGGGATCCGTATCTGTGCCGATTAAGCATTTTTTAACTCAGTATCGGCAGATATTCAATATTCAATTACTCGGATTGGATCAGGGGCACAAAAAACTTGATCGAGACATCCCTAATAATCAAATTTGCTGCAGCACAAGTAATTTTAACTTATTTTTTAAAATCTTGTCTTGATGAATCTTATGTAACTTAATGTTTACAGTGTAAGATCTTAGAACACTTGCTATTGAGACATTTCTTTATCAAGGACACTCTTATTTTTCATTGACACTCTTATGTCTCAGTGTGCGCCTGTTTCGGGGTCAATAAGAAAACATTTCCTTTAAATGAAGCTGCTTTGCTCTGAAAGAACTGTGTAATTAGCTTTTGTCTGTTTCCCCAGACCCATGCTAGGCAACAAACTCATCCTTGGTTGCCTTTAGCATCTCATGTATGGTGCGTATTGATCTTTGGATAATGTGACCTGAATCAATACCCAGAAATCACTGCCCTGTATTCAGTGACAGAGAGAGGACGGAAAGGCGGTCTGGCTTCTAAAGGTCATATTTAGGGCACAAGGACAGGTCCTTGAAAGTGCTCTGGTTTGCAGCGGCTGAGCACATCAATTCTATCATGGCAAGAGGAAGGTCATCCTTCCAGCACGGATGTATTTATGGCCCTGTAGGGCATTCGGGGAAGTTATTCCCTCTAGAGTTTCACAGAAACATCCGACGCCATGCCAAGGTTCTGGTGTGTAGCGTGGCCTGTTTCATTACAAACGACTTGAATTGAAGTTGAAGTGCCTTGGAGAGTTAGATGTACTGTATGTCTGGCTTTAACAGTGTAAGACATTACTTGCTCTTTGGGTATGTCAAGACCTGACTTTGGAGTCTCGGCTGTAATGAGTGATTGACATGTGCTTGTTAGCAAGATCTAACAATCAACTGGAAGATGGATCGACAACATGGCACCTTTTTAGCTGCAGCATCAGTTACAGGCACATTGAGGCATGAAGGGGAAGGGAATATTGACCAGCTGGTTACCGCTCTACACTTCTGCCTGGAAGCATTGAATTCATTCTAACAACAGCATCCTCACGGTTGTGGGGACGTAACATCGCTAGTATTTTAAGGTGTCTTTGTTACACTGTAATTATACATTTAAGTATTTTATATTGTTAGTAATATTTAAAGATAAACATTTACTAGACTGATATACTCAAATAATTCATACATAATAGTTTTAATTGTGTTAAAGTGTATCAAATACACAACAAAAACTACAGAGCTTTGATCATAAAACTAAAAATTTAAATATCATCTTACAGACATGGAAGATATAGAGTGACGACTGATATTTATACCCATTTTCTGTAAGTAGTCTGCTATACTGTTATACAGATATAATTTACATTACAAGCTATCAGAATTGAATCTTACTTTTTGGTCATATAAATAACAACAACTGCACCAAATTGCATATTTTTGTTCAGTTTGGGCTTCTGAATAAAATTGAGTTTTTTTTAATCATCCTAGAGTATGAGCTCCATATTCTCACTATCATACTATAACACCGTGTTCTAACCAGACTCGATGCCGTGATATGCGACAAAAGGTATATTTTCCATTTTAATCCAGAGTTTTTGTCCTAACCAGCCACGATAGCGATGCGCAACGATTCTTTTTTAGAAACCGTTTCTATTTTTCTGCGACGTTGAGGCTGGAACAACAACATACAAAGTATGACAATGATAATCAGTACTGGCACAGTAATGTGAGTTATTTGATATTTGAATATCAACAATGGATAATTCACCTCAGATCCTGAAAATAAATTAAAGGAAACAAGAACGTTCAAACTGCTTGTCGCTGGGATCTTAGGACACGGTGTAAATGCCATGAATAAAAAACACATTTGCAAACATTTTCTTTTATATTTTGTCTGAAGGTTCTGAAGCTGTTCCATTTAAAATATATATATATATTTTTATGACTATTATTTTATATGTAAGACTTGAAATGGTTAACTCGAATGTCTTTTCTTCAGTGCCATTGAACCTCACCTTGTATTATTCCCTGGCATTTTATTCTATATTTAATCACTTCCCACTATTGATTCAGAAGGATATTCCTGCAGCATAGAGAAAAGCATTTAACCCATCGTGTCCGGCAGGCAGACATTTTGATTTAGCAATCGACGCATTATCATGTGAACTCATTAGCATGCATTGACCACAGGGCGAGCACATTGGGTTTTCAATGCCTCTATTCATTTTTCCCTCTCTTTCTCATTTTTGAACTAGTTTCTGCTTATCACAGGTGCTTTTGGAGGTCGTTGATGGATTTAGCAGCAAATCATTACCTTCCTGTGAATTGATTGGTAGAAAGACCTCATCATGAGGAGTCCCATGTGTGCATGTGTGTTGTGGCAGGAAGGACACAGTTAACCTGTTAACCGTTGCCAGAGCGCGGACGCACTGAAGCGGTTTTATTTATATATAGTTCAAAGTTACTATCAGATTTAATGTTATACCTTGACAAACTATACATCATTAAAAAGATATAAGACTCAAGTTTCAGAATTTGACCACTATTGTATTCTGAGAAACTTATAGCGACAGTTATTTCTTAATTTGTTTCAGGAGTTATGAAATGAAAAAATTAGTCGATACCTTTGATATGAATTATGCGCGTCAGCCGCTTTCATTCATAAAAAAACTCCCGTGCCGTCGTCATGACAGCGATACACAAAACAACGTGCCTCAGGGCTTTAGCTCAAAAATGTGCAGATTTGGAGAAATATTGATATATTCTCATAGGTTTACATCAGATTTCTATAGACAGGAATAATATTTATTGAATTTATACCCAAATGCGTCGATGTAATCATTATGAGCGTTTGCATAACTCTGATACTGTGTTTTGAATTCATACCAATAGCCTGAGGGCGCCCTCGCCGCCCTGTGCACAGTATTAGAACATGAAGAAGTGCCATAATCATGTGACAATCCAGGAAGCCTCGAACACACACAAAGCTAACGAGATCGCGCTGTAACTATGGCTGTAACATGCAGTTTTGAAGACAATAAACATGTTTGCTATGATATTTGAGTTACCTGTGTTTTTCAATCCATGCCAGGTATTTCCATAATAATAGATTATATTTATAATGTAATGCTAATCTATATAGAATCGTTGTGCAGAACACTATTCAATAGTATATTTTCTGTCTGATTTTTTATCTGAAGCCAAATTAGATCACAAAAAATTATTTAAAATACTCGATTTGCTTTATAAAGTAAGTTTATAAGCACAAACATGGTTTTAATCTCATAAATTGTCGTGTATTGATGGTGTGCTAAGCTAACATGCTAGCTAGCCCTAGGTGCACCTGCCACCTAGAAGTTATATTTTTATTATTTTTTGAATGCTTACTGAAATGTTTCTTTATTCAAGAAATGCATTTGATACAGTTTAAAATGTAAGGGTGAACTTTAAGAAAAGAAATTAGTGACTGAAACCCTATGAATAGCCTGTGAATAGCCAGTCGTTAGTAACTATAATGCAGACAAAAGAAATGCATATTTAGAGCCATAACTAGGCTGGAGAGGTGTGAATGTGTGCAGGGGGAGACTGAGACTGAATGGGGCTCGTTTGCACCACAAAACAATAAAGACAATATACTGGATAGATGGTTAGAAGATGACAATAAACATCAGTAGCATTTTAGCGTCAAATCAAAATAAAGTCACATGACATGGTCTTGAAAAACATTTCACTAAATACAGAGTTTTGGACTTATTATCTTAAGATTTTAAACATAAAATGTTTAGACATGTGGCATTAGCTGTAGTGCATTTCTAGATTGCTCCAGTGCCAACTTCAATTTTTTTTTCATGAGGATGTTTCATAAAAAATAATTTCTAATAACTTTACAAAACTTTGAAGCTATTTATAACAATTTTTGTCATTATGACAATAATTAATTCTACATTTACAATAAACTGCCAGGTGTCAGCTTTCAAATGAGATCATACTTGTGCTTTTAGTACAAAGGGTTCATGAACTGTATCTGTTTCAGTTTGGGTATGTCATTTCTTGGGATTTTTCAAAAGTGGGGTTACAGCTTAACAGGTTAAATTAAGGGATTGCTGCAGTTTGCCCTTTACAGGCTCCCGTGCTCAATGCCTGCAGGGCTTCGGGTCTGACCTGATCCCCCTGTGTACTTAACACATCATGCCGTGGTGAATACCTGTCATTTCAAGGGTGCCACACTTCAAAATATCCACATTAACACTCCTGTGACCCTCACAAACACACACACATTATTCTATCACACTCCTCACTCCATCAATCTGAAGGGACAGCCCCGATTCACTCTCTGAATTGGTATTGTTCCCTTTGACTTACACCTGTGTGAGGAAACGTTTCCATCATCCCACTTTTGTGATCTGGAACATGCGGCCGCCTCTCTTTCACTCCCGCTGTGTGTGATACGTGCTGCTGCAGGGGGCTGAGCAATGAAAATGATGATGATGGATCCTCATAATCGCCCAGAGTCCTGCCTACCAGAGCAGCTCACGTGGAGGAAAACAGGTAACACAGAGTCAAGGCTGTGTGCAGTTATACGTGGATGTGATCACACACACACACACACACACTGTAATTCTGATAATTTGATCAGAAAAATTAGTCGGTACAAAGAAAATGACGTTTGTGTATGAAAAGATCTGTACAATGTTTCAGATTAGGGAAGGGCAATATAGCTAAATATCTAATGTATTTGCTCTTTACTTTATTGTCCTTGAAGGGTAATTTGTTATGTAGACGGCAGTATACATAAATGTACAGCAACACAACACACTGTAACACATTACAATAAGTAATTTAAAAACAAGATCGATACAGGATTAAAAGTATTCTTATATCTATTTGATCTCTGATGTGACTGAAAGGGGGGCTATTAGTCTTGGGTTTTCTTCTGAGAACGAACATCTCACAATATTCCTCATTTAAATAATTCCCACCCAAGGCATACACAGAAAGTGGGCGGGGCCTGATTGAGCTGCGTCATTAGTGTGTTGAAACTCTCGGTTATGGTAAGGCTTGTGACATTTCTGAAACACGCTCAAAGCGGTTGACCGATCACAACACACTGGTCCAGCCAACCATTTAGAGCACATTGAGGTTTTCAGAAGAAGGAGCTTCATAGAGACAGGAACTAAACAGACTGTCACTGACCGGGAAGAGGGGGAAGCTGCAACAATGTGAAATAGGGAAAAAATTATGTGTTTTTTTGAACATTCGTGCATGGAAACCTATACTAGTAGAGCCCAAAAACAAAATAAGGTCTTTGTAAAAGGACATAATAGGCCCCCTTTTAATAAGCCTTAAAGAAACAAATTAATTGCCATATTAAATATGCTGCTTAAATTTATATCAAATTGCTGTGAAAATATCCTAAGTATATCATATATTGCCCAGCTTTAGTTCTTGTGTGTTTGTAAATATGTGATTGCAGGCAGTGTGGTAACCTTGGGATGTCACGTTCCCCACAACCAATGTGTGAATCAGCAAGACCCAGTCGCTGGAGAGAAGCATGTGTGTGTGTGTGTGTGTGTGTGTATGTGTGTGTGGGCACGTACAGGTGCATGATATGAAATTCACTCCTCCTGTCTCAGATGGGATGGGTGGGCCAAGGTCAGTGTTAGTTTCTGAATGCTCAATGCCCTTTCCTCTTCACACCGTCCAGAGGAGACACACTGTAGGGGATGGAGACAGAAACTGAGGCAAAGGAATGAAAATATAAACAGATCTATCTATCTATCCATCCATCCATCCATCCATCCATCCATCCATCCATCCAGAAGTCATTCTTATACCCTCTTTATCTCTTTCTTTCTGACCTCTCTGTCTCATCAACCCTAAAATTTTCCATGTAAGCGGTAAAACAGCTTATTGGTCATGGATGCGTCGTTAAAATCCTGGCCTTCACCGATTTTATTACTTCTGCTTAGAATTTAACCTCAAGTCAAGTATACACTTCCTGGTTTAACCACACATGCACATTTATTCATTTTCTCTCACCCACCCTCTTGCTACACAAAAGATTTGAATTGATCTGGATTCAATTGCACAGTTGTGTTTAGTTCGTCAGGGGAGTAACTTCAGAAGACTTCCTTCCTGCCGATGAATCAATACTAGAGAGCTTCGCCAAGGTTCGAGAAGCTATGAATTTCCCAGGCTTTCCCCTGATCCGCACATACGTCTGAACGCTAATGTGGCTGACTTTTTTTGTACATTTTGAAACAGCTTCAAGAATAAATAATGCACACATTTTTCTTCAGTGAGTTCTCCCTTCCAGACGTAAGCGGCTCCATGTTTCAGTCATGTGTAACAAAGGGGTGAATAGCACATGCCATTGGCTTATCGAGAAACACAGTAATCTTTTTTTATGGGGTGGCATATGTCACTTCATTCGATAATCCACAATGCACTTAAAGTATAGAGGTCATGATACGAGCTGGAGGATCAGTGTTTTAATCCACCCGCTCTGTCAGTCATCTTTCCCCACCGAAAAAAATTCACTAGTATAGAAATGTAAGGAAAAAATGCCCATCTCAGGAACACCAGCATGTTTTATATCAATGTTCTGTACCAGCGGTTCCAAAACTTTTTTTTTTTTTTTGTCAGCCAAACCCCTTAGACGTAGATTTTAAGTTAATATTTCAATAATTTAAAGGCACATTTGCATATTCACGGATCTCTGATGTTGGTTAATAGTCAAATGACTTGCAGGAAAACAGATGAAATATTTTGGCATTAAAAAACTACTGTCAGGATTTACTAAATCACACGCAGTGAGAAATAGCAATCTTATTGCATATGCATTTGTAGGAGTTTCCCTTTCAGACGCAAAATTTATGGGAGAAGAGGATTTAAATGAATCACGCAACGTGACTTACCATTATTTAATGGCCAAGAAAAGCATGTCTTAAGCTGCTTTGCGCCAGTGTTGTTGTAGATCACTCGCACCTGATTATCATTGGCTCTGCTTGTTTGTGACTATATGGGCTTATCTTGATAGACTGCTTTGGTCATTATATGGAAATGATCCGGCCGCGTCTGTGTTCTTTAATTTGTGCATCATCAGTAGATCAAGCACAGCACTTTCCACTCGCACTTTTATGGGATTGCGCACTCATTGATTTTGCCCTGTTTAGTAAATCTGGTCATTAATTTTTTTTTTTTTTTTTTTTTTTTTTTAGTAAATGTTTCATTTTGATTGGGCTACACAACTTAGCACTAAACAATATTTAGCAATTATTTTGTCATATGGCGATTTTAACAAAAACATGACATCATCTCATAAGAAAACGTCTAAAAAAAAACTCTTTTAGGGTCTGTATTGTTATTATTATTAGTTTTAACTCTAATTATAAAAATGAAGACACAAATATACTACTGTTGTAAATTACAGATGTACTGTTAAAAAAACAAAAAAAACAAAAATAATATTTAAAGTCAACATGAAATTTAAGTTGTCATGTCTTTTTCTTCCCTGTTGTGATGTATATCAAATGAAACGGCTTCTGGAATGAGAAAAGAAAATGTAGGGCAGGACTTGATTTCATCCTCTGGATTTGATGGATCCAGGAAGTTGGGCTTTGCTAACTGAATGAAGGCTACGGAGCCCCTAAGTGGACATGGTGGTGGAAAAAAATTTGAGATGGGAGGAAAAATATTAAGTCAGTGCTTTTGCCTTCTCTTGCAAATGTTTGCATTCCCCCGAGAAACTTTGTGTAAAACTTTTGTGTTCTTTGTGAGTGAATGCAAAGTTTTTTGGGGAAAGCAAAACATTGTCCTCCCATCTCATATTTTTTCTCATCATTCTCATACCTGACTGCCAGTTTGCAGTTTGTTGAGGATATCCAGTCTCACCCTCCACCGAGACACACGTCATGAAGAGAACAGATGCCGTTTGGGGGAGGTGAAGTTAACGTTTACGATTAAAGATAACAAGTGCACATGAATTTTTTAAAAATGATGTGCACATATAAATAATTTATGATAAACACTGCAACATTCTGTTAAAAAAAAATATATTAGCTTTACATCAACTCACAAACCCCTTGCAGTTCCCTCACGAACCCCCACTTAGGAAACCCTGTTGAACCCTTAGCCTGCCGCTTATAGTATTTTTTAAATACTATGTGAAACAGAACAGCATACATTATCTAACAACACGCTCTTGAATCTGTAGTATGCAACATTACTGTCACATGACCTCATCACATTGCATATTCAATTATTCAAAATCTAGTTATCATGCAGGACGTAAAAAATGCTTATTTTGCATTTTATGGCATATTTGTGTAAAATGTTTTAACTTTTGGCAGTCCAGTGTAATGAGTCAAGATAGTGTCAGATATTACCTCCGGTTCATTTGAGACACTGTATAGTGTGCCCTATTGTACACAGCACTTTTTGCTAAACGTAGCAGGTTGTCTTCATACTCCATGCATACAGAATATTTACGTACTGTTCACATCATGCAATCTGTATACTGTACTAATTATAGTACAGTAATTCTAGTACGCTATTTGGAACTTAGCCTAGATATTACATATACATATATTATCATCTCCTTTAAAAAGGTAATTTTGTGGTCCTAAATTTGCATAGTTGCATAGCGTGAGAAAGCTACCCACCTAAAAACTGATTGTGTGTTTGTTTCAGTAGAGTTCTGCATGCTGTTTACAGTTTCAATCATATAAACAGGGAGAACAAAGAGTGCATGCGTGTGTGTGTGTGTGTGTGTGTGTGTGTGTGTGTGTGTGTGTGTGTGTGTGTGCTTGTACAACTATCTTTGTGAGGACCAGTTTGAGTTTTAGACCATTGGAGTGAGGACAAAGAGAGTAAAGTGAGGAAATTTTGGCCGGTCCTCACTTTCTGAGACCACTTTAAAGGCCTGATTGAGGGTCAAGACTTGGTTTTAGGGATAAGGTTATAATGAGGTTAAGGGTCGGTTTAGGGTAAGGGTTCGGGTTAGGCACTTAGTTGTGATGGGTAAGGTTAGGGTAAGCGGCTAGAGATTGCATTGTGTCAATGAATGTTTTCATAAAGATAGATGTACAAGACTGTGTGTGTGTGTGTGTGTGTGTGTGTGTGTGTGTGTGTGTGTGTGTGTGTGTGTGTGTGTGTGTGTGTGTGTGTGTGTGTGTGTGTGTGTGTCTCAGTTAAGTGGGAGTTGTCAGTTCAGTCAGTCAGTCGTAATGAACAGTGCTGGTGCACCTGCCGCCTCATGCTGAGCCATTCACAACAGATACACACAGTACAGGAATTACGTGGCCATCTCTCACAAACACAGATAGTCTCTGTGGTTGGTGTGCTGGAACTGTTTCATTAGAGGACAAAAGCTGAGCCCTTCAAAAAAGAGCTGAGCCATGTTTGTGTGTGTATGTGTTTTATTGCCTCTCCGTTCACCTAAATATCAGATGTTACAGTCACATCGCTCCGTTCTTCTGCCTGTCTCTGGGGGTTCTTCAGAGAACATGGGTTTTTCTTTAATTCGGAGCAGACCTTTGATGTTCCTCTGTGTTTTTCTCTTCTCTTTGCTCCATATTTTCTCCATCTCAGCTGTGGTACTAACAAAACAAACTTAAGATGCTGAACTCCCGCTGACATTTATCCAGAGATGTATCAGAATGAATGCAAGACAAAGACTAAAAGATCTAAATTCTTCGATATTCACGCTTTTGCCAAACAGAAAAGACAAATCTCAAATGTCTCTCCTTGACATCAAGGAGATATTTTTGTCTTCACTGCAAAAATTCGTACAATTTTTATTTTTGTACAGTAATTTAATTGAAGCAAGTAATTTTTGTGGTGTACTTGTTTTCTTAGCTAATGGAGAGGTTTTTTTTCTTTTTTTTTTCTGTCTCTATTATACGTCTCAATACAAACTCAAACACTTCTAATCAAATTCCTCCAAAACCAATTGTTATGCTATTGACATTCATTTTATAGCTCTGTTATCGCTCTATTTTTTATACATTTTTGAAGTTATATTCATACAAAAGTTAGGGTTTTTCCCTTTTTTTTTTTCTCTGCATTTATTAAATGTTTGTATTTATTGTGTGGACCAGTTCTATTCCACTGGCTGACTAATTTTATTCTCCGATTAAGCCGCTTCCTTATTTGCAGGAAAATATAGTGTGTGAGGAGTGTGTAATTACATCTTTAAAAGTAACATCATTAACCACAGTAAATAGTTAAATAAATTATAGAGGCAGGGTGCAGACGTGAGTAAAGACTTTATTGTGCGCTGGTTCCTGGCTTTTTTTGTGTTGCAACGAGCCGTTTGTAATGATGGTGCGATAGCGAAATGTCCCTCGGTGGGAAAGCGATCGTATCGCTCGTTTCTCAGGGCAGTTGCCAGTCCAGAACAATTCTTCGGTCACAGAGTTCAGTCTTTTCAGTTGGTCGCCTGTGCAGATACATGGACCTCGGCGCTTCACGCGCTAATGAAAAGCTATTTAGCAATTCTTAATGATAGCGCCTCCGAGAGCTCTCCGTCTCCCTGTCCTCCTCTTTGTGCGATTAGCAGGAATGCTAATTTGTCTCTTAACAGTCTGAATGACCTCTTTTCCTACCGCACTCCGACTCATTCATATTCTCTCAGATCTCTCCTTCTTACAAATGGTCACAGGTACATTAATCAGGAGTAGCTGCAAGTTTGAGCTCCTCAAGTGCTCAATTAGCTTCATGGAGAGACGCCCCGGGGGATTCATTCACAACGGTGCAATTTAGCACTAAATGAATTAGTGCAGAACACTGGAACATTTTGTTTAGCGCTGTTTGTTCACTCATTTCATAATTCTTAAAAACCACCACACATGAGTTAAAACAGCAAGGTCTTCAGTTTGCTAGAGAAATCCCTGTAGTCATTTTAACAGCTTTAATATTTCCGTTTATTGAACCAGAAGCAAAATGCTGTATTTTTGGAAACAAACTCTTTTTGCAGTGTTTCTAAACAGAGAGAGTGAGCTGGATTTGACATTTTCATGGGCCTCCAAAATGGGTGGGCTTATAGGGACATTTCAGTCAGGACCACTTCGCCAAGTATATACATTTATTACAGTTATAGCATATAGTTAGTGTTGGCGGTATGGTTCTGTTCTGGGCCTGGACAGAGCGGGGAGAGCAGCAAGTCAAACTCTCTATACAGAACAGAACCAGTATATGCATACATAATTACAATTCTCAATAACATGAGTTGTAAAAATACAAATACATGATAGAAAAGCTTGCAATGTATTGAACTGTACGGAAAAATAGTCAGAATGATTAAAGGTTCGGTTGGGTGGAGTTGGGGTTGGAGGAGGGAGTTTAAATGCGAGCAGCGATGCTATGGAGGAAATGCTGAAGGAATGGGAATTTATATGTGCCATTATATGTGAATTTACATTACAAACGATAGATGTCGACACCATAACCGCAAAGTTTCAACACACTAGTAACAAAAAACCTCAACTAGGGGCCCGTCCACACGGAGACGCGTTTCGCTGTATACGTATACATTTTTTATCGTATTGGCGTTTCGTCCACACGGATCCGGCGTTTTGGGAGACTGAAACCGCTATTTTTTGAAACCGGGTCCCAAAGTGGATAAATCTGAAAACGACACCCTTGCGGTTTCGTGTGTACAGCCAATCCGTATATTTTGTGAAACGATGATGTCATCACATCACGTGTCGTCTGCGTCACGCGTAACAGCAACAACAATAATGGCGGACTACATGATTGTGTTCGTGCTGCAGAAGCTACTAAGCCTACTAGCTTTATTACAGCAAAATCTATTGCTTCTATGCAACTGTGGTGAGCAACAAGCGATAATCTTCGTCCTCTTCTTCTTGGTTCGTATACAGCGCGCAAGGTTATGCGCATGCTCAAAGTCTTCTTCTCCGTGTATAGTGTATCTCTGTGGCAGAATTACAGCGCCCCATACTGGTCTGGCATATATACTACACCGTTTTCAGTCGGTTTCAGTGGTTTCGTGTGTACGCAGATATTTCTTGAGACGCCGCCGTGTTTACGGAAATTTTTTTTAGAACGAGGAAAAAAATTATCGGATAGGGAACGCACCGGCTTCGTGTGGACGTGGCCTAGGTCTCATCCTTTATTTTGCATTTACTTTGGGTGGGAATTATTATTTAAATGAGGAATATTGTGACGTGTTTGTTCCCGGAAGAAAACTCAAGAGTACAATGGAGGTGTTTCCTGGAGTGTTGAAACAGTGACACTGATATAGAGAATAACTCCTGCTGGAGGGACTTTGTGCAAAAAAAAAAAAAAGTGTAATAGGTCCTCTCTAATTAATAAAAGTAATTAATAGTAAAAAATTAACAAATAAAAGAAATTGTCCTAGAAAAGAAGACAAAAATATTCATTGAAGAAATATGTTTTATACTCTGTATATTCAGATATTAATTAAGCACTCAGAAGAGGAGTGACCACTGTATTTCTCTGCATTGTATATGTGACTTGGGCTACTTTTTTATCTGATGTTCTTTCAAGTATCCCAACAAACAACAAACAGCACCCGTAACGTTCCATCACTTAGACACACTGTGGGACGGGTGGCAGGTCACCTCTGTCCTCACACTCACTTAATGGAGTGTAATCCAGCCTAAACAAGTACATCTGTGCGCCTCTACTTCAGCGACTTCTGAATCAATCTGATTGTATTTGCCTTGGACCAATCTACAGGAGTGTGGGGTTGGGGAGGTTCAGCAGAGCACACAACCCCGGCTGCTGCTTCACCACAGGATTATCACTGAAGTGAATGATAACCAAATGATGAAAAGATTAGCATAAGACAACACGGAGAGACACCAAAGAACAAATTAATTAACTATTTGTCTCTTTTCGATCAGACAGAGAGAGCATGTTGAGAGAGATTTGTTTACAAGCGCATGATTAGTGTTCAGGTTGGTGAATCAGTGCTATGATTGGTGAATCCACATGTGATTTGGTGGCATATATGGTAAATC
The DNA here is from genome assembly GCF_963993115.1 of Abramis brama. NCBI lineage: Eukaryota > Metazoa > Chordata > Actinopteri > Cypriniformes > Leuciscidae > Abramis > Abramis brama. The sequence continues at coordinate 4,478,142 of NC_139971.1, forward strand.
TATTTGTGTAGTGGGCAGGATTGCTGAGAGTGGTGAATGAATGTTATGATAGAAAGCAAAACAAGTTCAAATATTCTTCACTTTTCTTTCATATAAAATATATAATAGAAATGAAAAAAAAAAAATATATATATATATAATTATATATATATATATATATATATATATATATATATATATTACATTTCTTATATTTTAAATAGCATGTGATAATTCATATTTTATCTGGATATACATGCTTTTTTATCATTAAAAAATACAAAACTCAGCTTGATGTTCATCATTACCTGTGGGAATCTGATGTAGTATTTCTTCCCAGACTTCTCTTTTTTATCAAATTATGAAATATGTATTGTATTTAGTTTAGATGGTCCTATCATAAATTAATCTGATTTAGTGAGGACTTGTAGACCTTGATAAGCTATGAGTTTAGCCTGAACTGAGATATAAATAGATAAAATGATTTACCTTCTTTCATGTCATAAGAAAGAAGACTCTCTTGCAAGATGAATTCGTGCACAGACTTCAGGCAGATTGTCGTTCCTCCTCATCATCATCATAATGCGCTAATCATGGAAAAACTGGAAATGACTGACGTGGAATGATGAAAACTTCTGGATGATTTTACCAGGAATTCCATTTGTAGCTAAATAACTCTTTGAACAATTGCCGCCTCTATGTAGAAGGAAAGCGTAATGAACAGAAATTGCATGGCAATGTAATTTCAAAGAAATTACTGCTGAAGCTATTCACCCCTTGAGGAATTTTTGCAGCTCATCACTGTCAGTGGAGAATGATTCAAAGTTCACAAAATTACTAAATGTGTAAATTGACAGTCATTTGTGTGGGAGAATGTCTGAGTAAAATGAGGTATGCTTGGCTTACTCTGTCAATTTTTTATGGCATTTGTCCTCAGAGAGAGCTTTTCATTGGTTCATTGCTTCTCTGTATATGATTTTTTTGTTCATGCCTGGATCATTTAGAATAACAACTAGCCTTCCTATGAGACCCTTCAGAATCATACTGTCTTATTGGTGGGAGTGAATCATCAGAATGCCCTGGTCCACCCTCAGCCAATCAAATGACCTGGTGTTGGCTTTGAGTCCTAGTCTGGGATGAGGATTCATTGTGCGGTTTGGACACCAGATGTCTATAGTGTGAGTAGAAATGGTTGATGGGAGGGGACGAGTGTACTGTTACTCTCAGTCCCAGATGTGAGAAGGTTTGGCACGGCTCACTGTGTTTTCTCCTTGGCACAGCAAGGCCTTCTCTCTGCCTGAGCAGTGCAATCTAGGAGATGCCAACTTTCTCTCAGTCCCTCTGTTTTCATCCTCTCATCTTCCAAATCAGGTTTCTCCTTCACCAAATCAAGACTTAAAAGCAAAAGCAATCAAACCTCCCTCTTATTCAGATGTGCGTCCCTTTCCTTTCTAAGGACAGGGAAACTTACCAAAAGGCGACTCTTAATTGGCACACTGTGCATCTGCTTCTCTTAATGACTGACCCATTCAGGGACCCTTAGAAATATCCTTTTATTTTAAATGCAGTGATGGGATGGCTAGCTTTCTCATCTGTGTGATTAAATTGGTTCAAGTCCTGTTGTGGCAACTGAATTAATCAGAAATGAATTAAGATTCACCATCACATCACTATAAAGCACCTTAGACTGCCTGAATGTGATGGAGCTGATGAAATGCTTGTTAACAGTGATCACCTTAGATAACCCAAAATCAGATTTTTGTCACCTGGTCATTGAACCCATACAGAGGGTCAAAGCTGACCTCCCGGGGTCATAGGAGTTATTTAAGCGTGCCTGATAAAGGTGGAAGCCCCTGTCCCCAGTGATAAACAGTAGCCGTTTATGTCACAGCACGGGGCCATTAGATTCCTAGCATCTAATATGAAGAGAAGGTAAAGCCTTGTATTTATGACCAAACCTCTAGGACTTATTTTCAGCCCCCATTTGATTTCCACCCTTGGTAAGAGCAGAGGGAAAAAAGATGGCCACCAATTGCTCTGTTAACCTTGTGCCCTCACTGATTCTGGGAGGGTTAAGCAGTGCGGTATTTATGATGAGAAAGAGACCCTTGGGCCTCGGGCGAGGTGAGAGCAGGTCTGAGGATGAAAGCTTGTCACTGATAATGGTCCACAGGGTTACGGGAAGGTCCATGCAACATGCTACGCTCACTAGCTTTTATCTGCAGCTCTCAGGGGAACATCTCTGTGTGACAGCTAATGAAAGAGTGAGAGAACGAGGGTGGAGGAATGTTCAGAAGAGACAGATAATGGAAAGAGTGAAGATGAAGAGAGAAGGCCGATGCCAGTAATCAAAGATGACATTATTAAGAGTGCATCATGCTTTATACCTGCCTGACCAGTAAAAAAAAAAAAAAAAAAAAAAAATACAGTTTAAGATGATAGTTATGTTTTGCATCATGGTAACTGAATTATATATGGTCCAACTGTTAATTAGCTGGTTCAGCCTTGTCATTATCTGATCCTAACTGGTCATTAGCTGGTTCAAGCTAGTCATTAGTTGATCCAAATTGGTCATTGGCTACTTTAAGCTACTCATTAGCCAATCCAAACAGGCCCTTAGCTGGTTAAAGCTTGTCATTAGCCGATCCAAACTGGTCATTAGCTGGTTCAAGCTAGACATTAACCAGTCCAAACTAGTCATTAGCTGGTTCCAGGCCACCATGTGCCAAGATACAGTTTGACAACATTTTACTGTTACAGAATGTCCACCCAGTAGCTTGTCTGGTTTGTAATTGCATCAGGATGGTCAGCTTGGACCATGAAAAAACCAGCTAACATATTCCAAAACACAGCTACAGTAGTAGCTTAAGCAGGATTTTCCAGCATTGATCAAGAAAGCCCAGGCTATTTTTTTATAGAATTCTCCCTGCTTGTAAATGTATGTAAATTGTAATCGTATTACTTTTTGTAATTGGATTGACTATTATCCTGAAATAAGACCCAAGTCTGGTGAAGAGGAAAAATATAGATTCATCGAATGACTATATCACAGCCAGACATACCAAAACCAAATGGTCCCCAGTTTTAAGAGCACAAATATCCCTTACATCCACACTAAACATTAGAGCAAGGCGGTTTTGACTATGTAAAGTCAGATTCCTTGCGGTCCCATTTACCTGTTTGTGGGCTCTTGAGTTACTGCTGATGCCAGCGCTCCATCTGTTCACTCTACACAGAAAGAGAAAGAGAGCAGAGAAAGAGATTGAAGAGAGAGAGAGGAAGATAGAAACTGGCCTCTTGCTGTGGCTCACCAGGCAGCAGCTAAAGAGATGGATGGTTGTGAATCCAAGGAAGGGCAGCTGGGAAACTCAGCCTCAGATGACTGATGGGAAGGTACATTATTTTCTCAACAGGATTGTAGAGGGAAATGTAGACTATGGTCGGTGAAACAACCCATGCAACTTACAAAAAAACATGGTACAGTGATAGAGCATCCATTGCACTTTGATATATGCCATGATACTTTGATATATACCTGTACTTTGTACAAACTACACTGTCCGTGAAAATGTGGGGAAAAAAATTACCTTTAGTACAACGGCATGTTGCAACAGCATGTTACTGGGCAAATTACAGACTTCTCTGGTGACGTATGGAGGACTTCTCAGATCATTTGGAAATAATTGAAGCTCACATTCATCTGCCTCCACTTTTGAGTGCAATGCCTACATTTCAAAATCCAATTAACTACGGATGGATACAACCAAGTCCCCGCCCTACCTTTTTTCCCCCCATAATGTTACACTCGGATGAACATCAAAATACGGAAGAAAAGATCTGTCACTGCTTCTGTTTCAAGACTTTAACGTATCAGTATTCACCTTTTATTGGTAGATAATATAAAAGAGACAGCAAAGGGGCCAACACTGATCCAACAAAACCCAACAACCATTGGATTTCTGCTTGTTGGACTAGCCTTAAACTAGAAAGTGCAGTGATTGCAGCATTGTGGGAAACTTTGGGGAAAGTGGCAGATATGTTTAATCAAACTATATGAACAGCGGGTGAGTTTTAAATTGAGTGCAGATTTTTCGTCGTGGAAGTTCGAGGCAAATGGGGATTTAAGTTACAAAGTGGTAGAATTTCCCTCACTGGATTGCCAAAGTCCTGCATGGATTGTCAGGTTGAATTGTGTTCACTGAGAACACATCGCACACTTCTGTCTCATTTCTAGGCCCTTTTGACCTGCAAAACTGCACATACATGCAACAGACCGTGGCTTAGAGTAAGTCATCCATCACAGGACAGCAGTCGATTTTGTTCCTCCACTCCTGCGTCATTGACATGCACATATTTTATGTTCTATGCAATAAATAATCAGATTTCGTTCGGTTATTTTTGTAGTGCACCGCTCATTCCTTTTCCATATCTGTGCAATCATGTCTCATCATTGCTGTAACAAGTGAAGCCACTTGTTTTACTGTGAGCGCAAATCAATAAGGCAGTTGTAATTCCCATAACTTGTTTAAAATGTTGTGGCTTTTTAACTGCCTCCATTAAGGTATGTCAGTTCTAATGTGCATGCGTGGCAGCAGTTATTGTCATCCATTTATAATGAGTCTGCCACTGTTCCCCAGAGTTGCAGCGTGGAGAGCAAACTCCTAAAGTGCAGTCAAGCAGATCGTCCTATAGGACAGAAGAATCTGCTCTGTGTCATGGTTAAGTCACAAATCTTGCTGAGACAGAGCAGCTGCTGCACTTGAATTAAGGAATCCAGGCTGCTGATTTGGTGCTGGTCTGTCTTCTGAACCAGCAAAAGTGACGTTGTTCATCAGAAAAACTTGGTAGAACAGGTGGACCTACTGGTTAAGGTAGTTAAGAAGTCTACTGGGGAATCCAGGAATCCCTTTTCCCGTGTCTCCAGCAGGTTTATGCTGGTTAGCCGATGGAACAGCTTGGAAAACAAGTGCTCGCTAACAATACTTAGGTGGTAAAGCTGGTGAATCAGCATGGTGTTTCTGGTGAAGCTGGTTGACCAGTGTAGTCCTGCTGGTTAAGCTAGTTAATAACGCCAGCATCATTTCAACAGGGGTCAGTCAGGCCAGGAGAAACTTTTATTATTATTATTATCGCTGCGATTGCTCTTACATTTACATGTATCCATTTTAACAGATGCTTTAATCCAAAGTTACTTAAAAAAGAGGAACACAAACAAAGTCAACAATATTTGTGATATACAATGACAGGTTTATTAGACCACTAGATTAGGAAGCAAGCTAGAGAAGAGAAGAAAGGCAGAGAAGAAAAAGTCAAATCAAATGCTGTATTTCTCCCCCAAGTTTATGTTTTAAGTGTGAAAATACTGCAGAGTTATGACAACAATCCAAAAAGGTATTGCATATAATGCATTGGTTGAATTTCAAGGTTGCAAAGTCCTGGATGGACTGCAAGCTGTGTAAACCAGAAGAATGCATGGAAAAAAGGCCTTTTCTTTTCTCATGTATTCCTCTCTCCCTTCGCCTACCTCTCACCTCAGTTTCTTTCTGTGTGACGTGATTGATATGAGCATGGAAAATAACACATGACAAAAGTCCTGGCTGATTAGACTTATCTCTCACTCTCTCTCTTTTTCGTTCTCTCTCTTCCTTCCAACCTTTTCTCTCCCATGAAAGGCAAAGGCTTCCCATCATGCCTGTATATGGTTCGAGTAGAGAGGAGCTGTTCAGCTGTGTGACAGGAGTGTGTGTGTGTGTCTGAGACTTAACAGGAAATGTGCTGCTCTCACAGCCACCACGTTGTTCCCCTTGACAGGTTCAGGTCTGCTTTGTTTAATCCAACAACTCTTGCTGGCAATGGGAGTGTTTGTGTCAGTGCACATGAGCGTGTTTTCAGTATATTTTTGTAATGCTGAGTCTTTTAAACGACTTTGTAAAATTTGTGTTTTCTACAATGTGTTTCGTTCAGGTGACTGTCTGATGTGGGTGTAGGCCTCAGTATTGGCTGTACTGGTCTATATATAGTCTGGTACTGAAGATGTGAAGACTGGGCCCTTTCACACTCCCACCTCATTTCCTACATAGTCTCCGTTAAGTTGATAATACAGTCCAGGACATTTTATTCTATAAATAATATTTGTTCCAAGCTTCCTTACATGATTAAATAAAGGCATGCTGTGTTTAATTCACATTTATGGATACTGGAAAGGACAGGTAACTGTCACGGCTAAGTGACTTTTTGGGTGCCATTAACCTACAGCTGTGGGAACTTGAAATTGTTTTGGAAAGGTGGAAATTTCCCATGGAGTCTCACTGCGAACTGATCCTGCAGTCTTCAGGCCTGATGCTCTTACCTGTTTTAAAGGCACTGCCATGACTACATGTAAAACTGTGATTAAAAAAATAATTGGTTTAGCTGACGGTCTGACAAAGCTGCAGTATTTGTTTAGCCTGATTGCTAACACTTGATTTGGTTAACATAAAAATAATTATTCATAATTCTACTACTGCAAAAAACTACTACTACAAATACTAATAAAAATAGACTCTTAGAAGCAGCATGTGACCTCTATTTTAATCATAGCAGCAGTGACATTTTCCTTTCGGTTTTGTCATCGAAATATTCACCTCAGCAGCAACGAGTCAGTGGAGTGTGACACTTCACTAAAAAGCCCAATATAGATTTTTATTTTTTTTTTTTATTTTTTTAAGTTTCCTTATTTGTCCGTATCTCATGTTGCCTTTGGACACAAACAATGGTGCCATTTGAGCAGCCAATTAAACTGCGCTGACATTCAGAGTATGTGGGCAGAGTGACATTAAGATTAATTTCTTATAAAAGCCAGTGACATTACGCCGCTGATCACTCGCTGAGAGCGCACACACACCTTTACTCTGGGCAAATACATGCCTGGTCTGGAGTTTAAGATGATGTTCTTGTAAATGTCATTCTCTATTCATCTAGTGTACATGTGTAACAAAATTAGATGATCAAACGGTGCTTTTGTTCTTTCTCTTGTCTTTACACTATACTTTCATTCCTTTGACATGCAGTCATACGTAGGAGACATGAAATCCAGCATTGCTGGAAAACTAGTCCCTCCCGAACAGGGCTGTGGATAGCAATGAGCTTAAAAGGAGAGAAAATTTAGACTTTTGCTTTTCAGCATGTTTGAAGTCAGTAAAGAAGTTTAGAAGAAACATATGAGATAAAATACCTACTGTAAAGGAAACAACAGTCTCCTGAGCTATGAAAGAGCAAGCTCTGAGCAATAAAAGGTTCCTTAGCACATTTTTTGTTTGGCAGTGTTCTCTGTCCGACTATGTCCGTATCCGCAGTTTGATTCACGCTGTGTGACAGAAAGTCAAGATCACCCTGCCCTTCACGCTTATGCAAATACCCCTGCCTTTTTGAATGACTGGCAGTTTACTAGTATCCCACCGTTATCTGGACCAGGAGAGACACTTGGGCTTGAAGGTCATATCATGGATTGTGTTGCTCTGTCCCCAGAGGCCTCAGCACAGCTCCGGCCGATGGTGTGTGCACGTGTGCAAACATGGTGGTATATGCGTGTTTGCTCTAGGGAAGCCTCCACTGCTCATTAAATCATGCCTGCTGTGTCTCCCTATTCAGGGTAGTGTGAGCATGAATTGAGGAGACATGTTTCTCAAGCCACATTCACAAAGTCAGCTACATCAGAGCAAAAGAGAAAGAGAGAGAATGAATGGAGCGCAGGCATGTTTACAAATGAGACGGATTGTAAGCGAGAACCCGAGACCTACAGAAAGAGGGTGAAAAGAGAGACGGTTAATGAAAAAGGGCTGAGATAACGACGTACAAGAAAATTGAGTCTCTTGTAACACATAGCTTCTCCTCTCACGACCCCATTAGCGGACTCCTCCACACGAGGAGACTTGTGACGTGCTGCACAGGAGGCTGTCCGTGCCGGGAATGATGGAAACACAAATACCGGAGCAATGCTTGGGCCGCTGAGCAGATTAGGCCCGACTAATCCACTGAGAATATGGGTAATCTAAATTGTGCTTTAGGAATCATGTGATTAATATGAACAGGAGAAGTGATGTTGGGGAACTGACAGATTCTGCTCAGATCGTCCCTGTAAGGGTCAGAGAAATCTGAACACATGATGACTTTAAGATCCTATGAATTTGCTCGACCACTCGAAAATTGGTTGGTAAGAATTTTTTGTTTTTGAAAAAAGTATCTTTTGCTCATCAAATGTTTTCTATTTGAAACTATTTTAAAATGTAATTTATTCCTGTGGTCAAAGCTGAATTTTCAGCATCATTACTCCAGTCTTCAGTGTCACATGATCATTCAGAAATCATTCTAATATGAATGAATGCTAGAAACATTTCTCAATATCAGTGCTGAAAACTTTTGATGAATAAAAGTTTAAAATAACAATATTTATTTCTAATAGAAATATTTTGTAACAGTACACATGCCTTTACTGTTACTTGTGATTAATTTAATGCATCCTTGTTGAAAAAAGTATTAATTTCTTTTTTTTTTAAAACACAAACTTTTAAATGGTGTGTGTTTGAGGCATGACACCACTTTTTATTGTTAGTCAGTGCCTGGTGATATTGGGGTGGGGGGGCATTCTCATTCTAGAGCACATTTGATTGGACAAGAATTTGGACACGCCCTTCAGTGCAGGATGAGTCATCAATATTTTTGGTTCGTTTTCCAGGAAGAGTTTGTTTGTAACTTGTTTGTATTTTAACTGTACGCTATCATATTGATGACATTTAAAGCTAATAGACATGGACTAAAAGCCACAAAACTTCATTTTTGTTTTCATGGCGTCTTTAATCGCCCACTGGGAGTGTTGTCAGTGTAGTAGACTCAGCCATGCATGTTCAGCCAAAAGTAATGTTACTCAGTGTTGACACAAATACAGTCTGGACCAGAGGAGGGAAGAATGTACAACATTCGGCTTGTTTGGCAGATTTTCAAGACGGATTCATGCGACTGAGCAAACAGAGAGGGAAGGTAGAGAAAGAGGGAGAGCAAAAGAGGCAGATTAATCTCAGAGTATATGGTTCTGTTGAAATGTTGCATCTGGTGGTGACGACAGTGCGTAGATGCCTTTGAGAACCAGGATTTGACTCTAAAGATAACCCATAGTGTTTGAGGAAAACATATGCATTTAAGTATTATGCCGCTTAATATCACAAAACACTTATATAATATCATAATACATTAACCGTGCAGGATGCACTTGATATACTGTATGAAGGGCATAGCGAGAGTCTCCAGGGTTCAGTTATCTGATAGTGTTAGGGTCAAGCCTCTCGTTCTACTCCTGCACTTATTTTGCTATGAATTAATAAATATCCTTTGAGACTATTCTGTATGATTCTGCCTCCTGCTGAGAAGGAAGTAAATAGACCACAATACCCACAATCCTTTGCTTAGAGTACTGGAATTTCATTACATTCAATCAAAAGGCAGAACTCCCAACTTCCTATTTGTAAAAGTACAACGAACTGCTTGAAGCTACTTGATGTTGGACATCCAGCTTTGTAACTTTTTGAAAGAACACAGTATATGTTTTCCAAAAAAAAAGCATGGGTGGGTATGTTGATGCTAAACATAACTGAAATCGTATATAAGAATAATTTATAATTATAAAAAAATTGCCATTTGTTAAAGAAAGAAAATAACGTTTGCATGTTTTGAAAAATTTAAAATATTTTTTTAAATGATTTAATGATAAATAGTCAATTTAAAAATAAATAATAAATGTACAAACTACACATTTAAAATTAAAATGGTAACACTTTACAATAAGGTCTCATTTGTTAACATTAGTTAATGCATAAAATAACATAAACTAACAATGAGAAATATATTTTTACAGCATGTTTTCATGTTAACTAATGTAATTAACTAATGTTAACGTGAAACCTTATTGTAAAGTGTTACCACTATAATTATAAATTCATAAAAAACGACATATTTTTTTGTGGGCCAGTAAAAATGCTCAATTCAAAGTAGTGTGTGTGCATCCAGACATAACTTAAGCAGGTCTTGATCAAAAATAATCTATGTCGAAAAAGTGAAGAAAAAAAAATTCACACTGCTATTGCTGCTCTCATAAAAGTTATATTGCCGTGTTTTGTCCAGACAAGGTCTTTTTTATTTTCTTATTTTTTCTAGTAAAAATGCTGACAAGGCAAGTAGAAATCTGAGCTACTGTCCCAACTGGACAGACAGAACAAATCCTTACCGTTGAGATCTGTCAAGCATTATGAGGTGTGCGAAACAAAATAAAAATAAAATATTATTTGCGTTGTTGATACAGACACACCAAGATAAACTAGCATTTTCTTTTGTTTCTTTATATGTCATTTCTGAATGCAGATCACCTTTATCAACGCAGGTATCACGTAGGTATATCCCACTCTCGGACTCTATGAACCGCAGCACATCCATGCGGATGACATATAGATGATGGAGTTAAAGGGAGGTCTCAAACATACAACATTATTGGATCTGACTGTCATCGCCATTTCAGTGCAGTCCAAATCCGATTTCCTGCCTGTGAAGCAAGACCTGCTCTATAGTTGTTTATTAGAAATTGCTATAAAATGGTGGAGAGGGAGAAATTGCTTCACAAAGTCGGTGGGCTTTTCTGGAGGGGGATTGTTTTTTAACCTCTGTGTTGGATTCAGGAAGCCAAATGCCTGTCATTAATCTTCGGACAAAGCTCTTGCATCAGCAGAATCGAGGTTTGAGCCGAGGAGGGAGAAGGGACTGTGTCCAAAGATGCCATTTTTTTGCTTTTTTTTTTTTTTTTTTTTACTCACAAAGCCAGCAGTCGCCACACCAGCTTTAGGCTGCAAGCCGTTGCACCGTATTTTTACTTTAAAATTCAGCCAAAAACATTACCCTTGGGCTGATACATAAAAGACAAGGCATTTAAAATGTCTAGCCTTAAATAAGATTCTTCATTCTGTTGCCAAAAATAAACCTCATTTATGTAGGACTCCAGGGCATGCTTTCTCATGGCTGAGAGGGGGCTTGCTCTGATTAACGTAATGCACTCGCTCTCTTTCTCTTGCTCTGTCTTTTACGCGCATTCCTTTCTCTCTCTTTCTGTTCTCTGTCGCTTTTTAAGGCTGGGGAGGCATATCGAAATGAGAAGATTGAAGGTTTGATTTATATTACGCTAAATGCGAAACAATAAAAGCAGACAAAAGGAATGGAAAGTGAAGGGGAGACATATATTAGGGAGGGAAAAGACAGAGTCTGATAGGAAGTGATAATTATGTTTTCTTTTATCTCCCAAAAGCCAACATTACGAATGCATCTCAAATGCGATCATCTGTAAATGTATTCTTTTTCATTCCTGCAATGCATGAGCACATGAGCTGCGTTCATTAATAATCGAGAGCTTCGTTTGGTGGAAGATGGAGGGAGATGTTAGCTTTGTTCACTGATCTTTTTTAGTGGTGCCACAGGGGAAGCAGGCTGATCCCGTGTTATTGCTTGACGAGTGCAGTTTTTCTAATGTGTTGGTGTGTTTACTATTAAAGCTGGAAGTTTGAGCAAATGGCTTTTTTTAAAGCCAGTAGCCTTTAGTTTACAGCGCAACTATGAATCGTTGTTCGCTATTGCCAGTTGTTTGCAAGTAGAGGCTAAGATTTGCCTGGTCTGCATTAGCAGAATATGTTCGTTAATTTGTGAACTTGAAAATATTATGCATATTCAACATGTATACTCATCATGGGTCTGTCCATCTCAAATGGTCCAAAAACTTTATGCAAATTCTTGTTCCTTAGACTTTGAGCTGAAATCGAAATGTATTGATTGACTGATTGATTGATTGATTGATTGATTGATTGATTGATTGATTGATTGATTGATTGGTTGGATGGATGGATGGATGGATGGATGGATGGATGGATGGATGGATGGATGGATGGATGGATGGATGGATGGATGGATGGATGGATGGATGGATGGATGGATGGATGGATGGGAAAACGTAAGAGTGCAATTTTTAAAATTCCCCTCATTTTTGGGTTGATTATCTCTGTAAATGTTGAGTTTGGGATTCTGCTGGTTACAGAACTAGGGCAAGTAGAAATCTGGGGGGAAAGCCTTCTTTAGTCATGTGCTTTGACAAATGAACGGCTGTAATATAATATCATAGTTTTTAGGATTGATATACAATAGCTTATGCTTGTCAATGAAGTCACAATAAGTTGGCATAATACACAGTATAATTCGGAATCATTGATGGCCATATATTCACTAGCAGGAAGGTCACTAATGAAGAGTTTTGGACTGCTCTAGTGGTACTATCAGTTAGTCAGCATTATAAGGACTTGTTTTCTGTATGCAACTCCAGAGAAGTCAAATGGCATTCATGGCTCAAATTACATTTCAAAATGGGCCAGAAGTGAGCATCCATGGACAAAATAGCTATTGCTGCTATTGAAGTGAATGGGGAAAGGAGTTGTACAGGGCCCTGCATGATAGATGCTGTGGTCCATTTACCTGGAAGAGAAAAACCTTGGTTTATTTTGTTGACTTTTTGAAGTACACTAGCGTGTAATGACCTCAAAGCTAACAGACATGAATTAAAACCCACATAATGCTTAAGGCCCAGCTATGATTCATAGCAGGAGGAAAGAGGGATGAAGGTGAATCAGAAGCAGCCCTTAGTCCTATTAAGTTGATTAGAAGACTAATTGGCCTACACTTGTATTGTGGGAACAAGTCTCCCGTAAAACAGTTTCTCCCAGCAGGTAGAATATTAGCAGGACTTCCTCTCCCTCGGCATGATGGGAACCACATGCGCAGATCTCCTACTCGCTTCTTCTTTGGGAAAACTCCTTGTCTCTGCTCTGCTTTTGTAATGAGTCATTAGCTTTAGTGAATGGCTCTTTGGCACAGTGGCATGAAGGACTGTGATCTTTATTGGATCAAGTGCTCGTGGATCTGACATGCTGGGCTCACTTAAGGGGTCGTGACTTGTAGCACTCCTCCAAAACAACAGCAGATTTAGTGCACTGTGTTCCTCATGACAGAGCAATGCCTGTGGTTTTCTCCAGAAACAAATGTGAGTAACCTTCCATTTACAAGCCAAATGTTGCACACGTTATAATGAATAAATAGAGGCAATAAAATGGAATACCCAAGTGTGGTGAATGAAGCATGGTTAGTGTGGCATCAGGCCATGAAACTCTAGATGGCTCAGGCGGATAGGTCCTTAACTCAAACTGCAATCTCTATAGTGCACAGCTGATTGGTTCCTGCTGTATCAGTAGCCAATGAACTCGCTGCTTAACCTTCAAATACTTGGTCAGCATTTGCTATAGCAGTGCAGCGCACTTTCAGAAACCCTCCACCTTCCCCAGCTCCACCTGTATAGATCTGCTACGGGTAAATCATGTACGCTATATTGTAAAGCAGAAGCATGTCTTACTTGCTCACAGCAGTGTGTTGTGTATGTATTGGTAGTAGCAAGTCCTGTACTTGCTCTGCAACAGCAGCAGATCTATTCCGCCAAGACCAAATATATGAACATTGTCATATTCATTACCAAACACTCTGAGAGTTATCATGACAGAAATATATATATATATGACATGGAGAGAACATTTCTGTTAATCTGCCTGTTTAGACTAAATGTCGGCTGATTGATCAGACTAATATATTGATCTATAATTTTTTTCATGAGCACATCAAACCTATTTTTTCATGCGTGTTAGATACAGTAGATGGCTGCGCCTCTATGCTGTGCTGCAGCGGCTGCATCGTGACATTGCTGCAATGTCATGGGAATGTGCATAGCTGGTTGGTACGAGCTGCACAGTGTTGCTGCTCAGACTAGCTGTGTAAGTAAGAGAGAGAAAAGAGTCCTGGATCCAGAGAGGAAAAAAAAAAACACAGCAGTGCCTCCCTAGAGGGGCTGTCGTCTGTGCAACGGCACTGCAAACAAGACTTCCAGTCACCCACACCCAACCCCAGCACTGCTGCTCTGTGTGCGCAGAGCTCCGGCACCACGCCAGCCTCCACACAGGCACACGTGGCAGCCGCCGACTGGAAAAACCAGACCTCCACTCTTTATTTGTTTTCTTCTGTCCTTCAGGGAATGTAAAGACCAGAAGGAAATAGGCCAAGTTGCTCAATCCATTGCTATTGTGGGTTTTAGAACGTCTGCTAGTCAAACTTAGTGCCACAAGGCCGGAGAACATGTGTCCCGAGGGTGATGCTTTGTTTGGTAAGAAGAAAAGGAATTGCTGAGGTGTGAAACAAATGCACATTTGTACTGAATGGCACATTTATTCACTGCCGCTGTCGTTCTAGTTTAAAGAAACTTTGTGCTCAATTTATGGAAGTATTTCATCATATTATTTTCACCCCTTGGCCTACAGTACATTTCGCCTTCATGTCAGTGCATTTAGGGGAAAAAAAATCCACAATGCATGCAGCTAAACCAACTTTTATAATAAACTTGTGAGACTGGGGGCATTGTAGCACCCTAAATTTCTAAAATTGATGTTCATTCAGTATATTCTCACTGAAGTTCTCAAACTACCTGAGAAAAAAGTGTGATTGTATCACTTTATGAGAAAAAGATGAAAGACATTGCCGCCTGGTATTGTATGCTTTCCTTTTTAAGAGTAGTATTTGAATGAGTTTCAAAACACGGTTTTGTGGATGTATGTCTAGCTTGTTAATTAATGTTGTTGTTGGGCGTCTAAGTTGACTCCCAAAAACAGCACACATGCAATGAATGGCTTTTATGCTAAAAGATGGCAAAGAGTCTTGAAGTGTCTCCCCTACAACAGCAGCAATGTTTCCAAGTTAAATGTGAAGGCTGGTTTGTTTTTCAGTGTTTATCATCCTCTCAGACTAGAATAGAAGGTCAAGAGGGCCATTCGAAGAGCGAGAGAATGCGAGAATGAGCCTCGATGGCTCGCTCGCTCTCGCGCTGAGGAATCAAAGTGGCAGGGACGTCAGTCAGAGAGCAGAAGTCTGCCCAGAGAGACAGAGTCTCCGAGTGGCCTTTTAATCAGCCTTTAGGGAGTGAAATATGAGTCCGCCACACCCGCCGCTCCAGCGCCTCCTTCATCTGCTTTCAATCTTCTCTGCTTTCCTCCTCCGGATGTGGACGCGTGGGCATTCTTATCAGGGACAGAGAGGGAGGCAGTAGCGAGCCGGGACTTGTGCGGTTCAATGAGAAGAAGAATCACTGTCAGAGGGGGGCGTTCACACAGATTGCGTTTTGTGTTGTCTGGCGTAGGACAATGTGTTTTTTAAAAGTTGAACTTCTTTAAACTTGATGTCCTGGCATGCGCACAACGGGAGGATTACAAAAATGCATTCTGTGTGAACGGCCCCTTAATGATTGAAATATATAAATGAGGGATGCAGTGGATGAGTCAGAGATATATTTATACAATTAATTGAGAATCATAAAAGTTATTTTGTGCACTAATCTTTCATATGTTTATTACATGGCATTTTTTCACATACAACCCTTTGTGATAAAACAGAATAATATAAGTATGTAATGTGTTTAGGCAAGTAGTGTTATGTAGTAGTACTGTCAGCATGGTATAATGGTGTTAGTAGCATGATACTTTGATATATAACTTGATATTAAACTATTACCATGTACCATTTACATGGTTATGGTACACCAAAATCTTGGTAAATATGGTATTACCATGGTACAGCTTCAGAAAACTGTCCAAAAAAATAATTTGGAAGTATATTTAATAATGATAGTGACAACCTATGGTTACCATTGGCATTTTCAATCTAAAATAATTGGGGTTAAAATTTTGAGTCAGCCATAAGTTTGGGGTATAAACTAAGTAGAAAAAGAGGGTGAAAGAGTGTTAAAGTTTTACAGATTTGGTCCTATTGAGTAGTCAGCGATACAGATGGTTCCCTGCTCTATTAGTGAGCATCTTTGCTTTAATGGGACCTTCAAATAAGCCTCTCTTTGCCGTGGCAGGACAGGTGGCAGTTTGTCACTGTCGCACTACCTTCACATCAAAGACGCGCTCATATGTGTAACACAGAAAGCCTTGACACCAGCTCAACTCCAGGGGCACAGCTGATGCCAACGAAACCCAGCGATTGAACATGCCTCATCAATCTAGTTTGCTTTCTTCTCCCAACGCCCAGCTCCCGTTGCAGGAGAGCATCTCGTGGAAATGATCCACAGATGAGTGGAGGAAGTCAAAGACAGCTTCAGTATTTCCCTCATGCTGGGTAATGGGAACGCTGGTGCTCTGTCTGTTGCTAATTACCCAGTTAGATGTGCAACATGTGATCTGTCCTGTCACGTTGTCATTGTGTCTCACTCTTATGCTGTCAGAGTCCAGCACTGATGGGCTTCATGAGGCAGGGCTGCTAATGTGGTAAAGACCATCGCTATTACAGTACGTAACACGTGACTGTCAGTCAACTAGAGCTGAGCTATAAACTGTACACTACTGATCAAAACTTTGGAATAGTTAGTATTTTTTTATTTTTTTTTAAAGAAGTCTCTTATGCTTAACAAGGCTGCACTCTGCGTTTTTACAGTAAAAATGGTAATATTGTTTGTTACCCATGAATTGATAAAATTAACTTGGATTTAGATTTTGTCTTTTATTCCTCTTGTGCTTACAATGCACACATTTAGTTGTTGTTACTGTAGTTTTGGTGTAGTGTAGTGTATTTATTTGCACATTTATGTGGGAATATATCATTTTAGATTATAGTTTCATCTGAGATTGTTACAGAAATTCAGCAAGTCTCAACATTATAATTACATGGCTTTCTCCTTCCCTTTTTTCCTACCTAGGCTTACTGCCTTGGCAATCACAGAATCAACGTCCTTCACGGGACAGCACCCAACATTGTGAAATATTATTATATTTTAAAAGAACTGTTTCCTATTTGAATATATTTTAAAATGTAATTTATTCCTGTGATCAAAGCTGCATTTTCAGCATCATTACTCCAGTCTTCAGAGTCACATGATCCTTCAGAAATCATTCGAATATGATTTGCTGCTCAATAATTATCAATTATTATTGGTTCTCAATAATTAATAATAGTTCTTATTATCAATGTTGAAAACAGTTTCTACTACATAATATTTTTGTGGAAACTGTGATGTATATTTTGTCAGGATTTGTTTCAAATATATATATATATATATATATATATTGTAACAATATAAATACCTACTGTCACTTTTAGCTGAATAAAAGTATTAATTAATTTGTTTTACCCCAAACTTTTGAGTGGTAGTGTATCATGGTTTTAATATTTCACAATATTAAAGTTTTTACTATATTTTTTATCAAATAAATGCAGCCTTGGACTGGTCAGCATAAAAGACTTCTTTAAAAAACAATAAAAACAAATCTTAATAATTCCAAATTTTGAACAGTAGCTTGACATTTGGTAAACTTGAAAATTGCCACACTTTCCTTGGTCATATCTAAGTTATGATGCAAATGAATCATTGAAGTGTTTTGAATCAATTCAGTGAACGTGACAGTTTAAACTCAATCATGGAAATAAACTCAAGCAGTTTTTTGCTACTTAAATATATTTATTATTAGAAGAAAAAAAAAATCTAGCATACGAAAGGGCAAATTCAAAAGTGCATTCATTTGATATAATCAGCAAAATTGTCAGGAATACTATATAATGCAAATATTCAATTATATATTTCCCAGCCCTAGACTCAGTCAGAAATGAATGATGGGACTTACTGTCAATTAGCTTTTATGTTCACACATTTTTTGTATTCTCCTTGGTTTTTATTTTATTGTTTTATTCCATTGTTTATGAGCCGTGAACACAGTGCCATTGACTCATTTTTAAACCCTCTGCAGAGTATTGAATTACTCATAATATACCGGTGAGAGAGAGAGAGAGAGAGAAGCAGTGGTAAGGATGATAGTATTTCATGTTTGCATTGGTCTGCATGCATCCATCAACCAATAGCTGTGAGATGCAGATACATTCTCCGACTCCACTTCATACACCTAGTCAGCTGGATTTCCCATAATGGGCATAAAAAAAATTGCAGATTGTAGCAAAATGGGCTCGACTGCACAAAAGCTTATTAAGTATCGATCCAGGGAGGTCACTGCTGAAATTCAGCTCCTACAATGTGTGACAGGATCAGACGCCGCTGGCTAGAAATGGAAATGAGACGCTATCAATAAAAAGCGGGAGGTGTCCTTCTTTCTGGCGTCTCAGATCAGGTGGAACGCTGCCCACTGTGGCTTTAAACGTCAGGTGGGAGATGGAAACAGAACGGCCTGTGTCAGTGATTTGAGTGTTTTCTGTGCTGGGTAATGAATCCGTTTTGTGACGGATTCTGCTGAAGTCATGAAAAAAGTTCAGAGATGTTCAGTAGTAATATTTGTTTGTGCCGCAGACAGTGCTTGCACTTTTTTAGTCAGAGAACTGAGAGGCCACCTTCCATCTTTCCTGACAGCAAAACTTTATTATGATATTGCAGCCAGGTCTGAACTTACCCAAAGGAGATTTGTATGGCTCAGAGATTGCAAAAAGAAAAAGCCTTAGGAGAAATAATAAGAGACAAAAATAAGAGAAATGTTGACACAGAGTAGTATGAATGAGGATAGCATAGCTCAGATAATCTGGTTTCAGAAGAATTTTATGAGAAATGTTTGAGGTCATGTTGAGTTCTCTGACTTGAGTTCTTTGAGAAATTCTCAGAACAGTTTGAGACAGACATTGTTGAACCTGTAGATTAATTTGTGAGATGAATCTGAAAAAAGGTCTCTAATTTGATCTATTTTTAAGAAATAGTTTGCCCAAAAATCATTCACCATCATGATTTTTGAAACCTTTCTTTCTTCTATTGAGCGTAAATGCAGATATTTTGTTTTGTATGAATATCTGAACATGCAATATATCAAAAGAAAGAACAGAGCCTCTGCTTAAAAGCTGAGACCTCGTCCTGGGTCGACATTTCATTCAGTAACTTTCGGCAGTTTTGATTTGTATGCTGTTGAATGTTTGATGATCACATTATTTTACATGTGCGTAAGCAATGCTTCTATCGCTTGTTTCTGCTTCTTTTTCGCCTGTGTTTTGATCCAGAGAGTCAGTACTCTTTCAGAAGATGTGTAATAGCGCCACCTACCGTATAACAGTGTAAAACTTTGATTGCCAGAAATGTCCATCAATGGCAGAGTTAAAAGGAATCTTAGCTGGCAAGCTCCAAAATTATGAAAAAAGCACCTACAAATAAAAATAAAAATTGTCAATATGTCTTATGTGCTATATTTTTTTTTATTCTTCTTCTCTTTTTTTGTGAGCTATACCTTGCAGGGCTATTATATTTAACTAAAACTATATCTAAAAATAAAATATAGGTAAAATAAAATAAACAATAAATAAATATTAGATGAAAAACATACATTTCAAATGTTACCATAACCTTGAGTTAAAGCATTAAATAACTAACTAGAAATAAGTAAAAACTAAAACTAAATTATTTACTTAAATAGTAATATTTAAAAAGAAGCACAAAACAAAATTGCTACAAATTTAACTCAAATTAAAATGAAAAGTAAAATATTAAAATAACAGCTAATTCAAAATATTAATAAAAACTATAATAGTATTATTAATACTGAAATAATACTTATCTAATCTAGAAACAACTGAAATATTAAAAATATCTCTGTATTTTTTTCTTTCTTCTGACTAGGAAAGAAATTTCTATTCCACCTTCAAAGTGCGTATATGCAGATTTCTTATGTCTTTCACATTTTACAAGTTTTCGAACCCCTCAAAACTGTATTTTGCGCTGTCAAGTAAAGTCCAGGTGAGCAGGAGAGTGTGTGTGTGTGTCTCTCTCTCTTTCCCTCAGTCAGTGTCCTCCTCAGATCCCAGACCATCTGTTTGGATGTCACAGTCAAGAATAAACCTGAACTTTGCAGGGACAAACGTGTGTTTGAGTGTGTGTGTGTGTGTGTGTGAGTGTGTGAGAGAGAGAAAGAGACCAGCAGTGAGAAATGGAGAGGCTGTTGTAGAGCTTTCCTTCATCAAGTAAGATTCCAGTAATGGATATTTACTTCTCATTTTCACAAAACCAAATGTCTGCCAGGGAAAATAACAGACTGTCATCCTGAGATTGGTGCTTTACTGAAAACAAAAGTGCATAGATATCCTGAAAAAAAGAAAAAAAGAGGAGATGAAAGGAATGCGTTCTTTCTAGAAATTAAATTAAGCTTAACGTTTACAAAGATGATGAATATTTGGAGAGTCAAGGATCTAGACAAAGCTATATTTCTTCTGTCCCACCCACATATGTTTATATAGTTTTCTGAAATATGAGAGCTAAGTAAGCATATATATGTTTGCTTTGATAGTTTTATATTATCCCTTGTGAAAAAGAAGTACACTTTAGCATACTTTTGAAAAGACTACTGACTTAAATATACTTGAATGTATTTTCTATTGAAACGTGCGTCATGTATTTCAATATAATTAAAATTACATATTGCTAATGATGGTGCAATGTAGTATATTTACTTTAATACACACTACAGTTACTCCGTATGTTAGTCAACACTGCAAAATAAGTGTACTTTAAAGCATGACAAAAAAAATGTGATTTAAAACATTTGACATTACAAAGTGCACTTTGAAAGTATACTAAGTATACTTAAGTGGCCTTTTATTTCACTAATATTATATTTTCTGCAAGACTTTTTTCAAGCATATTTTTAAGATTTGAAGTACACTACAAGTGCACATTCAATACATTTAAGGACACTTCTTTTTTACAAGGGATAGCTAGTTTCAGACAGTTGTGGCAGTTGTTTTCATCAGAGTTGTGGGAAAACAGTGGTATTTTCTGTTTGGAAACATCAATCTTGTTCAGTCTGTAACTCTGTTTGGTCATTATCCCTTCAGTTCAGTTTGGTGCAACCGAAAAGACACACTGTGGCTTTAAAATCTGTAAAGCAACGTTGTGTCGACCAGTCATTATTTGGCGGCCATTTGTTTCAAAGCTTTCCTAGCCAAAGGCATCCACAGATTAGTCTCCGGGTTTGACAGAACGCTCAAAGATTCATAGGCATAATTAAAATGTAAATGGCGAACATCCATTCCAAAAACGTCCAACCGGCTTTGAGTGAAGCGTCAGCCGAACGACCGTGGGCAGGGAGCTCTGCGTCTGGGATGGGGGTGTGAAATGTCCTCTACCCTTTTCCATTTTGTCATGAGCATGTTTTAGGTTTACAAACATAGAGAGACGGAGGCAGTGTGCCAAAGCATGATGGGAAATGTGACGGTGTTTCTGGGAGCGTCGTATATGAGTAACCCTCGTTCTCTCTTCTTGAGCACAAAGCAGTCCGTGTGACGTGAATCTTGTCCACATGTCCAGGTTTTCCATGATCCAGCTGCATTCCAGAGGGGACAGGATCTACTGGAAAAACATGGACTCGTTTCTTAGATACAGATTGAATCCAGATCAGATTAATATTTCATTATTTCAGTGTTTAATCAATACGAGTGATTTAATGTGAGCTTAATGCTTTTTGGCAAAAGTATTGTGCCGTGTGTATTGTGTTTTAATGGGAAGCAGATGAGGTCTAGAAAGTTCCAGCGCAGAAAGCAACGCTCTTTGTGTTTATAATTTATGCAGCGCAGACTGTTTGACAACTTTATTCAATTTCTGTATATATCCTGTTAGACAGAAGGGGAACCGGTAAATATGACATTTATTATGGGTTTATGTGAGGAGTTTCAAGTTCACTTAAAACAAACTTAAAAGTCATTCTATTTTTTGAAGCCTAATAAATGTTTTAAAAAAAATCTATAGCTTTCATTCAATTACACTGTAATGTTTAATGGCTATAATTAATGTTTAAAATTGGGGATGGAAATCATTTTCGTCGAGACATCAGTAGCTGTATTAGTATCATTCATAAAAAGATTCCATTAAACAATTGTTTCTCCATTAATTTGGAGATTAACTGTGAAATTATTACATTATAAAATATATTTAAAAAAACTGTGTTTTCTGTCCTGTTGCTCATACGGATTGTTTGCCTGTGTGTTTGACCGCTTGCATGTTATATGAATTACAATTCGGGATTGCTCCAATAAAGCTGCATTTGGATCTTCAACCCAAGTGTCGGAGGAGTTCACAACAATTACAAAGTGCACTTTTTAAAAGCGTACTTAAGTTTGTAAAGAAACCTTCATGACAGTGGAGTTTTATTTAATTAATATTATGTATAGTTATGTTTTAAATAAACCATTAAGATTTGAAGAACACTACAAATGTACTTAATGAGAGTAACTATTTTTAAATTGTGCCTCAAACAGCTAAAACTTGTTTCAGTGAATTATCAGAACGCCTCAACATACCTTGTGGAACCAGGATAAACGTCCGGTCATCCTGTAGTCCGTCATTCCCATCGTTACAGCGATCACAATCCCCGGTCGTTTCTCAAGGACGAGCTCTGCTGGTTTTAGTGGAGTGTAAATGAGCGGACCCAGCTGAGGTTACAGTGACCACCCATGACATGAAGAGGATTATGGGATATTATCTCATCAAAGGACTCTCTTTAGTCTGAAGGAATTGTTGTCCAGTCAGTAGCGTGTGTGTGTGTGTGTGTGTGTGTGTGTAGGGGTGTTGTACAGGTATTCACTACCTTAATACCCTCAATATTTGTTCTTGTGGGGAGGATGTTTTTGGTCCCTGAGGAAAACAGCGTATAAATCATACAGAATGATGTTTTTTGAAAATGTTAAAATGCAGAAAGTTTTCTGTGATGACTGAGTAGGTTTAGGTGTAGGGTTCGGGGATAGAATATACAGTTTATAAAAATCATTATGTCTACGGAAAGTCCCCATAACACATGGAAACCTGTGTGTGTGTGTGTGTGCGTGCGTGCGTGCGTGCGTGTGTGTGTGTGTGTGTAAACCGTAGCAGACGTTTGGCTGATGAAATGTTTTTGATTAAGGCGGTGCCTGCTGGTATAGATTGAAGAGAACTTGAAATGTGTATTTTAAAAATTATGAAGGACGATGTTGGAAGCTAATAAACTTCCGAACAGATGAAGGCTACAGATGATCTCACTGAAGAACAAGTCTTTAAAACAGCAGATGGAAAGTCTGTTTGTGTGACTTTATGCTGCTTCTTTTTTTGCATACAGTGTGTGCACAACTAATCATATCTGTCCATGCAGCACATTCAAATGTGACCTAACTTTCATGCAACATTCAAATCGTCTGAACCATAATAAATGATGGATCATTGTTTTGTTTATTAAATCAATTTATATACAGTACATTACTATTTTGTATAATGTTTTTGAAAGAAGTCTACATTTATTAAATAAAAAATAATGAATTATCATTACAATTTAAAATAACTGTTTTATATATGTATATATAATGTATTATAGTGTATATATAGTGTATAGCATTGGTTTCTCCTCACACAGACATGCAAGTCCTGTTGTTGATGTACTATTTTTTCTCGCCTGGTTTTGTCATAACCTCTAAAACACATCCAGCCAAGCTTCCAAAGGGCGAATATAAAAATTAGTTTTGCCTGTTAATTCTGCCACCTGTCTGGAAGTGCTGTAGTGCTCTACTGCTCCAGGGGCATGAATATTTCCGTGTTTTCTCATCTGCAACGGCACATTATCATGTGTCAGAGAGAATCAGATGATGTGTGCTACATGTCAGCAGCGCCCATGAATTTATTTTCATAAATGAATTGAATTGAGTTCAGTTGAGACTTGAGACAGGGCAAAGCAGCATCAGGGGTCTGAGGTTTACAGCTTGTTTACACTATTGCTGCACTATGTGTGTTTGTTGTCCATGTTCAGATTGAACACACACACACACACACATATGTATATAAGTCACTTTTGCTTCAATGTTCTATTTGTATATAACAATGTTTCTATTTATTTTACTTTCTGAACTTTTTTTGGACACATCTACATTGTCAGTAAATAAAACACACCAGACTTTCACTGAAAATCGCCTATAATGTTGTAATAAATGGTTATAACTTGCTTAAGGATTGTTAAATGTTGACAAAATTTCATCTGGAAATCTAGAATATCCAAGTAAAACTTTCTAAAGGAAAAAATCCAAACTTCAGGATGTTTTGTTTGAGTTGAATAAAAAAATAAAAAAATAAAATGTGCTGCCGTTTTTCTGAAATCTGGTCAATTCATCCATTCTAAGACAAAATAAATGTAAAATTTGGAATTTAAATGAGCTTGATTGAAACTAAAAGTTCTCCTGTTTAAAATGATATATGAGACTTGATGCCGACTGCTATAATGGGTTAGAAAAACAAAGAATCGTTTGCATTGTTTGCACCACGAGTCAAAACAGTTTGGTCTTGACATTAGATCGGGTGACTGAGCATCTTTGCATATCATTGCCTATTCAGTGTTTAGAAACATGACCTGCCAGTGTAAACTACAACAGTTCATGCGGTTAGCCAATCACAGCAGATGTAATTTACATATAAAGTCTTACACATAAAGTCTAAAGTACAGCACATAAAACAACCTGTTTAAGTCAAGAAAATGCTTACATTTTGATGTAACTTTCCTGGCTAACATTATAAGTGAACTTTAAGGATTATTATTATTATTAATATTATTATTATTATTATTATTATTATTATTATTATTATTATTATTATTATTGGTAACACTTTATTTTAAGGTGATGTAGTTACATGTAACTACATGTACTTACCATAGTAATAAAAGTAAATTATGCATAATTAACATTAGTACCAACCCTAAACCAAAACTGATAACACTTTATTTTACAGTGTCCTTGTTGCATATGTTATATGTACTTACCATAACAGTAAATTAGGCATAATTACATGCAACTAACCCTCAACCTAATCATAATCCTACCCTAACCCTATAGTAAGTACATGTATTTGCTTAATATTACTTAGTACGTAAATATATAATTACACTGTAACAATGACACCTTAAAATAAAGTGTAACCCCAAAAGCTAACCCTAACCGTAACTCTATAGTAAGTACATGTTGTTAATTAATATTACTCAGTACTAATTTGAGTAAGTACAATGTAACTACATCATCTTAAAATAAGGTGTAACCTTATTATTTAGTAACTAATACGTATTAGTAACAGTAAAGACAAAAAGTGACAGTAAATACATGTAAAAAGGTTACAAATGATTTCTATTTCAAATAAATGTGGTTTATTTCTATTCAACTATTCAAGTATCCTAAATAAAAACATCATGGTTTGCATAAAAATATGCTGCAAATTCAGCTTTGCCATCACAGGAATAAATTTGGTTTAAAGTATATTAAAATAGAGAGGAGTTATTTTAAATTGCAATAACTATTATATGGCAATGGATATAGTGAATAAAAGTAACCACAGGTATATAACATAGATTCTCGAACTATATATATAATTTTATATCTGAGATATTTTGTACATGCTGTAAAGGTACAATATACTTAGACAGTGACTTGCTTAACAGCCTGTTAGTTAACAGCACGTATTGATTATTCTGTTAAATTCATCAGGAAGTCAGTTTCATTGTGTGTTACTTTACATGCCAGCAACTGTCCCTGAGCCTCCCAGCAGACAGACAGCTCACGAGAGATCGCGGATAACAAGACGAGCAGCATTAGGATGTGTAAGCTCTGCTTGATCTGTTCTTAGAGTAAGACTCTTAGAGGTCAAAGGTTACAAATTTAGACCATATAGCTAATTCAGATAGACTTATGTTGGACATAATTTGACTAGTTTGATTTGCCTTTCCTCCGGTTCACTGGGACAGTGAATTTCTTATCACATGTGGGTTAAAGAGGGATTGCATTGTACTGAATCTAATTTAAATTCTGACTCGGCTAGACTGGAAGTTTGTGTGTTGGCTTGTGATTGAATTATGAGATTATTGCTTATTAGCAGTCATTGTTTTGGTCAGCACGGAATCTCCTTTACTGCCTTTGTGCTCTGAATGTAATCCAGGGATGGATGTGGTCGTAAATTAGATTTGCAGGCTTTTTTGCAGAGTTGAGAGGTTAAGGAGTTTAAGGACGAGATTTTGAGGTATCGGTTGTTGACGGTGTGGTGACTAACAAAGGAGATGCTTTTCATTGAGTGTGTGAGAGAGGTGAATCTAATGGAGCACAACTCCCCCTAGGGCATTTTCACAGAACTCTCTCTCTCTCTCTCTCTCTCTCTCTCTCTCTCTTAAAATCCATTTCATTTCCATTTTCCTTTGTTACATTTCCTCTAAAGAGGTAGTTTTGTCTAAAGGGAAATTGAATGCAGTAAATTGACAATTTAAAACATCTGCAGCAGAAGTGGGAACACAAGCCAAAGAAACCAAAAGCTTACTACGCTAACCATACTTGCCTTTAAGACTCTTTAGCTCATGTAAGGGCTTCACACATAAAAAGTGTTGTAGATTTTTGCTAAGCTGTCAGGTACACTCTCAGAAAAAAAGGTACAAAAGCTGTCACTGTGGCGGTACCTTTTCAAAAGGTACACCTTTGTACCTAAAGAGTGCATATTAGTCCCTCAAAGGTACATATTGGTAATAAAAGTGTACGTATTAGTTCCAAAAGTGTACATATTAGTACCTAAATGGTACATATTAGAACCCTTTTGAAGGGTACTGTCCCAGTGACAGCTTTTGTACCTTTTTCAGAAAATATACAGTACCAGTGAGAATGTAGCTATTTACGCTTAAAGTTGACATGAAA
The DNA here is from genome assembly GCF_963993115.1 of Abramis brama. NCBI lineage: Eukaryota > Metazoa > Chordata > Actinopteri > Cypriniformes > Leuciscidae > Abramis > Abramis brama. The sequence continues at coordinate 4,504,914 of NC_139971.1, forward strand.
CCCTAATCTCAATCAATTTTACTTCCATAGTGTGATGTATCTCAGTGTGAAATTCGATATTTAAGAAGGAAAAGTGTAGGACTTGATCTTATACAAAGGAATTTGATTCAATTTAAAAGTTGTTTTTAATTACCAGATCCAGGGTGTTGAGGGGAGGGATTTGTAGTCAAAATATTTAATCAAAATGCAAAAACTTGCTCCAATTCTGAAATAATTTTCAAGACAAACTATCTTTTTCCTTGTGCCAATAAATCGTTCAAAATATGATGAGAAACTTGTATTAAGAAAGCTCAAAGGGTCCATTCTGATTTCATGTTGACACTAAAACTAAAACAGATTCCTTGGGTCATGATGAATCCATCAATGCATATTTTGCAGAATCGGACCAATCACCTTTCCACCATTTTGAATTTTGTAATAAACTGTAATTTTTTTTTAAATTCTTTGACATATTGGCATAAAATTTGGTAGACATCATCATCAACATGTCCTGAAGGTGCCTGAAAGGTTTTAAGACAGCGCCACCTAGCATTCCGAAGAAATAAGGATTTTTACCGAAATGCTTATAACCTTTGAAAATGTTGTTTGTTCTTGATGTTGATCCGTTCGTTGGTTTATTTCTATTTCAAAGATATCTCATTTGACATTCGATTGCTTTGTTGCGTCATGGAAAGGATAAAGTTTCATTTCAGCCTGAATTGATGTATAAAGCAGACCAACATGTGAAGCAGTGCTATTAAACCACCTGGCTGCCAGTATGCTGGATATTTTTGCTGCTGAGCTTTACCTTCCTTGAAGGAGGATGAAATTAAAACAGCTTTCATTCTGTTCTTTGATATCTTGCCAGCTTGTTCCAACACATTATTATGTCCATCCGTAACGGTAACAGACGAGGAATGACTCAGCAAGCTGAGCTCCAATGTGCCTAAGGAAATATGCCCTCAAAGGTCTGAGCAGAGAGATACACCTCTCACATCTGGGCCTGAACAAGAAAGATAGTTATTGCATGGTTTAATCACATATTTCTGAGTTCAGATGTGTGTGTGAGAGAGAATAAGGGCATTTAGCATTTATCAGCACAGAGCTAAACCAGTCCCAGGAGACCCAGTCTGGCCCGACAGAATGAACCAATCTTGTGTCTGCTTCTTCTCAGCAGAGACAATTCATCAATAGTGGGTCAACTAAATTGGTTTTTCAAAATCTGATGCCAATATGCTGGCTAAAATAATGCTATTGTTATATGTTAGCAAAATACATGTACACAAATTTGTTGAAGTCTAATGAACAAGCATTCAAAATCACTCAAACAATATTTGAAAATATAAAATGCATCACCAATTGAGTTGACTTTCAATTGGTTGGCCGATGCCTATAATCTCAAATCAAAATATTTAAAATATTAGTAAAAAATAAGTGTTTTAAATATTTATGAACAGCCACACAGCTGAGGAAAAAAATATCAACCAACAAGTCCCAAGTTTCTGTAAGTCCCACTGAGCACCTAAAGAAAGCCCAGATGGAGCGTTTGATGGATAGAAATGAATGCAAATAGCTAGTTAGTTAAAAATGTCCTAACTGTTCAACCTTATCTTCACAAACACTTGCATTTCTCTTTTGCCATCTTGAGCCGTACCATCCCCACTGAAATCAATTGACTTCAGTGTTTCTCACACATGCCTAACTGTGGAGATCACACCAGATGATGGAGTATGCAAGCAATGCATTAAAAAATCATGAGCAGGACTGACTGCAGGGGAGCTTCATGCTGCTTTTTTGCTGACTCATTGTTTTAGTTTGGCAGTTCACGCGAAGAGACAAAGAGCCATGGCAGAGCAGTAATTTCTCTAATTCTTCTCACTGCCTACAGCCTATTGAGATCATAGTGCTGAATCAGAAACACAGCTTTAATGAGAATGACTTGAGGACGTACCCTGAAGAGACCCATGCAGCTCTCTTCTGGGTTTTCTCATTAAACCTCTCCAGCATGGCTGACTCAGTGCAGGTACTACGTATATGTCAACATTTCCACTTTATGCTAATTCAGTTCTTTCTGTTTGAAGAATAGTATGTGCAGGTACAATATGCTGTAGAAGATTAACCATACACTTTTATTTATAGAAACAGAGAGAAAGATAGTAGCCTACAGGAGACAATGGGGAAACATCATTTGCCTGACTCAAACTCAAGCTAACTCATGTTAGCATCAAGGCTCAAAAAAGTCCAAGTGAAATGTTTGTGAAAAAAAGTGTTTGTGGCTTTGCACATTAACTTAAAACTATGTTTGTTTGAATCTGAAATGCTGACAAAAGTGTCAGACTCAAGTTTTCAGTCTAGCTAATTAGCATTAGCGTTAGAGCTCAATGTATTGAATCTCATGTTCTAACCGTTAGGCCACAGGTCTGGTAAACAATGGCGGGTCCAACAGGGCTAAAGGCTCCACCGGGTAAAAGGCTCCTTTGATTTTATTTTCCTCTAAACCACTAGATGGCACAAAAACTTGCCGCAGCACTTTCCAAAACATCCGCTTTTCAAGAAACACGTGAGTTTTTGTCTGATTCTCGCAGGCAATTGCTAAAATTATTGAATATATTCCGAGACAAAGGTCTTGTTAATGATTTTCAGTTTTGTTCAAGCTAATTAAACCAACAGTTTTTCAATAACGGAAGAATATGTAAAAGTATGGTATTTGGGGTAAAAGGCGCATCTGATGTCAGAGCTAAAGGCATAATTATTAACTTTTCCATTTGTTGACATGACATGGTTAGATTCAGATGGTAAATATCATATATTAAGATGGGTGTCCACCTTAGAGATAATCACCATATTTATAATGAAACCATCATATTTAAAAAATATGATATTAAACATATCATATCATTACTGTAAATCTAAATTAAATGATTATGGGATCTCTTTCAATGCTTTCAGAATTTTTACTTTTTAAAATAATTTTGATAATGTATTTTTAAAATATATTTTTATATTAACATATTGTAATGACGTTGTGGAGGTCTCCTGGCCGCACGCCCTGGTGATCTCCAGGAAGATCAAACCATATATCGCATTATGCATTACATCCCGTTGATTCTGTATTATGACGCAGTAGGAACAGTGTTTTGGCACAGGTGGTGTCTCATGGGTTGCAGACAGTCACTCATGCATGTCAGTCAACTAATCACGAGTGCTTTGTTAGCGACACGTGGCGCATGCATTCTTACCATGACGTGGTGATTGTCAAATGAGCAGAGCCAGACAAAACACACTTAAAACCGCACGTCCATCAATCCCAAGTCTGTGTTTAGCAATACAACTCATTCCCTTCCCTATTCCCATGGGTTGAAGAGCTAAAATGAGGAAATGTCATAATATTTACAGAAGCAGGATGAATCTGTATGCTGGCATCATTTTAGCAACTGTTGCATAGGTGAAGAGTCTGCAGCTATTTGTGATATTCGACAGCAGATTAAGTGTAATGTTATGCTAATTCCAGAACTCCATAAATATCTGTTGGCATAAGAGCGGTGAAGCTGTGAGTTATGCTGCATTGTTTGTGTTGCAAGCTCCTCTCACCAGGTGGAAGGAATTGCGCATCTCGTCCTATTCCTGCCTCATGGGACCTAACTAGTCTGCAAATCCCCACGACGCCTGTCTGTAATGCTACTCAAGCCTCCGGCAATGTCCAACAGCCTCAAGTAAATTAGCCAGGATCCCTGTGGCGGGAAGAGCTATAGGTTCATAGAGTCTGAAATAGTTTACTTGATGTGGACTTGCCATTTTGTGGTGCATTTGCAAATGTATAAATTGGAAGAGTGTGACAATGACCTATCTGGGGTTTTGGGACTTGCTAACCTTCCAAAGTTGTACTAAAGTATTTTTTTGTGTTGCTACAGTGTGTCTTGTTAGACTGCATGATAAATGCTGAAGCCCATGCCAGTCTTGTAGTGGAACTTAAAGCAGAACTTGGTAACTTTTTTAACTTAATAAAACTGTCTAGAAATCATTTGGATGGTTAAACAACCTGTTCTGGTGATATTGGTGACTTTCCCCGCTCCCCCCAGCGTTCCCAGGCGGAAAACCAACCTTGCAACTTGGGGACTACCGTCCCGGCAAGATAGAAATTGGAAGTCTCGTGAGAAGCGAGAACGAGAACGAGAACGAGCGCGAAACACAAATTGCTTTACGGCAATTCGACATAAACACACATGCATGTATGATGTATTACCAGATTACCCACATCGGTAGACATAGCTCCACACGATACAGTTGGCTTGCTCCGATCAAAACAAACGCACATGAGCAGCGGTAGAGAGGGGGAGGAGGCCGCCACAAGTGAGTTTTTTACGACCGTGTTGTGAAATATACGCCCCCCACAGCTGTAGGGGGAGCTCGTGGGGAAAACATGCGACAACAAAAGGGAAAATCAGCGAAGAAGTGACTAGAGTTCGCTAGAGTTGCCGAGTTCTGCTTTAAAAAATAAAATAAAAAAAACATGAAATGGCATTCACAACACATGTTGCTCCTGAAATGTAATCTATTTCGAAGTGAAACATTTAGTGAGAAATAGTGAAAGTGTAAAATTTTATCCATCACATTTCCACCTGAAATGACCACTAGTGGCAGTAAAACGGCAAACAAATGGACTCCTTTTTAAACAAATTATAATTACAGGGGAAGAGTTTAATTCAACTTATTTTCTAAACACTTTTACCATAGTGCATGATTTGTGAACTAATACATTTTGACATTTTTATCACATTCACAGCTCCATATGTGTGGCTTTTTCTAATGCAGTAAACTTGCTCTGGTAGTGGGACAACATTGCACTTGTGATGTGAAGAGCTTGAGTATGAGTCCTGTGAAACACGAGTCACAATAAAAGAGCTCAAAGACCTGTAGAAACAAACTAAAATTGAATGTTTTCTTCAGCACATGTGTTTTTATCTCACATTGGCTTTTTTAACCCTGTCAATTAGGATTATGGTAAGGTTTAGTGTAGCTGGTACATTATTTCTGAACATGATAGAGCATTAACCTTTTAGCACCACTCGCCAGACATTTCACTTCTGAACTGCTGGGATACGTACAACAACCAACGTAATAAACCGTTGCCAGATTCACATTCATCTGTTTCATCTGAATAAAACCGGACTCCCTTTAAGTGTCACTCACTGGACAAAAAAAAAGTGTCACACAAAACATGCAAGGAGGAACATGATATTGTTTTGCAGGCAAGTTTTTCATTGAGACTGGGTTGCAATAAAACCTGCAACTTTTTTAAAGAAAGTAAATAATGTCCTAAATGTGGAATTGTCCACCAGTCCATTTCATGATTTCACAGACATGCTGTGTGTTGTATCTTTCTCTACAGTGCTGTTGAGTTTGCTCTCGACTGGGGCTCAGACCGAGATGAAGAGGGTTGTCGGGGACAACGCCACATTGCCTTGCCATCACCAGTTCTGGCAGTCGAATGGACAAACACTGGACATTGAGTGGCTCCTGCAGAAACCTAACGTCAAACAGCGTGTGGTAAGAGATCTTTGGCTTTTTTTGGCCCTCTCTCACAGTCTCTCTCTCTCTCTCTCTCTCTCTCTCTCTCTCTCTCTCTCTCTCTCTCTCTCTCTCTCTCTCTCTCTCTCTCTGGATACAAGTTTTGTTTTTGCGTTATACTTCTCATCTCTTTTGTCTGTCCTCCTGGTCTCCAGTCACTTGGTCTAATCATGTTATATTTGGATGATAACTGTTTAAAACACCTGAGGTGATTTTAGCCTTACAGATACTAGCCAGAAAAATAATTTTGTATTGAGAAAGGTCAGTGCTTATGGCGCCTACACAAATTCCAGCCGAGTATTCTACATAGTTTGGTCAGGGAGTTGTATTGCTCAAATGGTCCAAAAAAATTTTCATAATCTTTTTTTGACAAGTTGTAGGGCTAATAATTTACAAACCTTATTTTAATGATTTGTTTTTCAGACCTGTCTTCACTTCTGTGTTGATAATGTCTTTTTGCTGTGTTAGCAAAATACATACAAAAAGTGTGTATATAGCCCTGTTGTTTTCTGAAGACAAACCAACAAAATATTAATAACTATGCTTAAGTTAATGTATGCTTTTTCCTGTGAGCTTGTTGTTTTTCTATGCATTTTTTGTTGAAGCTTGCCTCTTTTTTTTGTCAGATAAATACCTTAACCGAGTTTAGTGTTTTGTTCTTCCCTCATATTTAAAATTATATATATATATATATTGGCCACTACTGTGTGTGTTTGTATACTGTATAAATTCCGAATAATGATTGTTTTATTAATAATAGTTAATAATATTTAATATTTGTGTGTCATTTCGGTTACCATCATATTTTCCTAATGATGTCATAACTCTTTTGGGACGAGTGAAAGTCTTCTCATAATTTTATATTTTGTGTTTGTCAGAAGGGGACAGACATATAATCTCAACCTTGTAAACTATACCGTCTAGCAATCTCTCAGAACACCATAGCAACCACACAAATAACCCAAGCAACCGCTAGTTATGACTGTCATCTCTCAGTGACACAGCCGTCACAGTTTCAGAGTCTGAGTCTGTCAGCCGTTTCTACACATCTCTCTTTGAAATGCACACCCGTCCGGTACGCATGTATCAGGACACCTAACAGATGCTTCACCCATCTCTCTTTCTCCCTCGCTCTCGCATAAACACATTCAGATAAGAGCTTCGTCTTATCTGCCTGAAGTGGGAATCTTTCACTGTGAAACTAACATTGTTTGAACACAGCTTCAAGTTTAGATATCCTTCATGTAGAAGCGCACAATAATTCATCAGGGGGAAGTCAGAAGGCGATACACTTTCAGATGAATTGAATTATCTGATTGTGATAAGGCTTTTTATTCCCCCATGCACATGACAGACAGCGATCTTTCCTTTGTTTGAAAGTATACACAGATCTGTTGATATAATCAGTTGAGATTTCATTTCTGAAGAAAGAAAGGCCTATAAAGAAATTCGCATCACAGTCTTTCAAACCTCTGGGACGGCTGGCTCATCGCATGTAATATTTAATGGAAAGATAACAGTTGAGACGTCATTAATTAAAATCAAATGTCTGAAAATGTGATTAGGAATAAAACTGAGCCTCTGGCATAATAAATAAGTCATTCTTTTGTTTCACTGTAAGGCTTGTGTTACTAGAAGCGTTCAGCTTGTCAACATTTAGCCACAGCTTGTTTAGCAATGTGTTGCAGACTTTAAGGAGATGTGTTCACACACAAGAATGCTACTGATAATGCATTCAGTGGTTTTGCATGTTTAGCATGGCCCAGTTTGCCCCTGCTGGTAAATACTAGTGATGGGTCGGGTCATGAACGATTCGTTCATTTTGAACAAATCTTTAATATGACTCGGGAGTTGTCTCAGAGAGTGATTCATTCATTTTGTGTTGACCGCGCATGCACAACATCCTATGGGATCTGTGCCGGAAACCGAAATGATTAGTTGATCTATCGAGTCTTCGGGTTCGGGTCCGAATCCGAGTCTTTCGTTCTTCCTGTCAATTCTGTATCCGGTACACTGCATAGCTCAGTTTATGAGGATGTCACGGGATGAACGAACCGAACGGCTCTGATCGGGAGGTGAGGTAAACTAACACGCTGCATATCTGAAGACCCAGATAAATGAATTAATCGTTTCTGTTTCTCATAATTTGGCCTTTTCCTTGCATTGCAATTTTTTTCTTATTCTAAATGTGATCAACATTTGATGTGTTTGGGGAATTTGGTAATAACGTAACATTTTAAATACATTCTGCTGAAATGAACGAAATGACTCGAAAAAAGATTTGTTCATTTTGATGAACGAGATTCATCAAAGTCAGTAAAATTATCTGAACTTCCCACTACTAGTAAATACTGTAATTGCACCATTTTTTTTTTAAAGTATTCTGAATGAATACAATTTCTGCAAGATTTCAATGCTCACTAAGTCTGCATTTATTTTATCAAAAATACAGTTGAAAAAAAATACAATTGTGAGATATTATTACAATTTAAAATAACTGTTTTCTATGTGAATATATTTTAAAATGTAATTTATTCCTGTGATCAAAGCCAAATTTTCAGAATCATTACTCCAGTTTTCAGTGTCACATCCTTCAGAAATCATTCGAATATGCTGATTTTTGTGGAAACCATCCGTGACACTTTTTTTTTCAGGATTCTTTGATGATTAGAAAGTTCAAAAGTACAGCATTTATTTAATCTGTTGCAGCAATATAAAAGTCCTTACACTCACATTTGGTCAAGAAAAAATCTTACTGACCCCAAACTTTTGAATGGTTGTGTGTTATATTATGCTAGAGGTTGTTGTTGTTGCTGTTGGGCTCTTGAAATTCTGAAACAGACAGATTTTAGTTTTAGTTTTAGTTAGTTTTACCTTTATTGTCATTGCATGGTATACAACGAAATTTGAATTCTCTCATAGAAAACAAACTGTATTCATCCATATTACCCACATATACTAACACACATAAAAACAATAATTTAAAACAATAAAAACAATAAAAATAGCTTACAGTTTTTTCCAACTGCTTACACACAAAATCTTTTCATATCACACGATTTTTGAAACCTCTCACTCAAAGTGCAAAACTACATACTAAATCTCCAAAACCATAAGCTATTTCTCAGCCTTTGACTCAGTTTTCAATTGCATTAAACACTTTTTTCAAAACACTACACACAATTCTCTACCTAAAACACAAAAATCTAACAGGAAGTGACTTGCTTTCCTTTTCCAAACACAACCAATCAAAATGCTACACTTATTCACCAGGTCACACACACACTCCTCATATGTGCAAACACGAATTGCTTAACTGATCACTAACCAATCCCTGCTTTACTGTAGTATAGGCCTAAATAGGTCAAAGGTCAGATGATCTGTTTTGAAAAATGGATTCCTGGGACCCCCCCAAAAGTAGCATTTTGTTGTATGCTACTGTAAACAACAATAATGTTAGGCCTAATAAATATTTTCTGTTTCTACACTGCATTGGTGTTTACAGTGTACTTGTTACATCAGATTACTTTCACTGTAGAACATTGTATTGAAATGTAGATATAAACCATATGAAAGACCAAAGATCTTTAGATTTAGAACAACAGTGTTTACATGGTATATCCAAAAATGTACTATTATGAAAGAAGTGTTTGCCATTTGATGCAAATGTTTCATTCTGACTTGTGTTTATGGCATTTTGAATGCAGTGTTACATTTTGAAGGAGATGTGAGGCATTTTGCATTTTGTGTGTGCAGTTTGGGGAATTGTGTGTAGAGTTTTGAAAAAAGGAGACATAGTTTTGAAAACGTGTGTAAGCAGTTGGGAAAAAACTGTAATACTAATAACAATAACAATGCTTCTACTACTACTACTAATAATAATAATAATAACAATACAATTAAATGCACGCATAAACAGTATATACTGTATATATATATATAGCTTTTTACAGTTTTTTCCAATTGCTAACACACTAAAATGACATGCACAGCACAATTATTTAAACTGACACACAGAGAGCAAAACTTCTTCTCAAGTCTCTAAAAGTCTAAACACATTTTCTGCTTTACACACATTTTGCATTTCAAAATGGCACTTTTTAAATGCACTGAACACAGTTCTCTGCATAAGACACAACAATCTGACATAAAGTCACATGTTTGCCATTTCAAAACACTGCCATTCAAAATGACACTACATGAGCTAATTGGCCAATTACATGTGCCACCTGGCCAAACACCTCAATGGTTAATTATTAACACTTCAATCAGGATGTAAGCACTATGAAAAGACCACAGGTGAGAACCTTTTTTTTACAACAACAATGGAAGACATTGCAGAGAGAGGAAGAGGAAGAGGAAGAGGGAGGTTGAGAATAAGAGGGGGAGGAAGAGTGAGAGGTAGGGGTAGAGCAGGTAGAGGAGTTCATGGCCAAAGAAGACAAACACTTTCAAATGAAATCAGATCAACCTTAGTAGATCATGTCATCAACCATGGGCTGACAATGCGTGAGGCTGGACAGAGAGTGCAGCCAAACCTGAGCTGTTTTACTGTCGCCTCCTTTAGACTGGAGAACAGGTATGTAACCAAAATTTCATGTAGTACACATGTAGTATACCCCATATCATAGTGTATCAGTTGGGTGACACCTGTTTACTTAGTGTATGACATCAGCCATTCATGAACTGTACAAGTTTCCTGTACAATGTACTCTACTGTGGGGGAAAATATTTAGGCTGCATTGTCCAAGCCCTATATATATTTTTATTTTATTTTTTCTAAAGGACTGAGAGATGACAGCATGGTGGAGGAAGGGGCCAAATGTGCACCGGGGTACAGGAAGCTGCCATTGTAAACTTGGTTTTGGAAAATAATGAAATCAGATTACGAGAAATTCAAAGCCACATCATCCAAGACAACACCTTATTCAACAACATTCAACGAGTCAGTCTGTCCACATTGGCTCGCATTCTCAAGCAAAACCAAATCAGAATGAAACAACTTTGAACCTACCTTAAACCTTAAAACCTGCTAACAGACCAGACAGAGTGAACGTTTTGACCAGCAAACCTGCAATGTATACTTGCCTTTGACTTTGCATGTTCATATGTAGTATATGTCGCATGTAAATCCATACAACGTCCATGCAGCTGTTACTGAGATGAACGGAAATACTAACAAAGCTCTCTCCAGCTATATTACACCTATACTTGGCTAATGCAAACAACCTCTTTCTTTGAAGTGAAGCCATAACCTGTGACTCAGACGTTACTCTTGTTAGAGAAGATTATTATGGTTCAGTTGTAATCTAAATAAATAAATATGACAAAGAGTATCATGTCATGACTGTCAGTGATACTGGATGCACACAAAAAGAATCACAGATGTCTTGGCCAGAAATGCAAATGAGTTTTGCAGTGTGTGTGTGTGTGTGTGTGTGTGTGTGTGTAAACGAGCAGTCATCGCAGACAGCTTTGGCAGGTGAACCCAACTGCAGGTCTGCTGATGTGTCGTGGCATCAGCGTTTAGTTCTTAACCCCAGGCATTCAGGAAGCTGTCACAGTCAGACTGTGTGTGAATGTGTGTGTTGGCAGCTGTGTTTGTGTGTGACAGCCATTTAGCATCTTTTCCAAGGGTAGTCAGCACAGGTAGAGGTTCTTTAAATAAGAAAAACCCTTTTGTCTTTTGCACAGAGTAGTACAGTTGTCGCGAAGTAACCGTCAGAAGAAAAATAAAGAAGAACAATAAAGAAAACAACCAGATTTGTACATTTTCTGAAGAAAATTAAAGTGCTTTCTAATGCAAAGTTCCACGCTACAATGCTAGAGTGTTGCAGGCAGTTGTCAGGACGTTACTATGAGTTTCTTGAGTGTTTTCAGAATTTCACTCTTTGACTGTTAATGTATTCTGGGTGGTTTGGTTGTTTTTTGGGAATAGTTGCAAGCATTTATGTGTTATTCTGAGGTGTTGCTGTATTTTTATGAGGTGTATGTGGCTACTAGAGTTGTAAGGGCACTGCTAGTTGGCATTCTGTATGTGGCTACAGGGTTGCTACCAGTGGTTGCTATATATATGTACACAGATGCCTCATTAGTGGCCGTTCAATGGGCCGCTATACGTAAGCCATCCGCCATATTGGAATAGTCAAAGCACCGTGAACATTCGAGAGCAAGTTGATTGAGTGTCTGCAACTGAATTTAGATGCATGTACTGTTTATCTATATTTGAAATAGACTTCAGCAGAGAATTTTTTCTAAACTAACACAATACAACAAGACAAAGGTGTCGGATAACATGACATTAAAAAGTTACCATAGTAAAAGTAAAAACATTAAAAGTACCATGGTAGAATCATGTAATACTGAGTTAATACATATAACATGAACCAACATATTCTCACCTATGAAAGGTTATTCTATTCCTTCAGGAATTTAAATCTCGGTGGTTTCACAACCAGAAGCTGCTCAAAGTTGTGGCATCATTCTTACAGTGAGTGACCACACGCTGACCGTTCCTAGATGGCGGGTGCGTCAACGTGTTTTGAGCGGTTCAATATGGCATCTGCGCATATATCTATTGTTTTAGGTGGCTGGCAAGGTATTGCAGTGCATTTCTGAGGTGTTCTGAATGTTTTTAATGCTTTGCTATGTGGCTATTAGTGTATTCTGGATGGTTGCTAGATCATTTGCTTGTTTTGGTTAGTTGCGAGGGCATTTCTGTTTGCTTTTATCATGTAGCTACTAGATTTGCAAGGTCATCGCTAGGTTGATTTAGGTGGCTGGCTGCCAATGTATCTTAGTGATATTACTTATTAGTTGAGCTTGTTTCCATATTAGTTAATAGTAGTAGCTGAAGTGTTAATGTAGTCCTACTCATTAGTCCTGCATTACTTCCTGCACAGTTACTTATTAATGATGGACCATTATTCTAAAGTGTTACCCAAAAAGTTTCTAGATTTTTTTTAGCCTGTTTTATCGTCCCTCTGGCTTCAACTTAACTAGATGTCTGATTCCACTGATTTCTTTTATTTATATGAACGCTCTTTCTGTCTCTCTCGCTGTTACATTTCAGATCATCACATTCTTCAACAATGAGGTCTACACCCACGACAACCATGCCAGTCGCCTGTCCTTCGCGAGCGACTACCTGAACGGCGACGCCTCTCTCCTCATCAGTGATCTGCAGCTGACGGACTCTGGAGAATACCACTGTAAGGTCAAGACTGGCGGCAAATACCACTGGAGCCAAGTCAACCTCATTGTGCTGGGTAAGGCTCGTCTTCCTGGAATCAGCTCCCGACCATTTCCTCCATCAGTCAGCCTCACAGTGATTCAATTTGATCATCATTCAGATTACAAAATTTGGCCATCATTGACGTAATCTAGAAATATGATTGGTTGCATTTGCTGGCCAGTCACTCTCAACTCTGGTGGCTGGTTGTGTTTGCTTCGCTTTGGATGGTAAATCGAGAGGATGCTAATTTGAAATGGTGGGATGAGAGAACATTGATTGAGCTCTATCTCTTAAAAACAGAAGAGGCAGAATTAGGAGCTTATGTGATTTCAATTCTTCTAGCAAAACAGTTTACTGTCATCCCAAATGAGGTTCAGATGAGCTTCTCATGATTTGATATTTTGCTATGTCTGGTTTCCATTATTAGACCGCAGGGTTTCCAAGCCGTCATTCAAACGCAGTATCTCTGACACCACAGCGCTCAGCCAAGAGAAGAACTGGAAAGGAAGACGTTTCTTTTTATTTAGACTCATCTCTATCATGTGCTTTTGTTGCGTAGTTCCTATTTTCAAGGACTCGCAGCTTATGCCGAGCAGTTTGAAGTTGTATATCACGTCCTAATTTTATTTCCTAAATCATTTTATTACCAGATTAATACGCTAGCCACAGAGGGACAGGATATTGATGTAAAGTTGAAAGAATGAGAAAAAGAGAGATAAATGTGAGGATGAATTGATGTAAATCCGGCCTCCACCCTAGAGTTTCTCTCATGTATTAGCATATCACAGAAGATTAGCTCAATTCTGCCTTCCCATAATCCTCATTCTCCACCCCGTTTCTCTCGCTACTCTTCTTTTTTCTTTCCTCTCCGTCACTCTATAAACACATTACAGCGAGTTAGTGTTCACATAAGGATGTTATTTTCAGCCTTTATTTTGCCTTTATCGAAATTTGCAGTTGAGAGTGGACAGGAAATGACGCACACGCATTAATCATAATTTTTATTAATTGCTTGCAGCTACTGTGAATGATGGTCCCTCTAAGCTCTGCTTGTTTCCTGAGATTTCTTCAATCAGAGCTAAACGAATGGGCATTGTTTCAATTGGAGTCCATCCGCATGTTCATTGATTTTCAGTATGGAGCATAAGCTGTGAAAAATCTTTGTTCGCTGATTATTTTATGAGATGAGGACCGCATCCTGGAACAGTACGGTTATTTCAGGCACCAATTGGAATTGCAGGAGTAATGACCATATTGTTTCCAATCATACAGTCCACACAATCCATGGAATTTTATTTTACTGTCTTGTCTTCTTGTGAACTTGTGATCTCAACAGAACAAGACTAGATATATACCATTTTAAATTAGCTTTTATTTTTATATTATCTGTTTTCATTTAAATTTTAGTTAAAGTTTTAGCAATTTTTTTTTTTTTTTTTTTTTTTTTTTAATGGTTGTAATTTAAGTTAACTATAATAATCCCGATTCTGTAAAAATATTCACATATACAGTGAGACACAAAACAAGACTAATTTTTTGCATTTTTCTAATTTAATACAAAGTTATTAATGACAAATTATATTATCAGCATAACAACTTCAGTAACGAATGAACGTGAATTTCATATATTATTTATTTGTTGTTTTTGTCATAACTTTTCTTTGTTTAAATTTTTTTTATTTTTCTGTATTTCTCTAAGTTGATTTATTTATTTATTTTTCTAAAATAGATAATGTTTAAATTTTTAAAAGAATGCCATTGTAGAAAATGGCACTAACTCTGCACAAATGTATAGAGTGTTTGATAGCTGGATCGGTTCCTGCATCCGTCTGATGTGTTTGTGTGTTTATAGACTGGGTCAGGATAGGGCCAGAAAGGGCCACAGAGGTCTACAGGCTGTCTCCCAACAGTCATTCAGCCTCCAGACAGATCCCTCAGGACAGGCTCATCTCACTGACCCCAGAACAGTTTAGAGCAGTGCTGCGGTAAGCAGGAGACCAGTGGGACTGGTCTGAGGTCACTTGGTAACTGTTGTGAAGCAGTGTTGTGTTTGATTTGGCTTCAGTGTGCACTCAGATCTGCTGCGTTAGGTCATAGGGGAGATCAAACCAGTCAGTGCACAGAACAACAAATCCTGACCTTTGCCCAAATCCTGACCCTTGCCTCCCCAAATGTCACAGTTGAGATGGATTGCCTCTTAGATATTGATTTTCCTGCTAAAAAAGGCAGTGTGCTGAGTTTGCAAGTTTTAGTATCATATGTAGATTAAAAATACTGCTTCAAAGTGTCAAACAATATCGCTAGTTAGAACACATCTATACAGATTAATATATATATATAGACAGACATACAGAGAGAGAGAGAGAGAGAGAGAGAGAGAGAGAGCGGAGAGAGAGAGAGAGAGAGAGAGAGAGAGAGAGAGAGAGAGATCACTTATTACAAGAAAAATCTTTGTTTCATGTTTTGTGCTAAAAATTCACCATCCCTGATATAAAAGCACAACCATTTTTCTGGATGCCTGTCATTTAACCACTAGGTGGTGTGACCCAGTCACCTAGAATCTGAGCTGGTAACTGAAAGGTAGTTGGTTCAAACCCCACAGAGGTTGATACGTGAATCTGGGGCTTGTTTCTATAGTAAGCTGCTTTGGATAACAATATTAAATGACTGATTAGTTAACATTAACACACATTTGTGTTTCCTCGTCTACAGTGAAGCCCTCTAAACCCCGCTGCTGGATGGAGGGCCGGCTTCTGGAGGGCAGCGATGTGAAACTGAGCTGTAAGTCTTCAGACGGATCTGACCCCATTCAGTACAAATGGGAGAGAGTGCTGGATAAAGGCAAGAGTGTGGGAAAACTGCCTCCCCTCGCCCTCATCGGTGAGTCAAACACCCAAACGTCCCGCAAACCAGCATACCATACCATACTCTGGACAGAAAGAGGTTTGTACAGTTACTTGCTGCTAACTGTCTCAAATAATAGTCATAAATGTCTTTCAAAGATCTGTTGCCATGAACCTCACACACTTTGACAAATGCATCGCCTAGTTCTTCCACAGAAGTGCTGATTGTAGCAGATTAAACCTGTGAATGTTGGCTCTAGTGATATTAGCCCACAATATGCATGATAGGGTTGTGATATGATGATATACAATGTGAAATGTGTCAACCGGTAGAGATTTAGCTATAGCATACCTATATATTTACAACACAAGCAGAAAACTATAGCCTACACTGCAAACTGAATTCAACTGATTTGCAGTCACACATGCCTTCAAAATAGATTTACTTGTGTTCAAAAGTACTTTTTTTTTTTTACTTATTGCTATGTTTTTTGAAAGAAGTATCTTATGCTAAACAGTCAGACTACATTACAAAATACAGCAAATGATGTTTGACAGCCTTTAGCTGTTGTCAGAATTCGATCTCATTGGTTTCTGCTTGGGAAAACAAAACAACTTAGCGAAAGTGCAAGAACTACACAAATTCGAGTGTAATGTGGCTTTGCAGATGGGACGGAGTAATGCACTTTTTCAGAACAGTTTCTCCTGCTGACACCAGATCATCAGAGCCCCATATTGTTTTACAATCTATTTAGCCGTATGCAGTCAGTGCTGCAGGAGAGATGAACCGTGCCTTCGCCCGAGCTCTACAATTAGCCACCCTCATCAATGACCACCTGCTCACTCTAATAAGCTTTCCTTGGCCGATAAACATTCCACCACTCCTGAATTCACTGCAGATCGTGGATCACAAGAGGGATGAGGGGACAGGAATGGGGGGATGAAAGAGGAGGCATTGCATCCTGGATGTGTAAATGATCCAGGCGACTCAAATCACTCTGGCTGACAAACGCTCCTCGGTTGAAGATGCAAACGCGCTTCTCGGGTCTCAAGACACGAGCGCTTCCTCAAAGGCTACAGGGAAACATTTACTGTTCATCTCATCTGCTGGAGCTCCAGCAGAACCATGAATCACCCTGACACACACACACACTAATTCATTCACATAAACGCACACACTTTACAGGGTTTGCTCTCACTTCCCTCTCTGATTAAAACACTCTGTTTGATTGAAACCTGTAAAGTAGTGTAGTAAAGGAAGTCGTAAAAGACGGGTAACACTGCTAGCACTGTTTTGTAGGTTCAGGATGAGTCTGGAACTGGAGAGCTGCTCATACTATAATCCTGCTTCATCAGCATTGTGTCCTTGAGCAATGCACATAACACAATACACAAGAAAACTTGCAAAATATGACATAAACACCAATATCTAATTCTACTTGGGAAGTTGGGGAGACTGGTGGCACTTTTATCCCTTTAAAGTCACGATGTAACTGAAGTAGCGGCAGATTGTTTCTTTTGTATAGTGACACTCATCTGAATGAAATGGATTTAAAAAGAAAATAATGTCGGGTGTGGACTTGAGCATCAGTTGTAGATTGGATGGAGGCAGAACTGAATGTGTGGTCAATTGTAGGAAAGGGATGGGGTTTAAGTGGACTAAATGATAAGCATAATAATTTTTCACTGGAAGATTTTGATTAAAAATGACAAGGTCAAAAAATAAAATAAAATAAATAATCAAACATATGCATCGATGAATCATTCACTATATTTGTTCTTTTATAACATTTTCTTTTATTCATCTAATCTTTTGATGGATCTGTTATACTGTATGTGGCAAAAATAAATGTTACAATTAATAGATAATAATAAAGAAGATGATAATACTGAATTTAATACAAGAAGTCTGTTACAAATGTCTGTTTTTGTCTTTGTGGACATAGTGTACAACATTATAATTACGTAAAGTAAAATCAAGTAATAAAGTTAAATAATACAGTCTTACAGTTTTTTGTGTTTTTTTTACTTGTGTTAAAGATAAAATACGAAATAGTATCTAAATAGACATTTTTTTACATTTAATTATATTATATTATATTATATTATATTATATTATATTATATTATATTATATTATATTATATTATATTATATTCCTTTTTCTAAATAGAGAGAGGACATTATTTGCTGTTCATGTACTGAATAATTGTCATATACTCTGGCTGTGTAACTGAAGAAATTTACATTGTGCAATTGCCAACACGTCTGCCTAATTACCTGATAGACTGTAGTTGTACCTCAGCTTATATATGTACAGGTATATAAGTATGTTTTCCTGTTTTCAGATCTGAAGAACCCAGAGATCGTGACCTTGAGGAACTTGACGCAGGACAGCTCCGGGGTCTACAAGTGCACCGCCAGCAACGATGTAGGAGAGGAGAACTGTATCATCGAGGTCACAATGCAATGTGAGTTCTGCTCTGAGGTCAGCCTGTGCCCTGGGTGTAATTAATGCGGATGTTATGATACTCTGATCTCGGATCAGTCGGTGGTGAGGCTTTTAGCTGGAGCTACAGCCTCAGTGTGATGGATGGAGGCTGTTTCCACACTGCAGAGAGCTTGTATTTGTTTATTATGGGCATCATGGGTATGACAACATTGCTTTTATTGTTTTGACTCATGCAGTTTAAATCAATGTTTCCCAACCTTTTTTTTTTTTGCCACGGCACTGTTTTGATAAGTAAAAAATTCCACAGCACACCACTATATTAAAATATAATGAAATTTCACAAGCATGCATTGCTTCAAATGGCATATAAATCTAGATATTAGGCTATATTAAAAATACAAAGACATCTTACAGTATATGTCAAAAGATTAAAGCAAAGCTGATTTCTCATGTCATGAACACTTTAATATTTATAATATAATATTTTTTTAATAATATACTGTCAAATAAAATACTATTATCATTGGTATCACACCATTGTTTCCATTGGTTTGACAGATTAAATATTGGCTAGTTTTATTTATTTAGTTTGGTAGTTAGTTAGTTAATATTACTATCACACACACTCATATTTTGTTTCAATGTATTAGTAAAGGCATTGGATGCTTCCATTGATTTGATCAGATTAATGATAATTTCTATCACCTAACCATCCCCTACCCCTAAACCCAACCATCTCAAAAATGTGCAAAACACTAGATTTTAATTAAAAATACATGTTTTGGCCAATTTATAAGCCTCTTTTATTAATGAGGATCAGTGAAAAGTCCTCACTAGTCAGTTGTCATAATATTGCACTATATAGGGCATTTGGCCCTCACAAGTATAGCCAAACCTTCCCTCTCTCTCTCTCTCTCTCTCTCTCTCTCTCTCTCTTTTACTGAGCACTGGGAGCTATAGAAAGCCAGAGTGTGGCCATTTGTCATTGGTCTTGCTCAAATAGCCATCCTTCAGTGTTTGTGTGTAATGGTTTTGGAAGAAGCAGAAGAATTTAATGTTCACCAGAGGAGAAGATGGAGAGAGTTATATAAAGTCTTGACAACTGTCCTGCACTTAGGCCTTGTGCAAGTCTTTCACAACACAGGGAATAAAATGTGAAAGAGTCGTTTTACAGTTGTGGCTGGCAACGTTTAATTTGGGTCTGACTTATTCAGTTTTACTCACAAGATAGAACACTAATATCTCATGAGAACACTAATAAAGTGTAACTATCATATGGGCTCTCCTGCTAATATAATGTTTAAACAATGAACAAATAAAAAGCTCTTTGTTAAACAAAAATACGTGGTGCACTTAGTATTTATTTATGTTGTGCTGGCTAATATGGCAGTCACCTTAGACTGAAACACTGACACCCAGTGGCATGAATGTAGTGGCAAATCATGCAAAAGAGAAAATGTTCAGGTACCATTGGCATTGCAGAAATAGTAGTCAGACATGATTCATCTTTTAATTGAGCAAAATAACCAATTATAGGAAGGTTGCTGAGACAAAGGTACTAATATTTGTCTGGTCAATGTCACAGCGGTTGTTGCAGCAGGATCTATGTGCAGCAGTCTTTTATTAATCCAAAATTAAAGAATAACACAAAAACTCAGGATTCCCATAAATGTCAGATACCAAAAAGCAGGAGTGGAACAGCCAACAAATGTAGATAATAACAGACTACTGGAAACACAAACTGAGGGCTGTAAATACACCAAAGAAACACTAGGGGCTAAATAGTTAACAAGACCCAGGTGAGACACATGAGGGCAAATCAAAAACTATGGCAACAGAAGGGCATCAACAAAGAAACTAACACAAAGATAGAATGTATAAACTTTTTAATTAAATAACTTGATAATCAATTAAAACGGAATTGATACCTGTACGATATTACGCTGTAGCCACATTGGACCAGCGGTTTGGAAAATGGATGATTCAGCTGTAGGCGTCATCTCCTGGTCTGACATGGGAATTAATTTGGTGCGTGACTCTCACAGTGCATTATGGGTATTCTCTAGACTTTGAGCGTACATCTGTTGTACAGTTGTTATTGTGGTGCATTGTGGGATTCAATGAGTGCACTCGATAATGTCTACTATGGTTTCGGACACCACTACAAGCTGCCCCCTCAAATACTGCCCTATTTAAGTGTAGGGTGATTTAGGACACAGCCAAAGTCCAACTGAAGCAATATTATTAAGTTATTAAGTGCTAATAACTTATGTAATTTTCTTGGTTAATTGCAATATTTGTTTGTACAGCATTGCATGTCAAACAGATATTATTTGCTTCTTACTTTCAGATACAGATTTTGAAAGCCAAGTTGGTATACAAAAAATGTATGTCCATGAGCAATGGTGTAACAAAGTAAATGTAATATGTGATAAAATGTAAAATGGCTTGTAGACATTCAGCTGAAATTAGGTTTAGAATATAATGATTGCTCATTTTATGTTGTAGCAAATCATTTTATTGTTGATGTACATGTTGAGGGCTGTATGGATTTATTTTATTTTTTTCATTTTAGTATAAATTTAAACTGAGACACAAGTCATTTTACCACAGTTAATAAGTCGAATGATTCTCTGCTTTGCATCATGCCTATAAACACCCCTTTACCAGGGTAAAATTAGATTTATGTGTATGTAAATGTAACATATTTGAAAAAAAAATAATAATAATTCCACTCCAATTGTTTTCCTGATAGTATAATTTGTAATGATTCTTTTTTTTCTACTAATTTGAAACATTTTCACTGGTGTCCTCGGGCTTTTGCACCCTACTCTAAATAATTTTAGAATTCTTGTTGTCATCATATGAATGAGGAAAATGCGATATGATTCAATGACGTGTGACAATATGACAAAAATGTCCTCTGTGTGTTTAGATGTGCGAGGCATTGGTGTGGTGGCTGGCGCTGTGGTTGGCGTTTCATTCGGCGTTCTGCTCCTCATTCTCATCATCTGGCTGGTCTTCCGCAAGAAGGAGAAGAAGAAATATGAGGAGGAGGAGACACCTAATGAGATCAGGTGAGATCTCAGTATTGACTGTGTTTGTATAGTTCTCTTAATATTACCTATTTGAGTATGTTTAGGATGGAACATACACCTCATATTGTCTTCAGGTCAATCTTTATAATACATCAGACAGCTGTTACTGTATTTAGGCCAATAGTAGCAGAACTTTACTCTTTCTGCTCGCATGAATAATGCAGCCACAAACCACGGCTGTATCTCTGAATTATGCACACACAAACAAACATAAGCTCTGCATGGGAAACGTTCTTGTGCACATTCACACATGTCATGATCTCTCGCAATATTCAGTTTTGGAGTAGTATCCCAGTTTAACAAGTTTAGCCCTGATTTCACAGACAAGGCTTAAAGGTGCATTGTGTAATATTTAGGAGGATCTGTAGACAGAAATGCAATATACATAACTATGTTTTCAGTGGTGTATAAAGACCTTACATAATGAACTGTTATGTATTTATTACCTTAGAATGAGCCATTTCTATCTACATACACCGCGGGTCCCCTTACATTGAAATAGCCATTTTGCGCCACCGTGTTTCTACAGTGGCCCTAAACGGACAAACTACTACAGAGCACGCTTCGTCACTGTATTGTTCTTCGTGCAAAGAAGCTAGCTAAAGTCAGCGAATAAAACACTGGCACAATGATGAACAAGTAACAATAATATTCGCAAAAACATATCTTTTTTCTGAATAATAAAGTAAACATAATTTCTTAATTTATCTTTGTAAAGAAACCTCATTGCTTAACTGGCTACTCTCTGCTGTCTCAGACGACGACATCACTTCCTGTCGGCCACCGCAACCTCACCACTAGATACCGCTAAAAATCACACACTGCACCTTTAAACTAGTCCCAGACTAAAATCCATGCTGTTTTAACTGAATGAAACTTGCATTGACATACAGTGTCTTAAAATAAGTCATTTCATTGTCTCAAGACGCACACCAGATTATATTTAAGGCTCGTTTATAAAAGCTATTTAAATTTCCTAATTGAACTAAAGCCTAATCCTGTCTTAATCTAAGCCCTGTCTGTGAAACCAGGCCTAAATTTTGTAATACTGGAGGTTATCTTGTAGTAAGGAAGTTCCCTGCAAACATTAATTGCTGATGTCTACAACCTGCCAGGATTGTCATGATATCAAATGTATCTAGTTGATTCAATACAGCTGAAATGTATTTTATCAATTCCATTATATAAAAAAAACCCTAATAACTAATATGCTATTGAACTCTCTTCTTTATTTAAAAAATATGATGTAATAAATATATAAATAAAGTAAATAGCGCTTGAAGCTTTTCTGTCTATCAGGATCAAATATCTAAGTAAATATTCAAAAATGTCAAATAAAATGTAAATGTAAAACACTAATAATGATCCTATATAAAGACCAGCTTTTGTTTATTTGTTTATTAATATCTTATTTTTATAATTATTTTACATTTATTTAAAATGGCAGCACGTTTAGGCACAGCTGTTGCTCCAGGTTCAGACTACAATGGTTATACTTGAGCTTTATTTTTTTAATTTCTATTTTAATATTGACTATTTTTTCATTACTTTTGTAGAGAGGACGCAGAAGCTCCAAAAGCCAAGCTGGTGAAGCCCAACTCCCTCTCCTCGTCCCGCTCCGGCAGCTCCCGCTCCGGTGCTTCCTCTACACAGTCCATGGTGCACAACAGCGCTCTCCGAAGCCAACGTCCCCGGCCACCCGCGGTCGCCGCTCTCAAGGAGAACGGACAGCCCCACGGCTTCCCCCAGTCTCCCCCGGCCTACACGCAGGTCGTGCCCAAAACCCCAGAACCCCCTGCCACCCCGAAGTTCAGACCCCCAAATCCTCCGGTGGGCATGGCCATCCCGGCGGGAATCATGGTCCCAGCTCAAAGCAAGGCCTTTCAGACAGTGTAGAGAGTAAAGGAAACGCAGCCTGGTGCAGGCCTCTGTACAATACACCCACAGTGACTCTTCCAAAAGTTGCAACTACGATTGGAAAAAAACCTATAAAATAAAAACATAATTAAAGGATGTACGTAAAAAATAAACTCATATATCACAAATCTAAAAAGTTGAATGCATATTTACAAGGGAAAATACAAAGTGCTTGCCCCCTACTGAAGTATTAAAAGAAAACAAGACAGGAACTGAAGAACAAGAATGTTTTATTCTCATTCTTTGGTTCTCTCTGCTTCTTTTGATCTCATGGTGCAGTCTGACCCTTTTTTCACTTTATTTGTTTCCCTTTTTGAACTCTTGAAGGCAGTGGGGTGGAAAGATTTCCCCAAGTGCAGTTTATTTATTTATTGAATCAGAGAGGTCAAAGGACCATGGGCAGGCTGGGATGATGAAACACGAAGGGGAGGGGAAGGTCCAGCGAATGCCCATATGAAGAGAAATGGAGGATATTACCCGAGAACCTGTTGTTCCTGTTGATAGTGATGGGGGCGGCTCTGGGAATACGAACTGTCCATCTCATTTGCAAAGTTCTCATTCATTTTCTTTCCAGAATGCAATGCACACATTGACTGTGGCCCAGACTTCAAAATCAAAGGCAATTTTATTAATACCTTAACAATCTACTAACAAGAAGAAAACTTGAAGTGATTGGAAAACATGACCCCTCGATGGAAATTCCAGTGGATGACAGCATGTCATTGATGTAGTGGCATAGAGAGACTTCAATGGTTCAGTTAACGCAGAACACACTCTGGGGTCAATTCCCTAAATGGGTGCGCTATACCTTAATGTGCTATATTTCACAAAAACCACCCGCTGTCAAGTTTAACTGTATTTAAATGGTCGTTGTCATTCGTTGTTTTTTTTCCGCAAACCCAAAAACAAAAGTAAATTAGGCTGATTATTGTACCTTTTCACCAAAAATCTATGCTACTGTGTTTGCCTGCCACAAAGTTTTGCTATTACTGCCTACAGCAAGTAGACGGTAAAAGAAATGTATAGGAGATTTTGTGTAAGCAAATTTTCTTGCAAATGACACCAAATGATGATTAAATGGCGGAAAAAAGAGCATTTTATCCCAAAGTGTCATGCAGTCGAGCGTACTTTAATCACCATTTCAGGTGCCTAGAGTTGCTGTATGTACATTCCCAGTTAGGTACGCCAGATTGCAGTAGTCTGCTGTATCCTTCACAACCTACCACTCAGAACTGATCTGCGTAATTACAGCGTGCAACTGTTATGTGATTTGCATAACTTGATTAGTGAATTGGGTGTTAAAACAACGTGGGTGCAATTGATTCTGTGTGTCAACTAGGTGTACGTGATCTCACCAAGTAGAACATGTTCCTGGATCAACGTCCTTGTTGATGTTGGAACAACATTCCAATCAGCCAATCAGATTTGGGGGAAGTTTACAGTTTATGTCAAGTTTTGGCTTACAACAAGGGTTTGGGTCTTCTACACCATTCTTATACCTAAAATCAGAGGGAAATGATAGGTGAACAAGTTATGGGTATGGTTAGGGTTAGGTTAAGGGGTAGGGTTAGGATTATGTTAGGGGTTAGGATTATGTTTTTGGGCAGGAATGTTGTTCCAGTATCAACAAACTTGTTGATCCAGCAACACGTCTTACTTGGCAAAATCATTATGTTGATCCTGGACCAACATTCCAATCAATCAGATTTGAGGGACAATTTTATAGTTTGTCAAGTTTAGGCTTACAACCAGGGTTAGGTGCTTCTACATCAGTGTTATTCACCCATCATTTCCCTTTGATTTAGAGATAATTTATGGGTAGGGTTAGGTTTAGGGGTAGAGATATGGTCAGGACGAAAATTCTGAACAGGAATGTTGTTCCAGGATTATTGTTAGGCTTAGGGTTAGGGTTAGATTAGGTTCCTGTTGATCCAGGAACATGTCTTACTTGGCAAAATCATGGCGACTAAGTACCACATGTTCCTGGATCAACATCTTTGTTGATCCTGGAACAACTTTCCAATCAACCAATCAGATTTGAGGGACAAGTTTAGAGTTTATGTCAAGTTTAGGCTTAGAACCAGGGTGAGGTGCTTCAACATCAGTGTTATTCACCTATAATTTCCCTCTGATTTTAGGGAAAAGTTATGGGTAGGGATAGGGTAAGGACTACATTTTGGGACAGGAATGTTATTCCAGGAACATGTCTTACTTGGCAAAATCATGGTGACTATGTCAACTACACTGCACTGTTACACGCTGATATGAATTTTTGCAACTGTGTATATACATGGAGTGTACGTACCTGACAGAAAGTCTGCAGTCTGGTTTCAGATGTCATCCTCACCGCTTCAAGGACAATTTCAGTTTGTATTACATACCGACCGCTGTATATTCGATACAGCTCTATTTCCAATGATACTGAAACCAAAATCTGTCACGAATACTATGAATGTGTATAAATCAATGATAGTTTTGGTTTTTATTTATTTTTTCCTTCTTTTCTAGAATACCCAGTGGTACTATATAATAGCATTTGAGGCACAAGTAACTTTTTACTATAATCTCACAGTACTGTGGACTTCAAGTAAATGAAAGGGAATGCCATAACAGGGAGTTATGTACAGAGTGTGTGTGAAATTCGTGTGTGTGCGCATTTGCGGTACTCTCCTTCTAGTTCGTGTTATGCACCACAGTACCGTCCGAGGAATCTCCTAGGACCCTCTAACAACAGTCTCGAGATGGCTGCCTT
Source organism: Abramis brama (assembly GCF_963993115.1). NCBI lineage: Eukaryota > Metazoa > Chordata > Actinopteri > Cypriniformes > Leuciscidae > Abramis > Abramis brama. Next base: position 4,530,756 of record NC_139971.1, read on the forward strand.
TTTGTGCCAGCCGTCCCACAGCTTCCTCCGCCGAGCGCTGTCAAACCCCTCTCCATTAGCGGTGTTGTCTAAGCCCCTGGGAAGACCTTGCCTGGTTCATTTGTGAAATTTGAAATGGACAAGTTGCCTGTTTTGTGTGCCTTCACAGAGAATTCTTCCCCTGAGATTGCTTTTGTCCTTCGCAATGTACCAGACAAAAAAAGGAAGCCATGTGTAAAACGGCTCCAGTCAGTGGAGGAAGAGCATTTTGACACAAAGAGGCAGTCCAAACACACACGAATAATGTACACTCTGTAGTCATGATGCTGTTTTATATTGTACATACAGATAAATATACGCACACAATATTCTTTAAGTTATCTGTTGAAGATTGGGGTTATAGGTCATAATAAAGATGTAGATGAGGTATTATGCATTTTCAGAGAGTAATAATTGGTCATTGTAGCCCCTGACCCGCTAAGCTCCCTTTAATAAGTAAAATCATTTCCTTCTTAATGGCTACTTGTATATCTGCCATTGATGGACTTTGAGAATATATCTAAGACAGGTAAAGCCATAAGACGTGAGCGAGCATACAACACAATTACCCAACACTCCGTCCTCATACGCCCGTGTCAATGTTCTCGGGCCACTTTCGTTTTCACAAGTGTATGTGCCAAGCAGAATAACCTTCATCATTCTTATTGGGTTGCAGTTGCATTTGAGTCAGTAATGTAGCCGAGTGCTGCCTATGCCAATTCACCGCCTTCCTGTTACCTTCCCCAAACAATTGTGTTTGATACACACCTAAACACTTCTTCCCAAGTGTACACAGTCTAACACGACCTCATAAATAGAGACGCACTCGAGACGTGCTCTCCAGAGCCACATTCTCCACAAGGCGGTGTAGGCGGTGTTGCTGGATGAACTGTTGTCAGTAAGTGTGATGGATGGGCTGTCATGCAGTGTGAGGAGTGAATGATGGGAATTGGAAGGAAAACACATGCAGAGTTCTGTGGGTCCAAACCCTACAGAGGCTCTACACTACCCTTTCCTTCAAACAGAGGCCAAGACGAAACCCATCCAATTTGGGCCTTCACAATATGGAGGTTTTTGTAGGCAGTAACTCTCCTTGTCTAAAATATTTGCTCTGTTCCAAAACCTGGCGAGCTGCCTTGCTGTCTACTGCCTATATAGGTAGCTGGCTCAAACGTTATCATCTTATTAGAGTGCAACAGTGGGAAACAATGCTTCCCTGCCATTGATGGAATTTTACGGCTTTCCGTGTTTTCATGTTATATGGTAGGGGCGCTATTACTAAAAACTACAGAACCTTCTGATCAAAACACAGGCAAAAAAGGAGCTGAAACAAGCGATAAGCGATTTTCTTAGCTTTTTGGTCAAAATGTTGTTTTTTTTACATTCAAGTGTTGATATAAAAATGCATGAAGATAAAATAAAATGATCCGTATACTTTCGAATCGCTCTCGCTGTACATTGATGTTATACACAAATCGGTCTGTATAATCGGCTGCTTCAAGTCGAACACACCTTTTGTTTGGTGCAATTTGCTTGTAGCGATTCTCTGACTGGTGGAGCTTTCTTTACAGAATCATGGGTAATGTAGTTTTTCAAGACAAATTCCCCTGTTAAAGGTATAGATCAATCAAAAAAGAAAAATCTGTCATCATTCACTTAACGTTCCAAACTGTATGACTTTCTTTCTTGTGTGGGACATAAAGGAACATATTTTGATTCATGTCAGAAACCAAATGCCTTGGTTCCCATTGACTTCAATTGTATTGATAAAATAATAAAAACAACAGCCATTTCTCACAGAAAGTCATGCAGGTTTGGAACAACATGAAAGTGAGTAAATGATGACAGAATTTGAATTTTTGGGTGAACTATCCCTTGATTATATATATAAAAATAAAAAAAATCATTAAATTTGAATTTCCCTTTGGAGAAAATGAATGGGATTTTTACTTCCAGAACCCAACTGTTGCAACCTCACATGTAACAGTAACATGTGACTCATGTGTAACAGTCTAGAGAGGAAACAAGTAATTTACAATGTTTTGATTTCAATAGAGTTTGGCGTTAGCATTTTGCTAAGCTAAAAACACAATACTCTTAGATAGCACACACAAATAGTTTTTAATTAGAACTTTTTATCGATACATTTTTGGTATTAAATTAATTACTAATAGTCATTTTTCACTCTTTGTCTGCCATCTTGGATGGAATTTTTCACTCTAGTTCTTGCAATGCATCAAGCAAGGTGATTGCAATATAAGTATACACGAAATGCTGCCTTGCTGTCTACTGCCTACATAGGTAACGGGCCTTTAAAGCAGCATCCTAACTGAAACTGAAGCTCAGTTAGAAGTTAGATTTAAGTTATTAATCAATATATTTCTTAATGAAATGCATTATAAGGATTCAGGTCATGTTGCCTTAGAATTGGTCCAAAAAAGGGTATCTCAGAACCTTTGGAACAGCCTTAAATGCTTTAAAATGCTGCCTACATGGGTAGCTCTCTAGGTTTTGGAACAGAGCCATTGTTTTATGTTCATTTTGGTCCTTTTTTTTTTTTTACAGCACCAAAACTAGCCAAGATCAGACCACAATATTACCGGGAAACCTGATGGAAAGCTGCCTTCCAGCAGTTCCGTTCCTATGTTTTGGCACTTAAGGTTATTTTTATTCCTTTATGGGCCCTCCTGAGGGCCTCCTCTCCTCCCAACAAGAAGAACCAGTCTATTTCCTCAGACAATTAATCTTTAGTGGCTTTTATTTCAACACTGCTAAATGTGGTATTTAGAAACCATCTAAGAGCCGCCAATGCATTCTAGTGTTGCTCACATTGCATGAGGGCATTCAGTTTTGAATGGGAGCTCCGGCCAGGAAAACTGTCGAGGTCCATCTGTGAAGTGTTTTTTGACATAACACTCTTATTTAAAAGACGTACTTGACTATCTATGTAGCCTGATCATTGTTACCCAACATGGTTGTTATTAAAATAATGTTGGATGTCTAAAAAAGGCTCCTTCGACTCCTCTTAGAAACTGTAGCAGTATGTGTTACTATGAGGGGTGGAAAAAGGGAATTATTTTCCATTGGAAAAGCAAAGGGATTGCATGTTATGGCCTACAGGTCAGATATTTGGGAATGCTTTGCTTCTGTGTTCATACCTGTATTCGGCTGAATATGTAAGTGTAAATATGACCAACATCTTCTCTGTGAGTTTGTCTCCTTCCTTTCTTTCTTTCTTTCTTTCTTTCTTTCTTTCTTTCTTTCTTTCTTTCTTTCTTTCTTTCTTTCTTGTCCACTTTGCTTTTTTTAACATCTACTGTCCTTTCCTTTGTTATCTTGGGCGTTTTTTGTTATCATTTTATCGTTGTAAATGTGGGAACTTGGGCCTGTATTTGCCCGAGAGTCCCTGTCTGCTGAGAATGAAGGGAAAAATGCTCATGATCTTTTTTTCTCTTTGTGCTTGCACACCTTTTGAGTTTTGTAAACCAGTTTGTTCATTTTGAAGAAGATCCATTCTTGTAAATATGTCCCTCTACAAGTAAAAAAATGTATATTTTTACGGACTCTGAGTTATTAATACTTCATTTGCAAATAAAATATTCAATGACATATTCAATTTGGCAGCCCGTTATTTGATTAGTCCAAACAACATGCATTTGTTTAAACAAATATGAAGAGAGAGAGAGAATATGTGTGATGGAATTTACCTTTATCATAAGCAATCATGTGGAAATGATGCTGGAAACAAAAGAGGCATAATTCAAATATTATTCAAAAATATTATAATTTGATTTGAGCTATTATGTAGGCAAAGTGAAATGAGTGAAACAGTTGATGTCATTAGACACTGATAATGTTCCCACACTCCATTTTCATGCATCCTTGATTCAGCAAATTATCATTTAAATGAAGATGACATTTGCATTGTTGTTGTGACTTTTCCTGCACCGAATTTTTTGATGTGGAACTTTTTACATCAGCTAAAGGCCTTGATTTGCTTGTTAATGTGTACAGTAGTGGCCAAAAGTGATGTCCAGCCAATGAAAATCTTCACCCTTTATTGAAATATTATTAAGGATTTGTTCAATATTTTTCTAAGCATATTTCATTTTTCATAATGAAATGAAACAAATTGTGTGGATATCATTTTTGGCCATGCAATCACACAAAGAAATTATGAACACATGAAAAAACAAGAGAGAATTTTGTTAGATAAATACCTTATCCACGTTTAGTTTTGTTCTTTCCTCATATTTCAAATATTTAAAAACTATCGAATATTTTCCTCGTATTTTGATGGTTCAGTCAAACCTGAGGGTCAAATATCCTCTCCTGACATCACTTTTGGCCACTACTGTATGTGATTAAAAAAGTACATTCTATATAGTATGAATGTGTGTAATGAAATCTGATCATGTTGTCATTGTCATGTGATTTACGGCATCATTCGAGTCGCTTGACTGGGATTCACAATTCTCCTGTGGCCTCATGGGATAGTAAAGTGTCCATCAGATGAACACTTCAAAATCTCTGCGGAAGTAGTAGTTCATCTAGGTACTTTTCACCCATACTGTTTTATGGATATAGATATACTACTCTTCTCATGTATAAGCTATTAAAATGACCTTTGGTCACTATATAGCCTACAGTTAGCTCAGTTGGTACATTTGTTGTAAAACTCTGCTCCCTAGTGTTTGAAATGTCAAAGTGGGTCCAAATTTACAGATAATGCCCATTTTGACAAAAATCTTTTTCTTTTTTTTCAACAAAAATGCCAAACAATAAACCAACCAACAGATATTTAAGATAATTAATAAACCATTGTGTATCTATTGTGGAGGCTGACTTGCATAACTGCATCTCAAATAATTTATAATTCTAGGATGTTTTCCCAGTTCTATGGGATCATGTACTGCAGGCTATGAGTACTGATGATGAACAACATTCACATAAATCATCCTTTTAATACGTTTTGTTGTGCTTAAGCCTCTATATACAGTATATACAGGAAGTGTGCAAAAATACACACAGGCGATGTGAATATGAATGACAAACAAAATATAAAGAACATATATAACATATATATATAGTAAATATATATATAAGTAAATATATATATATATATGTAAGAAACAGCAAAGCTCCTTTCAGTTCGTCTGTTCTAGCACAGAGAAAAAACAAAAACATCAAACTAAGACATTCTCATGTAAACCATGTAAGAATTATGAAGCATTATATTGAAACAACTATACACTGTATTTAGCCCTATTCGCACGGGATTAGTATTACCTAGGGACCTCCGGTAATTTGTAATAATCGCAGAGGTCGTCTGTGATTTTTATCCCGTGCGAATCTGCCATGTCTGTAAAAATGTCTGTAAAAATTCCCCCGAAAATTACCTACCGTATTTTGGCCAACACAGGGGTCCTCTGATAATACCAGTCCCGTGCGAATCCCCATGTCTGTGATTTGGGCTGTTTTTCTGTGAGCCTATCGTTTTCTAAAGAACGTAATAACCATTATGGGCCGTTTAACAGTCCATTTTACGTCTGTATTAAAACTATATTAACAATAAAATCTCTCGATATGATCTACTCCAATCCGATTATAGTTTTTCTCCAATAAAAACTATGAAGTGCTGCAAAAGAGAAAACAAACTACAGTAAAGACGTGATCAGGAAGCTCAACTCGGACCGTTGTCATGGAAACGTCAAATTAAGTATTTTGGCGCAACATGGAAGCTCTTTTGGAAAGTTTGGACGCTTTTTGTGGTAGTGTAACTTAGTAACGTTAGTCTGTATCGTGGAGCATTTCTTTGTCTCACACGGCCTCTATAAAGACGTCCATCCTGTAAGTAGGCTATCTCAAGAAATCAAAGTGTGAAAGAGTAAAAATGATATAAAATGAAATAAACCAAATAAAATGAATAGAAAAACAAGCCTATCGCGACTTTTCGGTATTCATAATACCTTCTTCAGGCAGGCTTGTTGTAAATATGGACAAAGAATAAAAGAAAAAGAAGATATATTATATATTTATACAATACTATGATATTCTATAATATATTTCTCTAATAAATTGGTTTTAAATAAGTTCTTTTTTTTGAATTGCAACACTGCAGCGCGATCTTCGTTACAGCACGTTCAGCTAGTGAAGTGTGAATGGGTGGGCGCACACTGTAAAGTCCGTAAACTCGAGGGAATTACGAACATTTATTTGCCCGTGTGAATGAGCCACCAAAAACACAGACGTCAGGGGGTAATTTCCTAATTACAGAGGTCCAGGGGTAATACTAATCCCGTGCGAATAGGGCTTTTGTCTCCTTTCTGTTTGTCATTCATGTTCACATAGCCTGTATGTATTTTTGCACACTTCCTTCTTTCAATCTCATTTCTCTTGTCTCTTGTGACACTTCGGATGATGAAGATCACATTTTGTGACCCAAATTAAAACACATTTCACTGTCTGTAGAGCCGCCTAATTATGCAACAGCTATAAAGTCAAATGGAGAAGTTAATGGGATGTTATATTTAACAGCCTTTCTGCATGATCTTCCTTTTAAAAACCTACACACCAACAAAGCTCTGAGACGACGCTCTGCCGGCTCACTTCTCAGATGCGTGCGTTTGTGGCTTCTCGAGTGTAAATGAATGCAACTCTGTCAGGTGAGGGAAATACAGTTGCTCATTGGGTCGTCTTCTTTTAAGTCTTACGTTTCTAAAGATTAATGGCTCAGTTAGAGTGAGCAGTCACTAGAGACCTGTGGCCCATTTGTGGAAAGTACATTGAAATTGTCACCCTAATTATACTTTTTGAGGTTAGTGACTGATGGGAGAGGAAAGGATGTGGAAGGAAATCTGCATTACAGAAAACTTTGCAAAAAAAAGTTTCTACAAAATTTTGATTACTATATTATATCTAGATGTGTCAAGCGGCACAACCATCATATAAAACGTTTTTTTAAATAGTAAAATAATAATAATAATTTAAGTAAAATAAATAATAATTCCTGAAACCTTGAATACATGAGTGTTCAAAAAAATATAATGAAACAAATATCATCAAGTTCATTGTTTTATCATTTGACAACATGCAATAATAAAGTTTTAAAGACTTCCAATCTTGCTTTTTGGTATAGATTCCCTGTCTTACATAGAAAATGTGCAAAACGTGTCATAAAAAAAAACAAGATTTACAGGCTATGACTTCCTTTTGCATGGTTTTCGTGTCAAATGACAACTCATGCTCCTAATGTTTAATCCCTAATGTTTAAAAAACTATTTACATTTGCGGAATAAAATGCAATGCAATTTGGGAATAAATGCAATGCCTAATGTAGAAATTACTTAAACACTTTAATTAGGATTCTAGAAATTATTTGACAAATATCTGCATATGCAGGAAGACTACTGAATATTTTGTATCTATTTTTGTGAAAAAGAAAGCCTGCAAGCTTTAAAAGGATAATTTTGTCATTTTAGTTGTACACTATGCATACCTTAAAGTTAAAATTTGTTTAGAATTTTTTTAATTAATTTTTCAAGATTTGCTTTCATGACTTTTCTTTTCTTTTTCTTCTTATTTTTCGTATAAAAAATATACATTTATAATGCAAAAGTGTAAATAAATAAATAATAGGCCTACATTAAAAAGTCGAAATAAATAAAAAGCAAGGCACACAATTAGGAAATAAAATATAATGAAAAAAGAAGCGTCTCTGTTTCATTAATTTTCCAATAAATTAAAGTCTCTTATCATCCCAGCAAATTTCCAGGACTGTTTTCACCTCATTTTTGTTTCGTTTACGTAAACTAGGCTATTTAAAAAAAAATCAATTTTTTTTTTTCTTCATACACTTTCTTTTACGCAACGGATTTACCCAGAAACAGTATTAGTGTTTTTGTGTCATCCAACAACATTCCAACTAATACAATACGGTTTCTAGACAAATGGCCTTTGATTTCACAGCCTTGAAGTTCGCTGCACCTGATGCAGACGCGCATGCGCATGACTCTCCTTTAATTTTCCCGGTAATCCCGAGAGCGGCGGATTGCTCTCCTATTAACGTCGATGAAGAAGACCTGATGAAGGAGTCAGCATCACACTTCCGTTTCATCACTTACTGTCCCGCCATGCACGGAAAATATGTGTTGTTTCCTCTGCAGCGCGAGCTCTAATCTACAGGTCTGAATGACAGCTGCACTACCCGAAACTAACCCTGTTTTCTGCTCACTTTATCCCTGAACTGAGGACTTAAGGAGAGACTGGCACGGAACGACTGGTGTTTGGGATAGATGGCGTTTGGACACCTTATACCGCAGCTGAGGCTGGAGGAGGACAGTTTGCTGAAGAACACTCTGAGACCCTTCACACATGTGCAGAAACACGGCAGCTCACCTGGGAAGAGCAGAAAACAGCACAGGTAAGACACAAGGTACACTCGCACTGCTGCAGGATTGTCATATAACGTCCGGATACCCAGAACAACATGTTTTACATCACTTCAGCGAATATAACTTAATATTAAATCAAAATAACAAGTAAATAACATCAAATAACATTATTGTAAGTGATGATAATAATAATATTAGCTTTATTACTCCCCTGCTCAGGCCTGCAAATGATGGTAGTCAATAAACCAGTATTCTGGAGAACAGTTTATATTCTTGTTCCGTGTGCACCTCGAGAATGTGCTCAGATTAGGAAAAGCTGTCTGAAAATTTCATCACATTTCTTGAAAGTCTTCCCAGCAGAGACATGTCCGACAAGAAAATCAATTTGCCCTGATAATCTCATCTTGTCTGTGTTGGGGATCACAAATTACACTTTGAGCCGTGCCATTGATCCGGAAGAGCAGCACTCATGTGAGACACGCTTAAAAAAGCATTTTAGAGACTTGCACCCTATGGTATCGATGCTTCGAGAGACTGTAACATTAGATGTGATCATCCATTCCAATTTAATAGAGCACAGCTTTTAGGCCTCTTTAGGACATTTTATATGTTTGCCCACAGAAAAGCAATAACTAGGACTCAATCTGCTCTTTCAGGGTCTAATGGCAATTTCATACTGTTTATCTAAAGTTTTTCCATGGGTCTTGTGCTTCAAAATACAGTATATGGACTGTAAAAGCAAAGGTCACCTCATAGATTTTTATACTGGTGAACAAAGCCATTGTGACAGCAAAATCACTGGACTTAAAGGGATAGTTCACGCAAACATGAAAATTCTGTCATCATTTACTCATCCTCATGTCAATCCAAACCTGTATGACTTTATTTCTTCTCTGGAACACTAAAAAGATATTTTGAAGTATGTTTGAAGTGTTTTTTTACTCGATACTCGATAATGTCGTCTTCCACATCTTTAAAACAACAACTACGATATTATTGTAGATGTTACATATCGCACACCCCTAGAAGAGAGTCTACATTAATACACCCTTGCACATTAATAAGCTACACAATGATTTTATTTGTAATTGTTATATACATTACTTATAGTTATTGACTGATCTTTAGTGCCGGCCTGCCTGGTTTCATGCCAACGTTTGCAGGCACAGCACTTTGTGGATTAATGCAGTTTTGAAAATGGGGTTAACAAACACAGAACAGTACTTTGCTGTTTTTGATTTAACTATCTAATTACTTAAGGCCAAAGTGCTTCCATTGTAAGTTTTGTTTGCTGCCCATGCAATCTCTCTCTCTCTATCTATCTATCTATCTATCTATCTATCTATCTATCTATCTATCTATCTATCTATCTATCTCTCTATCTCTCTCACACACACTCACTCACTCACTCACTCACTCACTCACTCTCTGCTTTAGGCCTTTTCTTTAATCTTTTGTAGTAATATGGTGGTCGTACTTATCACTAACTGTACTTTGTACAGTTTGAAAAAAAAAAAAAAAACAGATCCTCAAAAACCACAAAACATCTCACATCTTTTCCAGAGCAGGAAGCCAATAGTAAAACAAGAAAGATTTGAAGAAATATTCTTTTGTATTTTTATCATTGAAATTTAAAGTCAGCATGAAATGGAAGTTGTCATAATCTTTTCTCCTGATGTATATCCGAGTGAAACGGTTTCTCGAACAAGAATAAATGTAGGGAGGGGCTTGATTTTGACTGTGGGGAATTGACTGGATGGTTGTGGTTTGCTATTGGTGGATCTTATGTGAGTGACAGGTTGCCCCGCCCTCACACCTGTAAACACATCATCTGAAGCCGCGTTTCCATTACCCTTCAAATTGCGCAAATTGAAAATACGCCCAATGGAAACACGTCAATTTCACAAAAACTCCCATTTCTCGCAAAAAAGTTTTTACGCTCGCATGAGGTGGTTTGTTTTTCAGGCTATTCGAAAAAGAAATATTTCGCAAAACTGCAATGGAAACAGTTTTTGCGCATTTACAGGTCACCTGACGTAGATGACGTGGTGTGTCTGGACAGAATACGAGACAGAGTTCTTTATTAAATTCATAAAAGACAGAAGAATTACAGGAATAATGGATTCTAAACCTCAAAGAAATGCCACAATCAAGACCTCGAAGCAGAAATGAGGGAGAAACACCCAGAAACACCTCATACGAGCCGCTCACAAGTAGCCTATAAGGGTCTTTCCTTACCATTAATGCTTGGAATGACTTATCGCGAGAGGAAAAAATTTAATTTTAGTCGCATAACATCGGTTAATGGAAACGCCGTCATTTCGCAATAGTTTTTTGTCGATATTTAGAAAAAATCGCAAGAGTTTTGCGCAAATCTGTAATGGAAACGCGCCTAGAGAAGAGAAGAGATGCTGCAAGAGGGAGGGGAAGTTATTTTGATTCAAAATTACGAGGCACACAGATATATATATGTGCACAGATAAATAATTTATTATAAATACTGCAATATTTAGTTTTGTTTGGTTCTACATCTGACTCATATTATACATATCCATAAAATGTGCATTTTTGGATTCAGTCACTTTAAATGTTCATAGTGCATTGCACCGTGACCGGTCCGCTGCTAGCTTGGTCTTGAACGGAAGCTTTTTTGTATTTATTCTCAGCCCTTGATGTCCTGCCATTTGACTTTTCTCTGTGGCTTGAAAGCTGTGGCTCATTGTATGTTCCACTTTGCACACCTGCTGTTCCAATCCATCATGCTGGACTGCTGTCTGTCTCTCTCGGACTTTGTTTTTTTCCACCCGCACAAGACTCTCAATGGGATTTCTTGCTTTTGAGGTTCCAAAAATGAAAGAAAATCAAAGGCTGAGCTGAAGGGCAGACACTTGCAGGTCTTTGATGGGTTATAATGAAGTAACATTGTAGAGTCATATCCAGAATCTTTTTTGCCATGCAGATTGCCTCAGATGCTGACATATCATTAAAACGCTATATTACTACTTCTACTTCATATATCCATAATCATGCATTTCATACATTAGAGGGATTGTGTAGCCAAAAATGAAAATTCTGTTATCATGTACTCATCCTCATGACGTCAAACTCTGTTTGACCTTCTTTTATGACCTGCGGGTGAAATCCAGCCATTACAATAGAAATCCAATTACGTGTGAGAGCGGAATATTTCCCAGCTCAGATTTCGCAACTGGTTCAAGTTGGACATGTGTATTTATTTACTGTGTTGACCAACAGAAAGCTGCTTGTTTGAAAGTGTCATCTGTGTGAGCTGTGCTTTCGCTACGCTGTTTTGACAGTAGATCTTCTTTGCCTGTGAAATTTCACACTTCTAGATGTCTAGCAGAATGTTGATGCAGCTCTTTTCCATACAACAGAGAGGCTGTCAAGCTCAAAATGGAAAAATAACACCATAAAAGTTGTTTATACGTCTTCTGAAGCCATACCGTAGCTTTGTGTGAGGAACAGTCTTTTGAAAAGGTGAAATACTTTTAATATAAAGTTTCTCAGGTTATTTCTTATAGGCCAATTTAAGTCATTGTTTAATAAATGCATAATAATGGCGTAGCTTTCATACAGTATGTCATGTGACATGATAACCAGTGGGATTTGTCATCTTCACATAGCATATTTCAAAAGGTAAATTATGACAATTTTAATTTTTTTGGGCAGCACTCTGTGTGTTTTCATATGTCCATCTTGCCTATTCCCACCTTAATGGAAATTGTTGTTAGTGTTGTAAGATATCAGATTCAGTTATTCCAAAATCAGTGCTGCTATAATTATGTAGTTTTGGTTGTATGATTTGTTGGTTGCAGCATTATACTTTCTGAATCCCTAATAATGATACATAATTCCTGTCATCTGCTGCAGGGCTCTGTAATTATCCACTCTAAGTCTCAGTTCGAGATTACAGTGCCGAATGAATGTGTTTGTGTGAAATTTGGGAGTTGAAGGAGAGTGTTTAGGTGGTCCTGTATAGCATCAGGGCCTTGAATAAAATGCTGGCGGCCGGTTGAGAGAAACCAAGATGAGTGTGACTTTCCACTAAGGATAGTACAGATATTGTACAGGCACTTCTTAATTTGTATCAGGATGTAAATTCCATGTGAACAAGTATAGCTAGACTTGTACAGAAATAGATTTCTTAGCTGAGGGCTGAGGACTTTGAAGGGCACCTTTCTTCAAGCACAGAGAAGAGAGATAAGAGACTAATAACTCCCTCCTCATGCTTAATAAAAGAAGCCTGTCCCTAGATCTTTTCAAATCCCGTAACCAATATTGTTAAGCCTCTTTGCCATCGCGATTCCCGCAATAGAGAAGAGAATTCTTCAGAGACACTTTAGCTCATCAGTACCCTTAGTTTATTCTCATTTCTATTCCAGATCCTTCTGAGCCTGAAACGCCTCCTCTACTCTTCACTCATACTAAGTTGTTTTGCTTTATTGGGACATTTTGTATTTGATTTGTTCTGCCTCACAGTAACTGGTTTTAATTGTAAAGAAAAAGCTCTAGGCGAACCTTATGAAGAGAGCGTTCATTACTGAGTTACTGATTTGCTGGTCTCAGATGGCTTGCCCACAGTCTATTCTTGTTTAACTGGTGCATTTTGCACATACAAATGTCTAGCGCTAGCAGAAAGGACCAATTCCAATTTGATTGGCTGGCCTAGAAATAAAGCATGGTTTTGAGGTATTGATTTGGTGTAATGAACACTTTTGAATATGAAGTAGTAACTGGATTTGCCAACTTTTCCAGGCTAGTTGAACAAAGAGACGATGAGTTTGAGTCAAAAACATACAGTGCGACCAGTGTAATCCAATTCCTGAAAAAATGACTCTTATGAGACTTCATCAAAATCATACAGCTCAACCAGTGTGGTTCGATCCCCAAACAAATGACTTTTATGTGCTGTTTTTTTTTAGTGAACCAGAAACGTATTGTACTATATGACCTTTAGTCTGATTCTTGAATGAATGACTCTTCTACCCATAAGAGTTGTTAGTTCGGGAATCAGAGCAATTCTTTCAATGGATCTTATTGATTTTTTTAATGTATTCCTCAAACGTACTAAAAGAATTGTTAATGGAACCAGAACTGTTAATGAGGATCATATTTTTTTTTTTGTAACTCCCTATATAAGATATGCTCATATTAGGCTGCTTTTGCAAACTAAATGTGCCTTGAAAGTTCAGCTTGAATGCATAATGATCACAAGAACTCCACAGTTTTCCAAACACACATCTGGCTCTCATGATGCCATAACTACACATTTCTATACAAGCAGATTTATGGTTGTTTTCAGCTGAACTCATCAGTCACTCTGGAAAGCCTGTAACAGTGCAAGCTGTCTTCCCTCCAGAATAAATGAGCTTATGAGAGAGATCTGCTCTCCTCCAGCAAGCGCCAGGGCAAAATAACGTTAGCTCAGCTCTCATTGATATATGCTTTGATTGATTTGATTTTATACTTGAGGGAGAGATAATATTCAGTGGGTGGATTTTGGTTATCTTTTAATCTTTTTTCCCTCTTGCAACACAATCATTGAGTCTAAAGTTCTTCTTTTTATCTTTTTAAAGCTGGTTGTTTAAATTGACCAATCAAGCGGCTTATTAAAATTTCATTCAGTTCCAAGAAAAAAAAGAAAAAAACCCCCCACAGATTATGGAAGAAGGAAAAAATATGTTCTTTGTGGAATCATTTTACAAGCCTGCTCAAGCCAGTCAAACTCTAATAATTTATACAGTATTAATAATAATCCAGAGGAGACTTATAAACAATTATTACTTTTACCCCTAATATTTTATTGTATTATGTCCATGTTGTTATTATGTTTGTGACAAGCTTCAAAGTTGGAAAATGCATTTAATAAACAAGAGTTTGGGCTACTAAAAGGCCATTTTTACTGGAATCAGTAGTCGTTGTACTACCATTTTAAGTAAAGGTGGCACCAATGAGCTAACTTCTGTTGCATTTAAGTCCGTGTTTTTTATGCCCTTTCCTTGCTAGTCTCGCTTATCCACACCTTCAGACTGATCGCAGAAGGTCTGGACTCCATAGTAGCTTTCATTGGCCAAGAACCACCCCAAGAAGACATTTCTGACCAATGTGCAAAGCTACCAGTCCCAGTTTGTTTTGTTCAGCGTTAGGGGAGTAAATATGTAAAGTCGATGTCCCCACAGACCGGCGTGCAATTCACTCAAGAATGTCGTGCAAGTTTACTGCAACAATAGCCAAGTTTCCATCCACTTTTTGTTATCAACAAAGTGAATATGTGTTAAAAAAAGATTGCAAAATTTGTTGTCTCCAGCCTGTTTCCATCCAATTGGCCTTTTACCGATATAATGGTGTGCGTAATGACACCATCCCTAAAAAAACCTGCATTGTCGCATACATTTTGTTGTATCTGCAAATAAATCAGCCCTCGATTTGTTCCCATATACATCATTTCACGTATATTGCAAATTATGTTGTATCTGTCGCATCCCAAATATTTGTAAAACGCAGAGAATAATGAGACAATTGGCCGTTCGCAAAGACCCGCCCCCTTTAGTTACTGTTGCTAAGTCTGACAAGCCACGACGCTCTCACGCCCATCATGTTCTCTCGCAGTGAAAAATACATCGCGGAGCAGAGAGGAGAAGTCTCGACTTTCAAATTTGATCCTTTTTTAAAGAAATTTAAACAATAAATACTGTTTTGTGGCTCTTTAATGTGTCTGACAGATCGTTGTAGAGCCTCAGTTAAAGCTGCTCGTGAACCGATCATCTCTTCCTTCTAGTTAGTTTATAGCATCAAATAAACATGAATGAACATAAGAAGGAATGTTGTTTTAACCACGGAAAGACGTCAGTACACTTTGTTTTTCAAGTTCAAATCCTCCAACGTTAATTTATTAACTCTCCTGACTGCTTTGTCGGACAAAAATTGCGGATTCGGCGGATAGCGGATTATGATTGGTCAGATCGCCTGTCAATCAAACTCCCCGCGAAGAGTCAATTGGAATTCGCCAGTTTACTTCTTACTATTTTCACGAATAATAAGCAAGTTACTAAGTTATTAAATATTATGAAATCAAAAATCCCGGCGTAGTGGGACAGCTTGTCTGACAGGACTGCATGGAACACCCATTATTTGACGAACCCCATGGGTTTGGACACAGGGCAGCTCATTTGTTCTGTATATGCACAATTTTAGGATCCATAAAAAAGATTGGTACAGTGAAATGTTTGGTCATATAGCAACAATCTTTAACGTAAGCCTTGAACATGCAGTCAAGCCAGTCGCGGTTTGACGTGACCAAGAACATATTCAGATCATTCAAACCAAAAAAGTTATTCGTTCTGGTTTCAGAGTTCAGTAACATCAAATCGATCAAAAACATCATATTGCTGCTGATTCTTTTCAGAGACAGATGCAGCTTTTATTTGTGTGGGCCTATATTTAACCTTTTCAAATGGTCTATTGCTTATCTGATGCCGCCTTAATTCTAAAATTCGTTTAGAACTTTTTGGATTCAACCCACTTTATTTTTCTATTTTGTTTGATTTAAAATTATATTGCATATTAATAAATTGTAAATTGTAAGTGTCATGTTTGTGATTTTCATTTGTTAAGCCAACTTCAGACCAAAAAATCATGATTTTATGACATTAATTTTATTTAATCAGAAACAGAAGTAATATGTTGTGTATTTTACCTTTATTTTTGTCTGCTTTGGAAACTCCAACAGCCTTCCTTCTTTTGACAGATGTCCCATTTTTTAATTTTGATGAGCTGCAGAGATTTTCAAGCCACTATATTTTCCTCTTTGTTTCCATTTGAAACAAAACTTTATTATATATTATTAAATTGTATGCACAAATTATTTTATCTGTTTACCAGATATGATGTGTGCGTTGATGAATGTTTATATGTGCATAAAAGCCTAAATTGAATCTGTTCACATGTAGTGTGGACGGAGATCGTTTCTGAAATGCCAGTATGGATGAGGGTCATTTTCATTTTAAAATGCCGTGTTAAAAATGAAAACGCACTAGTGTAAACAGGGCCTCAGACTGGTTTAGTAGGTTACAATAAAAATTCCATTTTAAAAATAAGTGACTTAATTTTAGAAAAATAACAGAACTGTACAAACAGACTTGTGTAATGCTCATCGGGAGTTATATACAAAGTCTTTGAGCAGTCAAACAAGAAGGCATGGCTGTGGTAACAAGAGAAGAGTCACGAGGCGCTAATATGCCTGTTTACCTCAGGAGGAATATTCTACCAAAACAGATCTCTACTGTGGGCCTCATTTTTCTGTGTTTCATATCTTCTGCTGTTGACAGCCTGCTGTGAGAACTCAATTAAAGCCCTAGAGGTACGAGACCCAGCGCTGGGTTTCAGTAAACATAATCACAAACCTTTATCCTGCCAAATCTAGCATGCCAGCTTTCTCTGATTAGCTTTTGGCTGTGCCGACTTCAAAGCAACATGACTGTGAATTTTAAATTTTCAACTCTTTCTCTGAGGTCCTCTCGGTGCACCGAGCTCTGTGAACTACAGGATTACCTTTTTCATGGCGACTTAAGGGAGGGAGGGAGAGAGAGAGTGAGCAAAAGATGAGAGGAGGCCAGTGACTTAGATCTTCTGTTTGGGCTGGTGATGGTCTCGTGGGCTGGAGCAAATGGTTATATGGGGTTCACAGCATTCAATGATTTATTGGACAGTAAGAGATTAAATGAAAAAAAAAAAAACAACCCTTTGGTGCCTCAGTCTCATTATTTTAGTTTGCCTCTCTGTTTTGATCTATCATCTCTTTCTCTCTACTGTTACTTTAATGGCTTTTATGACTTTATGAAGCAGCAACAGCAGGAGAAGCATTTTTAATCTAACACAGTCTTTGTTACTGTGATGGGTGGTACAGAAAGTGCACTTGGCCGTCCTGCAACAAAGCCTTTTAGCCACTTGGTGTCATACTTGCACAAAGAAGAAATGAAGAAATGCAGAAAAATTGGACAGCGCTAGTAAACATGTTTATTGCATTCAAATATCAAACCAACTTAACAAAGCAGCATCTGCAAACAAAACAGCTTTTCTCAGAACTAACATCATTTTTCTGAGCCTTTTTTTTATACAGTTTTGGTGAGGGAATGACTTAAACATCTGGGGCCGTATTCACAAAACATCTTGCCAATTAAAGGGATGGTTCGGAGTAATTTCAATTCCCGTAATAAAAGTAATAACCCCCCCTAGAGGTGTTAGTGAGGCCAGTAGGGGGCGCTCACCCTGTGGTCTGTGTGGGTCCTAACGCCCCAGTATAGTGACGGGGACACTATACTGTCAAAAAGCACCGTCCTTCAGATGAGACTTTAAAGTTTAAACCGAGGTCCTGACTCTCTGTGGTCACAAAAAATCCCAGGATGTCTTTTGAAAGAGTAGGAGTGTAACCCCGGCATCCTGGCCAAATTTGCCCATTGGCCTCTGTCTATCAGGGCCTCATAATCATCCCCATATATACTAATTGGCTTCATCACTCTGTCTCCTCTCCACCAGTAAGCTGGTGTGTGCTGGGCGTTCTGGTGCAAAATGGCTGCCGTCGAATCATCCAGGTGGATGCTGCACATTGGTGGTGGTTGAGGGAGATCCCCCCTTCTATGTAAAGCGCTTTGAGTGCCGAGAAAAGTGCTATATAAATGTAATGAATTATTATTATTATTATTAATATTAAATACAGTAAAACCTGTATTGTGAAATATTTTTACATATTTTTACATATACAACTTTTTTCTATTTGAATATATTTTAAAATGTAATTTATTCCTGTGATGCAAATCTGAATTTTCTGCATCATTACTCCAGTCTTCAGTGTCACATGAGCCTTCAGAAATCATTATAATATGATGATTTGCTGCTCAAGAAACATTTCTGATTATTATCAATGTTAAAAAAAAAAAAAATCAGGATTCTTTGACGAATGAAAAGTTCAAAAGAACAGCATTTATTTGACATAAAATATTTTGTATCAATGTAAATGTCTTTACTGTCAATTTTGTCCTTGCTGAATAAAAATATTAATTTATTTAAAAAAAAATAATCTTACTGACCCCAAACTGTTGAACGGCAAACTTCTTGTGTGAAATGTTTTGCTTGAAAAGTGTGCTTGTACTACTTGTAATTCAACTTTTGAAATTTGACTTTCATATTTTTTGTAGTGTTCAAATACATTTTCTATCCGTTATATCACATATTAAACTTTGTAGCAGTAATACACACAAACACACATTGTTATTTTTCTGATTGAATGCATATAGTATGGAGTGTAGTGTACTGTGTGTGTCTGGTTTAGTGGGCATTGAGCCACTGCGTCCTGCTGGGTTTAAATAAGGAAGGGTCAGTGTCTCTTTGATCCAGTGACTTTGCTTGTTTCTAAGGATTTGTCTGGGAAAGTATAATTGGGTTCATTTGGCATTGCGACAGAAGATTGTGAATTGATTGTGAACTCTGCATGCTATAAAAGTGCAATAATTAAGGTTTTTTTTTTTTTTCTTGTTCCTGTTCTTTCTGTTATGGAAATACATATAACGTGGAAGGTTTAAAATATTTTTTTTTAGCTCAGGTTTTTGGATGTTTTGGATGTTCAGATTGTTCTTTCTGTGGCTGAACTGAATATGCAGAAGACATGTTCTTGCTCATGGTTGTAACAGTTAAGTAATGTTATTCTGGGATGAAGCAGCTTTGAATTGTGCACATACATCCTCTGATTTATTTGCACAGGCACTTTGCACGTGAGCAGTGTAGCTGATGGCTGCTTTGAAACATTGATGACAAATGCCCCCTCATCTCCAAATGTCTTCCTGATCAACACAGACGGAACGGAACGTCACGCTGAGAATGATTCATAACATTCTCTTTATGGCCAAAAATGTCATTCTTTCATAAGAGGCCATTCTTTATTGCCAGAATTACCCGCCCATTATATTGAAAGGCCACAAGAGGTTGACTCACAGTCACAGTGTTTATAAGCTCTTGTGTGACTTTTTGATGATGTCAGCAGCTGACAATGCAATATGATTTCATTCTCCACAAAAAATAAAAATCAGCTCTTATGTTCACTTTATTCTCATCATTTTTCTGTTGACTTTAACAGCAACCAAGATCTTATATCCTATTGATTTCATGCATACTGTAGTACATGGAGGGGGAAGCTCTGTGCACCACCATACCTTTTTTTCTTTAAAAAAATAACAGATTAAAATAGATTTGCTGCCATCTTGAGCCATTTGAAGATCTGTCAGTTCATACTTCCAACTGTATGAATTTCACACTTGATTTCACAAAAGATTCCAGATGAATTATTTGTTATATTTGTTATGGTTATGGTAACGGTTGATCACTATAATTTTATTTTGTCATCTGCTTTGGACATGTTATCCCCTAGGAGAGAATGTTGTTTCATTTGTTAAATCATCTCCTTGGTATACCACTGAGCTTAGGGCTATTAAGGTGAAAAGCAGACAGCTTGAACACCAATATAAGAAATCAGGTTTAACTGTCCATAAGCTAATGTAAGATGAACATTTGAGTCAATACGCTGAAGCACTTAAGACAGCAAGAACAAAGTACTACTCGTCTATCATTAGTGATGGTGCTGCAAATCCCAACAAGATTTTTAAGACGATCAACAGAATTCTTGCACTAAATAAGCAATCAGTTTGTTCTTCTGTGCAGGAGTGTAACAAATTTCTTAGTTTTTTTTATGGATAAAATTTGAAGCAAGTCTATCAGTTTGGTACCTTGCTCGGCAATTCCTGAGACCTATCCAGTTAGTTTTCCTGAAACTGCATTCTCCAGTTTTAACATAGTCACTACTGATTGTATTTCAAAATTAGTCATGGCAATGAATACAGCTATAAGTACCCTCGACCCAATTCCAACATCTGTTCTTAAGGGGTGTCTCTCTTCAATTAGTCCCCTCATTTGTAGCATTGTGAACACCTCTCTTACAACTGGTATTGTTCCAAAAGCCCTTAAGGTTGCAGCTATTACACCAGTCCTTAAAGGGGGGGTGAAACACTCAGTTTCAGTCAATCTCATATTAATCTTGAGTACCTATAGAGTAGTATTGCATCCTTCATATCTCCAAAAAGTCTTTAGTTTTATTATATTTATAAAAGAAAGATAGGCTGCACCGAGTCTTTCCGGAAAAAAACGAGCGGCTGGAGGTGTGCCGTGTGGGCGGTGCTTATCCACCGATAGCTAACAACACACAGGCATTTGAAGCAGTTTTACTCACCGCCTGTAGTTCCAACCTATTTTTTACAGTCTATGGTTCCAACGCACGACCGTGAACCTTTATCGTTGGGAGACGATCTGCAAATCCGGCGTCGAACTGGGCCTTGTTTA
Source organism: Abramis brama (assembly GCF_963993115.1). Classification (NCBI taxonomy): domain Eukaryota; kingdom Metazoa; phylum Chordata; class Actinopteri; order Cypriniformes; family Leuciscidae; genus Abramis; species Abramis brama. Next base: position 4,551,572 of record NC_139971.1, read on the forward strand.
TAAAACAATCATCGTCGAAATGCAGGGAACAAACAAACTTGTGACAAACCGGAAGGAGTATTTTTGGCACAGAAATACTCCATCAAACGTACAACTTAATTTTTGAAACTTTGTCCATGTTTAGCATGGGAATCCAACTCTTTAACAGTGTAAAAAACTTAGTATGCATGAAATAGCATTTCACCCCCCCTTTAAAAAGCCTGGATGTGATAAGTCAGACCTATCAAATTATAGGCCTATCTCAAATCTGCCCTGTCTTGCTAAGGTTTTGGAACGTGTTGTTGTGGCACAGCTCCACTCACACTTGTCATCAAACAAGCTTTTCTAACCTTTTCAGTCTGGGTTTAGAAAGGCACACAGTACAGAGACAGCCTTGGTTCGTGTTAAGAATGACCTGCTTGTCTCAGCTGACTCTGGAGCCTCTACCATCTTGGTCTTGTTAGATCTCAGTGCAGCTTTTGACACAGTGTGCCATTCTATCCTGCTAAATAGGCTGGAGAGCTGGCTTGGTATCACTGGCACTGTGCTTAACTGGTTCAAATCTTACCTCACTGATCGTTTCCAGTTTGTTGTCTTGGGAAACAACAAATCTGAAACTGGACAAGTCCGCCATGGTGTTCCTCAGGGATCTGTCCTGGGTCCCATATTGTTTAGTGTTTATGCTTCCTTTGGGGCAAATAATTAGGAAATATGGTTTGGGGTATCACTTTTATGCTGATGATACTCAAATTTACATCAGCTCCAAATCTCATCCTACTGTCACCTCTAAAATTCTCTTGGAGTGTGTGCAGGAAATAAAAACGTGGGTGCACCATTCATTTTTTAAAATTGAATTCTTCCAAGACAGATTCTACTTATGAGCACACCTGTGGCTACTCACAAAGGGAGAAATTTTAATTTGATTATGGATGATAGTGTTTTATTTCCATCCTCTTATGCTCGTAACCTTGGTGTGACCTTTGACGCATAGCTTGCATTGGCTTCCTGTTCAGTCGTGTATTGCTTTTAAAACTCTCACACTTTAACATACAAAGCTATGCACAACAGCCCCTTCTTATATCTGTGACTTAGTCAGCCTGTACGCGCCTTCCCGTTCCCTTCGGTCTAATGATTCACTTACTCTTCAGCAGCCTCCCTGTAGATTAAAATCTATGGGGGAGAGAGCTTTCTCTGTTGCTGCACAGGTTATGGAATGCACTTCCTCTTATTGTTAGAGATGCTCCCACATTAGCCAGTTTCAAGAAGTTGTTAAAAACTCATCTTTTTAAATTTGCTTATATAGACTGTCATGATTAGTATTTTACTGTGTTGTACTGTAATGATTATACTCTTGTAATACTGTATTACTCTTGTACTCTTTGGATTTTAGAAAAGTTATCAATTATCATCATTACCATTATCAATAAAATGTATTATTATTATTATTATTATTATTATTATTATTATATTACACAGATTATGTGAACTCAGATCATATTCATAATTAAGTCATTTTGCATGATTTCTTTTTTTTATTGCCATGACAGCCAGCTTAAATAATGAATAAGATTCTTTCCTATAAGTCTTCCCTAATGCTAGAAAATTCCCTTAAAGGGATACTTCACCTCTGGGAAGATGAATGCGTATTTAAAATAGGTCATTTAAGTAGAAGAAATGTGAAGAAATTTTTGAATTTGGAGCTTTCTAGACTGAGAAAAGCCAGAAAATGTATTTTTGGCTTATGTGGATGAAAGACAACAACTCCCAGAATGCACTTGCTTCGCTGCCTTAGGAGGCCACTCCCAAGCCACGCCTACCGGTAAGAGAGCACAGTTGAAAACAACAAGGCTAGCCTACGTGGTGAGTTTGCCAGGGATTTAGAGATCGCCTAAAATGTCCGGGATTCGGCTTTTGCGTTCTACAGTCGCCATTCATCATGTTTACTGTGGCGAGCAGGACGAGGCTGACGGCCGCGGGAGAACGGCGCGAGGCCGGTGCCGTCATTACTGAGACACGCCGGGTCTCGCATCTCTCATGGAGGAGCGGGAATTTTCTTAGCAATGGTAAAACGCACATCAACCGATCACTTGTTTAGCGTTCATGTAAACACTACATTCAGATTCACCAATCGGAATGAATTCAGTTAGATTGAAACAAAAGGTGTGCATGTAAACAATGAATGGCGACCGCAGGAAGCAAAAGCCGAATCCCGGACATTTTGAACGATCTCGCCCGCCGGACAAGTCCGGGAAAAAGAGGATGGTAACCCCTACTTACTCAGCTTTCTCCTACTACTCAGCTTTCTCCACAGAACAAGAGCCTGCTAGCTTAGCTTCCAAAGAAAGACGGCTGACACTGTGTACATTCTGTGAGTGAGATCCCACCCTCTATGGGCGGGTTGAAAACATGCGGAACAACGCCATCTACTGGCTGTAGTCTTTAGCCTCTGGCCAGAAAATCCTCCGATGACGCAAAATGACGATTTTTGCGTCATCGGAGGATTTTTTCCAGACAAAAAATACATAAATCTCTCCTCTCAGGGGGATATGAGGGTGAAAAGCATGGTAATTCGAAAATACTACAGGTTTTCTACTAATACAAAGCTTAATGCTAAATCCTGAAGTATCCCTTTAAATCAGCATCACGCTCCATAATTATGTGATCTCCACTAACAATGTGTCAGCGTTTTGAAAGAGGGATGCGAAGTCTGATGGATTTATTTTACAGAAGTCATCTCAGTACTGGCTAGTTTTAAGTTTGAATACTTTTTATCTAAACCTAATCAAATTACTTTTTTAAGTTTGATTACTTGAATCACTACTACTTAAAATTGTGAATGTAATTTTAAAATAAACATTTTACATACTTGAGTGAATGTATCTGGTTACTTGTCTGTAACCCTGTTCCCTGAAAAAGCGGGAACGAAATGCTGCATTTCATAATGCTAATGAGAACGTTCTTTGTTCGACTGGTTGTGAAGCATGTGTGGCAAACACGCCAAGAACTTGGCTTAAATAACTTCTGACGATGACGTCATTGGAATGCTCGCTCATGAGAGGCTATAAATTAACGTGAAACGGACGTGCATTCAGGTTATAACTTTTTCTGAAAAGTGTGTCAATGAGGCGCAGCATCTTGTTCCTGCTGTTTCAGGGAACAAGGTTACAGTCAAGGAACCCTAGATGTTTCCTATAAAACTTTCCCTGCTGCATTTTATGAAGCTAATGGGAACGAGAATACCAACACTGCCACACTGGAAAGTGTTGTGTAGTGTGTGTGCACAAATGTTGGAGAAGTCTCAGACATGACCTTGGGAGGTTGACTCAAGGACATGTGAGTGATGAAGCTAGAGGCGAAGCTTGACCCTGCACCTCATAGGCTAGAACAATGGCATTCCTCACCCAATGTGACACCTTTTGTCTGGTGGTGGCCGCCCCCCGGTTGCGGCCCTCCATAGCAATTTATGCCACTGGCTGGTGTAGTGGAAGTAAGTCCGAAGAGCACAAACTGGACTCAGTAAGAGTAGTGAATGGCAGTGGACAGAAGGCTTCAAGAATGACCAGATGCATGGTCTAGAATGGAACTTTAGGAAGATAAGTCAGGGTGCAAAATAGCCTTGACCAATCCAGGGGTAAAGTCTAAGCTGGATGGCGAGACCGACAGAGCCTGCAAATCCCCAATTCTCTTTAGTGAAGTAATAGCTCTGAGAAAAAAACATATTTAGAGTCAGAATCTTGACAGGTGCTGACTCTAGTGGCTTAAAAGGGATCCCGACCAGCCTCTTAAGAACTAAGGCTAAGTTCCACGAAAGGACTTTTACTCTGACAGGTGGCCTCAGACGCTTAGCTTCACGAATGAAGCGAGCGATCAGGGAGAGCAGTTTGCATCCACCCAGAGTAGCATCTGCTGCACCAGCCTGAACAGGGGGCGCAATGCAATAGCCCCTGAGATCTGGGAAGAAGTGTTTTGCTAAAAACACAGCCCTCATCTTTAGGGGGTTGATGTGCCAAGAGAGATGAGGGCCTTGCCAAAGACCCTGAGCTGGGCGACCATCCATGACAGTGACCCAGCTCGTGAGTGAGGTGTCAGTCGTAATGACGATGGCAAAAACGCCCCTAGAGAGGGACCCAAGGTTACAAACTGGGGCTCCTCCATATAGAAAGGGCACAAAACACTTGGCGTGTGCCCTTACCATAATCATGGATTTTAGTAGGAGATGAACCCCTTGTTTTGAGCCACCATAGCATGTATGTAAGTGTCTCATTAGCGTTATGAAACTGAGCATTGAGCGTAGCTTTTAAACAGGGAAACACTATTTAAAATTTGTTTTAAAAATTATTTTGGCTATGGAAACTGATTAATCAAATTGCCTTAAGCTGCTATTTCTACGTTCACTTCTAAAAAATGCTTTTAATATATATTTTTTTTACTTGAATGAATCCAGTTAATCTAGATGGTACCACACTTTTTACGTTACCTGACAGAACTGGCAGTGTTCTCCCAGAAAATAATTTAAAAATCTATATTCATATTTAATGCACAACTCTTTGGTAAAAATGGATTTAAAACAACTTTATGGCTAATGTGATGAGAAAACACACCCCCCTACTGGAACTGCATTGGACATGTTGAATAAAGTGATTTACAACACAATTGCTCAAAGACTGAGATGGAAAACAGGACTAAAGTAGATTAATTATTGTCTCTCAGTATTAGCCACCCACAAATCACATTCATGCCAAATTGTGGATATTTCATTTGATATGCAAATCGATCACCATTCTCCTGTTTGACAACAATATGAGAGCAAAACAACAGACCAATGCTAAAAATAAAAATCCTGTAATAGCCAACAGCAAATGAAAGGCATTATGTTCATCACCACATCTGAAAAACATGTTTAGCATGCCCTTTTAAATGTACTGTATGAGGTTCATGTAGGCATCCTGTTTTGTCTAAATGTTAGCACGCAACTCTTCCTTCCTCTTCCAGACATGTACGATGCCTCAAATCATTGAGAAAAGGTGTGTTGTTTTTGAAACAAACATACTTATAAGTTCAACAAAAGATCGTCATAAACTTAAATTGAGGTTTCCAGAATGTCGCATACTTCCCTTCCCTGCTATATTAAACATTATGTGAAAAAAGAAGCATGCTCGAATTCACAGAACTCATAAAAGAGTAGGCAAAAAGTACCTAGTTAACCTACTACTTTCTGCGAGATTCTGAAGTTCGGATACGATGGAAACTTTACTATCCCATGATGCCACGGGAGAAGATTAGTGAATGAAAGTGAAGCTGGTACAGTAGGTCACATGACGAATGTATTACATCTGGATTACTTTTATACTACACACATTCATGCTATATAACATACCTTTTTTAGTGGTCACAAAGTAATTACTGTACTTAATCAAAATAAGTACCTACTCAAGAGCCAGTACCTACTCGGATACAGCCATAGTCTTTAACTTAGCATAGTCTTACTTGAGCCAGTAAGCATCAATATATGTAACGAACATAGACCAGTAAGAGCTGTGCGTGTAAACCTCACTCCCTTGATCTCAGCTTCAGGTTTTTAACGTCCTTGTTAGCACGCAGACTTCCACGCCACAGACCCCCGGTCCGAAACCCGCTCAGAGCGGGTCGAGTAGGAGTGGTTACATATAGCAACCTTCATGAACACCCTAGCAACCGCATAATGACCTTGCATGATTTTACTCTTAGTAACTACATTGCGCTTTGACGTTTCACTCATATTTTCTCCTGCATTCTCCTGCATTCTTAATGAATAGCATTATTCCTGATATGCTCTTGCTGGCTTATGCAACTCACTCCATGAGCAAAGCATTTAAACAGTTTCAAACTTATTTAATCGTACAAAGTGTGTTTGTCACTGTGGTATGCTGTGTTATTTGGCATTTATTTTAAAACCATTATTCACACTCACCATGAAAGTCACCATGGATAACAACGTGTTTGAATTGCATCTTCTGCAAATTTATTTCAGTGGAAGTGAATGCATGCAATTAATAAGATTTTAAGTCTTTCAACAAAACATCATGTTCCTGTGCTGTGTATGTGTGAAAACTTTTCTATCACCCTGCCAGATTTCTTTAGATATTCCTGTACTGCATGATGTCAGTTGTTCAGTCAGATCACAGTAGTAAGTGTATAATTTCAAAAGGGGAATGAAAGAAATGTTAAAGGTTTCTGAAATAACCGAATTAACTTCCTTATCATCCAGGCTGATTTCTTTTTCTAAAACATGCTTTTCTGACAGGAAGTAGAGAATATGCTCTTTATCCTTCCTTTCACTAGATGTATTTACAGTAGGAAATGGTCTAACTGAGATATAGCTCAAAGAAGCCTGGATTTGCACTTTCTCTATATTAAAAGGGTTTTTGCATAGCTTTTCATGAATTCATAGCACTCCTACTTAAAGATTGCAAAGATGTAAGCTATAGTTAAACATTACTGGTGTTTCAACCCCAACAGAAATCAGGATTATTGACGATGGCTTTTAAACGGTCACTGTGGATTCCTTCACAGACTGCTTTGTCATCAAACAGCCCACAGGAATGTACATCAGGAAGCAAGAGACCATCTACCAGTCAGAATCAGAGGTGATTGCCATGAGAGCTCTCACCTTTAGGAGAACTATTGCACTTCTTGTGTGTGTGTGTGTGTGTGTGTGTATATATATATATATATATATATATATATATATATATAGTGGGGGTCAAAAAAAAGTCATAGACCAGTTGTGAAAATGTTTGCACTTTGCCTTTTTCTTATCTAAAACATTACCAATGTTATTGTCAGCATAATTTCACAGAAAATAGATTAAGTGGCAAATGAATATGAATTTCAGAATGTCTTAGTATGTGGTTTTCCCCCTATTTGTTGTTTAATGACAGCAGCACTCAAGCTGCATGAACTCCTTAAGTTTGTGGAAAACCTGATGTTCATGTTCACCAGCATGATTTGAGAATAATCCAAAGAGCATCTTGAACTTTAATGGAAGCAAGAACGTCACTCAGAATATCACCGATATACATGTTTGAGATAGATAGATAGATAGATAGATAGTTAGATAGATAGATAGATAGATAGATAGATAGATAGATAGATAGATAGATAGATAGATAGATAGATAGATAGATAGATAGAAATAATCGTATTACTTTTTTATTTTTTAGGCTCCATGCTCTTTTATTCATTATATTTTAACACTGGGTGATCATCTTGAGCTTTCTGTGTAATAAAGGTTACTGGAAGATCCAATTTCACCATCATGGATAACTAAGCAACTGACAGAAAGAAAAGTCAATCTTTTTATATCCCATGCATTACTTTTTCACATAGAGGAATGTGTGAGTGTGCCCATTTGGATAAATGGATATATCACGGGGTGAAGATGACTTTCACCTCTGAATCTTACTTGCAGAAGTCAGACTGTACCGAATCCAACCACAGTTACAGTGTGTGAACGTCACTGCAGAATGTAATGTTTTCATGTTTTTGCTTTCTTGTTCCTGATAAGACCTGTCTGTGCGCATGCAACATGTTAGCATGTTTACATGTATGTTCTTAACCCAATTATGATTAATAAGCCTACAATGTGTGTGGTCATGTAAACACGTTAACCCATTTTCCTTAAGCATAAACCCATTGACACTGATTTTGCCCGGTATGTAAACAGCTTAACCTTTGTTTGTCGGCTTATTAAAATATGCATGTATGATATGTGACAGCATAGCATCCTCACTGCAGATTTAAGCACATCATGCCAGAGTTTTGCAGTAGGGGAGGAAAAATTCAAGAAAGACTTTCTTGACCCAAGAATGAAAAATGTGTTTTCAAAAAGTGGTAAAGTCAAAATGCTGTATCCGTAAGTTTTTCTTGCATATCTAGGTCGTTAAGTTTGCATGTAAATCGGTAAAACGGAATACATTAATAAATAGATTTCATGTGCATGTAAACCTGCTTAGTGATGACCTTTGACCTGCTTGGTGCTTGTCCATGACATGATCATTATTGTAAGAGCGCTCCAGTGAGATGCATGGGCCCATTTCTAGCGATATCCATAGCAATTGCACTCAGAGATTGCCTGACTTCTACTAACAAGATCTGTCCCAATGCACAAGTTGTGTTTTAGATTCAATAGTTTGCTTTATTTATGTGCCAGTATTTTATTTTAATCAAGGCTCACCAAGACACATATTCTGCCATGCAATTAACACCAGCATCAACGTGACACAAGAACTGATCTTAACTGATAAAGATGACTGTTTTCTAAAAAACGGTCAGACACTAGAGGATTATGTGAGACCTTACGCGCAACTCATTGTAGAAACATCTTCAATGAGGTGCGCTGGGATGGTGTCAAGGCAAGCATCTTTTCTGAAGCAGGATGGATATCCTTGGCTAAATGCTGCTGATGGGGGAGGATCACTGCTGTTTCGCCAAGTTTGTGGATTACACCTTGTGGCTGTTCGGGTCCTTCCTCACCACAGGAGTTGTCGAGGACAGCGTCACCAACTCCAACTCCCTGAGATATCCATCATCTCCAGCAGCCACCTTCCTGTCCGCTCCAGACAGGATCCATCGTTCCAGCCCCAGAGTGTCCTGGAGGACAAGAGAAATATTCCGCTGCAGACCTAACCTTGATGCCTGAGCCCACCACAAAACCATGTGCGAGAGCTGCCTACACCCTCAGAGCCAGAGCCTGCCAACTTGTCCGTCCCGGAGCTAGAACTGGAAGCCACCCCCGTCCCGAGACCGGAACCCACTGCCAAATCCATCTCAAAGTCCACACTGTGGTGGCAATCCTCTCGTGAGCCAGTCAAGGAGCTCTGGCTTATCCAACTCACAGCGGAGCCAGCTCCCATCCTTGTTCCCGCCCCAGCACTCACTCCAGGGAATCCTGTAGATGACCCAGTCCCTCCTTGTCACCTGCCCACTCCGTAGTCCCCGTCATCACCTCTGGCTCCATCCATTCCCAGGGCTCACTGGCTCCGCTGATGTCATGCAGCTCCTTGGCTCTGCCTCTGGCGCAGACTCCCATCAATACTCTGGCTCCCCCTCTAGTCTCGCTCCACCAGCCAAGCTCTGATCTCCTGGCTTCACCTCAGGCCTCCAGGCCCATGACTCCACCTTGGCCTGTCAGCCCATTGGCTCCACCTTGGCTCTGTGCTCCCTCAGCTTCGCCATTGTCCTACATCACTCAGGCCCCATTGGGCTCCGACTTCGTCACTTGTCTTCCTGGTTCCACATCAGACTTCCAGGCCTCTGGCTGCACCTCAGCCCACCACCCCTTCGGCTCCACCAGGTTCCTCCTTCCCTCCTGGTCTGCCTTGGTCCTCACTCCCTATTTTTCCTTTTTTTCTTGCTCTGCCAGGCCCCCGTCTTTGCCTTGGTCACCCAAGTCAACAGTGTCTCCTCGAAATTCCGGGCCCTGGGACTTCGCCATGGTCCATTGTCCTCAAGGTTTTGTGGGGGTCTCCACTGTCGATAGCTCTACCTCCGTCAGTTGGCCCTCAGGCTCCGGTCAAGAAACTAATCAGGGCTCCACCTTGGCTCCTCCCTCCATCAGCTCCGCCTTGGTGTTCCCCTCTTTTTGCTTCTCTTGTTTCCTGTCCTTCGTCTGTCCCTTGTCCTCCTCTGAAACCCCCTCCCTCCCTCCAGGACTGTTAGTTTAGGTGCGAGGACACACCTTGTGGGAGGGGACAGTACTGTCGGAGTTATGTCTAGTTCAGTTGTATTTTTGTTCATGTTTCAAGTACACAGTAAAAAATAATTGTTGGTTTAACTTAAAGTAAGTAACCTGGCTGTGTTCATTGAAATTAAAAATATGAGTTAACACAAAGAAGGAGATTGGTTTAATCAACAGAAAATCTAAATATTTTAACTACCCACTACAAGATATTTGGGGGGGGCGATTTTGGACCGATTTCTATAAACATTTTTCTTTTTTCCCCCCTGCAAATTTTTTGTAAAAAGTAGTCCATACACTATTAGCATCATTTCTTCTTGCCGGTCGTCCGCCTTGTTTGTTTACTTTAAAGTCACGTTTGATGCAAGAGATTATGCAAGATGTCCTGTCTTCACAGGTGGGACAAATTGAATCTGTTAGTGACGTGTTTTCCTGGTCACATTGCGGCACTCCAAACACTAGAGGAACAAAACGGTTAAATCTATGATTTCTTATGGTCATGTTTGTGGTCTCTCACATTTTGAAAATCTTTTAGCATGGCCCCAGCTTAAGCTGATTTGACAGAAGTAAAAAAGTTGTAATAAATCTTCAAAATAATTTTTTACACTGTTGATCCTTTGTTTATTGTTTCCTAGTTAATTCCCTTAGTTACTTATTCCTCCTCATCTGTTACCATGGCTACTTATTAGTTACAACTCGTTTAGTTCCCTTGTTTGCTGCTTTTCATTGTCAGTTCTCATCTTTGTATTCATGGTTGTTAATGTTAGAATTGTCTGTTAGAATTGAATACACGCGTGTATTCTCCTGTGTATTTTCTCAGAGTGTTTGATAAAAGCGTCTGATATATTCTGCGTCATGCAACTAATTAACACCAGCATCAAAGTGACAACCAGGTTTTTAGTATAAATAACCTGAAAGGCATTGCATGATTTGCAAATTTTTCTATGAGAGATTGACAGGCGATTTTGCACCTTAATGGGAGTTTAATTCCCTTAAAACGCATAAATGTGTCAGAATTTGTCTATGATAGGAAAATGTTTGAATTACAGGAGACTGCATGGTATTTTATCAGAAATATAAGCTCTCAGTTTATCAGCCTTCACAATGCACTGCTTCACACTGAGACAACGTTTATCAGGTATTATTGGGCATTGTACAATACTTTTGAATGCGGCTGATCAATTGAGACTTTATAGTCTATATAAAGGGATTTGTTTTAATGTAAATTCAGTTATGATTTTGAGATGCCCTATTCAGTCATTGCGTATCAATAATAGCCTTTCACAACTAATCTAAAAAAGGTTAATATAAAACAGACCTCGTTCTACTTCCCTCACTCGAGAGCAAAAATTCATCACAAATCTCATAGTTCTCTCATCGTGCAGCATGTATTCATAATGAAACATGGGCATAGTGCTCCACTGCGGTGAGTGCCAGATGATAAGACACGAATGAAGATGTGTGCATGAAATGATCACAGACACTGAAAAAATGTTAATCCCCAGAACAGCATCTATCCTGCGGGGTTATAAATACATAATCTAATTTTTATTTATGTTTATTGTTTATGATTACATATATCTTATGTGATTTGTTTTTGGTATATCTTTTACATAAATAACTCTTTTCATTTGACATTCCAAGAATTCTTCAATTAAGGTGTCTTTGATCATACTAATTGTTTTACGATTTGTATTGCTATTTTTATATTTAAACAGGGTTTGTAATGCTAACTAACTTCCAAACTGCTACCTTCTTAGATTCATTTTCCATCTGTTATCTTTATACACTCTTAAGGGGCCTATTACCACTTATTAATGAAATGCATGGTTGCAAGATATTTAAGTTGCAAACATTATTTTGATGAGTTCTGTTGACATAACAACTTGAGGTTTACACACACATTTTGACAGACAATAAATATTGTATTTACCTGCTTTAGAAACATTCCAGTAAGTACTGCTAATAGGGATTTAATAGTCAAAAGGGGAGACAATTACATTTTAAAGCATCTGTGTAAAAAAACAAACCTGGACATGAGGATTTGGGTTGAACATAAGAGAGGTTCTTCGTGCATTCCAGTGAATTATTAATGGAACATATCATAAATTAAACCAGAAGAGCAGACCACAAATGCGCAGTATCATTTTTCACTCTTACTGCAGAATACAAAGGGAAAAAAGAAAATAATCAGGAAGAAAAGAATGTAGTGACTGAAAATAGCTCTAACTACAGATATTCTTGTTATACCACTTCACATTAAAATACCAAGTGTTACAATATTCTCTTGAAGTCTGACCATGAGAACATGAAGGACATTTTACAGCTCATTCAGTCAAATTGACGGATAAGGATTATTTGTTGTACAACCTTATGATTTGAAATGATTTGTTTCAGTCTGTTTGAGTGGAACTTCCTCAAACCGGAAGTGCCTCACATATTCTAATGCTGCTCATTAGGAAAAAGGGGAATACTATGGAGCTGGTGAATGCTTCGTTCTGATTGGTTGGCGAACATTTTAAGGTGTACAGTTTTTTTTTTAGTTAATGACCAGCTGATGATTATTTTCTTATTTTGAAAAACAAATGAAGACAGTATTTTTTTCCATTGTGATGAACAAATAATGCATCAGAGGGTTAATATGGAAAACCAGTAATACACACGTGTTCACACTCACTCATTTCTCCATAAACAAACATGCATGTGAGAAGTAGTCAATTCAGTGATCTAATGAGGGCAGGAAAGAGGGTGAGAGGGAGGGAGAGAGAGAGGGAGAGGGAGAGAGAGAGAGAGAGGGAGATAGAGAGGGAGAGGGGGAGAGAGAGGTTGGGAGAGAGTGGGAGGGAGAGAGTGGGAGGGAGAGGGAGAGAGAGGTGTACATGTAGCTCCAAACAGGAGCAGTCTGTCTGCTGAAAGTGTGTGTGAGAGAGAGAGCACGGGAACGTCAGAGTTGGAAGACAGAGTTGTTCCCGGTCTTTGCACCCTGTGCTCGGAGCAGATGGCATGGCAAAGTGAAGCGCTCTCGTAGTGTGTTGTCTTCAGCTGCTGTAAGGTAACGGAGCATCACTGAGTCAATGTGTGGATAAAGCTTGCTTTGTGTGTGTTTGCCATTCTTCTGCTCTTATTTTGCACTGTTTTTACTTGCTGCATGCTGTGTGTGGATGTGTATTATTGTGGCGTGTGTGTGTGTGTACACATGCATACATAACAGTGAGAAACAGTCGTCTGACTGTAAAGGCTCCCTTATTAAATAACCATTAAATCTTATATTACTTCTGCTGGCTGCGTGATGCATAACATGTCCATTCAGTTGTATTTAAATGTAGAGAAAGAGGCTTTTTTTCAGTATTTGAATCACTTACAGTATTTGCCTTCAGTAGTTAATTCCAATGGTCTTGCTGTGTGACAAATGGATCTTTTAAAGTTATTATTCCAAATAATTCAAGCTCCTAAAAGCTGCATGCATAGTAATAAAACCCCTTTACTACTGTGCATAAGTGCTGTTTAAAGTAGATTTAGATGGAGTACAGCATTTACACAGCAGAACTTGTCAACTTCCCATTAGTATTTCAGTTTCAAAAGCAGTCTCATTATATTTGACTCCACTTGATTGGCATTGTGTAGCGTAATAGTAGAGAACCAATAAAATGCATTTAACCAGAAGTGCATAGTAACAAGTGCAAATGATCAGTGTGGTGCACAAGACATAGTATGTAATTCACACACCAATATTTGCTTAGAATAGACCTTTAAAATAATAAATCAGAGATTGTTGCAATGGACGTGTAAATTACAGACAAAAAGTGGTGTTAGAAATTAATATGTGTGTTTTATTTCCATGTCTTTGAGCAGCCTACCGTCAACTATTTGACAGCTCAGCCAGATTCCGTATTTACAGAGCCGTATTTAATGGTATGTTTTGATTGAAATTTTTTATTCATTCACTCTTAAAACTAAAGGTTCTTCAGTGGTTCTGCCTCTATATCAGACCCCCAAATCACATACACGTACAGCATGTACAATGCTGTGACATTTTGTTGTATAAATAGAGTATAGTGTGTTCACAAAAATAAATTGCAGTTTAAATATCCAGATGATGCACTTAATTAGCAGATAAAACGTGGTGTAGAGTGTTAGGGGACATTCACACAGAATGCGCTTTCCCATTCCACTGCGCTACTTTGTTTTTCAGCGTAAACACTCGCTAGATGGACGTCTTTAACCGGTGCATTCACGTATTTTGCAGCATCTCGTGCATGACTCTTCGTTCTAAATTCGCAACGCTTAGACCTTGACTTTTTTCCACTTCACTGACTTGCAGTAGCAAAAATATGTTCTCTGTGAATGGCCACTTTATTTATATAGTGGAAAGGACTATCAGACTCCAATGAGAATGTCAAAATAACCTTGTAACAATTGTACACTAGATGTTAGAGTACGTAGAGCATTTATAAGTGCATAGTGTATAGTGCGTCATTTGGGACACAACTATATATTAGAGCTATATTTTTGGGGCCGATACCAATGTAAAAAAGCCTGTTATCGATATATTGGTCGATATTATTTATGTACATATTCTAGTCAGTGGTGGAGGAAGTACTGAATCTCAGTACTTAAGTAAAAGTACAAATAACCAGAGACATATTTACTTTAGTAAAAGTAGAAGTACCACAATGAAAACCCTACTTAAGTAAAAAGTACCTGATTTTAAATGTACTTTAAGTATTAAAAGTAAAAGTACTTGCATAACAATTTATTCTCTTAATGTCTATATTCTAATAATTAGGGCTGTACCAATATGCTATATGAATCCGAAATCGATACACTCAGATCTACGAACCTGTGTCGCGGTGTGAGAAGGCAGAATCACGACACACCCCTTTTTCGAAGTTAACATTATACAATATGTAGACCTACACCACAAAACTAGTTGAGGATAAATTATTTAATATTGGGCAATTCCAGCATTATAAACGGGACATTTGCAGTAAAAACTTGAAATATAAATTCTCAGAAAAAGCATTTAATACATATTGAAAAATATCAGTATGCGTTTTATATTTAATATGAGGGAAATAGCCTAGGCTACACATGCGTTACGGGACACAACAAATCTTTAACTTTTAGGTAGCAAAATATTTTTTAGTAATTCTGTGAATTACACTGCGCAAACCAAAAGTAATAGGCTACCCACCGGATGAAGAAGGGTTGGCTCTCCACAGAACATAAAATATTCATTTTATTTTATTTTTCGTGTTCCCATTTATGAGGAAAAAACAATGTTACAGACGTGACCGCTCTGAAAGCGGCACGAAAAGACTGCTTTAAAACTTTCACAGAAACCTCAAACAGAAAGCACAAAGCCTTTTTTAAAGTGAATTTCGTTTTGTATTAATTGTATCTTAATTTTAATCAATGTTTCGTCAACCAATTGCCAGGATTTAATAAATAAGAAGTAAATATAGTAGAAAATAGATAATCACGACACGTAGGCGCCGGCGTGTAAACTGAAGCGCGTCTCATAAATGAACCGAAACTCAGCGTAGGCTATAAGGTAACCTACTTGCCTCACAGACCTGATAAATATATCTTTAGACAGCTTTAAATGTGTACTTTTAAACAGAAAAATTCAAAACGAAAGAAAACAGACTGCTCTCTGCTTATGTAGGCTAGTAATCCGTATGAAATGTGCATTTCTCTCTGGCGCGTTCACTACTGCGAAGATCGCGTATCAGTAGCCTATCGCCAACTTCATCTTTGCAGCCGACACAGAAAACACTTGTTTATTAATAATCAATTAAAATGTCTCCTTGCTATATTTGACATATTCATTACTTTTGCCGGTTCTTTGTGACAGCTTTTATGTGCTTTATTGGCAGCGCCACCAACGCAGCACCGAAAACATGGAGATTTTTTTCAATCTCTGTTTTGGCAGGGGAAAAACTGATCATAAAATGTAACGAAACGTTGTAGAAATGTAGTGGAGTAGAAAGTATAATAATTGCTGCAAAAAGTAACGAAGTAAAAGTCAAAAGTATGCACTACTGATTCTACTTAAGTAAAGTACAGATACGTGAAAAATGTACTTAAGTAAAGTAACAAAGTATTTGTACCACTAATGACTTAGTGTCTTTTTATTTAGTCACGTTATATAAAAAATAACTTCTATATATCAAAAGTGTCACTGGCAAAACCTTGTTATCTTCTATTATTAGTCTTAATTCCTCTAGTCTCTACCAGTGGAGGAAGTACTCAGATCTTTTTTACTAAAGTAAAAGTAATTATACCATAATGAAAACGTTACATATGTACAGTACTTTTACTTAAATACTATTTTAAATAGGCCTAAGTAAGTAGTCAGCAAAATGTACTGAACGTGAAACTACTCATTATGCAAAATGGCCCTATATAAAGTGTTATAATTATATAAATTATTGGAATATTGCTTGATTTTGTAACATAGCTTTTTGCAGAATGGGCTCAAACTGTGTCTACACCGGACGCGGCCGTTGTTGCTCGTGTCGCAACAGCGGTTTACCCTAGACGCGGCACAGCGCCCGTTACAAAGCAGAATGATCTCTACACGATCCCAGTTGAGAAATAAGGGTCTTATCTCGCGAAACG
Organism: Abramis brama; assembly: GCF_963993115.1. Lineage (NCBI taxonomy): Eukaryota > Metazoa > Chordata > Actinopteri > Cypriniformes > Leuciscidae > Abramis > Abramis brama. The sequence continues at coordinate 4,567,893 of NC_139971.1, forward strand.
ATCGGTCATTTTCTAAAAAAAAATATATATAAATATAAATATATATATATATATATATATATATATATATATATATAATATATACTTTTTAACCACAAATGCTCGTTGTGTACCATCTCTGAGATGTGCCACGCATTGCGTCATCACGTTGGAAAGGTCACACGTCACATCATCTATCGAAGTTATTTGTCTGTGTACTCCGTGAAAATAAACTAATCCTTTAAAGGTTAGTGTTAGTGCGGTGGTGGCTTGAGTCTGTTGAATGGTGATTTAACGCTACGTTGTCACCTAGTTGGTGAGACGCTATGCTATAAAGTAAATAAACAATGTCCCCATCTTTTACTCTCACAGCGTTTTCTACATTAGCTAGCTAGCCATGTTTCATACCTTGTCAGTGGAGTGGAAGCTAATATGTGCGCATTTTACACCGGACAATGACGCAGAAGTATAAATGAAAACCAACGCGTTGCCAACAGCGTAGAATCTTGGGAGTAGGTCTGACGCAGAAGTATAAATCAGCCTTTACTGAAGTGAAAGGGTTGGCTGGTGTCACTACAGTAACCTGGGTCGCCATTAGCAAACATTGGAGCGCGCTCTGCTGGACAAACTAGTAGTTACACAATTTACAAGCATGTTATCCTCGTTATATGTTCTGTAAAAAAAAAAAAGTTCATATCGGCGGCATATCTGTGTCATAAACGCGATACTGATATATCTGCGACAGGCTCACATCGGCTGATAAATCGGCAGACCGATAAATAGGTTGGGCTTCACTATATATATATATTTTTCATTGCTGTATAGGGCTCTTGAATTTTTTTACATTTTTTTTATTCCATATCAATATTCCATTTCCATTCCAATCTGGATTCTGTTTTTAATGGTTTCATTACAGACAGCCCTACTTTTTGATTATTTATTTATTAATTCATTCCTGCGTCTGAGGTGGTTTGCTTGTATTGTTAAGAATCGATTGGATCTGAGGTGGTTTGCTTGTATTGTTAACGGTTTGAAAGGAAAGGAAGACACATCATGAAGTATGTGTGAGACATTAGTAATACTGAATGCATCTATCTCTTATACTCCTCATGTGTAATGAGCAGAGCTGTAACGAGCACTGATAGGGATAATAGATGGAGGACGGGAGAGATGTAGAGAGGAAAATCCATTAGGGTTAAGTCTGCTGCGGGGACAGGCTTGGAGTCATCATTCTTCACTTTTCACCCCAGAGAAATCATAACTCAACTGTGTTGAACACCGCTTCTCTGTAAATAAACTCTGTGGAAAATGACCTGAGTTCAGGGCTCAATGGAACTACTCTGGAGCGTTCCTAATAAAATGAATAAATTAATGACTTATTGTAGTGTGAAATAAGGTCAACAGAAATGCCTTCAGAAACAAAAACCTATCCACCAATTCAAAAGACGAGGACAGAAGTATTAAATGCAGGTTATTCCCCATGGGCAGAACTGGCTGTGATTCTGAAACGCATTACGATTTCCGTTCAGTTACATCAAAACACACTGGCAGTTCGCCTGAGGAGACGGAAGATGATGAGATATTCTACCCTCAATCTGAACTCAGCACCTCAGATTGTACACCTTTGGGATCTTTTTTTCAGCTTCGGATGTGGAATGTCATGTCAGACATGAGTCATTATTAAGAAATAATCCACCCCAACATTATAATCATGGAAAGAATGTGGGTGGGTACATTTTTCTAAAGTTCCACTACTTCAAAATTTTGCATTTAATGTAATGTGTTGCTTGCTGTTTCTTTGTAATTAAAATTGTGGCATTTCAGTTGTGAAAACTAGCAATTTCTGAATGAAAATTGTTTTCTGCACCATTTTTTTCAGTGTAGACAATCTGGGAAAGTGTTAATTCAGTCTTCATGAAACGACATTTTCAACCAAATTTACTTAAGTAATGTGATGTTTTTCAGACTCAAACAGGATATTCAATGAGATCAAATATATATATATCCGTAAATATATCCGTCCTTCGGATGAGACGTTAAACCGAGGTCCTGACTCTCTGTGGTCATTAAAAATCCCATGGCATTTCTCGTAAAGAGTAGGGGTGTAACCCCGGTGTCCTGGCCACATTCCACCATTGGCCCTTACCAATCATGGCCTCCTAATAATCCCCTTACATTGAATTGGCTCTATCACTCTCTCTCCTCTCTCCACCTATAGCTGGTGTGTGGTGAGTGCACTGGCGCCGTTGTACTGTGGCTGCCGTCGCATCATCCAAGTGGATGCTACACACTGGTGGTGGTTGAGGAGAGATCCCCTGATATGATTGTAAAGCGCTTTGGGTGTACAGTAGTACATATGAAAGCGCTATATAAATGCCCGATTCTATTCTATATATATATATATATATATATATATATATATATATATATATATATATATATATATATATATATATATTCGATCTCATTGAATATTACTTACTTTACTTATAAAGAAAAATAGGTTACACTTAATAGTCAATAGTCCACTTTAGACATTCTACTAATTGTAAGTAACTTTGCAACTAGATGTCAACTAACTCTCATTAATTTGCAACTACCTGTCAACTAACTCTCAGACTGTTAGGTTGGGGTTATGGTTAGTAGAATAAGTTGACATACTTGCAAAGTTACTTATAGTCAGTAGAATATCTGTTGAGGAGCATCACAATAAAGAGTTAGCAGATATTAAACAGACAGTCAATGAGAGTTAGTTGACATGTAGCTGCAAAGTTACTTATAGTTAGTAGAATGTCTAAAGTGATCTATCGAAATGTATGACCAAAACTGTATTTATTTATTTGTGTTTTTTTTGTTTGTGTATGTGTGTTTATTTATGGTATATAGAGTTGTTCACAATGAGATCAGAAACCTGTATTATGGAAGTAAACGGTTAATTTTGATTAGCATGCTAGCTCATGCTGTGCTAATTAATTTGGGATGGTGGTTGTCCCTTTATCTGTAATTTCACATGGGAAAAGTGCTGTTCGCACTTATAAAGACCTGGAGCAGCTGGAAGAAGTCCTTCCCCTGAGACCGACCAGCCATTAGCATGTCTTAAGTATCCGTGAAAGTGCGCCCTCTTCCCCAGCGACTCGGCTTTCTGTGTGCTGTTAAATACAAGAACAGTGGTCTGTAATTTGTGTGCACTGGTTTTTCCATGAGATCAATGAATAGTCTTATTTTGTTCACGCATTAATGCTAGCATTCATCCACAGATATGCACTGCTGGGATGGTTTATTTCCACAACAGGAACAGTCGTCTAAAAGCCTCATTCATAATTTACAGTGATGGAAAATGGTGTCTGTCTGTAATTTCTAAAATGCATCCGATCAGGAATAAGGAAGATGCTGTTAGGATTAGGATCACTTTTGTACGTTTCTGACATATTGCTATTGCTTACAAACAGTGGTTGTATTATGATGAAACAACAAAAGGAAACTCATTAGTGTTTGAGTATTGTAGGTCTTTCAAAGCACTTCAAAATACTTGAGTCATAATGATGCTGATTAGTGTTGTACAATTTTGCATCAGAATATTCAAAATATAAAATATTAATCTTGTTTTTGAGACACTGTGTTTACATGCACAAGTTTACTCGTTACACTTAATAAGGTCATAAACACTCGCACCAGTAATTCGCACCTGACTGTAAGTCGCACCGGGTCAAAATTGCATTATTATTACATTCAGAAATAATGTAAAATACTGGTAAATAAAACAAAACATTTACAAACATTATACACACTATAAACATGTATTTCCCCTCAATCCGTAAACAAATCCTTTACATTTAACTGTATGAACAGAGCAGGAATGAAACATACAAGTATAAAACAAACATAAATTATAGTGGCATTCATTATAAACAACATGTATGATAAACGCCAAGCCTAAATTAATTTATTTAAAGCAAAACTGAAACTAAATGTGCTATAAATATAAACTTGTATACGTAAATACACACCTCTCTCATTTTGTGCGAGTCCACAAATGTTTTGCGTGCTTGCGTGCCCCTCCCTTCATTACTCCGCCCTTAAAATGCACGAATACGCAATGCAAGAGTAATGTCTCTTTATCATAGCTGAAGTGAAGCAAAATAATGCTTCATGAAAAATTCAACCAAGATGACGAACGACAAGGAAGAACAAAAAAATGAACAAACAGTAAGAGTATACAAGCAAGAGTTGGTTGTTGGACGCAAGCAGCTCCAATCAGACAACGGCACTCAAAACTTTCCTGATACTATAGCTAACTTCACAACAACAGCATTTCTTGGTTCTGTGACATATAGCAAAAGCAATGTTACTAATGTATGGAGCAAAAATAACGCAACCTCTGCATCCGTGTTCAGACCTCCCGCTTGTCCAAGTCTCTCCATGAGAGTAACCCTTCTTTTTCCAGTGATATTCCTTTCCCTTTTGTAATGTCTCTCAGCCATTTCTCTTTCTACAGTCTTTCTTCACTCTTCACAGTCTTTGGACTGATCAAAAATTAGTGCTATATAAATTGGAATTTTTATTAATTACCTTATTTTTTTGTGTTGTACTTGGAAACACTCTCATTTCTCCTGTTGTATAAAGCAACTGGACACTGGGAGAAACCTGCCTGAAACGCACAGGTCTTTTACCAGAGAGAGTTTTTCAATAGCTCAGGATGAGAAAGGATTCTCCTTTGGAGTCCATGTGAAACAGCATTCACAACCTCTTTAGTTTTGTATTTGGTTGTATTTCTGGGTGAAACTGGGAATTCAATGAGACAGAATAGGGTGAAACTGGGAGTTGATTGGTCATGAAAAATGCAAGTGTTTGAAGGGAGAGAGAGGTTCAAAAGGGAAATGTTACACTATAGGCGGAGGAAGTACAATTTTTGATAAAAGTTGTCTGAAGTAAATCTGTTCTTGTTGTTTATCTCTTTGTAATGTCACTCTATAATGTTTCTAGGGAGATTCTGCAACCATGTGTTCAATGGACATGAATCTGGTGTGTGATGGTTCTCTGTTCCCTTGTGTTTTCTCGCTTCCTCTGCCATTTTCCTTCCCCCAGCAACATCTCTTCATCTCTTTCATGATCTTTTTCAACCATCTACTTGCCCATCTTCTCTCTCTCTCTCTCTCTCTCTCTCTCTCTCTCTCTCTCTCTCTCTCTCTCTCTCTCTCTCTCTCTCTCTCTCTCTCTCTCTCTCTCTTTTTCAAACTAGAGAGTATCAGATGTATAATGGGGTCTGCTTCATGTCCCTGTAACTATATGGCAGATTAAAAAAAACAACCTGTGAAATTGTTCACTTAACAGGGCAAAGAGAGTGTGACTTTGGCTTATTGATTTGTTTGCTGCATCTATAGGATGTGAATCTGAATGACATAACTAAGACAGACAGAGGTCAAACCATGCCGCTCTAGTGCATGATTGCCACCTCTTTCTTTACCTATATTTAGTAACAGACAGAGAAAGTCATACAGCCCAGATTTAGCAATAATTGCATTCCTCATGGAAAATGGTACTTAAATCTGGTGTGTAAAGGTCCTTGCACACTGAGTTCGAAATTTTCACGTGCGTTTTTTCGTATTTGTGATTCGGTGGCTCTGAATTGTCAAAACACCATTAAAAATGCTTGCCACGGATGTGAAAACACAGAAAATCGAACCTGATCCGAATTTGTTTATGACGGACAAAAGTTTTGGAGGCAGTTTACAAGCGTGATTGACATAACGTGAGGTCGTATTTATTTTTTAACTTGCGAAAATTTCAGATGTGAATTTCGGCCTCTGTGTGCAAGGGCCTTAAATCTGGTTGCCCCCTCAAAAAAAAAAAAAAAAAAAAAAAACATTTAGAGAACTGAGAAAGATAGAAAGAACACCTTCTGCAAACCAGAGACAGAGATAGATGGTGTTCCTGTTACTCGTCTCCTTCCTCCTATCTCCTTATTTATCCTCCTCATCTTTTTGGTTCAGTGACAAAATATATATATAAAAAATAGGGAAACTGAATCAAAAGTTTAAAGATTTCCCCTTTCGTTACTTGGGTGGATAATGTGACCCCTGAGTTACTGACAATGCTTCATTCGCAAACGCAAGAAATATACAGTCAGAGCAACAACAAAAAACAGGTATATTTGGTAAGAGCCACAAGACCGTCTCATAAAAACTGTATTTCAATAATTCAGAATAGACTTGAATAACAGAATAGACTGAAAATAATCAAGTTGTCAATTATTATTGTTGTCAATAATTCAGTTGCTGCTTTTATCCAAAATGACTTTAAGGCTTTCTTTTGCTGAAAAGGAGGGAGAATGGCCTTTTTTTTTGGCCTTTGAACCGAAGCTCCTCAAATACAATGCTTGACCCGCAGGCCATTATTGGCATTATTATCTGATTCAAGCATATATCCACTGACCCACAGAATCCCAGGATTGACAATGTTTGTTCTGACAATGGATTTCGAGCGCCCACTACTCGCTGTGCAAGAAAACAGAATTTATTCAGAACAAGATGTCCTCTTAAAAAAACATTTGCTACATTTTTTTGTACTGATTGCCACTGGAGTGACCATTCCCTGTTAGCATTCAGAGTACGGTTAGTGCCAGACATATTAATAGGAAGGGAATGCCAACATCGCCATTAGCCAAGGGAGCTGTAATTGATTCTGTATTCAGTTTATGGCGACTTATTAAATAATAAGGCCTCATGGCCTTCTGTAGCACAATGGACTGCATAATAAACAGCTGGCGTCCAGATAATAAGAAAAGCGTACAGAGATCAGAGATTATTAAGGTTCACTCGCTGTAGCATTCATCTTGGGCTTGCTAATGCAACATTTTTCATTTACAGCTGCCATTGTTCTGTTTTCTGTCAGACGTGATTAATAATGTCTGGAAGATAAAGGAAGTAGTATTCAGCTGGTCATGTGATCTCAACATGGTGGCCTCCTTGAGGACCCTCTCGATGTACAGTAAAACAAATCGACTTTTATTAGACTACTAATATTAGTTGAGTCTTCATCTCATGTAGACATGACTGCACATGACTTATTTTACACATATTTTTGAAAACTACTGTATACATTTGATCTACTTGGGATTCATGCTTGGAATTCATGCTATAATGGTACCATATTGGTTATAGTCTAATATTAGGATTTTCTTATTTTATTTATTGATTTGGCTAATAATGTAGATTGCATGCTAATTTCTTTGCTTTATAGAATTATTTTCTTTTTCTTATACTATAATAGTTTACAGCATTAGTTGGGAAAGATATCGCTGTCGTGAGATATCATTCTGAATAATCAGAGGAGAAATGAAGTATCGGTGTATCTCTAAGTATGTTGTGATGCCTAAATTCACTTGTAGTATTTAAAATTATCTTTAAATTTAAATTTTGTTTTGTAATGTTTTATTTTTCATTTAATTGGTTTATCCGTACGAGTCAGACTTTTTATATCAGTACATCACTACTAAATATATATAATATTCAGATATTATTGCATGGTCCACATGATCTACTGGTTTGTGGAATATGGGGAACATATTTGTCAGGCTTTGCTGTGATCAGAGGAGAGATTAGTATTAAGGGAGGCATGTTGAGCTATCCTGTTCACTTATTAAATGTCAACATGTTTTCTTGCTAATAGATTATTTGCCAAAATGTGAATTTCTGCTTTAAAGTTGTTTTTTCCATCAACCCTCCCTACCAACTCACTCACCAGTCCACTCACAACTCAATCTACTGCTGTGCATTTATCAGATCATTGGATTCTATTGAGATCTGCACTGTAATGTTTCTTTTAAAAATAGCTTTCTTGGAAATTCTTTAGCATCAAATATCGCTGTCCCTCATATCCTGTTGAAATAGAAGTTAACAGTTCAGCAATAATTTTTGTCTTATCAATCAAAGAGCCAATTAGATGTGATGCTACACCTGACTGAATGACTTCATTGCCTGTAAAGGGATAATTAAGAGTCCTTTAAATGTTTAAGTCTGGTCAAGAGAAAATATCCATGCCCTCTCAAGGGAAATGTATTCACACATTACATGTTTAGCAGAACAATGCAGAATTTTCATTTTGTGAGTCTTTGTCTGTGTGTAATTGGACTTGTGTGTGCATTCTAGAGTGAACATCGGTTGCTTTAGCAACAGCCAAGTGGGATCTGTTCTACAACAATTAACTAGATAGGAATAATGAAATATTTCCAAAACACAATTTGTGACTTACAGTCCATGACCAAACGTATATGGACACCTCTTTATAATTAACAGACTTAGGGCCCTACTCTCCGAGATGAAGAAAACGTGGACCGAATCACAGAATCCACAGATGCATAAATCTAAAGTAGAGCTGTACACTTAAATTGTGATATGGACTGGTGTCTGTGAATATTAAAGAGCAAAAAAGACTGTTATCTAAATATGAATTCGGCATCACAAGCATTTCACCATTTCATTTGATAAAACTATTGTCAGATACTCACAGAAATTCAAATCTCTTCACTATATCCCACCTAAATAAAAGTTTGGTTTAACTTAAAGAAATTATGACAGACATATATAGACAACATGGAACATGTAAAAACATAAAGCGCATTTCATAGGTCCCTACGGATTTGACTATTCCAGTTTGTAGATGCTCAACAAGGCCATGTGGTTGTAGTGGCCATATATTTGTCCGTAAAGCATAATGTCCAAAAGAATTTGCACTTCTATTTAACTGAGCTGCACCAGGGCCTACAAGAAGGAATGTCATTTTCTTCTTGTGTACTGTATGATTGGTATGAACATTTAAAGCCTGACTCAACATGAGCATCTTCAGGAGAGATCTGAGAGCTTAAGATAGTGTAGTGTCTTATTTGAGTTTCCAAGACAAGGTCATGAGTACCATTCCTATTTCGGCTGTATGGAAACCTGAGGTTGTTATGGCAACGAGTCCCCAAAGACAGGCATACGTGGTATTTTCCTACCTATTATCCCAGCCTCTCTCTTTCTCTCTCCTGCCCCCACTAGAGTTGAACAGCACTGTGCTTCCTAAACCCCGTCTAAACCATTAAAACAAAAGTTTTTTTTTACAATGGTCCTAAAAACGCAGACTCCCTTGACATCTTTCTCAGTTTAATGTGGTTGTTTTAAGAAATAATGACTGCATTAAAAATATTTTAACAATCCTAGTTTTCATATCATGAATGTTTATGGGATGGGAAGCCAAAAAAAGGGACCATAAAGTGGTTCATCTGACTAATATGTGCTATATTTCAAGTCTTCAGAAACTATGCAATTGTGTGAGAAAATACCAAAATTTCATTCAGTTTTCACTGATAATCTTCTCCTTGGTCAGCTGTCAACTCTTGTTCTCTGTTCCGTATGTTAGAACAGGCATCACGTTTGGTTCTTACGAATCCATGAAAGGGCTTGGTTTCTGCAAAAAACTTTTCTTTATTTTAATGTTTTATTTTTATTTTTATAAATGTTCTACACATTTTTGTGCCACTCTGATTCTTGCAACACATAAAACATTGCATGCAGTGCCAACTTCAGCCATTGGGGGTGCAAAACCTCAATGATTCTTTTGAAGAAAATGAATTTAATTCCAGAGAAATATCATCAATTAATAATCTTTGGTCTGTTTCTCTCACAAAGCTTAAAATATAGTTGACTAGTAGTATAAGCTGCTTCTTTTTTGGGTGATTTCATGGTCATTTTTTGAGTTCAACAGCCATGGTCATTATGAACTGTTTTATAGAAAAGAGCTGTTCTTAAGAAGTTCTCCTTTTGTGTTCAATGAAAAAAACATTACACCTTGGAACAACATGAGGGTGATTAAATAATGGCAGAATGTTCATTTTTGCCATCTATACAGCTAACTAGAGAAGTTGAAGCTGAATGACATGAAATGGAAGCAGAACCCATCCTGAAGGCATGAATATACTGACTATGGCTTGACAGTGGTGTTTGTCATAGAGCACAGAGAGGTAATCTTCATGCTTTGCTGAACACAGGTAACATCTGGGAAACTTCTGGAAAATTCCCATCACACAGCAATGAGTTTCAGGAGGTAATGAAGATGAACTCAGCTGAAAGACTGAAGGGTTTAATGAGCACTACTGTACCAAACTGCTCAGCTATAGGGGAAATAAATAGTCTCATCTAAAAATAGCTTACATTTCCCTAGCTAGCATTTTACAAGTGAACAATATACATGTGACTATTCCTTCATTTAATGATGTCGCCTCCTCAGTTTCCTTCACTTATAGGCTGCCAGTCAGGTTCTTCTCAGGACGGAGCAGTAAATCAGGACTGTATGGCTCACAGAAATCTTCCCAGATTCATTACGGGTGTCAATATGCTTTTCTTTTTGTCTGAGAATTCCCTCAGAAAGAACACTGATTAGAAAGAACACTGAAAAACATATTCTTGTAAATCGTTCTCCAATCATCTTTGAATTATCTACAACTGCGAAGAATCACTTTTTACAGTGTAAACACTGTTTTTTACAGTGAGGGAGATTTTAATGATTTACGGTAGGACAATGGCTTGGCAAATAAATGACTAGATCACTCTTAATTGTTTTGCTGCAGCAGAAAAAAACTGTAACTGTAATCCTAGCTTAGCAACAGCGGTGGAGCTTGTTAGTCGCATTGAACGCTATAGGGTTTCTGACAATGTAATGGTAATGTTGAACATTTAGTGTTTGATATTCATGAAAAATGTAATAGTGCAAGATTCAGTAAGTCAAACAGTTACTGTATTAATCAAATATTTGCATTCTTTTACAGCCCAATCACAAACCCCAATATTTAAACCAATTCTCTCATCATGTGTTTTACAGACCAACAACCATAAAAATAGCATTCAGAATTGTTATTTCTTGATGAAATTGAATTCTGTATTTTATTCCGATCTGTCTGCAGTCACTTAAGCCTAAATGGTCTTAAATCATTTGAAACCACCATTCTAATGACTAACAGAAATGCAGCAGGGCATCTGAAGAAAGAACAGTTTAGAAGTAATTGTACCAGATCTGGCAAACCTCATATAATGTTGTTAGCCTTTTATAGAAATAAATAGGATACAATCAATTTTCCAATTGCCCTTTATGGTTGTACAATGTTCAATGAGAGATTTGATGGAGGATGTTTCAAATATGGGAATAACCTGTTATTCACTGAACTGGCTCACACTGAGGTAATGCACGTTTGGGCAAGTGTGTGTGTGTGTGTGTGTGTGTGTGTGTGTGTGTGTGTTATTTCTTCTCTTATTTTTATGATAATTGGCAGAGATTTTAGTATCTGATTTTGGAAACTGACTCAATGCAGGCGAGGAGTATCTCTTTTTTTCATCGATTTATGTCCTTGAATGGATTGATTCTGGCATTTATGATGGCATTTAGCACCATATAAGCTCAATGAAATTCCCTGGAAACACATATAATATTCCGGAAGCGCTTCTTTTTAAAACATATTTGAATAGACCTTTTGCATTCATTTCAACCCATCACATCAGCTCATCGTAGTATTTATAAAGAGGCTATTTCAAATAATGAAGTCTGTTGTTAAAGTCCCCCTGTAGTCTATAATTTTATCCCTTAAAAGAGATTAATACTCAGAAATACTCAGCAATGGCGTTGACTTATGAACTTGCACATGGTTTGTCTTAAAGCATATTAAAAACACCAGATAGACATATAAACAACATTAAAAGCTTGGTTTTCACCACATGGGGACTTTAATAGATTCTGCTAAATAGTAATTATTTACATTTTTGTGTGATATTTATTTTAAATTATGCAAAACTCAGTGAGGCAGGTGGCATTCACTCATAAATATTCCTTCTAAATCAGACTTGCTCTCTCCAGTCATTAAAATGTTTTAGTCCCCAGTACTGTGTTACTCAGGTGACCAAACTCTCACTGCATCTGGTTCTAGATGGATGGATTGATGGATAGTAGGGTTTTGTGGGGCTGATGATGTAGTAATGATGATGTATTCTCCTGTCTCCTGTCTGTCTCATATTTCTGGAGGCCTGTCACACAGATATCAGGCTTGTTGAGTGCTTATCAGGCGTTCATCAGTTCAGTTCAGAAGAATGAATTCAATCCTATTATAGTATGCTGGGGATTGATTGTTGCGAGTTACAAGTTGCTTTACATCACCCAGTGATATATTAAAAGCTGGATATCCTACTTTGACTGATAATAAGCATCACCTGTGTGCCGCACCGGTCTCGAGTTTCTCACGGAGGAGCTTCGGAAGCATAAAAGGAGGAGCGACGACAGTGTAGGATGAGAGAGTACCAGGCCTGGACTATTTATGTTATGTTTTGTTTATGTGTGTGAACATTTTTTACCTTTTTTCTGCTGTTTATTTTGGATTAAAGTGTTTGAACATTCACCGGTTACTGCCTCCTTCTTCCCTTATCAATGTAGCAAAGTTAGTAATTCAGGGAAGAAGGAGGTGGGAACCGGCGAACGTTCAAACACTTTTAATTCCATAAAACAAATCAACAACAAAATGAAAGTAAAAGTGGCAGCCCCTCATGTAAGACTGACGCACACATATAAAGAAAACATAACATAACATAAATCCAGGCCTGGTCCTCTCTTGTCCTTCACTGGACAAGGTAGCCCGGTGGAGCCATAGGGACGACGGTCCCAGGTGGAGCTGAGGGGGCGAGGAGCCACGGTGGAGCCGACTGGTAGACTGGCTGAGGTGGAGTGATGGACACGAAGGTTCTGGGCAAAGAAAATGGTCGATGTTCCAGGGCTGAGCTGGCGAACAACCAGCCCGAGGTGGATTTATTAAGCACCAAGCAGGAGAGGAAGGGCTTGTGAGAGGCAGTGCAGACAGGACTGAAGGATTGGGCAGTGCAGGTAGGGGTTTCACAAACAGCTTTCCTTGATGATACAGGACTGATGGGAATCTCAGGAATGGCCTCTTTGGCCAACACGGAAGAGGCAGACATTTTAGGAACGACCCCCTTGGCCGACTCGGAACAGGCAGAAGAAGTGGGAGTGGGAGTGGCAAGAATACAGACACCAACAACTCGGTGCAGGGTGACAAAATAGGCTTGGTGCTATGATCCTCCATCTCTTAAAAACACAATCAGGAGCTCAGAGTTCAGCTCATCCACACTCACCTTAGTCAATGAAACGGGCTCCACTAGTGTTGGGCGGTATGACCAAAAATGTATATCACAGTATTTTTCTAAATTATACCGGTTTCACGGTATATGAATTTTTTTTTTTCAAGCATGACTGGGTGTTAACCACATTTTCTACTGACTGAGAGAGGAAATACTGCAGTAGATTGACTTAGGATGCCCTGTTTTACTGTCATGAGTGAATATTGTAGAAAAATCCACACTAGTGTTAATACAGGCTGAACACAAAGCAGCACTCATAAACCCTGCTTTATCAGGAAAGATAAAGAAAGATTCAATGAAAATAGCATTGAAACTTTTCTAAAGACAGTCAGTTCCCTTCAAAGATACATTCATACAAAAACACCCGCACCACGTTTTGACTTTGAAACGTGCAGTGCTCATGTTTATTCAATTATGTCAAAGCCCTTTTAAAAATCTATTTGTGGCGGACAGTGTTTATATTGTGAATCAATGTAATATAACACTGGAAACACTGTAATATAATTTGAGAGCTATCAATTATAATTTAACCTTTCCATCTTCACCGTCACGCTTAGTAACACATACAGCTATGCTTCACCACAGTGCAACCGTGAAAAGAGACCCTCTCAACAGTGTTGCGCCACGTTCCCAACATTGTTTAAAGCGACATACACCGGTATTGCGGTATATTAAAAATTAATATCATAACAAAAATAAACACCGGTATTTGGTATGAACTGTGATACCATGTTTAACGGTACAAGACATTAGGAAAATATGAGTTACAGATGTGCCGTAACATTACATTTCTAAAAATCATTTGCCTTGTTTTACAACTCAATCTTTTCCACTTGCCAAATAGTATTTTTAACTGCTTTATATATTTAATGTAAACATATAGGCATAATTGATCATTATTTGCACGAAAATATTTTCAGACCATGAGTTCTGCTATTGTCATGCGCTAAGCAATCCTCGCTGTAGTTAAAACATTAAAACGCAGCATGCCACAGGAAAAGTGTTCAAAAGCATCACATCCACTACAAATATTTCTATTTAATAAATTATAAAAAATGTTGTAACTTCTCGGTAATGATTTCATGTAATTTCAGTGTAATCTCCAGTGGTGTGGACTGTGGTGGGTTGATCCTCTTCCATCTCGCCGATGGTAAAGGGGGACTCGCAGTGGAATAAGACCCAGTCCACAAACTCTTGAAAGCTTCCTCGAGGTCCGTCTCCAGGCAGGCGCGCTCTCGTCTCAGTGTTTAAGCCATAACATGAAAAAGGCTATCGTTGTTGTAGTGGACAAGGTGGCATAATCCCAGGAAAGCCTGCATGTGTCTCTCGAGGGAGCTGTCCCACTGGGAGAGGAGGAGGATCCGAACCTCCGTTAGATCCAGTTCTTCTGTCTCAGATGGTTGCAAATAATGAGGATAGAACTGATCGAAATGCAAAGGTTTACAATTATTTTACAAAGAAACCCAAGACTAGAAACAGGAAAAAAACAACCAAGTATGATGCGATAAGAACTGACAATGAATTCAAAGAAACACAGGGCTTAAATACATAGGCGAACGATTTAACGAAATTAACAACAGGTGTGAAACATGACCAAATCAATGAGAAACCATGGCAATGAACTGAAAACTAGGACACAGAAACAAACCCAGACAATTCCTTACATTTAAAGGGTTAAAGTCTCTATTTTTGCGAGTCTCCTGTAAAAGTAAACCACAATGAAGCAACAAGTTTCCTATGTTCAACCCGTATTACTCATTTTATGAGGTTACATATTATAGGTCAAATCTATTCCACCATAATTATATCATCTGCCAGCTAAAACGCATATTTTAAAGCATGATGGTTTTATCACTTCAGCATCTTTGAAGTGGCTGAAGGCAGTAGGTGTTAATTGCTCGTTAAGCTACTTGTTCCCTCATGAAATATAGATGCAATTTTGTGTCAGGCTTTTATCTGTGAGTTAATAGAATTTAAATTCCCTGTCATTAAAGCACTGAATTTCTCACTGCTAAGATGGATGATTTCAATCTCACATACAATTTAATGGAATCTAAAAAGGCTTACACAGAAAGGCTTATATCATCGGTTCTGAGCTGTGGAGTGCAGGGGGAAAAGAGTGACAAATGATAAACGTATTATTATAGAATCATATCATATATGATCATATAGTCTTGCATTAGAACATCAATACAATCATATAAACTTTTAAAAGAGCAGGAAAATGCTTCCCATATGTTTTATTGTAGAGATATCCAAAAACAAAAGACTCAACAATTCTGCGTATTGTTGGCCATGTGCATTTTAATATTAAAACATTTCCAGGTTTCATTTCAAGCAAATATTTCTTATTTATTTGAGTACAATACATAATTTTGTTATCATGTTGGGTCACCACTTGGTGCCCGATAAAATAAGGGTCCTAGTTGAGAACCACGGATATATCTGTTACATGTACATTTACTTATTCTATTACTGCTAAATATGATATCACTGAGATCACATTACAAATGTAAGTCACGTATCCGTGCTGCTCTAGTTTGAGTGGTTGAAAATGATGACACTGAATATTTTCCTGTTTTTTGCACAGCACCTCATTCTGCCATTTCATGAGGAATTATTCCACACAGAGTATGTTCTATTCTTTGCCAGAAGGATGTCGTGCTGATTTTTTTATTCACATACCCGTACTTTATGTGTACCCTTATTTATTACATGTTTAGTAGTACAAACAATAATTTGGAGTATTATTCACAAATCTGTTCAAAGCTTCACACAGCAGTGTAAAAAAATCACCCACCATATGGAGATCATCTTAAAATAGGCAATGACTGTAAAGTACTTCCCCAGAGGAGCATGGGAACAGGTGAAAGAAAGAACTGGCAGGCGTTAGGAACAAGCGTTGAAATTGAGCAGTATGTCTGAAAATACTCTGAAAACAGTGTTTTAACCAGGTGTGACTTTGTATAAAGTGACAGTAAAAGCTTTTCCATGTAAATCATTGATTTTGAGACAGAATTGGTAAATAAATTGTAATGTTTCGTGCTTTTTTCATGAACACATTAGAAGTATGCAAGTATAGTGAAACTATAGGAATATATATATATATATATATATATATATATATATATATATATATATATATATATATATATATATATATATATATATATATATATATATATATATACAGTATATATATATATATATATAAAAACAGTGAAAAAATATTAAAATTTTAAATCTATTTGAATATATAGTAAAATGTAATTTATTCCTGTGATCAAAGATGAATTTTCAGCATCATTACTCCAGTCTTCAGTGTCACATGATCCTTCAGAAATCACTCTAATATGCTGATTTACTGCTCAAGAAACATTTACGTTGAACATTGAAAACGGTTATGCTGCTTCATATTTTTGTGGAAACTGATACATTTTATCTTATCTTATTTGTATCTTTTTATTTTTACTCTGAGATGCTGATTGGTGTGTGTGGTCAATTTTAGATTAGTGTTTCCACTTACAGTGTAGAGAAGTGCGTTATATCAGTTTATGTAATGATGAGCCGAGTGAATCATATTGAGCAGTGCCTTATGACTGAGTGTATTGTGCAAAGTATGCTTCATGGGGTAATTAGTCATGGTTGTGAAGGAAATATTTAGAAAATTGGAATATATGTGTGTTGAGAGATAAATAATGTGATTTTCTTTTGAGTGATACCTTATTTTGGATTTGCAGCTAGTAAAATTTTATTGAATGTGTGGGTAATCGAGAAAAACTAATATTATGATATATTTCTGTAACTGTGCTGTGTATGATGATGTTTATGGAAAATTCTTAATGTAATAACTGCATTCTCAGGTCAGCAATGCTGTATAATGGAGGTTACAAAGGTTATTATCAGTAGATGCTCTCAAATCCAGGTGATGTCAGTAGCTCCTCTTGTTTAACCCCTTTCCACTGATTAAACCTCAAATAACCCTGATGTTCTCTCTTCCTTTTTCTGCTTCTTTCCCTCCTCTCATTCCCTCACCCTTTCCTGAATGGTCCCTGCTCCTCCCATTGACTTCTCCTCTCTACGCTGTCACACTGTGTTGACCTTGAGCTGTTGAGGAATAAGGCTAATGTACGGTCAGGTTGTGATGTTAACGTTGCAGTAATTTCAGGCTCAGGCCGAATGGTTTTGTGTTCATTCATCATGCTTGTATCCTTGTAGCAGCCCTGACACAACCACACATTATCACGCGCTCCTGGACTGTTTGGTCATCGTTGTTCATCTATCACTTTTGAATTGGTCTGTTTAAGGAAAATTGAGTGCCAACTCGCAGCCCAGAGCATTTAGCTCCTGCTACCATGCAATGCCATGTGCATTTTTATGAGGTAGACACTGCCACCATCTCTGATTGGTATGAAGCACTAAGCCACCAGTTTCTGAATTTAAAGTGCCCCTATTGTGCTATTATAAAGGTTCCTAATTTTGTTTTAGAGGTCTCCTACAATAGGTTTACATGCATCCAAGGTCAAAAACACTTTAATGTTCTCATAATATACACTGCAGCATCAGTTGAATCAAGAATTCAGTCTCTCTAAATCCCTCTAAATCCGAGAGCCTTCTCTGCTCTGAAGAAAAACAAGAACAGTAACAATGGCGTTGGTTTTACCGTATCAATGCGAGTGCGAGTCCTCATTCTTTGGAAGTACACCCAAAATGGATTTGCTTTCACAGCACAGACAAGAGTGTCTTCTCAACATGTCGACGACACAGACCAAACTCTTCCAGTCTCAGCGACAACTACAGTGTTTGAGGGTCAAAGTAGACGCTGTTCACGAGCAGACGATGAAGACCATATATAGGCTTGCATTATGCAGATATGTTACAAATCTACGCAGGTTCATGCAGGAAGACTGAAATTACAGACGACTCGTTTAAGGCATGTTCAGAATCGGTTCTTTCTTTTAGGAGACAATAACTTAATTTATTGTTTACTTTAATTTTTGAAACTTTGCAAACCTTTCACATTCACAAAAAGCCATATTTCATACTACAATAAAGGATACATCTGGAAAAAAAAAATATATATATTATAGGGGAACTTTAACATAACAGAAGAGGACTTGCAGTAGTGTTACTGGAATTAACACTGGAATTAATACTGGAATTTTTAACTTTATGATACAGAAATTTAATTCCATCTTTTATCACATGGGAAAAAATTCTGGCCATGGATGTTTGAAAAAATCATTCCTTTTAACAAAACATGGCCATGTTATACTAATCAGACAACACTATCTTGCAGATAGTCTATTTTCTTTGACAATTTGTAACTGTTTTTATACAAATATTATTAAATGTATATTAAATAAATAACAATAATATATATATTTTTTTATATCTGTGCTGGGCATATAAATTCTGACTGATTTGTGACCACATTTTATTAATTTGTTCAGTTGTTTTTTAAGTAAATGTGACCATGTTGTAGTAATTTATTCCCTTGATTAAAAAAAAAAAAACGTTTTTTTTTTTTATTTGCACGGAACATCTTTGAAATGACATGAAGACACTTTACTGAAGGCAGGGTTGATTTGTAGATGTAAATGAGCAGTATGAATATTGAAAATTCATATTGGAGCGTTTAGTTTTTCTTTTTAGATTTTTAAACTAATCTCTATTGCTTTGTGTTGTATACAGCGTACAGTACAGTAGTTGTGTTTACCTTCTGTTGGTCCCTCAGGCTTTGTGTTGTGTTGTATAGAGTGCAGATAGCTGTCAGGAGCGATTAGCTCCACAGACAATAACAGAGACAAATCAGCGGGGTTAATGTGGCCAATGCACTGTTTCTGTGTGTACAGTATGGTAGAAAGCAGAAATTATCGCTTTTTGTACACTATGAATGTGATCGCATTAGATGCCGAAATTTATTGACTATAAAATTCACAGTGCCCTCAATATGAACTCTCAACACTTGTCTTTATTTTTATTTCTCCTCAGGTATTTTAGAAACATAACTCCACTGAGTCTCCTGAATTATTAGAAAGCAACATCTGAGCGTGTAATTGTCCAGCATTAACCAGAATAAATGAATCTAGGCCCGTATGGAATATGATGCTAGTCTGCTATTTCCAACCTGATTAGTAATCTGTAATCATGGCAGATTGGAGAGCATTTTACCTCCAATTGGTCATCCCGGCCCAGTTCATTACCCTCATAGAGATCAGTGAGGGTAATGAACAGTAGATTAGATTAGATTAGATTCAACTACAAGTACAGAGCTAATGAAATGCAGTTAGCATCTAACTAGAAGTGCAGAAATATAGTGTGTAATATACAGATAAGTGCAGAAACAAGTCCACAGCGTAAGTGGAGCTATAGCTTACAATATGTACAGAATATATGAATATACTAAAACCGTATAGAAGAAAATGGGCAGAATGTACCCATTATGTACAGTATGAGCAGCAACAACGTATTACAGTTAAAATATAATTTGTTATATGTACAGAGCAGTTAAACAATGTTATAAATATAAATAGTAAAAAAATAACATGTCCATCAGTACTGTGAACAGTACTGTATAAGTGCAAGCAGCAATTCTTGTCCAAAAAAAGTACTATGAACAGTGCGGTATGAGTGCAAGGTGCAATTAGAGAAGTGTTGTGGAATTCAGTAGAATCACAGCCTCGGGGAAGAAGCTCTTCCTAAGCCTACTGGTGTGAGAGCGAAGGCTCCTGTAACGCCTGCCCGATGGAAGGAGGGTGAAAAGTCCATAGTTAGGGTGGGAGGCATCCTTGATGTTCCTTGCCCTTCCCAAACAGCGTTTGTGGTAGATGTTCTCAATAGTAGGTAACTTAGTGCCGGTGAGCCGCTGGGCAGTTTTCACCACCCGCTGGAGTGCCTTACGGTCAGATACGGAGCAGTTGCCGTACCACACTGAGATACAGTTTGTTAATATGCTCCCAATGGTACAGCGATAGAAGTCCACAAGGATCCTGGGACACAGGTGAGCTTTCTTAAGGCTCCGTCGGAAGTAAAGGCGCTGCTGCGCCTTTTTTACAAGGTTGGAGGTGTTCAGAGACCAGGTGAGATCTTCAGAAATGTGGATGCCAAGGAATTTGATACCAGCCACGCCCTCTACCACAGCTCCATTGATGTAGGTGGGGGTGTGTGTGCATGGCTCCTAGCCCGCCTGAAGTCTACGATGATCTCCTTGGTCTTCTGGGTGTTTAGTTCCAGGTTGTTGGCGGCACACCACACTGCCAGGTGCTCTACTTCATCCCTGTAGGCTGACTCATCGTCATCTTTGATCAGACCTATCACTGTGATGTCATCTGCGAACTTGATTATGGTGTTGGAACCATAAACAGGAATGCAATCGTGGGTGAATAGGGAACACAAAAGAGGGCTCAGCACGCAGCCCTGTGGCACGCTGGTGTTCAAAGTAATAATGGAGGAGGAGAGGTTATCTAACTTAACAGATTGTGGTCTGTTAGTCAGAAAATCCAGAATCCAGTTACAGAGGGAAGTGTTTATTCTAAGTTTTCTGAGCTTGGAAATCAGCTTGGAGGGTTTGGGTTAGGGTTAGGGTTAGGGTTAGGGTTAGGGTTATCACAGTGTTAAACCTCTGGGGTCGGCAAACGCGCCGGCGCGCTTTGCTGGATTTTCTTCACATAGTAGCACAATAGACTTAAATTACTCCGCCATTTATGGTCATACAGAAAAAAGAAATATGAAAAAAGACTCTGTGAGATGTCTACTTTTGTATGTGTCCACTTACAATCAAAACAAAACATTGTGCTTTTGTAAAATAAAGAAAATAAACGGTGTGCTTTCTGCCTCTCCGTCTCGGTAAACTTTTTTTTCTTGAGCACATCTATAAACTGAAACAAAACTCAGCGAATACTTGTCACACATTTATGAGCCATATATTTTTATAAACATTTAAGTGTGTACTTTTAAATGATCAGATTCAAACTGAAAACAAATATTCTCTGTTTAAGTAATTTGTAAAAAACCAACAAGATGTCCAGTTTCTCAAACCCTTGCTCATTAGTTTTAATTTGACCACGCCCACACGCGCAAAAGAGATTAACATGCAAATCGTCCAAATGGAACGCGAACGCGCTCATTACCTCAAACACAAAGCACCAAACTTCATAAGTCTCTCCTTTTCGTCGAGTTTGGAAGACACGCCGTGAGCTTACATTGGATTTACCTCAGATGAAGAAGAACGCGATTTGAAGACAAGAAAGATGTAAGGTAAGAAAAGTATTCTGAATTATATTAGTTAATGTTATTGTTGCATAAACTTCACATTGCAGTTGAACTGTTGCTAGATATATGGTGAATATTATAATATTTAGACCCGTGTTTACTGTTAAATACTGTGTTTGTGGATATCTGCTCAAACGTAGATATGTATAATATGGTAACCATAATGTTTCATATTTTGGTGCGCGCTGTGCGTTTGAATGTTTCATATTCAAAACGCGCTCTGTGTTTGAAAAGCAAAACGCACCAAACATTAGGCTTTGTGTTTTTACTCCAATCTCATTTCATAACATCATAACGAATGGAAACATTTGAAGTAACATATGATAATCAATATATTTTTCTCTAGCGTAGTTGTTACTGAAGTGTTCCTTTTTAACGATATATAGGCCGCCTGCTATAGGCTATTGTTATTATTATTTTATGCAGCACTGCATGTAGCCTATGCCTACAACAAACCTGGTGTTCATTATATATTGTTGGACACATTTGTTTGTGTATTCTGTGAATTTTAAAAAGCAATTTTAACCAGAAAAATCTAAAATGTATTCCCAAAATCGTGCAGCCCTATAGTTTCTCTTGATATCAGTTGTTGTTGTTTTTTTACAGGGACCAGATGCCCCACTGATGAGTCCTGCTGACTTCAACATTCACATGAGTCTCTGTACATGAACATGGTAAAGTGAAAAATCAAACACCTTGGAAATGAAAGGTATGTACAATGTTTTTAGGAATAGCACAAAGGTCTCTGTCTTTGGATCATTGTTTTCAGTAATGTGCTTTTATGTCATTTGTTGTGTATCTTTGGATTATGTTGTGTTGTAAATAAATCCAAACAATCAAAAAGCCATTCTTTTTTAAATCTCCTCATTCTTTGTGCAAGGTTGCTCAGAATGATAGGGCCTGATAGCACCTAACAGGGCCATTAGGGGAGGGTCTTTGTTTTTCTCAGGTGTGAAATCCATAAATATTAATGATGTGTTCACGCCTACTCGCATAAAGCTTTCTTATACAAAACACGTCTTACAAATTTTAAATCAATATATTGTCTTATCTGATTGAGAAGTCAGGATGATTTTCACATAGTTTTGAAGCAAATAGTCTAAGCTACGTGATACAATTTTCAAAAGTCTTGTGAAGAAATAATCAGTATGGGTTTTATGACCTTATTTCATGTTTTTTTTCCACAAACCACGCATAAATGTCATTATCTCAAAACTACAAACTTTTACATACATGCTGCTGATATATTATTGTAGCAGAGTTTGTGCTAAATACAGTGAAATCAGACCTCAGACCCCAGAGGGTTAAATGCTGAACTGCAATCAATGAACAGCATTCTGACATGTGAGTTTTGGCTGTCCAGGTGGGTTAGGGCAGAGTGGATTTGAGGTGAGAGAGAACTAATCTCTCAAAACACTTGGCAATGATGGGGGTGAGTGCGACAGGACAAAAGTCATTAAGGGCCGAAGCAGTGGACTGCTTTGCACTGGCACAATAGTGCTGGTCTTGAAACTAGTGGGGACAGCTGCCTGGCCCAAAGACAGATTGAAGATGTTTGTAAAGACCACGGCCAGCTGGTCCGCACAGGCTCTAAGCACACGCCCCGGTATTCCATCAGGACCAGCTGCCTTCCGTGCATTCACCTTGCTCAGAGTAGAGAGCATCTGAGCATCATATTTAACATCTGAGATAGAGAGTGTGAGAGGCAGTTCTCCAGGTGGAAGATCTCTTTTAAGGGAGACCTCCATGTTACCTCGGTCAAAGCGAGCATAACATAGGTTAAGCTCGTCAGGGAAGGAGCCAGAACTGGATAGAGGCACAGTGCTGGATGGCTTATAATCTGTTATGGTCTGTATGCCTTGCCACATACGCCGGGGGGTCAGAGGAGTGCTCTTCAATCCTCTGTTTGTAAGTGTATTTAGCCTGGCAGATACCCCTCCTCAGGTTGGTTCTGGCTGAGCTGTAAGGCTGAGCTGTTGGTCTGGCTGAGGCTGCCGCTACTCTGTCTGCCCTGAAGATAGTGCGTCCATTCAAATCCACCACACTGTTTGAGACATCATTACAGAGCCATGTCTCCGTGAAGAACATGAGATTACAGTCCATAAGCCTTCTCTGTGAGATGGTCCAGATCTTTAGATCGTCCAGCTTGTTCGTCAGAGACCGTACATTTGCAAGGAAGATGCTAGGCAGAGCTGGGCGATGTGGGTTTAGCCTTAGCTTAGCACGCAGCCCTCCACGCTTTCCCCGCTTTTGTTTACGGGCTCGACGCCGGACATTGTCGGTCGGTGTGAATAAACTGCAAATCCGCGGTGTCCTTTGAAGCTCTGGAGGAAGTTCACTGAAGTTTCACGAGTTCACACTTACATCAATTAAACAGAGTAAAGATTATGCGTATTTGGCGTGCTATCCGGGGGGAGGGCTCCGAGCTCGGAATTTTTGCCCAAACCCAGAGTACTCCCCCTGTTGTTATAAGAGTATTTAGGACTAGAAGTGAGGAGATGGGGTGGTGAAGGGATGCTGTTAAACTGTCAACGAACGGAGGCAAGTCTGCTGTATATATACACCTCTTAACTCGTTGATTGGGTTGATTAACAGAGTGCTCCACTCGTGTCTAATTAGGTTTGATTATCTGAATGTGCTCCACATGTGTTTAGTTAGATTTAATTATCTGAACGTGCTCCTCCCGAACTTTGTTAATAAAACATAATTAAAAGGATAATCTATTATCTAAGCACTGGAGACACTGCTAGAATTACAAATCCATGAACCTGTCCACATCCATGACAGGCTTTACTGGCTCTGTCTACAGCATGACACTGGGTTTCAGAGCGCACACTTCATTCAACAGCTACAGTCTGATCCCTCTGACTCCTCTTAACTCTTGTATAGAGGCAATCCTTGACTAGAAATGCATCGATCCACTGTCCATCGATCGGGAACCGGACGGTTTTTGCTTCAAACACATGATCAGCAACCGTTTTTTTCTTGTTTTATTTTGGCCGATATCTATAAATAAAAACATCACTCGTCATCAGCGGGTTCAATGAGGCTATACAGTCACTGAGTGCTGCAAACAAACAGAAGCCAACTTTTACAGTTCCTCCTGAACCAAAACAACGAGCTTATGCTGCATTCATACCATGTCATAACCGTAATTATGAGTTTATGCGTTTCTATGTCAACACTATCAATGCTGAAATGAACCCGCAGCAGTCAGGTGGTGTAAGTCAGCGCTCTGGAAGTTGTTTATGTTCATTATAATTGTAATGTTATATTGACTCTGTTGTGAGAGATCATGTGGTTTGGAGGATGAGTGGCTTTGGAGAAACTCTGAAGGGAGGGTGGGATCTCATGCTTTCAAAGCTAGCTTGCTATTGCTAGTTGTTCTGAAATGACCTAAAATAGACTCTTTAGACTCAGAGGAATCTGGTACTCGGAGCGCTGTGAACTTCTGTCGTTTCCTTGGAAACTGAGTTGGCTTGTCAGTTTCCCTCCCCGCACGTGTTTTGTGTATTTATTCAGCACAGAGTCACCCTCCAAACATGCAGAGTGTGAAAGAGTCTATTCAGAGAACCCCCCGCTGCCGTCTCTCGATATGACTGCGTGTAAGACACATGCTATAATTACCCAGCTTTACTGTTACAGCAGAACCCACGCACTGTGTTCGTCCTGTGAAAGCACACCATCCAGCTTCAGCAACAACAAGGTCATTCAGTGACTGGAGCCTGTGTGAGAAAACATCTCATTATACACAATATCAGGTTTAAAATAAATAAATAAATAGAACTGTCAAATTAACTTAATTTAGTTCATTAATTATATTCAGATATAATATGGATGAACACTACTAGTTTTGGGTTGGTATGTGTCTTATGCTCAATAAGACTGCATTCATTTAAAGGTAGTGTAGGTAGGATTGTTATAAAAAACTTTTTTCCAAATTTGTTTAAACTTTTTATATATATCAATGCATAATTAAAATGTAAGTACTCTGATAAAAAGAGTATAAAAATCGAGTGACTCTAGACCGTTTAATCTGTATTAAACACAGCTCATTATTTCCATTCGGGACGAAACAAAGGATTGGCTTAGGCGACTGTCACTCTCTCGCAACCATGGCAACCACCCTTTTGCCACACAGGATCAGCCCATATGCGCGCGCACCCGTTTGATTTGAGGAATTCAAGAGGCACGGAACCTAGGAATAGCAAAACAATGGCAGAGAAAGAGCAATCAAAAATTCACATTACCGGCATATGCAGTTAGCGAAGGCAAACAAGGCAAAAAAGGAAGACAGTACTAGAAAAGGTAATGAACAAAAAGTCTTTGAATAAAACGCGTCAATATCCTCGGACCCTAGTTGCACGGCCTCTTGCACGACCTCCTCTGCTTCGCCCTCGACCCCGGACCTGTCCTCGAGCTGACGATGCGGTACTTGTCCCTGGAGTGTAGTCCTCATCAGAGTCAACAATGCTTTCATCATGGAAACTCTTACATGCAGAACACCATATATGTTATGAATCTTACACGAAATTCATCTTCATCACAGTGTAAATGATGGTAATGGAAAAACGTGTATCATGCAACCTGTTTTTAGCTTTGCCTTATAGATAACTAGCTCGTTAGCGAATCAAAAAATATATATTTTACACTTTACCAATATCAATATGCTAGCTTGATAGTGAGTGAGTACTAAAATACATCTTATTTGTTTATCTTCATAATGATAAAGTTAGATTTTTTTTATTACATGTGATTCTGATATGATGTCACTACATGCACTGCGCTCCTTCCTCTCCGCTCGTCTCAGGTAAATAATGCGTCTTCAGCTCAGCGGTCGGCGTCGCTCGTTCATGTGTTTTGGGGGCGTGGCTTTGGAAGGAGCCCAGAAGGGAGGGGGTGGAGTGAATGGAAATAATGAGCTGTCTTTAAAACAGTCGTGAGAGGTCTACAGACACTCGATTTTTATACTTTCTTTTTCAGAGTACTTACATTTTAATTATGTTTTGATATATAAATAAAGTTTAAACAAATTTGGAAAAGAAGTTTTTTATAAAAATCCTACCTACAATACCTTTAATCAAAATATATTATTACAATTTAAACTCTTCTCTATTTTAATATATTTTAAAATGTATTTTATTCCTGTGATCAAAGCTGAATTTTGCATCATTACTCCAGTCTTCAGTGTCACATGATCCTTCAGAAATCATTATAATATGCCGTTTTGCTGCTTATTTTTTTGTGATACTTTTTGGGGGTTCTTTGATGAATTGACAGTTCAAAAGAACAGCATTTATTTGAAATTGGAATCTTTTGTAACATTATAAATGTATTTACTGTCACTTTTGATCAATTTAATGCGTGCTGTATTGCAACAATACTTGCTGAATAAAAGTATTGTATGTATGTGTACATATAGATCAGTACTTATAATTATCACAATCAAAAAGATAAACAATATATTGACTTCTGAAGACACATCTTAAATGTCTATTCTATCATTTGTCTGCCTTCATGTTAAATGCATTATAGTATTCTGGTGCTGTTAAGCTCGTTTTAAAGGATCACAATATTTCATGATTTTCTGTCTTCTGTTGAGCACAAAACAGCATACAAGTCTTTTATATCATATACAAATTTGTATTTAATTTTAAAAAGTGGCACAATTAAAGTATTCCATTTGCGATAAGTTTTCTGAGCTGTACAATAGCTTGGCAAAATTGAATTCACTGGTAATTGTCCCATCACTATGTGAATAGCACTTTCACAGTCTTTATTTGGGTGAATGATGCCTCTCACCTCAGTCTAATATACATGTGTGAAAACACTCGGCATGACAGCTGAGACACTCGATCAATATCCATTTGTCTCTGCACTGTAAAATAAATAAATAATAATAATAATCTGATTGAAATTTAGGTAAATAGAAACTTTGTGACAATGCCAGGCTGTTGATCATATACTGAGTTTGATGTTCAGACTTATGGAAGAATAATCACTCCTACTCATTATTGCCACTTAGCAGCACTATTATAATTAGTCATGACTGGTTACTTAGAATGATATTTTCTTATTTAACATGAAATTTGTCTTTAGTACTTTTGTAAAGTTTTGTTGTAAATAATGTGCAAAGTCAATCTTAAAGTCTGCATGAAATGGTAGTTGTGATAGTCTTTTCTTCCCTATTGTGATGCATATGTGAGTGAAACGGCTTCTCAAACAAGAACAAATGTTGGGCGGGGCTTGATTTAGTCCATGGGGAATTGATTGGATGGTTGTGGTTTGCTATTGGTGGATCTCATGTGAGTGACAGGTTGTCCTGCCCTCGTCATCAGAGAAGAGAAGAGATGTCGCTTTAGGTAGGGGAAGTTATTTTGATTAAATATTACAAGGCATATGAATTTAGAATAAAATAATGTGCATGGATAAATTATTAATAATAGAAACTGTAATTTTCCATAAAAATAAGAATTGTCCATTTTGATTTCATAGTAACTTTAAGGTTAATTCTTACCCTGTTAATGCAGTGCAACAAAAGTTGACTGTTTTGTTGTGGATTATTGGAGAGAATTTAGTTGCTATGGCAGCACAATATTTTTTGCCGTACTTTCATCACAGTCAAGTCATAGATCACGCTGTCAGCAGCAGGACTGCAAAGAGAAATTGATTTTTTATCTTTAAAAATCTGTTTGAATGAACAACGTCTAATTTGGGATTAATTATGAGATTTGTTATACTTTGTATTTAAAATTGATGTTGCTATTACAATCATGACAGTCAATTAATAAGAGCCAACCAATCCACTGAATCATTTTGATTTACGATAATTAGTCTTTGACTGTTTTGATGGCTCATTGATCTGTTTATAATTACTATGTAATTGAATCATGCTCGCTTGTATTCATTCCAGTTAATCAGCTCATCTGGATATGTACAGGAAATGTGTGATTAGGCTGTTATTATGGTTTTATCTATTTCTCTCAGCAAAAAAGCTTTTTGGCAAGAGAAACAGATGCTTGCTTAATATTCACAGATACGGTATATCAATAAATTTAGAAGGAACCAAGGAAATTATGCAAATAAATGTTAAAATGAGAAATGAGCTCTAAACAGAATTCATTAGCATCTTGATATTTTGATTTAAGTCAAATAAGAAAGAATATGAACGGTAGCGGCATTCTAAGATTATTATCTTAGAAGAAAGGTTTTATATTGAACCTTTAAAGGTTCTGCTGGCATTTCAAGAGATGTCAACAGGACTGATCTTCAAGTTTAATTTGTGTGTATTGTCCCAGATGTGGCTTTTCTTCAGAAAGTAATGCCTAATCTTTGAATCTTTGTGCTCATATAAATGTATCTTTTCTCTTTGCATCAGTCCACTTTAATTGGCTGTTACCGGTTAAATATATCTGATTAAAAAACAATTACAAGCTTGAACTTCAGTTGAATCCCATTTTTCATGGGTTCGGCGGCTGTCACTGGCTGTGGTGACCGTGAAAGCTTTAAATAGAAAGCCTTTGCAACACCAGTCAATGTGATCAATACATCGGGACGAGGAGACGAGGAGGCGGCTGAAGATCAATGATGAACCGTGTGTTAAGGACACTCGTATAGTGCAGTACAGTCAGACTCTGTTATTTTTAAGGTTAACATTAATGTTGCATTTGCTAATGTTTATTTCATGCAGCTGAAATAAAATCATTTTTATTTTTACCTACAGCAAGGAATATAAGAGCATAAAAATAATCTTAATTAATAGTAATTAGTAGGAATATTGAATTGTAAATATACACTGACGAGCAAAAACATTATGGCCAGTCACAGGTGAAGTGAATATCATTGATCATCTCATAACAAGGCCACATATTAAAGGTCCTGTATTATGCCCATTTTCACAAGATGTAAAATAAGTCTCTGATGTCCCCAGAGTGTGTATGTGAAGTTTTAGCTCAAAATACCCAACAGATCATTTTTTACAGCATGTTTAAATTGTCATTTTTTGGGGCTCAGAAAAACGCGCTGTTTTAGTGTGTGCCCTTTAAAGGAGAAGTTCACTTTCAAAAAAACTTTTGCTGATAATTTACTCACCCCCATGTCATCCAAGATGTCCATGTCTTTCTTTCTTCAGTCGCAAAGAAATTAAGGTTTTTGATGAAAACATTCCAGGATTTCCCCCCATGTAATGGATTCTATTGGGACCCAAACGGTAGAAGGTCCAAATGACAGTTTAAGTGCAGCTTCAAAGGGCTTTAAACGATACCAGACGATGAATAAGGGTCTTATCTAGCGAAACGATCGGTAATTTCCAAAATAAATAAAAAAGTTTAAGTTTTATAAGCACAAACGCTCGCCTTGCTCTGTTCTGTGATGCGCGTTCGTGACGTCACGTAATACGCAATTACGTTGAAAAGGTCACGCTTGACGTGTTTACAAATGTGCAGAAGGAGGACCATATACACATTTTCAAATGTATTTGTGTCAGTTTATCGTTTAAAATGCCCATTTCGTGTGCGTATCCTGGGTGTTTTAATATTAAAAAGCCAAAAAGAACATTTTCTTCAGGACAGAAATTTTTCAAGCGTGACCTTTTCAACGTAATTGCGTATTACGTGACGTCACGAACGCGCATCACAGAACAGAGCAAGGCGAACATTTGTGCTTATAAAACTTAAACTTTTTTATTTATTTTGGAAATGACCGATCGTTTCGCTAGATAAGACCCTTATTCATCATCTGGTATCGTTTAAAGCCCTTTGAAGCTGCACTTAAACTGTCATTTGGACCTTCTACCGTTTGGGTCCCAATAGAATCCATTACATGGGGGGAAATCCTGGAATGTTTTCATCAAAAACCTTAATTTCTTTGCGACTGAAGAAAGAAAGACATGGACATCTTGGATGACATGGGGGTGAGTAAATTATCAGCAAAAGTTTTTTTGAAAGTGAACTTCTCCTTTAAATGCAAATGAGCTGCTGCTGCACGGCACAGGGGGCGGAGCTTCACGAGCTCGCGCTCAGTCTCTCAGGACAATTTCATCTCACGGAATGATGATAATATCAGAAACTCTCAGTAACGGTGTTCATTTCGAGTCGGACAATAATGCCTACAGAGTCAGAGTGCTTTATGGAGATGGAACAGGTATAGTTTAGTAGTTTAATTACGGTTATAACATATTTGTCATCTGCTTGTATGTATCCATTATTAATAGCCTACAAGTCTGCTGTTTCGGATCAGGTCCTAATGATGATCAAACATATACTGATGAGTTTAATAAAGTTTATTGTACATCACACAAAAGATGAAACGTCAGTTTTACTTCAGAAAATCACCGTAAGAGCTGAGTAAACACAGTAAGTTATCAGAAGTGCGCAAGTAGGCAAGGCAAGGCAAGGCAAGTTTATTTATATAGCACATTTCATACACAATGGTAATTCAAAGTGCTTTACATACTATTAAAAATAATCAGAAGAAATAAGAATATACAAAACAGTTTAAAATAAAGAAACAAGAAAGAACTAAAAATAATTAAAACAGTTTAGAATAAAGAACAGTTTAAAATAAAGAAACGAGAAAGAACTAAAAATAATTACAACAGTTTAGAATAAAGACTAAAATAAGACACAGTATAAACAGTCGGACAAACAGTGACACAGTGCTCATTCATTAAATGCAAAGTTAAACAGATGTGTTTTGAGTCTGGATTTGAATGTGACTAATGTAGGAGCACATCTGATCTCCTCTGGAAGCTGGTTCCAGCTGCGGCTGGCATAATAGCTAAAAGCAGACTCTCCTTGCTTAGAGTAAACTCTTGGAACTTCTAGCTGATGTGATCCTAATGATCTGAGTAATCTGTTGGGTTTGTATTCCGTGAGCATATCTGCAATGTATTGAGGTCCTAGGCCATTGAATGATTTATATACTAGTAATAATACTTTAAAATCAATCCTATAAGTAACTGGCAGCCAGTGTAATGACCTGAGGACTGGTGTGATATGATCATATTTTCTGGTTCTGCTAAGAATCCTGGCTGCAGCGTTCTGTATGAGCTGCAAATGTCTTATGGTCTTTTTGGGAAGGCCAGTGAGGAGTCCATTACAATAATCCACCCTGCTGGTGATGAAAGCATGCACTAGTTTTTCTAAGTCTTGATTGGAAACAAAGCATCTAATTCTTGCAATATTTTTCAGATGATAGTATGCTGATTTAGTTATTGCTTTGACATGACTATTGAAACTAAGGTCTGACTCTAAAGACACACCAAGATTCTTGACCTGATTTTTAGTTGTTTGACCTTTAGAGTGAAGGTATGCGTTCACCTTGAGAACTTCATCTTTGTTTCCAAACACAATGATTTCAGTTTTGTCTTTGTTTAACTGTAGAAAGTTTTGGCACATCCAGCTGTTGACTTCATCAATGCATTGAAGCAGAGAGTCAATGGGGCTGTAATCATTAGGCGATAGGGCTAAGTAGATCTGTGTGTCGTCTGCATAGCTGTGGTAAGAGATTTGGTTCTTTCTCATTATTTGGCTCATTGGGAGCATGTACAGGTTGAACAGGAGTGGCGCAAGAATTGAGCCTTGAGGGACTCCGCATGTCATGGGCGTCCACTCAGACTTATGGTCACCTATACTCACATAATAACCTCTCCCATCTAAGTATGACCTGAACCATTTTAGAACTGTCCCAGAAAACCCCACCCAGTTTTCCAGCCTGTCCAGAAGTATTTTGTGATCGACAGTGTCAAATGCAGCACTGAGGTCGAGTAGAACCAGCACTGATAATTTGCCTGAATCTGTATTTAAGCGAATATCGTTTATTATCTTAATGAGCGCTGTCTCTGTGCTGTGATGCGATCGGAAGCCAGATTGAAAATTATCAAAGTATCCATTTGAGTTTAAGAATTTGTTCAGCTGGTTGAAGACAACTTTTTCAATGATTTTGCCTGTGAAAGGAAGATTTGAGATCGGTCTATAGTTGCTTAATATAGTCTTATCCAGATTGCTCTTTTTCAGGAGGGGTTTGACAACAGCAGTTTTAAGGGAGTTTGGAAAACTTCCATAGAAAAGTGAGGCATTTACCACTTCTATGAGATCTGCTTCTAAACAGTCTAACACACTTTTAAAAAAAAAAAAAAGATGTGGGAAGTGTGTCAAGTACATAAACGAATTTCGATAAACACACTTTACATACGCAACTCTTCCTCTTCTCCGTGGGAGCGCAACAAGACCACGCCCCCCTTTTTGTGTATTCCTGTGGGCGGAGGTTAGTCAAAAAACTGTTCTAGTGACGTCATTAAAGAAGGAAGTAGAGGGATGTAGTCCAAATCGGCCGTTCGCTGTAGGCGTCTTCTGTTAAATAAAATATCTCGCTTAGCATTGAACTTTGAGCTTTATAATTTTACAGATATTATTTATACTCTAACAACAACATTACACACTAACTAAAGTTTGAAACATGGGATCACGAAGAACGGGACCTTTAATGTCTGGGTTGATTTAGATGGTGAACAAACAATCAGTTCTCGTAATCGACGTGTTGAATTCAGGAATAAAGATCTGAGTGACTTTGGTCAGAGTATCTCTGAAACGGCGAGGCTTGTGTGTTGCTCTCGGTCAGGAGTGGTGAGAATTTACAGTGTCTGAGGAGGGACAAACCACAAACCAGCGACAGGGTGTTGGGCTCCCAGAGCTCATCGATGCACGAGGGAAACAAAGGCTATCCTGACATTTTTTTATGATGGTTATGGGAGGAGTGTGTCACAACACACACAGTCTCATTTTCTTTTGCATAAAATGGACGGCCGTGTGCGTCATTTACCCGGAGAAGTGATGCACCAGGATCACTGTGGGACGGCAAGCCGGTGTAGGGAGTTTGATAATGTTCTGCTGGGAAACCCTGAATCCGGCCGTTCATGTGACACGTTCATGTGTTTGACATGTGCCACTTACCTAAACATTGCTGTAGACCAGGTCCACCCCTTCATGACAATGGTGTTCCCTGAGTGCAGTGACCTCTCTCAGCAGGATAATACACCCTGCCGCACTGCACAGATTGTTCAGGAATGGTTTGAGGAACATAATGAAGAATTTAAGCCCTGGCCTCCAAATTCCCCAGATCTCAATCCAATCCTGTGGGATGTGCTGGACCAACAAGTTAGACGTTGCAAGTTATACATTATACAAGTTATAAGTTATTTAATATAGCTGCGAGCAGCGATGACGGGCCCAAGCCGATGGTGCCACCGGCTTATATATATATATATATATATATATATATATATATATATATGTATATGTATGTATATGTGTGTGTATAGTAGACTGTAGAGTCCCTGTGTGGAGCAGGGCATCATATTATTTATATATATATTTATATTTATATATATATATATATATATATATATATATATATATATATATATATATATATATATATCCTACACTTTACTATGTGTGAATGCATTAATGTATGTCCTTACGTTATTTATGAAGTTAAAATTAATGTTTGGGTAACCAAAAAAGTGCATTTTTAAACTTTCTGTAAGGACATGTCCATAATTTCCACAAAATCTTACATTTTATCACTCTTCTGTATATTCCTTGCATAATGAGTATATTTTTTTCATTCTAATTAGGACATAAATCAATATGGCATTATCATTAATGTACAATAACAAATAAGAAATTAAATCTTGGGCTTTGTTGCCTTTTTCATAAAAACAACCTATAAAAGCAAGTGTACTGGCAAAACACTTATTATGTCTGTTGCTAAGCAGCGGATTTTTTTTTTCTTTTGTGAAAAATGTGTAGATAATTACAGTGATTAAGTACAGTGATTGCCAAGCTATGAAACAAAAGACCCAACATATAGCTGATTATTTGCATAAATTCATGCCTAGAATTCGCTGCATAATTTATTTATTTTTTTCAAATGGTGTCAGGCTTATGAAGTTACAACAATTAAATCAAGCTTTAATTAAAGCAGGCAACAATTAAAGACAGCTTACTTTTCAAGATCCAACTGGAATGTGTCAAATGCACAAAAATGATCAAGTATACCTACCAAATACCCCAAATGCACATTTGATCATTTTTGTGCATTTGACACATCTTGTCTTCTGTTCTGCTGCCTGTTTTCAGTTTATAAACATTTCTAAAATGTTACAAACTGGTTCAGACAAACAGATAAATAAATAAGTAAATATTTTGTGGTTTCTGCATGGGGCATTTATTTGATTCAAGCATTAAAACATTTTTTTAAAAATAGGAACAAAACCAAATTCACAACCTCAAAGATCATATAACATCTTTACTTTGACTTTTGGCCTGGTTTATTTTCAGCTCTCATAAAGTTGGTTAAACTCATAAAGCATCAAGCTGACACTTTAATGTCATGGTGCATTCAAGTCCTCATGAGAAGTTCACATTTACGAGTTGGGAAGTCAAGTTTATGACATCAGGTGCGTTCAAGTTACGCTGCATCTGAAATCGCATACTTCCCTACTATATAGTAAGCGAAAAACAGTATGTGACAAAAGAAGTATGTCCGAATTCACAATACTCATAAAAGAGTAAGCAAAAAGTACCCAGAGATACTTTTTTCAGTGAGATTCTGAAGTGTGTATATGATGAACACTTTACTATCCCATGAGGCCACAGGAGAAGATTTGTGAATGACAGTGAAGCGACATAACTGATGCTGGTAGGTCACATGATAAGGTCAACATGGTGATGTAACATCCAAATTACGTTCATTCTACACACATTCATACTATATAGAACATAGTTTTTTAGCGGTTGTGAAGTAATTACCTATTTAAAATAAGTACCTACTCAATAGAGTATGTGATTTCGGGCGCAGCTTTCTTTGGAGCAAGATGGCGGTGTACGTCTCTTAATTAATTACACAAAAATACAGCAAGGTTTTTAAACTCTACTTCCAGAAAATGAACAAAGAATGTGCATCAGGTGTGTGTGTGTTTTGTTTTTAATTAATTTATGAAGTCACTCTAAACTTTATTGCAGGCTATTATATTGTAATATTACAATGCCATTTGCCTATTTTGTGCAGGGAATTAGCTTATTTAGTTGTAAATAAAAAAGCCTGGTAATTTTACTACAAATATTGTGGTATTCCGCCACGTTTCTGACTGACATGCGCCCCCAACTCGCAAACATGGGGCTTAAAGACAATTCCGAGCTTCCCACTAAATACGATCTTTTCGACATGACTCGAACACACCATGAGGTTGGTCTCTCTCGGTATCGGTAAGGGTTAACGGAGCGCAGCGTCAGCGGTGTTGTGCTCAGCACGCGCTCGGTACTGATAGGTCAGTGTGTGGTGGTCTGCTCCACTTCCAGAGGACCGGCTCGACTGAACTCCTCCTCCGAGAAGCAGTGATTGCTCGCCCGCCCGACTCCCCTCCTCCTCCGCCGCCGCCGTGACGGTCTAACGGGAGTCAGTGATGAAATGAATGCGCGGTGTTGTGTATAAAGTTGCGGACTTCACTAAAAGCTTTAAAACGGGCGCAGATAGAAGCCGCAGAGTTTAATTTTGCCAGCTGCCTAGGTCGGTTTGACATGAAGAAACGGACTTTTAGTGAGTTTTAATATGTTGCGACTTCTTTTACCACGCGAGATGTCAATCATAATTTGTGGAAAGTGCGCGCGCTGGACATCGCGGCTGGTGAGGGTGAGTTAGATGCAGTTTATTTTCTTCACGATGTTGCGGGTTTGCAGACAGATATATATATATATATATTTTTTCATGATGCTTATTAGGAGGCATACACTAGCTCTTAGTCCACACTTGACTTGAGTACGCGAGATTTAAAACACACAACTAAAATGTTAGATGTAACGGGTTACTGTGATGATATGTGGAAATTCATAAGATATTGTGGTGTGTGAAAGTTTCAGTTACCAATGGTTTACACGGGAGTGAATTAAACAGATGGTAACAGTGATAACAAAAGTTAGAAGGGGCCAGAGTCTGGCTGCAGACTGTAGAGTCCCTGTGTGGAGCAGGGCATTATATATATATATATAGCCTATATATATATATTGTAACTCTTCTCAAATTGTTGCATTGTGTGTGTTTGTGTTGAATTTATCAATCCCTTGGTAATATTCTTTTCCTAATTGTTGTTCAAACATAACTAAAAAAAGGAAATGTTTTTATTATTAATGTTGTAGAATAAATAATTGTATTTGTATACAGTTGTGCATTAGGCAGTTCTCTGGAATACTTTATTCTGATTGGTCGGTCATTCGTCAGTTAAATATTTCTGAATAATGACTGTTGCTCATCATAGTAAAGGCAACAGTTTCCCCAGCTAACAAGGAATGTTCTCAGAACTGTGGGTAATGTTCTGCCATGGTTATCGCAAAGTTACAAGCAAACATTCTTCTTTAATAGAACAATCTATTCAGATTTCAGGTCAGAGTTCAGGTCTAATGTTCTCAAAATGTTAGCACAAAACATTTTATTTTTCTGAAACGTTTTAGTTGGATGTTTGGGTAACATTTTTCAAATGTTACTGCTTGTTCAGAGAAAATGAAAAAAATAATGATCCCAAAATGTCTTCATAATTAAATGGAATGTTTGCATAATCAAAAAAAAAAGAAGTTTATTCTCTTTCAGTACATTTCAGTGGCCATTTATTTAATTAATGTTATATTATCTGCTAGGACAGTTATTTATATATATATATATATATATATATATATATATATATATATATATTTACTTTTAAAGGGATGGTTCAGAGTAAAATCAACCTAGGGTACTAGGGTCCTTTGCACCATGACCTCGAGCCAAACACCCCCCCAGAAGCCTTTTTTCCCTTGGTTGAACATCATTAAAGTTAGAGCTTATTTAGAGATATTTAAATAAACTCCTGATGTACTTACACACTTTCCAATGCCTTGTTTTATGAGTACAGAACTTATTTGTACTACTGTAGAAGTCTGGTACCATTCTGGGCATTATTAGTGGGGTAATTTACGAGATACAGCCTTGGATCCATTAGCGCCTGCACTAAGCCATTCGGCTGATATCTCTAAATAAGCTCTAACTTTAATAATGTTCAACCAAGGGAAAAAAGCTTCTGGGGGGTGTTTGGCTCGAGGTCATGGTGCAAAGGACCCTAGGTTGATTTTACTCCGAACCATCCCTTTAAGATTTTAAGTACACTATAAGTGCACCTTCAATACAATTAAGCACACTTCTTTTTCACTAGGCCTAAAGTGGATTAACTGTAGTTTTGTGCAGTCTGATTTGTTTTGAAGCAGTGTTGTTCAGCACAGGCTGATCGTCAGTGTTGTTCTCGAAGCTTTTTCATGGCGTGGACATTATTTCAGCACCCAGACTTTGACATTAGTGCTTTCTGGTTTAAGACCGGAAGGAGCTTGTACAGAGCCTACTTTTGCTCAAAATTGCCTTTTCTGTTGGAAATATCTGAAATGAGGTCTCTCTCTCTCTCTCTCTCTCTCTCTCTCTCTCTCTCTCTCTCTCTCTCTCTCTCTCTCTCTCTCTCTCTCTCTCTCTCTCTCTCTGTCTGTCTGTCTGTGTGTGTCCTCATCTGCGCTCTCTGCTGAGAATTTCATTATCCATGTTGTGGATGAAGAAATTTTATTTTGCTTTTGGAATACAGCAGAGATTGTGTATCAGAATGTCTCAATCTCATATCGGCCTTCTTCTCTCACTCACACACTCAGACTATTGTTGCTTTTGTAACACTAGCTCTTCCCAGCTGTCAACTGGCTCACGGTAATCTCTCTGTGTGTTTCACTCAAAGTTAAAGAGCAAAGCTGTGTGTGAATGTCAGCAAGCATGTGTTTGTGTGTGAACAGGTGTCCATTCTAATATAAAGATTTGACTTGTTGGATTTGTCTGTGTTATGCAGCTAGACACTAGATGATCCTCATTCAGTGTTGTTGGATTCAGATGTAATGGTATAAAAGGATGACATTTTCAAGGAATGCAGGATTGTTCTGAATTCAATCTGTTTAATCTACAGTCTTTCTACAGTTGGAACCACAGATCATTTCTGTGGAGTGATTTGTGTGTCAATCAAAACCCAGCAGAAGCTGTATTTAAAGATAAAAATGAAAGGATTTAGAATCAAACACATGATACTTTAATATCAGCTTCTTATCTTGTAAAAAGGAGCTTCCCGGGTGGACTTGAAGGCACCAGTACAGTGTATAAATATGCCATTGTTTTAGGGTTATTGGTTTGAAGAGAGTAAGAGGATGAAATCAATCTCTCTAGCTGACAGGATCACTTCACTATCATGCCAAAGGTCAAAGGTCATGCATCACCGCCGTAAAGAGTGGAAAATGTATGTTGGTAAGAGGTGTGCTATCCATTAAGACAGAGTGTGGCCTGGCTTGGTTTATAAGTGACAGTGAACATGTGACATTAGAAACTGCACAGACCACATGGGTGTTTATGCACTGGATTACTTTACAGACATAAATGAAAACAAGTAATAAAAACTCGTTGAGTGTTTTAGCGCAATTTTCTGACCTCATGGGATAACAACACTAAGAGATAGTAAATCTTTTCCTGGATTTTTTTTGTGCGTTCCCGAGATTAGACCTTCCTTAACATAATGCCGAAAACCCGAAGTCTCTAGGTGGTCTGGTTGAGGAGTAGATAGAAGTGCAAGATTGGTGCGCACAGACAGAACAGAAATCATGAGTTAACAATCGCAATTTTGTCCGGTGGAAAATTGCGCTAAAAATGATTACAATAGTTTCCACTCATGATAAATTGTACAGAATTCTGGATTTAAATACTTTACATGGAACACGTTGCCAAATGAATCTTTTATTTCGAATCTTGATGGCTGATGATTCAGTTTTGGAGGTTGGCGTGTATGGTGGACAGAGAGGGAGTGTGTGTTCTGCACATCCGCTGGCAGTGGGAAGCTCACACCTCACACACAATGCTGATCTGAAAGAGGAGCGAGTGAAACGCTGGCTTGTGTTGTCTTTGCAGTTCGTCCCAGCGACTGTCCTGCTGGGATGTTTTCCAGGCCAACTTGTTGAAATTTCTACACATGGCAAGTTACATAACATTACATAAAAACAGGAATAAAACTAGCGTGGAGGGTGTGGAGGAATGAACCTTTGTATCTGTTTCCTGTATACGTTATTGAAAAGATATAGGCTGTGACTTGTGTGAAACAAGCGATATAAATCTGACAAGGGAACATGAACAAAAGCTTGAGTTTAAACGCCCTCTTTTGTTATGTACTTTAATGAAATGTTCTAATGTTCAAACTTTTGGGCAGTCTTTGGGCATATATATATATATACATACATGTGATATTCCATGGGACTGTTCACCGTTTGTATCAAGATGCGTTCATGCCATGTTGTAATTACCGTAACGATTCTGAACTATAAAAAGCCTTCACATGCTTGTACTTAATTACAACTTGTGATTTTCTGAGAGCTACAACTTTGACCACTGCAGATTTAAGATGTGTTCGACTTGAAGCAGCGCTGTGCAGACCGATTGGTGTATTACATCAAAGTACCGCGAGAGCTTTATTTACGGTAATACGACATACCGTGAACAGGATCACTCCGTTTGTCTCTGCACGTTTTAGACTCTACAGCATTTCTCCCAGCAAGCGGCAATGGAGGAGGAACAAACCCACGATGATTTTCAAAATGCTACTGTTGTTGTTTCACGGAATGCAGTTTTTAGAGTTTTTCAGACGAGAATGTAGTTGTTTAAACCTCAAATCTGTGGTTTATTCATAAAGATATTTGAAAATGTGATGCTACAACGTTTTCTGCGTTGTGAGATCAAGGTGATCATCAGGATGAGAACAGCTTGACCTCAGCATGTCTTTCTGACACTTCACACTTGCTCTGATTTCTCCATAGTGGTTAAACATAATTTATCTTTGCTAAATCTAACAGGCAATCTTTGGTACATTTTATTATTATATTATATTATATTATATTATATTATATTATATTGTTTTATATTAATTATTAATTATTTTTGCATTACAGTTATGACAGTCCATTTTTTACATTACACTTACAATATTATCATTTAGAAATTATATTATATTGCTATATTATACTATATTAAATTATTATTTTTTGCATTATAATTACAGTGCTGTTTTTTACGTTTCAGTAATGAGATTGTGATTTAAGAGTTATGAAAATAATTATACAATGCTAAATATAGGTTTTACTGCATTTAAACACCTGTACATGATCTTGACATATTTTGTGAGATTCCCCCAAAAGTGTCATTTCCAGATATATAAAAGATAATCCAAGGCTCAATGAGTGAGGTATTGATTATGTAAGTATTTCATCTCTTTTATCAGTTTCTTCAGCATCTCGTCTGCTTACAGTTTATCCTCGAGTGGTTGGTCTGGATTTTACTTTAATCATTTTCTATTAGTTTTACACTTTCTCCATGGTTCATATTCGCCTCTTCCAGGTTCTGGCACATGTCTCTTGTGTCTTTATACTTTATCTCTCATCTTACATCAAACACTTTCTAATTATAGCCTGTCAAATTAGTAAAGATGATTAGCCTTCGACATTATACAGCAGTTGCCCTCTGCAGTAACTCGGTCTGGTGGATCCGCAAGCACTCGTGTGGATGTGTTGGGATCTAGATTAGGGGTTACAGTACATCAAGCAGAATGTGGTTTCTCTCCCAGCCTTTCATCACATGACCTTAGCAATCAGAGGGAAACTCCTGCTGTGAGTCTCCACAGAGACACGCGCGCTGCTTATGAAACACAGCTCGTCTGTGCTCGGACCAATCCTTCATGATCTAGACACCAATGCATTAATAGAGCTTAAATGCTTCGGGTATTTCATCTGAATACACTCTAATCATTACTAGAATCTAGTACATGATACAATGAAAATGAAGAATGAACTGTCAGCTGTTCTGTGTACAACATTCAAAGGCTTGATGAGATCAATTCTTCTGCCAGAGAAAAATACATCACAGAGGTCAAATATATCACAATATAGCAAGTAGCGGCAGAAACTGCAATATGTGTTGGACTGTTACACCACAAAAAAAACATATTTGCAAAGCATTTAATTTAATGTAATGCAACATTTCTGATGAAAAAACAAAACAAATCGTTTGCTCCTGAATACTTAATATAATGTAGGGCAGAACTTCATCCATCAGGTTAGCTATTTAATTAATGGGGAATTAATATTATTTTTCCTCATTCACATGACCTTGGTTATATAAAGTTGTTCCAAGTTATTAGATTTTGATGAAGGATGACTGTAATGTGAGTTGGTGTCTTCATATTGTAATGAACCGCACTCTTGATGTATCTCAGATCCCAGCAGGAGGATCTTCTCCTCTTTCACAGTAAATTATTTATTTATATGATGTTTCAATTAAAAGAATTTCAGTAGGTCTCTTTACAAGTCCTTCAACTGTTACTTTTAATCTTCCATACTAGTGTGCTAAACTATTAACACATTTAAAGGAGACATATCATGCTTTTAAATCGTTCCTTTTTACATATAAATCATACATTTGTGGTCTATATAAAGCGGAACTGCAATGCTTGGGTCTGAATTCCTAATTATTATAGCTCCACAGGCCCCTTTTCTGATGTGCGTCTGAGAGCAACTCGTTTTGGTGCGGTCTTTTTAAATGCAAATGAGACATTTCATACCCCGCCCCCTCTCCATGTTGCAGAGGTGACACTCGGTTCAACTCCACCCCGTTCGGCCATTTTTGTAGTTTGATAGCAGAGATACGATTATCTAGCGGCACAGAAACTTTTGGACATCCAAGATTTGTGTCAACACAGAAAACATTTCATCATTGGATAGTTTTTTTCGTTTTATTAAAGTGTTGTTTTATGTCAGCTTAATGCCCGGAATGCTTTTCAGAAAAGATAAGGCAATTTATTGGTAATTCAGGAAAAAAATATCTCCGAATGCTCCACATGAAACTTTGGTCTTCCGACCTTTTACCACCATGTCGATTTATTTTGATTAATATGTGCGAGGGAGAGAGAGCAAGACAGCGCCTAGTTTGGAGACGGTGAAGTCTTGTTTACACTTTCGCCTGGCTCCGAAGAGAGAGAGAGAGAGAGAGCGCGCGCGACCGGGTCTCTCTCTCTGCTCGTTCTTTCAGTTAAACATGCGCCCTGTCACAAGCGCAGCAGTTCATCTACATTACTCACCGATCAAATAAGACTTTGGCAGGACAAAAACATCGCTTTGGCGGGCGCTAAAACAAGTTCAA
This sequence comes from Abramis brama, assembly GCF_963993115.1. Classification (NCBI taxonomy): domain Eukaryota; kingdom Metazoa; phylum Chordata; class Actinopteri; order Cypriniformes; family Leuciscidae; genus Abramis; species Abramis brama. The sequence goes on from NC_139971.1 coordinate 4,610,594, forward strand.
TGCAAGTAGTTATCCTTGAAGTGCTTCGCGTTCACGCACACAAAAATGACTCATTAGTCTGTTTGTATATATTGAATACCGTTCAAAAAGTTTAGGGTCTGACTGATTTTTATGCTTTATTTTTTAAGTCTCTTATGCTCACCAAAGCTGCATTTATTTGATCAAAAATAAACAGTAATTTTGTGCACTTCAGCTTGTATTTAACCCAGGCACCTCCTTAATTATGGATTTTGTAGGTTTAGAAGTTTTGTTACAAAAAAAGTGTTCCACACCTGTTCTTCAAGTCTGTGATGTAATTGATCTGAATTATTTTGAGACAACGGTTACAAACATATTTTCTGATTGCATTTGCATGTCTATTTTGTTCACTTACCAGCACCCGTATTCATTTTGCTTGTAGCAAACATATTTGCATCTTTTTTAGGCAAAAGGAAGGTGTAACTTTATTCTGCCCAGTTGAATGTTCTGTAATGCTCATAAAGACTGTGAATCAGTGTTATTTTAGTATCATTGAGATACTGTTATAGTTGCTAATAATATGTGATTTATTTTTTTATTTTCCAGTATTCTTTTTCCCGGGTAGCACCCCCGCACCTCTAGTTCACACATATTGTAAGAATAATAATGTCACGTGTGATTCAGTTAATGAGAGAGAGGAAGAGAAGCGAGGTTATGTAGCAGCGATAGCCTTGAGTGTCTGTCTTGACACAGTGACACAGCCTCTCATCTCGAAGAAACCCAATCCTGTCACAATCTGTCAACAGTTCGCTCGCAACCTGACAGCGGCGTCCTGCTGTTCCAGAGAAATGTGGAACGGCTTCGCTAAACATTATACATTTTCTCCTTTGATTTGCAATTTGCATATTGGTTTAGTTGCTTCATTTTAAAATATTCTGATGCTGATGCTGGTTGTGATTTGTGTGCCGTAGGCCTGAGCTGCTCAGTGGAAGTGATTGTTTAAATATTGGATGTCAACTGGATTGTATTTGTGTTTCTCAGTTCTGGGTCAGCGGTCAGGGTGTTTGGCCTGCGGGCTCTTTAAATGTCTCTCATTGGCCTGTTTACTCTAAGTCATGCTTTTGTTTGCACTCTCTGGTCCTTTATCACTTTAGTCTCTATTCTCGTTCAACTGAACACTACACCCCCCCCCCCCCCCCCCCCTCCCCCCAGTATTATAGTAGTGTGATTTATGATAAAACCACAGTGCTGTGCTTCAAATCTGGTTACTTGAACTTTATTTTTCAGTTTGAGGTTATTCCCAAAAGTACTTTTTCAAAGCACAATGAAAACTCTCAAGTCATTCCAAACCTGAATGAACAGTTCTATCAACCAACCTATCATGCTTTGCAAGACAATATTGAAACTAGGGCTGGGTATTGACACAGATTTCACAATTCGATTCGATTTCGATTCACAAGCTTGCGATTCGATTCGATTTCGATTCGATTCAATATCGATTATTTTGGATATCAGGTTTTTCTCAAGGAAAACTGGAAAATAAAAGGGAAAACAATTATTGTAAACTATGGGAGTCAGTTGTAGCCTATAGGCTTAATAGCCTACTATAATATTGAAGGTAAAAATTAACTGATTTGTATACAAACACTTAAAATACACTTTTATTTATTTTTATAATAATAAAGTTATATGAAAATATAAAAATTTAAATGGTGGCATAAAAACTTTCCAGATTTATTCAAACATGCATTAAATATTGAAGAACAATAAAAATTATGATGATTGTGTAATATGGTGCATATATTTAGCAAAATGCTCCTCTCTAGAGTTAATTTTTCTAGCTGACTAACGAGTTTATGGTCACTGGATATGGTTTTTCTGAGGTAAATGTGACGTTACATGACATTGTTTACTAACGTCTTTCCACGGTTGAAACACTGATTGAGCAATTCCATGTGACATGATACGGACTTCGATAAGTTGTACTCTATCTTTTAACACACTTTCAGAAGCTCATTCGTGTTTATTTCGCGCTGTAACTGGTGTTATTAATGCGGAAGAGAAGATCATGTGCGCTCCGCGTTGCTGCTTCTCTTGAGCTGAGCCAGAGCGATCTCACGCCACAGCGCCAAAACGGTAATTATGTTTTTGAATTTCGTAAGAAAATGGACGTAATTTGAAATCTGAGACTTTGTTTCATATCAATAATAACAAAGCACAAAGATTATTGCGATTTATTGGATGGGATGCGCGCATCAATGTTACATTCATTCATCAACTGAAAACAGGATGACTAATCGATTCTTGGGATTTAAGAATCGATATCGGTTCGTAAAAATGAGAATCGATTAAAATCGATTTTTTTACCCAGCCCTAACTGAAACTAGTAGACAAAATAAATTCAAACTGTACTGCTTTCAGTAGTAAGTATGAGTACTGAGTATGTATGCATGTGCACATTTACAATTATTGTGCTTCATTTTTGATTTGCTGTGTTTGGTGATGCTTCTTGTCCATGTGACTGTTTGTGTCTTTGTATGTATTTTTAACAATATCTTTGTGTCAAACACTTAGTCACCGGTGTCCTAGTTACCTGGCATCCTATCACCTTACTCTAATCTTTAGGCTGTGGCAGCTGTATGTGTCGGAAGATTGAGATGCAGGGCATTGTGGGAACAGCAACCTCAGGAACGTGACCAACCCACAATTCCTGCTCCAGACATTCCCAACCGTCTTCAGGCGTTTGTTGGACAACCGGCGTGTACAACTCAGGAGAGAGTCTTTTTACACAACTGTTAAAGGCAATTGAGATCATTTCAATAGTCTGAGTTTTTATTCTTGTGTTTGTGTGTGTGTGACACTGTCTTGGACATTGCGGGGAGTCCTGGAGAGTCCTGGAGTACTGTTACACCGATAGCCACCCCTTATGCATGTTTCATTTGCTGGGAGGAGAACAGAGCCTTCCTTTGTCATCTAATACGTCCAATCCACCAGCTGTAGGCCTCAAACACTCCCAGCAGTTTTACCCACCTCCACCAGTTCGTCCACCCAAACACCATCAGGTGCCCTTTGTCAGTTCAAAGTGTAGCTAAAACAAGAAGGAAAGAGTCCCGGATTCTCAAGCAATCATCAAGAAAGGATTCTGTAAGGAAATCCATCACAGGACTGGATGTTTGACTTTTGACCAAAGTACATTTTGTGCTCCGGCTCTTTACAGACGCTCAGGATCAACTTAACACCTCCGCTTCCTCTTGAATCTTTAACTCGGTCGGTTTGGCAGATAGCCTCTCGCCTTCCCTGGGATCGGGCTACGTCTCAATTTAGCTTCTTAGCGGTGATCACAGCGGCAGGGGTGGTGAGTTTGAAGCATGACGGACACCCTTCGACCGCCATCCCTCCAGGTGCACGTCCCCCAGGACGATCCCGGCCCTGGAGAGGAGGAGGGCGGATGCGGAGGAGGTCATGACAGCCTCGTCTGGTCCAGCTCGTCCACCCCCACCCTACGGCGTCGACGGTTTAAGATGAGACGGATGAAAAAGCTGCCCAGTGAGCGGGAACGGCTTGAGAACGGGCTACTGTGGCAGCCAGGATCACGCTCGGCTTCCAAAGAGTACCTTCAGCTGCCCTCCATCGAAATCACACCGTCCAGCGACGAGGACGCGGCCTGGTCCAACAGCTCCACCCCGAGCGCCTCGCCCCGGCGCAAACGCTTCCTGCTGCGCAAGTGGCTCAAGGTGCGAGAGAAGAAGGAGCAAGTCAGTGAGAGCAGGTTGGTGTTTCAGACGTGACTCTGGAGATGTAAACATACACCTCTCAATTGGTGATTTATAGCAGGAGTTACTCTTGTTCGCCCAGATTATTAGTGTTTCTCAAATTATATTTATGGTTTGGTTCTTTTCGCAAAAACAAAAACTATCATACAAAGTAAAACGATTATTTATTATAAATACCACCATACATAATCCATCAATTTTTAAAAACACAAGAAATATTTTTTAACTTAAAGGGTTAGTTCACTCAGAAATGAAAATTCTGTCATTAATTGCTCACCATCATGTCGTTCCAAACCTGTAAGACCTTCGTTCGCTGATCACGTTGTAAACACAACATTTTCTCTTATGATAAAACTAAAAACATTTTGATTAATATTCTCTTTGAAAGACCTTCGTGTTTATTGTTAAGTCTTATTAAAATATGCGTCATCTTTTAAAAACATTTTTTTTTTTATCTGATATCAAGAGAAAATACTATTTAAACAAAATTATTGTATTTTTTTCTATGAGTATATTATTATATACTTTATAACAAACTAAACAAAACTGGTTTAAACCAGAAACCATGATCATGTGTAGTTCATTCTGTAGGAATTGGCTCAGCTCTATATGGTGGCTATTAATTGCACATGCAGTAGTAATGATGACTGGATTTTAAAAAATGTATACAAATGATTTGGTAACACTTTACAATAAGGTTCATTAGTTAACTACATTAGTTAACATTAACTAATAATGAACTGCACTTATACAGCATTTGTTCATCTTTGTTAATGTTAATTTCAACATTTACTAATACTTTAGTAAAATCTTGTTAACATTAGGTAATGCACTGTGAACTAACATGAACAAACAATGAACAGCTTTATTTTCATTAACTAACATTAACAAAGATTAACAAAAACAGTAGTAAATGTATTGCTCATTGTTAGTTCATGTTAGTTAATACATTTACTAATGTTTAATAAAGGAACCTTATTGTAAAGTGTTACCAATGATTTTACTTTATATTCATTTATTTCAGATTTTGTGTGCGTTCTTCTTTTAGTGTTTATTATAAATCTGTTTGTAGCATGCAGCTTTGTGGTTTTATGGTTTAGGCTTTAATCTTGTTAAGTTGCTGCACAGAGAATTGAAAGTTTAACTTGCTGAATGCAATAAAATCTTGGCCAGTGGCAGTTCAAGATCACCTTATTGTGGTTTATTGATGATAAGGACCAACTCACAATAGATTATCCCTCTTATTACATGGCTGCTTACTAAAAAAATGAGTTAATAAACCATGATGCCTGCCCAAATGAGATAGTCTAATTTGGAGGAGAAGGAGGCAGGATTGAGTACTAGGTACAGGGAAGCAATCTTTAACAGTCTTGGATAAGGTTCACTGACAGAGATATGTAACTCATCAGCTGGGAAAAGAGACACGGAGGACTTGGCAGAGTCACTGCCTTGCTGCTGCTTTGACAGTAATTTGCAGTAGGAGGTTGAAAAGCCGCAAAAACTCATTCGGCTGTGATATTAAAAAACATTTTTGTTTGCCACAGTTGATTTGCCTAATTTTGCATCAGGTTCCAGCAAGAGCTAAATATTGTAGGTTCAGTCCTTGGCAGAAAGTATATCCTTGAGCAATGCTCGTCTATCCCGGGATCTCCGGCACTCAGTGCTGGTTTCTTTGAACTAAATAGGGCTGCTAAATGGAAACAAATAAATGTTTCTTTTGAGAAGAGCCCATAATGTAATTTAGTGGTTCGAATGTAATTTTGTGGCTCATTTAAAACATTGAGAGGAAAATAAATTGGATTACTAAGTCTGTGTTGCCTGTGTGAAGGAGATGTCCCTTTAAAGCTAATATGATTTCATTCAAACCAGGTTTTCTTGAGTGTAGAAGAAAATGTGACAGAAGAGAGCCAGAGAAGGTGTGGTGTAGAGAGGAGATGAGGTGTGTTGCAGATGGCTGATTTCAGTGCAGCTTCGTTGATTATAATAGGAGCAATTTCGTTTTGGTGTGTCATGCGTGTAGTGTAGGTACGGTGTAACTTGGCGCATTTAATATAGAATTCAACTTAAGCAGGGCTCCAGACTGAGACCAAATGGCATTTTGCGACCAAAATTTGAGAGTGTGCGACTGAATTTTACATCCAGTCAAACATGTGCGACCAGTAAATTTGGCCCCTTTTTTTTTTTTTTTTTTTTACACGTTTAAATGTGGAAGCGGCGCGTCAATGAATCCGGAATGTGTGGCAGGCCAATGAGTGTGAGAAGAATAGGGAATGGCCACTGTAATGTGTGGAGGGGGAGTCCTAGAGATAACCGAGCACGCGTAAACGTCTGTGGGAAGGAGATGGAGACAAATATCACAACCTGCTATGTGCGTCTGAGCAATGAGCAAGCGAACTATTGACTCATTCTTCCGACCTGTGACTAGTGTGCCAGTGCCAGAGTCTACAGTGTCACAGTCGTGATTCAGAGTCAGAGGTTTGTGTGGCGAAAAAGGCCCGAACCCACCATTTTCGGGAAGACTTGCTGCTAGAATTCAGCTGCTTGAGGTACTGGAGACGAACTCCATGAACTGCGAATATTAGCAGGAATATTAGGCTGCTGTCACTTTAAGACCGAATACTGCCTCTCACTGCCGAAACACGCCTCTCTCTCTCTCTCTCTCGCTCTTTCTGTGTGTCTGTGTGTGTGGCTGTGCACACAGATAACAGTCCAGATTTTTGCATCTTCTTCCACGTTTAAAATCGTTTGAATGTGTAAATTGGCAAGACAAAACAAGTCCAAATGATAAACATTTACTCGATGATGGTTAAACTTAGCAGTTAATCCGCGAATCACATGCGTGCCGAACCATGTGGCCTGGTCTGTACAGATCAACCGTTGCACTCCTTATAATTAATGAACACACTTATCGCCATGATTGCTGTCTTACCAGAGATGGAGAAAAGCCCTACTCCAGTAAGTAAACGTGTCCCTGTCCCCAAAAATGTTGGCACTCAATAGCGCTTCACTCAATGTTTTCTGGTGTCATCATTTATTTTGACCAGTTCTGTGCACCCCCGACTATATTCATTTAGTATATTTTAGTGTCACCCACTCGGCAGCCAATAATGATTTGTTGTTTTATTTAGTTTATTGGTTGTGTACATTTGTTGTGTTGTCTTTGTTCATTATAGCAGATTTGTACAAAGTTCAAGACCTTTAGACAAACCCTCACAGTTTCATATTAACCAGATGATGTAAGATCAGATCATGTTAATATTGTGGAAACAAACTGGAAACACAAGACTCAGCATTGTGCTTACTGACCTTCAGACCGTTAAGCCGGAAGCAAACTACATCAATAAAACCATTATTCTTATACCAGTTGAATGTTTTTTGTTCAGTAAAACTGTTTTATTTCAATTAATTTAATTTAAAAATGCAATTAATGTTCTTATTTCTTGTGAAACAGACCTAAACAGGCATTTCTAAAAAAATATATTATTTTTTCCCAGCATCCTGCCAGCTAGTTTTGCATATATGGCAAAACTGTATTTACTGTATAAAGGATACAGTATAGATAGATGACTGAAACATTCAGCACTTTTCAGCACCCATTGTTAATACATTCTTTAGATGATTTGATGATTCAGTCTTTAGTTTTGAAGTAGTTATTTAACAGAATCATGTTTTATTCCATTTTAAGAGATGGTACATAGACATGTGATTTGAAAGGGACTGAATGCAGATGCACAGCTGTAGGCTACAGTTATATAATGCATGCTAATATCTACTCTCAGTTTTCAATCAAGCAAAATGAAAGATATTAATAATATAGGAGGTTTTAAGACTGATTTGATGGGTTGAGTGTATTTGCTGAATTGAGTGTTCCTGAAGCACAACGCGGGTCCTGGGAAATGCATGACGTGCTCAAATGTGCCTCTTCAGAATAAAGTGCCTGTCAAATGCACAAATGTAATGAAAATGCACAGAATCGCACTTCATCATCATTGATCATTGCCTCTGACATGATCTGAGAAAATCACACTCTTCCAACAAAGTGTTATATAAATAACAGGTCTGTTCTGTTGATGTCAGTTGTTCCTCTGTCCGTATGGTGGGCTGCTGTTGTTTTTAGCAAATATGCTATTATTCATAATTATTTTGATCAGCATTAGTTTTTAATTTTCATGTGTTTATTAAATCTGCTCTCATGCATTTGAACACAGCATTTTCATTTTTGTACATGCATGCGTCATTTCCCTCACCAGGTTTCACGGTGAAGCTACAGGTCTGCATACAGTATATATTTGTACAGTCGGCTTCGTTTGATGCAGCCATGCTGAAAGCATCTGTAAATTCTCTCTGGATGTTTAGCCATAGCAATTAAAGGGGACCTATTATGCCCTTTTTTAAGACATAACCGACTGTGTTTATGTGAATTCTTATCATTTTCTGTCTTTTTTAACCATTAATTAGCCTAATTAGCCTCAAAAAAAAGAACTGGCGACTCGCAGGCTGTTTGAGAGGCGGCGTTATTTGTGCTCACTTTGGGTGTTCGCGCGAAACCTGCAGGAATGGGTAAAATCATGCTGAAATTCAGGCCCTGTAACACCAACACTATTCACTGCAGCAGGCATCGGTGTATCGATACTGCGGGAAATGAGAATTGGAAGTTTGGAACCGTTTCAGATATTTCATTATTAATACATATTGAAAAAACTATATTTTTGACACATGCATAGAGAATAAATCAGCAGCAGAATAAAGCAATTCCCAAACAGTCCCAAAATGTCTAAATCAGAAGTCTCATGTGTCAAGATTCCTTCGCTTTTCAAAACAGAATGTGGTGAATTTGTTATGTAGCTTAATGTTGAACACAGAAGGCAGATTAATAGTTAAACAGTTAGCCGTGTGTTCTGACACTTTCCTGTGAAGTGTCAGCAGTGAAGAAACTCAGAAGCTGCCCTGATCCCAAACAAGACCGCAATTATTCAGTCCATCCAGCCTAAAGGTGGGAACGAAAGCTGAATTTTGGGTTTTTGAAGTGTCATGAGATTTTGTTTGTTAGTGACTGAGGCTTGATGTTTCGTTTAGATCCATTTTGCAAAATATAGCCTTTTAAATGGAGATTCTGCAATACATTTATTATTTGCGGTCTCGAGAGAATCCATGCTCATTGCTCAATTTATTTCGCAGCCAATATCGGTGCAGTAGTGAAAGGTTTTCCTTCTCGTATCTCACTTGCTTTCCTCATTCAGTGTAGATATTCTTTCTGAGAGTCTGGGTTCAGGAAGGTCTCTTATCTGGGCTTGTCTCTTCTCGTGGGGTTTTCTCATTCTGCTGAGATGTACCCAGAGCTTTCCCAGTCTGCCTTGCTCTGATAAGAGCTTCTGCTGCTATTTTAAGACATGGGGAACTTGTAAGTGTGCACTTTCCAGCTGAGAGACTCTGTCCATGTTGTTAATATTTCAGATTTAAGAGTTATTAGCTGTAGAGGAGCACAGGAGGTGTAAAATTGTTCTCATAATGCAAGCTTAAAGTCGACGGGGAAAGCCCTAAACTGCTTGGTCTACTCTTTTACCGGTCATTTGATTAGATGATCTGGATGATGGAGTTTGAACTTATTTATTTAGAAAGTTTGGGATCGGTAAGATTTTTTAATATTTTTGAAAGAAATCATGTGCTCGCCAAGACTGCATTTTAGGGGTGTAACAATATATCGTGTCACAATATTTCGCAATACAAAAGTGCAACAATATGTATCGTGTATATTTCACCCAAAATAAAAATTACTGTGTGAGAAATTTTTTTGAGTTTTAGTCTCAGTACTACATTAAAATACTAAATATAATGTATAATAATGCAATGGGGGAATATTTGTGTGTCCTGGTAATGCCAAATGTCTGATGTTACTAGTAAACACTACATTATTTTAAATATATCTAGTCTGTGAATGAGTGCAAGCATATTCATCTAAAATAATTCTGTATTTTCAGCTTCAGAATCATCAATATTTTTATTCTGGTCTCACTATTGTCCTGTGCATTGGGATTCAGCACCAAGTCCAAGCCTATTCATTTACACCCACAATGTAATATCAAATTAAGGATTTTAATAAACAGTCAATTTTTTTGTTAACCTTTAATCATATGTCTTGGAGTATCTCAATAATATCGTATCGTGAGTTCAGTATCGTGATATGTATCGAATCGTGACATGAGGGTATCGTTACACCCCTACTGCATTTATTTGTTCAAAATATAGTAAAAACAAAAGGTTTTCTTTTGTAATATGTTTTAAAATGTAATTTATTCCCTTTATTTTATAATAATCATAATTTCATATGAACATAATTTCTCCAGTCTTCAGTGTCACATGATTCTTCAGAAATCATTCTAATATGATGATTTGCAGCTCAAGAAATATTTCTTATCAGTGTTGAAAACAATTGTGCTGCTAGCAGATTTTTTAATGAATGAAAGTTTAAAAGAACAGCATTAATTTGACATAGAAATCATCTATAACATTATAAATATCTTTACTGTCACTTTTGATCAATGCAATGCATCCTTGCTGAACAATAGCATCATTGACTTCATAATATTTAGTAATTATACGTATTTAAATAACTCCTTTATATCTATAAATTAATTTACTTTTTTTTTTTTGATGAATCTAAAACCTTACGGTTGGTCATGTGATTAGGTGTGCGTGTTTGTACATATTTGTATGTGATTGCAGACTCACTTTAAGTTTCTAAAGGAGGGCTTTGTGATTAAGGAAAAAGCTTCAGTGTGTGTTTGCTGCAGGTTTGCTGTAACTGATTCAGCAATGCTGACGGGAAGCTGTGATGGAGAGACGGCTTCCACTTAACAGGAAATCACATAGTTCTATTATCACAGAAAAATTCACTGTCTTGTCTATTTCACTTCCAGTTGCAGTAACATGCATTCATCATCATTACCGGGTAAGGGTTAGTGATTTGGGGTATAATGTGCTTTTTTTTTTATATGCTCTCATCTCCAAAATGTATATATTTTCTATTAAAGCTCCGGCAAAGCTTAAAACTCTTGTTTTTGAACTGTGGATGATTGACAGGCGAGTATAGCTTTGATCTTTCCCAGGACACAAATGGACCGATTGGTGTTTACACTACGAATGCCAAATATAGTGTTTCTGACTGGCAAATCCAATCCAATCGCAAACATTTTGGACCCTGGAGCTTTTCATTGACATAGTGCCTCTTCAAGTGTGCAGGATTTATAATTTTTTGCAAGTTTATATGTATAAAAAATGACATATTCATCATCAGACTACTTAAGATTTCAGACGGGCTGAATTTTGGCTCTAGGGCCGGCATTAAACGAGCGTGTTCCTAGTCTGACGTCAGCCTGGGCCGTTGGCCTGAAAGCGCTGGGGTTTTGTTTCAGCAGCAGTTAAAACACACACAAAGAGTCAGACAGCCAGCTGTCATGAATGATTCAGGAGTGTTCTAGGCCATGTCGAGCTTCAATCCACTCTACTTAGCAGTTATACGTGAGGGCTCATTCAGAGGAAAGTCTGGACCCTCAGGCAAGTGTGCATGAACTCACACTCCGGCTGAATCTGCAAAAGTGTGTTAAGCAAACAAGAGGAGCTGACAGAACAACTGACCATAAATGAGAGATTTGCCTGCATAGTTTGAATTGCAGATATGAGCTTTCCTGTCGGTGTGTGTAGCCCGCAGTCACCACAGGCAAATACCTGCACGCACATGAGTGTATCGCACAGCCATAAATCCCTGGAGCTGATGGAATGAGGAGACCCAGCATGCCCGAATGGGATTTTTGTGTGTGCTTTTATACTGGATATTCCACCACAATATCCACATATTATACATGCAAGTTTTCCTTTAGTAGTAAATGTATCCAAGTTAAAATTAAAGTTTTTTTTTTTTTCACTTGTGACCTTTCATTTAGTGAGTAATATGTTTGTGAATGTAAAAGGTCTGCGAAGTTTCAAAAATTAAAGTGCAGATAAATGGAGTTAGTGTCTCCTAAAGGAAAGACTGATTCTGAACTAACTGAAACGATTCCTATTCCAGTCTTACTTCCAGCATGAACCTATATAGGTTTGTAACAAATTTGCATTAAGCCAGCCTATGGTCTTCATTGGCTGTCCGTGAACAATGTCTACTTTGACCCTCAAACACTGTTGTATAGCTGAGACTGGAAGTATTTGGTTCGAGTTGTCGACATGTTAAGAAGACGCTGTTTTGCAAATCCACTTTGCATGCACTTCCAAAGGACTCGTGCTGGAATTGATATGGAAAAAACGTGAAATGATAGTGGTTTAATAACATTTAATGCAAATGGATAATGTAAAGTGGTCTGTTTTATTTCAAATCAGAGGAGAGGGAACAATAAGAATATATTGGCAAATAATGACTGAAGAACAGGTGAGCGGATGTGTTTTCTAGTGAAGCACAGATAATGAGGATGAATATTTATTATAAATATTGACTGGACATATTCAATCTAAATAGCTTGAAATTGAAATGAAATGCCTCTTACTCTAGTGTTTAAGTAGTTTCAGAAGCCTTGACCAAGCATAATAAAGGCTGAGAAGCACTGCTAGTGTGTTTCATGAGTCAATACTTGTTAAACTCCACATGAAACTGTTCATTTATTTTTCTGAGATGTTGTGCTGTACATGGAGTCTGAGTGAGACTGACTGCGCCCTCTTGTGGTGAACTCATACCATACATTATGCAAAGAGAAAATGCCATATGCATGATGCAACTGACCATTACTCAATAAAACAACAACAGTCAACTTACATTTTAAAGTCATTTCATAGCACATATTCCAAATTATTATAATTTTATTTGAAAGTTTACCCATGAAGATTTTTTTTTTATTTTTATTTTTTATTTTTTTTGCTATTGTAAAGTATTTAAAGTTTGGGGTCAGTAAGATTTTGTATTATTATTCAGCAAGGACACATTGACTTGATCAAAAGTGACAGTCAAGACATTTATAATGTTATATGCTAAATGCTGTTCTTTTAAACTTTCTATTCATCAAAGAATCCTAAAAAAAAAAATTGGATCATGGTTTCCACAAAAATATTAAGCAGCAACACTGATAATAAGAAATGTTTCTTGAGCATCAAATCAGCATATTAGTATTTTTTTTTTACTGAATGATCATGTGACACTGAAGACTGGAGTAATGATGCTGAAAATTCATCTTTATCAACACAGGAATCAATTACATTTTAAAATAAATTAAACAGGAAAACAATTATTTTAAATTGTAATAATATTTCTCAATTTGTATTGCATTTATTATTATTTGTCAAATAAATGCAGCCTTGGTAAACATACGAGACTTATTTCAAACGCTAAATGTAGAACGGTATAGTTCGACGTTTCATGTTGTCACGGCAGGATGATTGACACTTCTCAACATGACTCTTTCCCAGCAGCCAGCAGAGCAGCCAGCAGAGTAGCCATGACGACGACTCCAGCCGATTCCTGACTCCCTCCATCCGCGAGGACAGGTACGTGCAGCGCGTGTCCTGTGTCTCTGCATGCCAGAAACATCAATAATTAAGGTCAGTTTTAATAAATGAATTGATTTGTGCAGAGGTACTCAGCCAATCAGAACTCCCAAGAGCTCAGGGACAAAGAGGAATCGTTACATAATGCTTTCCACTGATGCTCAGCTCAGCGGCTTTAACAAGCATGACAGGCATAAACATGGATTTAACAGCCAGTCTTGATCGGATGATAATAAAAGCATAGTTTTCATTCATTTTTAGTTCATGATTCCTAATGCATTATCTAATGGGAACAAATCAAACCTTATTGTAAATAATAATAATAAAAAACACTTGTTTTGATAATTTGTTACTTAATGCAAGTATGCTTTTGCCTTTTTAAGTGTACAAATACTTTTTGGGCACACTTTTAAAACCTGAACATTCATCGTACACTTGCCAACTACTGTATGTAAATGGTTACAGAGAAAAACTGGACATCATACACTGAATCAGGGCCGTACGCAGGGTCTTATAAATACCAAAGTCCCAAAAATGGAGAAAATGTAGATTTTCCTGATCTCAACATGTGCATTTTAAGGTGTTTTGAAGACCAAAATGGACAACAGTAGCTTTAAAAGCATGTTAGTGGGCAGTCGCATGAAGTATCATCCACACTACAAAATGGAAATGCAGAATGTTTATGCTTATTGACAATACACAATCACATATTCGAAACGGGAATGGCCTTAAATAAGAAATGATTCAAGGATTATTTTGCATAGATGTTACATTTCCAACAAACGCCAGTGCAATCCTTCTGCGTCCAGATAACACAGTCTCATATGAGCAATTAGTATGAGCATCAAAGTTCAGTTTCAGCTACTTTTTCTTTCCTAAATTAATCAGTGTTTTTGGACTAATCTGTTCATTTAATCAATGGTTCAATTGCTCACTCATAAAGACAATCACTTGTCGCCGCCTTCTGGCTTAATGATGCAAGAGGCGCAAACACAGACAAGCGGAGTGATACAAACAGTGAAAAGTCCCAGTGCTGATACTGGGGAAATATTCCAACACATTCAAGGTAACGTTATACAAATATATTTATACAATAATAATGGCAATATATTTAATAGGATGCTTGTGTTGTTAAATTGAGCTTATAGTTTCCACTGTCTTTGATCAAACTGATTATTTCTGTTGGTCATTTAAAGGGATAGTTCGGCCAAAAATGATATTAAACCCATGATTTACTCACCCTCAAGCCGTTCGAGATGCATATGTCAATCTTTTTTCAGACGAACACATTTTCAGTTATTTTAGAAAATGTCTTCGATCTTTCAGTGGTTATAATGTGAAGCAATGGGCTCCACCTCCTTCAAGTCCCAAAAATGTGCATGCATCCTTCACAAAAGTAATCCATCCGGCTCCAGGGGGATAAACGAAGGCCTACGTCATACGCCGGCATCCATCTCTGTGAACGCGCGTCGACCGCTACCGGAAGCCAGTTATTTTCATTTCTAAAGTTTTAAATATGTATATTTTTACGACAAAACCGCACGGATTACCCTCAGAAGGCCTTCGTTTATCCCCCTGGAGCCGGATGGATTACTTTTGTGAAGGATGCATGCACATTTTTGGGACTTGAAGGAGGTGGAGCCCATTGCTTCACATTATAACCACTGAAAGATCGAAGACATTTTCTAAAATAACTGAAAATGTGTTCGTCTGAAAAATGATTGACATATGCATCTCGAACGGCTTGAGGGTGAGTAAATCATGGGTTTAATATCATTTTTGGCCGAACTATCCCTTTAAAACTGTTTAGTTTAACAACTTGCATCTTATCTCGCACTGTATGATCGTTAACTGAAGCGTCGCGTTGGGATTCGTGCTTCTGTGAACATAAATCCTGCTTGCATTGATTGGTCTCAAACATTTTGACATTGACGAGCGGTGTTGAGCTCAGATGAGAAGGTGGCAATGGGCGAATCATTGCAGCACCAAATTACAGTTAATATTAGCCAATTATTTCACAACTTTCATTATATACACTCAGACAGAGGTCCGGAGGGCCTGTGAGTCTTTTGACGTCATGCATCATGTGATTTTCTGGGAAATCTTTCAACTTCGACTGCCGACAGTATGCAGACTGACAAACTAGTGGACTGCAATTTGGGACAGAAACTGGTCACATGTTGTGTTGTGTATTCCAGCCTTTACAAGCATCTTAAACTGACTAACACTGTTGATTTTCTTACAGGGCTGACGGTGGAGCAGACAAGTGTAGGTAAGAATCAAGACCACATCAGTACCAGACATCCTTCTGTTCTCGAACGAGTGTGTGTGTGTGTGTGTGTGTGTGTGTGTGTGTGGTAGATATAGCAATCTTGATCTACATATCTCTGCAAAGCTCAGTGCGACAGCTGTTTTGTTTGAGGTGAGATATCTCAGAGCCCCGCTGTACTTTTGTGAAGTTGAGCCCTGAATACAGTTGCAAGCTACGGAATGTCATTGTTTGCCTTTTTTATTGGACAAACAGCTCCGATCACAATGCCAGGGAACAAACACACTGCCGTGCTCAAACCAGGCTGTCTGGGGCTTCAGCCGTTCCACTTTCTCTTGATTTCAGTATTTGACCTGCGAATAAGAAATATATCGAAGGCCAGACATCTGACCTGTAGTTGTGGGATAAGAGATAACAATCCATAGTTGTCCAGGAACAGAAGGTAAGTGAAGGCCGAACACAGATTAGGTCTTGTAATGAATCTGTCAGCAGAGATGTGTTTAAATCAATACAGTTGCATCTGTTGCGCTGATGGTGTGTTTTGTGCATCTATGCTTAACAAGTTCAAATCCTCTCTGTAAATCACTTCTAAAATATTCCGAACAAAGTTTTCTTACTGAAGTTTTTCCACATGAACTCCTGTAGAGAAGCGCTGCGTGACACTGTGTGCTTTCATGTATCTCTCTGCGGCTGAATATAAAGATGCATTAGAAGTACTTCAAAAAAAAAATTAGATTTTTTTTTTTGAAGAACATGCCTTAGGAATAAAGTAGGACTTAAACTGAAGTCTTTGAAACTTATAGTAGCTCTAAAGGCCTTTCACAGTGATAACTCAGCTCACAGGGAACATTATTAGAATGTTTTGAAAAGGTTTGCTCAAAGTTGTGAAGAAACGTTCTTCCAGTAACATTAACAGAATATTTGTGAGTGATCAGGGGTCTCATTTATAAAACTGTGCGTAGGAACCTTACTAAAAGTGTACGTGCGCCCGAAAGGATAATCATGATAAGCATAATCTGCATATCATTTGCATATGATTATTCATCCACGTGATAATGTTTAACGGTACAAGACACATTACATTAATAAAAATCAAGTAGTTGCCTATCCTTGCCTTGTTTTTGAATACATAAATCAAATAGTGTAAAATAGATTTCAGAGAAAGTTTTTCTCAATCTTTTCCACTGGCCGAATTGTATTTTTAATTGATTTATATTTTTAATGGAAACAGATAGGCCTTGGGCATTATTTGCACAAAACTATTTTCTCAGACAATCTGGTATTATCATGATAAGCAATTATCTCTGTGGTTAAAACATTAAAACACAGCACGCCACAGGAAAAGTTTTCAAAAACATCGCATCCACAACAAATATTTCTATTGATTGAATTTGAATATAAAAAATGTTGTAACTTCTCAGTAATGATTTCATGTTTAAGTGTTTAACTCCATTAATTTGAATGGCATATTTAATCTAAATGTTTATATCAGAAGTAAAACATAGTTTAAATCATTATTTCATTTATTTAAACTGTTATTTGCGTCAGTTTCACTAAACGGCCCAACGCGCTCGCTGGCGCGGACATTTAAGAAGGGATGGATATTTGCTTCAAGTGACAGGCTTGGTGAGTGAAATTATATTTGTATTATCTTTCTGTATATGTTTAATTTTCTTTAGATTTTCTGTCTAAAAGTGACCAAAAAGACACTTAACTCCAGCTCACCATCGGTGTCGCCAAACTGCTCCATCTCCAAAACGTTCGAACGCATGAGTCAGAGATTGCGTGCAGGTGCGCAAATTTTCCCGTCAAGTTTGTTTTTATAAATCACAACTTATGCGTCGGAAGTGGCGTACGCACATTTTCAGCCCCGTTTTGTGCGTACGCCACGTTTATAAATGAGACCCCAGGTCTTTAAAAATGTTCTCAAAGTGTTAGCACTAAAACGTTATTTATTCATTGTTCATGAACTGTTTTTTTTTTTTTTTTTTTTGTGAAAAATGTTAGTTGGGATGTTTCAGAATGTTCAAAGAACATTCCCATAATGCAGGGATAGACAACTCCAGTCCTGGAGGGCCACTGTCCTGCAGAGTTTAGCTCCAACCCTAATTAAACACACCTGAACAAGGCAATCAGTGTTTTCAGGATTACTAGATAGATACAGACAGGTGAGTTTTTATCAGGGCTGAAGCTAAACTCTGCAGGACAGTGGCCCTCCAGGACCGGAGTTGCCTATCCCTGCCATAATGTTTGCAAAATTCTAAAATGCAAAGTTCCTTTAACGTTCGCATAACCAAAAAACATTTTTAAAACATGTAAGACACTGGACTTTTTGAACGTTCAGAAATGACGTTTTCATCACCTAATGTGAACATTAGCAAAATGTTCTTAGAATGTATGAAGAGTTCAGATGCAAAAGCCTCTAAGTGCCATCTGAAATTTTCTTCTAGAATGTTCATTTTTATAAAGCTTGTATACTTGTAAGTTCAGTAATTTCACTTAAATGACAATTAATAGGTAATTTGCATTGCCATTTAAGTGAAATTATTGAACTTAAATATACAAGCCTGATAAAAATGATCATTCTAGAAGAAAATTTCAGATGGCACTTAGAGGCTTTTGCATCTGAACTCTTCGTATATTTATTAGTTGGGAAGACTGTGATGCATCAAGTTGTACGGCACAACGTCAAAGCCATCAAGAAGTAATGGTTATGGTAAACACATTAGATGCTTTTTGTAGAGTTTTACTTTTGGTTGACGCTCTTGAAAAGGCACCGCTCGTGACGGGGCGCTTAAAACAACAGCATGAGATACAACGCAGTGTTGGGTTAGTGCTGTGACCGATCTGTACTTGGAGGTCAAATCTTCTGTCCTGATGTGTTGCTGTGTTCTGAGTGGTCAAGACTGTTGTCTGACCACCACCACATGCCAGTTTAACCAGTGGCAAGAGGCACAGCCCATCTCTTTTGTTACATGTCATTGGCCGCTCGTGGATTTAGAAAAGCGTATACAACCTACCACAATGGGAGCTGTGTAAAAGTGTGGCTTTAACGCATTGTCTCATGTCAATACAAGATTTAACTGAGCCTTTGGCTCTCTGCAAAGGACGGCTCTCTTGTGTCTCGCATTGTTTTTTTAAAAGTGCTGACCTCCTCATTTTTGGCTTCTTTTTGTACATATAGTGTAGATCCATAGAAAAAGAGAAAGAGCATATCTCTTTAGTATCACGATTGTTTTACCTAGACAGTAATGATATTAATTAGCCTTTTCTTCCATATAGTGACGTATATTCGAGTGAAACGGCTTCTGGAAGAAAACATTTTTTTGGATGGGACTTGATTTTGTCCATGGGGAATTGATTGGATGGTTGTGGTTTGCTTTGATTAAAAATCACGAGGCACATGAATTAAAATAAAATAAAATAAAAATAATAATGTGCATGAATAAATCATTTATAATACTGCAATATTCCATCAAAAAAGAACTGTCAATTTTGATTTCATGGTGACTTTAAAGGGGTGGTTGAATATGATTTCACTTTTCTAACTTTAGTTAGTGTGTAATGTTGCTGTTTGAGCATAAACAACATCTGCAAAGTTATGACGCTCAAAGTTCAAAGCAAAGGGAGATATTTTCTTTTAAAGAAATAGCTTTTTAAGGACTACAACAAACGGCTGGTAGGGACTACACGACATTCCTCCCGGGTTAGTGACATCACCAACCCTAGAATTTACATAAACCCCACCCCTGGAACACGATTTATTATCAAGGCAGAATATGCTAATCAATGACTAGAAGATAACTACACATAAGCTACATTAATTCACCAACTAACCATTCAGAAATGTTGTCTTCATATTGTCACTTCTTCTTGAGTCTCTCCATCCTTGTCTGACTCCGGTTTGAACATAAAAGGCTAAAAGTTTTTGAAATTTTCAGTGCATGTCTGTGTGAGGTAAAAGGACTCCAACTGTTGAAGCTCCGCCCCCTGTGCCGGGAGCAGCAGCTCATTTGCATTTAAAGGGACAGACACAAAAACTTTTTTGCTTGCCCTCAAAAAGTGACAACTTTAACATGCTATATACAAATATCTGTGGGGTATTTTGAGCTAAACCTTCACATACACACTCTGGGGACATCAAAGACTTATTTTACATCTTGAGAAAAGGGCATTATACCACCCCTTTAACATTGAAATGTGGTTGAAATAATGGCTGTTCCTCAATATGTGCTCTTAAGCGATCTTGCGTCCTTGTGTTCTCGTATTACGTCATCATCAACCGTCGAAGTTCGATTCCAATACTCAAATACACAATAGTGCATAATAGTGCATACAACCAAAAGTTTCATGCTTCAAAAAGTACAAAAATGCACAGTAAAAGTGATCCATATTAATCTAGCCGTTTAATCCAAGTCTTCTGAAGAGACAGAATAGCAGGAGGGTGAGTTAAAGATGACAGAGTAAAAATTTTTTGGGTGAACTATCGCTCTAAAAGAACAAACCCTGTTTTGTGTTTCTTTTATTTTTGCCTTGCAATGCAGGCTGATAAAGTGCTGATTTGGATAAAGACATATCTGTTGTACAGCCCTGTGTCCTCACCTCACTCCCATAAGACGTGTGAGAGCTGAGCGTTCAGAGAGCTCTTCAGGAGCAGATAATGATCTTCAGAGCTTGACTTCAAAAAGCTGCGGACATCTTGGAATTTACTGTGGAAGAGAAGAGAGTTTGGAATTTCAGTCTCACTTCAGTTTGCATTGCTATTTTCTTCATGGAGAATCCCAAAATTAAAATGAAAAAAATAAAATAATAATAGCATTTTAAAATAATTTAATATTTTCGGTTAGAATGAATGATTCAATGACTCACTCATGAAGACTTCACTTGTTTCATTACTGGATGAATCAGTGTTTTTGAATTCCTCTCTTGAATGAATGATTCGATGACAAATACATTTTTGTGACAAATAAAAAGTCACTTGTCGCCACCTAGTGGTGTAACGATGTAATTGATACGATCTTTATTTTAAGCGCCAAGTTACTTTAAAAAGGTGATTTACTCTATTTCGATCACTACCGTAGACACTGGTGTTTATATCTGAACCGAGCACCCACAGAAAAATAAGAGATGTTCATTTTAACCAATCAGTCGCATCGGATCCCGGCGGGTCGTAATGCACACCTGATAAAAAAAACAAAAAAAAACATGCTTTCTGTTTTTGCATGATGATAAATTGCATTTTAAGTAATTAACTCAAAAATTATCAGGTATATCAGCGAGAGAGTAACTCGCAAAACACTCATGTATTTTTGTTTGGTTGCTAATGTATTTGCAGTCCGTGTGATTCTCTTCGTGAAACACAAATAATGCACAGAGAAAACGGAGAAAAAGACTTGTAAAAAAACTAAAGCAGAACTGCATTTTCAGATAAACAAAACACAGATACGTTGGATAGTCTCGTGTACGTCACGTTTTAAAATACCGGAAAATAAAACAAAACATTTACAAAAATGTGTAACACTATAAAATGCACTATAGAAATAAACGTGGGCTCACATACATCTCTCATTCAGCACAAACTAAAATATGTGCGCTTTGTGCATGCGATAAATTTCATTGTGTAAGTTGCTTTGGAATATAAGTTGCAGCACATTTCAGATAACAAAACAGGTGCTGGAACATGTATAAAGAGATGTATAAAGATCCCCAAATCGAATTTCCTTCAATTTTGTGGTGAAATATGACATTGATTTTTTGAATGTTTTCATGAGTTCATTCACATATAGAATTATTTTTTATTTATTTATTTATTTGCACGTTAATGAACAGTCTACACTTCTGTACAGACTGTAAATGAGCCAGACTATAGCATAAATGCACATTTTCATCTGTAGTCCCGTATATACAGACAGAGAGCAGAATGCAGCTTTGCTCTGTCTCTTGACGATAAATGAATATTGTATGCGTCCAGTGATCTGCGTATGAAGGGATGTGTGTGTTGTGAGCTGAGGAGGGTCAGTCCAGGTGAAGTGTGTGACTCCGGATGAGGACGTCAGCCACAGGCTCTCTCATTCCCTCTGTAGCTGAAGGGAGGAGTGCAGATCCCTCCATCATGGTGTCCAGAATTAGCCTCAGATTACTCACAGCCACAGCGGTTCTGCCATTTACATAACTCTGTCCCCTCACTCTCTCTCCATGCCTCCTCCTCACAACTGAAGCCAGCACGCTACAGCATGGCTGTTGATCTAGAGAAACTCAGTTTCCTCACATAACAAGACGATCCTAACCTGAGAGAGAGAGAAGGTGAGAGAGATACTATTCTATTCTTCAATGGTTCTCTATGGGTTTAGTAAATAAGTCTTCCTATCTAGAAGCTTGAAGGTTCTGTGTTAAAATGACCTGTTTTTGAATGCTTTACTTTACAAGTAGTGAGTAAATAGTTGGTAGAAACAGGCTCTTCTTTCATTTGTAAATGTTTGCATTGAATTTGGTCTGTACTGTAGATTCCATTACATGATCATCCTATGCTGACAAGTGTTGGGTTGGTGTTTGGAAAGATTATAATGTGTTCGTTAATTATCAAGACTATTTTAAGATATCAGAGAGAGATCCTCTCTTTATGAGAGCATAAAATGTATCTATTTATGATGGTAAACCTACTACATGTGAGGAGAGCGACCTCAAAGAACTCGGATAGATTGTAGGTTCTTCAGAAAACTAGTGTGTTCACACTTGGCAGGTTTGGTTTGATTAATACAACCTCTGGTGTGATTGCTCTGTTAGTGCGGTTCATTTGAATAAGTGTGAACGCTGACATCTGAACCCTGGTGCGCACCAAACAAATGGACGTGGGTCTTAGTCGGGTTTGACTGAAATATGAACGCAACACAGACCAAAGACATCTAAACTAACCAAAAACAGGATGTGATGTCACAAGATGTGACCCTAAAAAGGACAGAATGCTCAAGCATACTTGGTTCCTCTCGTCATCGGAGCGATGTTGCCCATCACAGTTCAGTACAGGCCGTATCCTTGCATGAGATCTTCTTTTGTGTGCAGAGGAGGAAATCCTAGTACTCTTCTGACTCCTTTACTAATTTTCTAAGCTCTTCATGAGTTATTTTAGCCTGACAAGCCAGATCCACATCAAGATGTTAGGTCTGGGAACACACCATTGGCACGGCTCAATCCGAGGGGCGGGATAAACGGTTGTCTTTCAGATTCCCTCTGCACGCAATAGGACAGCGCTACGACCAACCAGAGCGTTTTCCCAACAGCGGAGCTAGTTGATAGATTAAACTTTTGCCATATTCGGTCGGCAAAACTCCGAACACATCTTCCTTTTTTAAGAATGACTTCAGTGCCGTTCTTTCTTCTTTTCTCAAAGAAAAGCTTAACTCCACGTCTTCCAGAGTCACGGCAAAGGCGATTCGAGAGACCCATCTTCTTTGTTTTCAAGTAGCAGGGAAATCACACGGAACCGTCACAACTCTGCCGTCATTATGTTAAGCCCGCCCACCGACTCTAGACACGATTTGATTGGCCTGACTAGAGTTTGGTTTTTCCAGCTCGCAAGCCAACGGAGAGTTGCTAGACGACACTGGCTGCAAAATAAAATTTGCTGCCGCTAGGGTGCGTCTAGATTTCTAGGCTAGATTTCTTTAGATTTGATATTAAAAATGACAGTGTGAACACGAAACGAACCAAGACTAAATGTATAATTTTCTTTATTGGACCAAAATAACCAAGAAAACCAAACTACAAGTGTAAACACACCTGGAAGCTCTACTCTTTGAAGCATCAGTTTGTTTCCTTTGTTTGTGTTCTCCCTGGTGTATTGAAATGGCACCGAACCATGGATTTACTTGCAGCCCTACTAGTTGGTAGGTTGGTAGTAGGTTGTTGTATAAGTAGGACATTTTATTGTACCAAAAAAATGTCTTTGGTCTGTTTTTCCAGATCAGAAGGACTGTACATGTTAAATGCATATACATTTTATGTAGTCATGATTTAGGTTTACACTTGCACATCAATGACCTGAATCTAACAGACATGGATTAAAGGTTTTTGTAGCAATACAACAGGTGTTGTGAAGAGGTGTGTGTGTGTGTGTGTGTGTGTGTGTGTGTGTGTGTGTGTGTGTGTGTGTGTGTGTGTGTGTGTGTGTGTGTGTGTGTGTGTGTGTGTCCAACATCCTTGCCCTTGTGGGGACATTATTTGAGGTAAACAGCTTATAAATCATACTACGTGATGTTTTTAAAAATGTAAAAATGCAGAAAGTTTTCTGATAGTAAGTTTAGGGATAGGGTTAGTGTAAGGGGAGATAATATACAGTTTGTACAGTATTATGTCATTAATATTTACGTCCCCATAAAATATTAAAACCCAACGTGTGTGTGTGTGTGTGCGTATGCATGTGTGCGCGTGTGCGTTCTGTGCTTCTCTCTGGGTAGATTTATGTTTGCTGTCATTGAGGGATTTCCAAGACTTTGTGGTTTTCAATTGGGTTATTTGTTGGAGCTGAAGTCGGTCTCGCTCTCTCTGGGGAAGGTTGCTCGCCCCTGCCTATTACTCACAGTCCCTGTGATGTCCTTCAGTGGCTCAGAGCTGAGGACTGTGGGAGATTTATGAACCGCTCATACCACTTTTAACCCTATAAAGCCTACTATATCATATAATGCATGAATTCCTTAGGCATTCCAATCACCAACATTATCAAAACTTGAAAAACCTGTTGTTTACAATCTACTACATGCCTTTTGTTGATTGATAGTTTACATTTTTTTTAAGGAAGTAAAAGGCCTTTAGGGGTGTGTTCACACTGCAGGTTTGCTTTGATTAACATGCAATTCTATTAGTGTGGTTCATTTGAATAAGTGTGAACACTGCCATCCGAACCTTGGTTTTAAAATCATGAAAACGTAGAGGATGTTATTTGTCAGCCGTGTTCTGATGAGGCGCACAACTTACCCTCTCATTACTGTGGTTTATCATGTTGTTCCTTTTTCATAATCAGTTTTGCTGTGGTCTGCACTTTTGCCCATTATCACAGCTCAATTTCTGTCACGTCAGTCTGAGACGCTGTGTGTTGGTAATAAAATCCAATTTCAGTAGGGAACAGAACTCAAGAGTTGAAGTAAGTGGATTTGACACCGGTGATTTGAGGGTCCAACAGAGGATCATTATGTCTAATAGAGCTAATATTAATACAGTAGAGGGTTTTGTAACTGGTATGAAATCACCACTGGTTTCACTGTCTTTGAGAGTTCATCCCTCACGCAAAGAAAACATATTTCCTAATAAATGAATGATCAATATATTAAATGATTTAACGGTATATTCGAATATACTGTATACAGAATAATATATTGTGTAAATACGTTACAATTTATTGCCGGTTATGTTAATTAAGTTTTTAGAGAAGGTTGTAGCTGAACAATTAATAAACTATCTAGAAAGTAATAACCTCCTTCACCAACATGCATTCCCAAGAAACAGCTATTAGTTATTTCTTGGAAAAAGCTAGGCATTCTTTGGGTCAGGGACATGTGATGGGAGCATGTGTTCATTGACCTAAAAAATACAGTTGATACAGTTAACCACACTATTATTTTATCCTAATTAAGTGCATTTAATTTTAGTAAACGTTCAATTGAGTGGTTTAAATCTAAGAGATCAGTGTGTTAAAATTGAGGATAGAAAATCATTGTTTATGAGAAACAAAATGGGCTTACCTCAAGGCTCAGTCTTAGGTCCTTTTTAGTTTGTTTATAAATGATTTACCATGTTGTCCAAATTGTCCAAACGTAAAACACTTAACAGATCTCCCCCTATATTAGTATTGAGCAAAACACGAGAAATAACACTTAATTTAACATTCACTCTCCTTTAACAGTCAGAACTCACTCTGCGAATCGTGTACGTGTGTGTACAGTACATTCACATTTATATGGGAACATGTATGTGCAATATATGTACACAATAGAGTCTGACACTTTATGAATATTACATGTAAGGCTATTTTTGTCTTCATTTCTGAATATTTTTATATGGATCAATATATAGCCATACATGGTCAATGCATATATTGCAGTATATTGAAAAATATGAGCAGTAGTTTTCCATCTATGTAAATGTATTATGTAATATATCACATTATATTTTGCAGTATATTCCCATATATTTTTGTCATGTAAGCGATGCTTCTGCTTCTTTATAGGTGGTGTGTTTGAAGCTCATTTACATTGATCAGTAGATAGACACACTGTACGATTTTGGGCTGTCCCAGACGAAAGATGACCAATCGTGGTGATTTCTGTGGTTGTGGCTCCTAAACGGTGGTCATATGTCGTACAGTGAGAGAGGTTCAAAGACTTGAGACTAAAGATAGCCTGTGATAATGTTCTGACAGGGTCAGAAATTCAGCATGATCATTTCACAGTGTGTTTGCTGCTACGACCTATACGTCTACTGACTGGCCAATAAAAATGCGACATGAAATGGTGTATTGATTAACACAACATGACGCTAAAACTTTAAACTACTTATCTCAAGCTCCATTTGCAAAATTGGCATGCCAAGTTGGCATCTATTCACTAGCCATGACCGCTTATTCTTTGCTTCCTTTTTTTTTTTTCAACCCACATAAAAACCACAATTGCCAAAGTGTGATTCATCTTGCTCTATTTGTTTACTAGCGCACGCTAACAATGTTTTATTCTTTTATACTATCTTACATCGTAGCCTTCGATTCAGTGGGTGTCATCATCGTACAGTCTACATACTCAGAGGTGAAGTAAGTGGATTTGACACCGGTGATTTGAGGGTCCCACAGAGGATCATTATGTCTAATAGAGCTAATATTAATACAGTAGAGGGTTTTGTAACTGGTATGAAATCACCACTGGTTTCACTGTCTTTGAGAGTTCATCCCTCACGCAAAGAAAACATATTTCCTAATAAATGAATGATCAATATATTAAATGATTTAACGGCAGGGGTTAAAGTGGGCCGGAACGGTCCGGAACTGCGTTCCGGCACCTCGGATAAATAAATTAATTAATTAATTCAAATAAAATTATTCTCATCAAATTCAATGATTCTCATCATTCATCAAATCAAAAAGTAATATCACCCCCTGCATGGCCCCGCCTTCACAAACACGCTTCCCCACGTTATGTTCTCAGTCAAGGTTCTCCTGTCTGATTTAAATGCATCTACACCTATGATCTACACCGGTTCACGCATGCAGACAAAGTCATTCCTCCCTCCCCACTGAACGCCAGCGATTACTAATGCGTGAAATGCACTCACGGTGGTTTAGCGCGGTAAAGTTAGTTTTAGATTCGATATTCGCTGGACATTTGTTTTCCCTTTGTATTATATATTTGTTTTCATTTTGTATTGTACTTTTTTATTTATTATTATATTATATATTATATTTATACCTGAGAATGCTTTGACGCGTTTCCACAGCTCATGATGCCTCAAGGGAACGTCTGCCAATTCCACCAACTGCGTTAAACGTAGACTATAATTTGTCTTATTTAAAATTACTTTTAATATTTAAAAACAGACGTTTTCAAATTCCAAAGCTTGTAGAAGGTTCCTATTGGCAATACTGACTTAGGCTACAGCTTTCCTGGTAGCCTTGAGTAAATTAACTTGTCTAAGAAAATGATTCATAAAACATATAAATATCAGTTGAGCCTATGTTTACTTTCTTCACTGACACAGACGAAAATGAAAAGACTATCAGTCAAAGTTCAGCTTTAGGGGAACAAATAGGGAAGGATAAGGAGACAGAGAAAAAGAAAGATGAAGATGAGGTGCGAGCAGGTATTGACAAATAATCTAATGACAAGGTTTTAAAGCTATTTCTTATTAAAAAAAATGGCCTTCAAAAGCCCTAAATTGCACATAATTATGTCAGAGAAATCCAAATTTTCTCGGGGGAGCATGCCCCCGAACCCCCCAACTACCTCACATTTGAGTCCGTTTTGGACTTCCCATTTTTATGTTTGAATTTACATTGTGAAAAACAAGGTTGTGTTACATATTGTGGTGGTCAGCAATTTTAACATAGTATCGTCATCATATCAGTGTAGATGTAGATGGACCAAAATAATACCATTTAAATATCAAGTAAATAAGTATTGTGATACTTGGTGTCACAGTGACACTCTTGTCCCAAAAAGTATTGCTATAGCCTACCACAATACTCAGTATGTTGTCCCACAGTGAGTCATTTTTCCCTGTTGCACCAACACAAAATTTGAGGGTTCCCCCACCTGCCAAATCCCACTTTAACCACTGTTTAACGGTATATTCGAATATATACAGAATAATATATTTTGTAAATATATTAAAAATTATTGCCGGTTATGTCAACGTTTTTAGAGAAGGTTGTAGCTGAACAATTAATAAACTATCTAGAGAGTAATAACCTCCTTCACCAACATGCATTCCCAAGAAACAGCTATTAGTTATTTCTTGGAAAAAGCTAGGCATTCTTTGGATCAGGGACATGTGATGGGAGCATGTGTTCATTGACCTAAAAAATACAGTTGATACAGTTAACCACACTATTATTTTATCTTAATTAAGTGCATTTAATTTTAGTAAACGTTCAATTGAGTGGTTTAAATCTAAGATATCAGTGTGTTAAAATTGAGGATAGAAAATCATTGTTTATGAGAAACAAAATGGGCTTACCTCAAGGCTCAGTCTTAGGTCCTTTTTAGTTTGTTTATAAATGATTTACCATGTTGTCCAAAATAATTCCAAAATAGTAAAACACTTAACAGATCTCCCCCTATATTAGTATTGAGCAAAACACGAGAAATAACACTTAATTTAACATTCACTCTCCTTTAACAGTCAGAACTCATTCTGTGAATCGTGTACGTGTGTGTACAGTACATTCACATTTATATGGGAACATGTATGTGCAATATATGTACACAATAGAGTCTGACACTTTATGAATATTACATGAAAGGCTATTTTTGTCTTCATTTCTGAATATTTTTTATATGGATCAATATATAGCCATACATGGTCAATGCATATATTGCAGTATTGGCATCTCATCTCATCAATATTGCTTCCTCATCTTTTTTTAAACCCACATAAAAACCACAATTGCCAAAGTGCAATTCATCTTGCTCTATTTGTTTACTAGCGCACGCTAACAACGTTTTATTCTTCTATACCAGGGGTGGCGAACCCGCGGCTCGCGAGCTGCGTGCGGCTCTTTGACTGCTTTTTTGCGGCTCGGTTCAGTCATGTTGTGTAGGCTATACAATCGCAATTCATTCAACTTTTTTAGAATTTCTAAATTTTATTTAAAAATAAATAGGAATGAATTTAAATGTATTTTCTGAATGTAATTTTACTTTTTTAAATAATATATTATTCATATTATTTTTTTAAATTATTTTTAACAGAACCTCAACTCTCGCGCAATTTAACGTTGTCAGGTTAAATCACGTTAACTCGCCGCTGTCAGGTTAACGTGAAGTACGTTAGTAGGAATTATCATGGCAGAATCAAAGAAGCATACAGCTAAGCGCAAATATGAAGATGAGCACAGAACATTTTTATCTGAGTGGGAGGATTTATATTTTTTTGTTGAACGAAATGGAAAACCATTCTGCTTGATATGCCAGATGTCGTTGTCGCATTTTAAGGCTTCAAATCTAGAGCGCCATTTCACATCACTCCATTCTACGGTGGCCCAGGAATTTCCCAAAGGCAGTGAACTTCGCAAGCACAAGGTAAACACTTTGAAACGTCAGTCAGAGAAGCAAAGTCAGCTTTCGGAAATTTACCAAGCATTCAGAGACAGTGACATTAGCGTCATATCAACTGGCATGGAACATTGCTCGTGCAAAAATAACATATCGTGAAGGGGAGTTTCTTAAAAAGTGCCTTAGTGATGTTGTTGCTATTCTTTGTCCCGAAAAAGAAAATTTGAAACGTTCAGTAAAGGACCTTCAGCTGTCACGGCACACAGTTGAAGAGAGAATATCGGACATTAACAACTCAGTTGAAACACATTTATATTCAGATCTTCAGAAGTGCCGGTATTTCAGCATTGCTTTGGATGAGTCTTGCGATGTTCAAGATAAGCCACAGTTGGCGATATTTGTATGATTAGTGTCAAAAAACTGCACAATTAAGGAAGAGCTGCTTGACATTGTGCCACTGAAAGACAGAACCCGTGGCATCGACCTGAAAGAGACACTGATGGCTGTTGTTGAGAAAGCAGATCTGCAGTTATCAAAGCTAACAGCAATAGCCACTGACGGAGCACCAGCCATGTTGGGATCTGGGAAAGGCCTTGTAGGGCTGTGTAAAGCTGATGACCGTTTTCCTGAATTTTGGACATTTCACTATATTATCCACCAAGAGCACTTGGTGTCTAAATAGCTGAACTTTGATCACATCATGAAACCTGTGCTGGAAATTGTCCATTTTATACGCACACATGCTCTCAATCACAGGCAGTTCAAAAATCTAATTGCTGAGCTTGATGAAGATCTTCCATCTGATCTGCTTCTTCACTGTGCTGTAAGATGGCTTTCAAGAGGTAATGTGCTTTCTCGTTTTTTTGAGCTTTTAAATCCAGTGAAGCTGTTCCTCGCAGAGAAACATAAGGACTATCCTGAGCTACGTGATCCCCAGTGGATTTCGGACTTGGCTTTTTTGGTCGACATGCTGCATTATCTGAATGGCCTCAATGTGGATCTGCAAGGGAAGTTAAAGATGGTGTCTGACCTGGTGCAGAGTATTTTCACATTTGTCAACAAACTCAAGCTGTTCAAGACTCATCTACAAAAGAGGCAGTTAACACATTTTCCATCCTTGTTGAAGGCAAGTGGACAGGCAGCAGAGGTTGTAAACGGGAGTACTGCACGGTATGCAACACTGCTTGAAAATCTCGAACAGAGTTTTAAGGACAGATTATCCGGCCTACGCCAAAAAAGACCACAAATTTCATTTCTTATCAACCCATTCACTGCTGAATCAGACTGTTTAAAAGCCCCTTTAGTGGAAGATGAAGCAGCAACTCAGCTTGAAATGATTGAACTTTCTGAGGATGACAGACTTAAAAGTGTTCTGAGGGAAGGAACCGTGGAGTTTTGGAAGATTGTGCCGAATGAGAGATATCCCAATGTCAAACAGGCTGCAGTCAAACTATTGTCAATGTTTGGGTCAACTTACATGTGTGAATCACTTTTTTCAACACTAAAACAAGTGAAATCAAAGCATCGCTCTGTCCTGACTGACACGCATGTGAAAGAATTACTACGAGTAGCCACAACTGAATATACGCCAGACTTAACAAAGATTGTGGAAACCAAGGAGTGCCAGGTGTCCCACTGAGTCATGTAACCTTTTAGGTAGGCTGATACTATGACAAACATTGAAATCCATTAAAACTATTGTGTGATATGTAATTAGTAATTGTAATAAGTAATACATTTTAATGTTATTGTTAGACACATCTGTTGTGTGGCTCTTTGCAGTGATGAGGGATTTTTTTTTTTGGCTCATCATGCTGAACAGGTTCGCCACCCCTGTTCTATACTATCTTGCATCGTAGCCTTCGATTCAGCGGGTGTCATCATCGTACAGTCTACATACATGTTGTACCCAAGTGTATTAGATCCATGTCGTACAGATTTGTAATGCTCTGTAGCAGGCATTAGACAGACTAAACTGAAAGTAATTGTGATAATTGCTCAATAATATTGAGTTGATTCTCCTATAATTTATAAAAAAGATGAAATTGCTTAAAGGGGTGGTTGAATAGGATTTCACTTTCCTAACTTTAGTTAATGTGTAATGTTGCTGTTTGAGCATAAACAACATTTGCAAAGTTCAAAGCAAAGGGAGATATTTTCTTTTAAAGAAATTGCTTTTTAAGGACTACAACAAACGGCTGGTAGAGACTACACAACATTCCTCCTGGGTTAGTGACATCACCAACCCTAAAATTTACATAAACCCCGCCCCCGGGAACGTGATTTATAGATTATCAAGACAGAATATGCTAATCAATGACTAGAAGATAACTACAAATCAGCTACATAAATTAATCAACTAACCATTCAGAAATGTTGTCTTCATATTGTCACTTCTTCTTGAGTCTCTCCATCTTTCTGACTTCAGTTTGAACATAAAAGGCTAAAAGTTTTTGAAATTTTCAGTGCATGTGTGTGTGAGGTAAAAGAACAAGCTGTTGAAGCTCCGCCCCCTGTGCCAGGAGCAGCAGCTCATTTGCATTTAAAGGGACAGACACAAAACAGTGCGTTTTTGCTCACCCTCAAAAAGTGACAACTTTAACATGCTATATAAAAATATCTGTGGGGTATTTTGAGCTAAACCTTCACATACACACTCTGGGGACATCAGAGACTTATTTTACATCTTGTGAAAAGGTCATTATACCACCCCTTTTAATTATTTTGATGAGTGAAAGAGTCGCCATGACTTTTTTTTAGTTTAGAGGCTATAAAATTACTGCCTACAAGCGTAAAATCGTACAGATCAGAGAGAAAAATACAAGCTCTCTCTCTCTTTCCCTTGGCAATACTGCATCATGTTATTTATCCGGCAGCTTTGTGCAGAGTTTGTCTGAGGCAGGAACATCTCGACCCTTCCACAAACCCCTCAAGCTGAGAGCCGAATGAGGGACTCGCTCTTACACACTGAAAGCAGCTTGACTCAGTCCCTCTCAGATCAGGCAGCATTAGAGGGAGCGAGAGCACTGTTGTGAATGGAAAAGATGGAAGCCTCTTGAGAGCAGTACAGTGCCATGAGTCAGAGCGTGTGTGTGTGTGTGTGTACGGCGAGAGAGGACACTGAATGTTAGCATGTCCTCGAGGGGCATGTGGGTGCTACCGCAGCTGTGTTCCTGTGATTCATTCTCAGTGAGGTCAGTGAGTGTGTGTTACTGCCCTGCCTACCTGTGTGTATTATACCTCTATATGCAATATTCTCAGAGGCAGACAGAATTGGTGGGCGATAAGGAAAGACGTCTTTCCTTCAGTATCTTCCCCCGTATGGCAGGAAGTTTTGTGGTTTCTCCATCCGTGCGATTGCTCATTTGCTGTGTGGATTGTGGCGCTGACGTAGTCCTGTGAACATTATGTATGTGACCCTTGATCACAAAACCAGTCACAAGTCGCACGGGTATATTTGTGGCAATAGCCAACAATACATTGTATGGGTCAAAATTATTGATTTTTCTTTTATGCCGAAAATCATTAGGCTATTACGTGAAGATCATGTTCCATGAAGATATTTAGTACATTTTCTACCGTAAATATATAAAACATTTATTTTTGTGAGTGGATGCAGCACAATGGCGAACATAATTGGACAATTTTAAAGGCGATTTTCTCAATGTTTCGATTTTTTTGCACCCTCAGATTCCAGATTTTCAATAGTTGTATCTCAGCCAAATATTGTCTTATCCTAACAAACCATGCATCAATGGAAAGCTTATTTATTCAGCTTCCAGATTATGTATAAATCTCAATTTCAGAAAATTGACCCATGTGACTGGTTTTGTGGTCCAGGGTCACATATGTGGACTGAACAAGCAGATGCATTTACACACTGAAAAAAATGATTTGTTGATTTGTTGTGTTGCACACAATTGATTTTACCTACATTTAAACAAATACATTAAGTTGAACTAAAATTGATTAAGTTCAACTTAATGCATTTGTTTAAATGTAGGTAAAATCAATTGTGTGCAACCACTTACGATACAAAATTATTAAATTCAACAAATCATTTTTTTCAGTGCACTTCTATCTTGTATGCGTTTCAAACCTCCTCCTCCTGATGTTGCAGTCGGCCTCATATACAGCATTTCCACCCCCAGATGATTCCCCTTATGACAGTCAGATTACAAACATTTTCTCTTTTGAAAATTCGAGTGAATTTTGATTGAATACGTAAAAAGTGTCATTTAAATATTTAATATTAAATAATTTAGCACTGTATAATTTGTCTCATTTTATTTTTATTTGTTTTTAATTTTTTTATTCAGGGACAATTTACAATATATGGAGGGCCAAATTACTCAAAATATATATATATATATATATTTTTAATAAACCATTTAATACATAATAAAATAGTTAATAAAACATAAAATCATTAAATTAAATAATTATTTAATCACCAAAAAATGAATAAATATAAATTTTATTTAATTGTTCCCACTTTAATTGATCTCAACTTGTGCTTCTAAAAATCAATTCAAATATGATAGTAAAAATGAGTACAAAGTAATGTAATATATAAATATATATATATATAGCATTTTTATCTCATCTTATTTATTTATGTCTTTTTTATATTTGTACAGGGACCATTAATAATAAATGTATTATAAGGGTATTTGCTAAAGTCTAAATTTTAACTGTATTTCCTGCAGGTCAAACTGGTGCTTTTAAATAAAGTATACAATATAAACGAAATAGCCATCAGCCATCCTGTTCTGTATCAAGCTTTGAAAACCCACATAACTGTATGTTTTGTTAGTGTATTTGTTTTGGGGGTTTTGCCACCAGAGGGCACAATCTGCACCTTTTCACCTCTCACATTCAGTGCAGTTTGGCCAATTTCACACACTCAGACACACACACACACACAGAGAGAGAGAGAGAGAGACACACGTCTGATTTACAATCTTTGTGGAGAATCTCCATAGACATAATGGTTTTTATAGTGTACAAACTGTATATTCTATCCCTGTCACTTTCTGCATTTTTACATGTTCAAAAAACATTGAGTTGTACAAGCTGTTCTCCTCATGGGGAACCGAAAATGTAGAGGATTTTGGATATTTCCATCTTTGTGGCATAATGTAGGGATTACCAGGCCACACACACACACACACACACACACACACACACACACACACACACACACTTGTGGTACACAGATCCAGGAACATGGTGTACCTGTGGCATATTAAATGATCACAGGAAACACAACGTCACACTCACAGACTCTCTCTCTCTCTCTCTCTCTCTCTCTCTCTCTCTCTCTCTCTCTCTCTCTCTCTCTCTCTCTCTCTCTGTGTGTGTGTGTGTTCATTATCACTGTTGAGAGAGTGACAAAAATCAGCTCAGAATAACCCGTCAGCACACACCGGCACTTGTTGTCACGGTATAATCGGCCCCTGCATGTGACCCTGAAGTGTCTGTCATGGGACCGTGCTCCAGTGTTTCGGGGCCCATTAGTCTCTATGGAAACTGACCATCTTGTCAAGAAACATATTCATATCTGTCACTTATTTTGAATGCCTTTTCCGTTTGGGATATTCTTACTGATAA
Organism: Abramis brama; assembly: GCF_963993115.1. Lineage (NCBI taxonomy): Eukaryota > Metazoa > Chordata > Actinopteri > Cypriniformes > Leuciscidae > Abramis > Abramis brama. Next base: position 4,645,483 of record NC_139971.1, read on the forward strand.
AATAAGGTTTCTTGTGGATCATTTGTGGATTTTTTAAAGATGTTACATTTTATTTTATTACAATTTGTTATATTTGAGAGACAAAAATGAGTGTTAATTGAGTTGTTATTTTGGTTTATGAGTTTCTATACAGCTTTTATATATTGGATGTGGATGATGTAATTGGATAGTGTGCGTGTGCGTGTGCGTGTGTGTGTGTGTGTGTGTAAAAGAGCATCTGTTTGTGTATTAGACGCAGCACTGCCTCTTTCACAAGTTCATGTTTCTATACACCCTTGTGAATGTAAGCATATTCAACCCTTTACATAGACAATGATGAGAGAAGGGAAGCACAATGACACTGAGGAGGCGATGAAGAGGAGGAGGGCTGATTCACACACTGAGCGTGGGGAGACGCCACTGAGATTTAAAATGCAGTATATCTAGAAACAAATGGCAAATGAAGCTGGGAAGAAACCATGAGAGTCGGTTACTTAGTTCCTTTTATATAAGGATCCATCAATATTAAAATATCAATATATTTTTTGTCTAAATAAAAAAAAAAATTCTAAAAACTAAAATCAGTAGTTTTGAGATTCGTTTTGAGTTTGGGTCAGTATGATATATATATATATACTATTTAGAAGTACTTTTATTTAGTAAAGACATATTAAATTGATCAAAAGTCACCCTAAATAAATTTTATAATAGATTTCTATTTCAAATGCTGTTTTGGACTTTCCTCTCATCAAAGAGACCTGAAAAACAGCTATTATTATTCATAATAATATTTAAAAATGTTACTGTATTTTTGATCAAATAAATGCACCAATGGTGAGCATAAGAGACTTCTTTCAAAAACATATTTAAACCTCAAACATTTGAACAGTAGTTCAAATATGTCATCAATATGATACCAATATATTGTGCTAGTCATAAGAGCTGATATATTCTTGTCTTCTGTGGGATTCTTTCAGATGTTTTATCATCCGCCGGGCAAAAACGACTCAGTTTGAGGCATCATTCATGAAGTGTAAGTTCAAAACCCTGAATATGTGCAATACTAATAGCAGCCTGAGCTACAGTGACTTCAGGTGTCGACTGAGATCTGGTTGTAGTGTCTCTGGAGCTCGTACAGATGTGGAAATGCCACACAGTTACAGCTGCTTTAAAGGCCAGAGAAACTTCACAAGCCTAAACTTTCATCCGTCCTGCCCACCACTTTCTCACAAACCTGTTTCTGAGCTTCGACACCATGTTGTGCCTTATGTGGTCAGAATATGCTAATGAGGGCTGCCACTGATTGGCCGTTTATCAGAATAATAAATATTCTCGTTCTTAATTCACCTTTACCCCACTCAGCTGTGTGTACACTTCCACATGGGGATTTTCCATACGGATTAGTGAGTGAGTGAGAGAGAAATAGAGCAGTGTGTGTGTGTGTGTGTGTGTGTGTTTTATAGGAGGCGGGATTACCGCATACCACCACATATCCTCACTATGACACTGAACTGGTGTGACAGTCACCCGGTCAGCTGACAGCGAATGCTCACCTCCTATTGGCTGCCATTGATCAACCTATGCAGCTCTAAAAATAATCCACAATGGTCCCTCACGCAGGGTGTGTCCAAAAGAGAGCGAGAGATGGGACGAGAGACCCAGACAGAGAGAGAGGGAGGGAGAGAAAGTTGCAAAAAATGACCAGTGTTTTGTTGGATGTTCCACATCAGGGTGGAGGCGGTCTCTGATGATTGATGCACTCCTCGACTGCAGCATATGTGGAGTTATTGATCACCTGAGTCACATGCATGAAACATGTTGTGGACAAATCTATATGTCAATGCCGTTAAGCTGCATGACCTGGAACAGCATTAACACAGCACTGAATTAAATACGAGGAGACCGCAGCCAAATACTAAAGCAGCATTGCATGTTTCTGTCATGGAGAAGACAATCCCAGATTGCATTGCAGACCACCGCAAAAATTCATTCAAGATGAATCGAGAGAAATGCTTTTCATTCAGTACTGGAAAATATTGATTAAAAATTCTAGTCTAATTAAAAATGAAATATTTCACCCAATATTTGTGTGCTGTGTATTTAAAGTTTGAAGTCAGCAAGATTTTATATGTTATTGAAAGCCCCTTATGTTCACCAAAAATAGTGCAGCAAAAATGAATATTGTGAAATATTATTACAGTTTAAAAAGCTGTTACTGTTATATATACAGTATTAAACTGTAATGTACTCCTGTGATCATTACTCCAGTCTTCATTGTCACATGATCCTTCAGAAATCATTCTAATATGATAATTTACTACTCAAGAAACATTTCTTATTATTATCAATGTTGAAAACTGATATTTTAGTGGAAGCTTGAAACATTACTCATCATTCTTTGATGAATAGAAAGTTCAAAAGAACAGCATATATTTGAAAATGAAATCTTTTTAACATTATGAATGTCTTTACTGTTATTTTCGGTCAATTTAATACGTCCTTGCTGAATAAAAGTATTAATTTATTTTCAAAGAAAAACGTACTAAACCCTAAACATTTGAACAATAGTGGAAGTTTTTCATTGGCCAATTCCATTATAGATATCTGGTGGCCAATAATGTCAGTGAAAGCAACTGTGAACTGATTCAATGAACGGCAAAATATGAATTGGTCTATCACTATTTTATGCATCTCTAAGATAATAATGCAGTGAGTAGCATGCAGACACTTATAAGGCTCCACTTCAGTTAGGATGCCACCTTGGCAAACAGCTGTATAGACAGCAAGGCGGCTCACTGGCTTCTGAAACAGAGCCCGTTTGTTTTACAAACATTTCATAGATTTTTTTTTTATTTAATTTTTTTTATCTACAAGAAGTAAATATGGTCTGTTAGACTCCTTATATCTCTGATACACGCGCAGGTATAATGAAGTGAGTCTCAGTGTAAGCTGTGATGTGCAGTATTACTGTGTGCTGTGAGGAGCTGTCCAGTCAGCACCACTCCACTGTGAGCCACACATTACATTATCTCCACATGTGTGATGAGGACAGCGATGTGCTGTCATCTTCCGATTGGACCGTTTTTCGCCTCTTTAAGGCTGTAGGGATTCATTTTAGTGTCACTAATATACACACCTAAACACTACCAGGGCTCGCTAAATCACTAACCCGACGTCCCAGGGCTATTGTGTTTTCCAGTCGGGCTTCCGGACCGGCCTGCCCGACGGGCTATCTGGAATAGTGAAATTCCTCCCTTTATTCACATTATTGACTAGTTATTATAAGGAAAAATATGACCGTGCAAGTTTTTGATCATGCTGATTTATCCGCAGCGCAATTTCTCATGAATCTGCGTGCCTGTTTTAGGAGAAACACATGAATGATCAATAAAAATTAAAGCTCCACTTTCACATGAATGCTTTACTTTGCGTGTCAGAATGTTTGAATGTAAAGCTGCTTTGAAACAAACAAATCTGTATGGTAACAAGTGCTACATGAATAAAGGTAACTTGACCATCATGTATTCTGCTATATAAACGGCATAAAATAATTACAGCACCATTTACTTGCCTCAAAAAAGTCTGGTGTTGTTATTATTATTTATTGCTACACTTCAATATGTGAATTATTCCATTAGAAGATTAACACTTTTAACGCTGTTAGACTTTAAAACAACAGACTGATTCATGATCCACACTTATCACACACATTTCAGTTCAGTTAGAACCAGATGCATATTTGTATTGATGATTCTAATTTGATTATTTTACATCCACTTGTTGATATTTGTGTTTTGAAAAAAAGTTTTTACTTGATGTTTTGACTCCTAACCAGTTTTCTACATTAAAAATAGTTTTTTTTTATTTGCAGGCTACTGTAGAAGATTTTATTATTTAGAAAATAAGTAATTTAGCTATATATTTGTACACTATTATTTCCTCTTTGGTTTGACTTTTGGGGGCTTAAAGAAAGGTCGGATTGCTGATGCAACAAAGAATTATATTTCAGTATGTCACATGGTACAAAATATTTCTCAAAATATCTATAGGATGCATTACCATCTTTGGACGGTATGTAGATATATATGTGAGAAGCTGGCCACTGAGCTGGAGTGATCTCCTGCAGGAGATGCTCGGCTTTATTGTAAAATAGTCTAATATTTCTGGCATCAGAGATCTCTGAGAAGCGATTTCCCAAAAAGATTGAAACCACAACACTACCAAAATCTGAAGAGTGCCTGAAGAGAAATTTTGCGAGCCCTGCTACCCCTTCTACCAGTTGTCCAGAAAAGGATTCCTGCTCCAAACTCATATATAAGTGAACATACTACTCGCACTAGAATACTAAATTGTATAGGCATAGAATAGTGCACAAGTATGTGAATTGGGACGCACCTTTAGAGCCACGTTTCTCCTCAGAGCCATCCAGTTTCCCAGAATTCTCAGTTTTGGCTTGCATCGGTGTTGCAGCCACACTGTAGTGACGCATGTCAGATGCCTCATGTTACTGTTGCTGTCTATGAGATGCCATTATAAGTGTGTTTATTAGTGTCCAAGTGTGTTTATGGGAGCGTGTGGGTTTTGTGCAAGAATTGTGGGTATTTTCCAGGAAAGTGTGCGACTTCTTCGTTATGTGCTAAGTGTGTAACAAACAGAACCCTCAAGCTGTGCATCTGAACATCAACAGTCTGAATCTGTCAAACACTCCACACAGAAAATATCTGAGTATCATTGACGTAAACCAGTGTTATTTTAAATATTATTTTGTTAATAAAATAATAATAGTTAATAGTTTTATTAGCTCTTTAAAATATTTGTTATTAGCTCCTTAAAATAAGTTCAGTGTGCTAAAGCCTTCTCTGGAGATGCCATTAAAAAAATCTTGTTATATTTGCAACATTACAAAGATTAAGTCTCTAAATGCATTGTCTTTATAGCATCGCCGCTACAGCCATTAAAGCAACGATTTTGCAACACGTTCACTATCTTCCACAATAAATTCCAAGACAATTACTGTCAGACTTCACATTGCTGCTGTAAACCATATTTACAGCTTAGCCTGATGCTTATGATGGCTAAGATTGTTTGTGCAGTTAAATGTTATATATTATTTAGCCTATTTTGTGTTGATTTATTCACTCATTAGCCAATGGAACTGCATTTAGAAATGTGTCTGATCACTGTCAGGTGGACATGACAGCCTAATTATACAATGTTCTCTTAAGACTAATTGGTCATCTGGCTGTGCAAACAACATCACGACTAGTGTATCTTGAAAATGTGTATTTTTGCATATCCCTAGAAGCACCGCAGGGCATGAACAGCTGCGGTGTGCGTGATAGGTCAGAGCGTGTTGTGTCAGTCGTGTGGGTCTCTATCAAACTCTGTAATGCACATCTCTTTTGTTTGCGCTCTTGTATTTAGATTTCTCACCTATAAAAGACAAGGCAGAGTGGATTTAAAGTGCCCCTATTATGTTTTTTCTTTTTTTCAGAATATTCCCTTTCTTGCTGCAGTGTGTTATATAGCTGTTTGTGAGTGTAAACGTTCTGCAAAGTTGTAAAGTTGAAAGTGCACGATAAGTGAAGTTATTGTCTCCCAAAAGAAAGAATCGACTCTGAGTCACCTAAACGAGTCGTTTGTATTTCGAATCCCTCTGTGTTACAGTTCTACGTCACTAGATAAAACATTTGCATAATGCCCACCTATGTTGTACGTTGTCCATCTGCGAACAACTTGACCCGCCCACAAACACGCCATTTTACTGACGACTGCTTCTCAAATCTCTGAACTCAACACGTGAAACACGCAAAACGCTTGCTCTGGAAAGTTGGGTCAGTACTAGGGGTGGGGAAAAAAATCGATTCTTAGATGAATCGCGATTCGGGACGTGGACGATTCTGAATCGATTCACAAATGTCAAAAATCGATTTTCTAAAAAAAAAAAAAAAAAAAAAAAAATAACGTAACATTGAAGGAACGCAAAAGGCGGAACTCTGAAGCGGACGTGCAGTGCGCGGACAGTCTGTGGCGTGCACATAACAGAGACGCGCACATAACAGACGCATGATGGCTGAGCGCCAAATCCGAACGGCACCAGAGAATGTCTTCGTTAAAAGCTAACGTATGGAACATTGGCAATTTCATTGTGATCTATTTAGTATTTTTTTGTATGAGAGCGAATTTCTGTATTGTTTAGTTTTCACATCAATATGCTTTGTAAACCGATCTGATCTGTATGCAATATGTGCAATGCCAGTCACAAAAAGTTACATTTTGACTGTAAGTTACTCTCTGCAGAATGTTCATTCACTTTCTTTGCTATTTTTGATTGTGGTATACAGCAAACATTTCAAGTCATAACTCTTTATTATTTAGTTGTGTATAAGTCAAGAGCGACTTTGTATGTTACTAATTATTCAGAATATGCATAAGTCCACAAGCATTATACGTTATGATAGCTTCTGGTACATAATTCTATATTTTTGAACGAAAACTGTGAATTTGCTACAGCAAAATGTTTTTTTTTTGTCTGAAGGATTATATTGCTCATTGGAAATAACAAGAGGATGTTGGTTAGAAGTCTATTATTAAATGCCAGAGATTCAGAATATGCTGAAGTTTGTATTAATTTACTACAAGTATGCTGCTAGTACAGGCACACATTTATTTTCCTGTTGGTTCTCAGCAATGTTGGGACATATGCTGGCAAATGTAACCTTACAGTTGACTTGCCAAATCACTTCCATTTGTTTTATTAATACAATTAATATAGGAAGTATTGGAAGTAAGTTCGTTATGGGTCATCATAAATACTTTGCTTTAAAAGTACCAAGTAAAAATATTTTTTCAATGTTTTTGATAAAAGGCACTTACCTGAGAATTGAACTTAATAAATGTGAAAAAGACACTTTAATGTCTCCGTTTGTCATTCTGTATTGCAAAGCAGATGAGAGTAGATCATGATCAGAAACCTGATTAGAAATCATTATGAATAAAATCGAATTGTTTTGAATCGAAAATCTTTTTGAATCGAAAATCGATTTTGAATCGAATCGTGGCCTCAAGAATCGGAATCGAATCGAATCGTGAGATGGTAAAAGATTCCCACCCCTAGTCAGTACCCAGTTTATTTGGACCAGCTTGCTCCTCAGAATCACAACCTGTAAGTATGAATAATTATTGATGTATATATTTTCTATAGGGTGTTCAAAATACGTAGTTTTGTGTTTTATATTGTTTAAGTTTCCGGATAACTCACTTTATTACTGTCTTACTGAAATAGTTCTGCTAATCAGCTGTGGGCCACTATTACCTAAAACTGTGTCTATTAATGCAGATTGTCTGTCGTTTTTACTACTTTGAGTAAAAATAAAGGATGGAGCAAGATATGTTTTGCAAACTTTAATGTTACATCAGTCATTCAAGTTAGTGTTCGGCTAACGCATGCACCGTTATTGATACAGTTAATGAGACAGTTCCCTCATGTGCACCGCAATAAATTAGAAATATACACATGGGTTTGCTGATGGACATACACTTGCTAATGCTGATAGTGAGGAATTACAGTTACAGTTCAAACAAGTACCGTATCAACGTCCTGCTCAAGTCATCCTTCGGGTTGAATAACTATTTCTTCCAATGTTTCATCATCGGACTCGCGTTTGGATTGAATTGATATGGTAAAATCGACGTCATCGTTACTGTCTTTACAGTGTGTACGAGCTTTAGGACGCCTCCGGACGGAGCTAAAGTTAAAGTAGACCAATCACAACAGACTGGGCCATCTGACCAATCAGAGCAGAGTAGACCAATCACAACAGACTGGGCCATCTGACCAATCAGAGCAGAGTAGACCAATCACAACAGACTGGGCCATCTGACCAATCAGATCAGAGTAGACCAATCACAACAGACTGGCCATCTGACCAATCAGAGCAGAGTAGACCAATCACAACAGACTGAGTTGTCTGACCAATCAGAGCAGAGTAGACCAATCACAACAGACTGAGTTGTCTGACCAATCAGAGCAGAGTAGCTCGCAGAAAGTAGGGATTTAAAGAGATTGAGGGGCCATTCACATATCGTGTCTTTTGCACGCTCAAGTTCGTTATTTCAAATGTAGGCGTGCGGCAAGCGCATTAATAAGGCGCATTAATAAAGCACATTTTTTCCAGGCGCAGCGAGATGAAAAAATCTTACCTTTTCAGAATGCCGCAAGTGCACCACAGGTCATGTGACAAGAACCAACCAATCAGCTTCACCCTTTCCGTAACAACATTGAAAGCTCAGTCAACATGAAGGATAAGGATGACTACGTTTTTTTTCTCTCTTTTCGTAAATAAATCTTGTAACAGAGCTTTCGGTGGTGGAAGTCCATTAGTGAAACTTCCTCGTTGTTGTGGAGAGCGCAGTTCATGGTTGCATAGCAACGACAGGCGCCACGGGAGCGCAAGCACTCTGGAACGATGGAGACCGCGGAGCAGCCGCACCTTCCAAGCATTTTAGACGCGATATGTGAACGGCCCCTGATTCATCCATCCAAAAAATGTAGTGATGTTCAGTGTATATTATGAGAAAATGAAAGTGTTTTTTGACCTTCAATGCATGTAAACCTGTTATAGGAGACCTCCAAAACAAAATTAGAAGCCTTTAAAATAGCATAATAGGGGCACTTTAAGTTACTTATGCAGGGCTCTAGACTGTGACTAAGGGAATGTTCTAGAGCTCTGCAATCCGCGGGACCCGACATAACAGTGCGGCGCGGGACAGGTTTTGAATTGCTGAGTGCAGATGCAGGAGAGAAGATACTGATATGTGCGTGGGAAGTGGGAGAAACAAATTACTTAAAATACATTTATGCTAATAATAACAGCGTACACAAGTCTATCACTGGAGATCTGAAGCTGTGTGTGTGTGGAAAAAAACACACAACATGCAGTTCATCCAAAAGCAAAGGAATACAAATAATTTTCAGGCGGGATTTAAAAACAGGGAAGGGAAGGCGCAGATCTAATGAAGAACTGTTCACTGAAAGGTTCTTTGGGGAACCAAAAATAGTGCTTCCGTGGAACCCCCTTTTGGAATTTATTTTTTGTATACAATGTATACAATGCGAAAAGAGCGTTTTCAAACGTATCCACTTGGGAGAGCTTCTTCAAAAAGCTTAGTTTTCTCAAGACAAAAACAGCATCTCAATGTGGACGGAAGGATAAAACAGAGAGAAAAAGATGCATATGCAGGTAGTAGACAAGCAAGGCTTGCTAACTTTTGGAACAAAGCCACAGTATGTGTGCATTAGCAGATTAGTATCCCAGCCACTATTCAAGACTTAATTGTGGCTGACGGGAGGGCAACAAGTCTTCATAATCTCCCAGACCAAGACCAGAAGACACCCCAGTGAACGACCCAAACCCACATCACCTGACCTCCGCTCGCTCGCCAGAGGGGACAGTCACAGCTAACCAAACAACCGCGTACATCTGAGAGAAGCAGACCAGCGAGGGAGGGAGAGCGATGAGCATGCTCAGTAACACTCGGCTCAGCGACTGCAGCTTTTAACTGCAGAGAGAGAGAGAGACAGAGCACACGAGTGAGCTTATACACGCACACACGCGCACCGCAACTTCAAGACGCCGCACGAGTTTGTTTCCGCACAGGTTTGGCGACCGCGAGAGGATCGGTCCTGCAGCTTTATATGGGACCATCTGGATGGTCGGACATCCCGTTAGTATTAGAGTTAGTTGAGGTGAGTACGTAGACCATCATCTCTCTGAATGGGACGGCACAGCGGGACACGCTCATCATGCAGCCTCCTGACGCCGTACCCAACACGCTACCAGCACCGCACCAATGAGAGGCTTCAAACTCGCCTGGTAAGCACCAATCCTTCGAAACTACTGTGTTTTCTGACTGAGGAACACTGGAGATGCTTTGTGCCTCGGTGCGTCTGGGCCTGATATTTTATAAAGTCTCCTTGCGTCTCTCTGTGGACACCGTCACGTGTCGTGGACAACTGCAGTGCCGCCCTCCTTTTATATTCTTCCGCTGCTCCTCCAAACTCCCTTTCCTTTTTCCCCCCATCTTTTGTTCTTTTATGCACCTGTGCCCCTGTTCCTAAACTCCCTCTCTGCGTCTGTCTGTTTTCCCCTCTCCCCTCCCGTCCTGTGCATGTGTTTGTGAATGCGCCTCAGTCATGTGCCGGATATTTTTAGCCACAAATCACAGCGTGAAGCGCTGAGGAGAAACAAGCGGCAACGTGCAGCCAGCTTCCTCTCGCATTGCTGGATGTGCTTTTCACAGTTTTCCTCTCTCTCGCTCATTCCCTTTTGTTGTTCCCCACTCTTTGTCCCATAAGAAAAGATATCACATTATCAGATTCTCCCAGACAGCAGTGATATTGAATGGAGAACAAATTGAGAACCACAGAGGCAAAATATCAGATTTGTATCCTGAGAAAAAAATGTATCATGCATTACAATTTCACCACAAACGTCTCTCATAAAATTTTATAAAATAAGTCTAGATTAGCTGTTGTAAAACTTCTTATTTGATTACCTTTTGGATTTAATCAGATCAAACTGAGAACAAATGAAAAATTGGCAAAACATCAGAGTTTTATTGTGAGAAAAACAACCTAGTCCGCTCCATCTCAACTATTTCCCACGCTGTTTACCAAAATCTGCATTCAGAAGTCGTAAATTGCAATATCATCTCCAACGTTTCTTACAAGATTCATTCACAATCAGATTACTAGCTGTGCATCTTCTGATATTGATATTTGGATTTAATGAGCTACAATTGAAACCACTGTAAAATGCAGATTGTTGTGACGTTGCATTCAACCGTAAACAGCCTACAGTTAGACAGATGTTGCTTGCCAGACTTTTTCAGATATTTTAGTATTATTTCTTACATGAGAAATGTATTTATTAATTAATAAGTAATGTTTTTATTAAATCAATTTATGTTATTAAAAATAATAATAATAATGCATTTAACTATATACTATGCGTGTTATATTTGTTAGAATTATTATAAAAAGCAGATATGTATTATTATTAATAATGTATTAAAATATTTAAGAATAATTATTATAATGTAAATGTATATTAATTGATAAGAAATGCATTCTAAATGATAAATGTGACTGTGCACTTTGTCTAATAAATATATCAAATGAATTTGTTGTATAATTGTGTATGGAATTAAATTGTTTAATAACATGCTTATTTTATTAACAAAATAAATTATGAGTTAATACATTTTACAAGCCAAAAACACACTTTATCCATAATAAGATGACAGTAACTGACGGCCTCTCGTGGATAGTTATCCACATTCATTTTACAGCGCAATACTCTCTCTCAACAATTGTCTCATTTATGTCTAGTTCTGTGTCTCTTGCGTGATTTTGAGAAAACAGTTGAGACAAACTCCCTAAAAACTCGCATTACCTCTCCTGAGCTATGAAGGATCCCTCACATCCCTAAACTCTGTCATTGCTTCAGAGAAGGAAAAAAATGACATGCACTGCGTTTGATTAAACTGAGAAGGGTCATAGCACTTGCATATTGTCATCCTACTGTTAGTTTAACTGCTTCTTATGTTATGTAAATGTAAATGCTTCATTGACTTCAGCTCAGTTTGCAGAGGGTTGCAGGGTTACTTTGATTATCATCCGTCCAGTGGGTTAGAAGTGTGTCAGGTGTGTGATAGTGTGCTTTTTATACGAGTCCTCTGAGATGGAAGGCTGATTTCTCAAGTGGAGCTGTCAGATTTAACCGGAGCACCTGCTGCTCGTTCACACAGGAACTGGAAACATATCTTAAGCTAATTTATACTGTAGGAAAACTTGAAAATGGCCGTTTGTCAGCTCTAGAGCTCCTTGTGGGAATAAGTAGAGCATATTCTGTGTTTTCTCAGGCAATCCCCATCAAAAAAATGGTGATGATGGACTGAAACTAATTTGTTAACTCTATCGGGTTCTGTTCTGTCTGAAGATCTCTTGCTCTTTAGGAAACAACACAGACTTGTGACTCCAAAAACCCAGGTTCTGACTGAAGCCGTGTGATTATTCTCTTTCTCTTGTTCTCTCTCTGTCACCTGCACTGGAATACTTTTATATCACTCTGATTTCCCTAGGGATGCTCTTGCTCTCTTCCCTATTCTTCCTGTCTAAATGACAGCTCAGTCATGCTCTTAAATAGGGCAGCACACCGTGGAGTTAGGATCTATTCTGATACAAACACAGCTCTGTGTGCTCTATAATTATTATAGAATGATGGACAGGGATTCTTAAAGACTAATTTACTTTATGTAAACGCACAAACATGCATCTTAAACCATACTTTAGTTTTCTATGATACCGTGTCATTGATGAAGTAGATAAAGAGATTCTACAACCATTTGTTATTAGTAAAGTAGATGAGTAGATAACTTTTTATATTCACTTTAACAAACTAACATTTAGTCATAAACAAGCTAGCCTATACCTGTATAGTATGCTATTTAGTCTTTTTGGAGCCCTGTTATGTGCAACCTTGTTATCCATGCTGCCCTAATTATTAAGTGTGCTTGCTGAAAGCAGCACACTTATTGTTCTTCTTAAGTTTTCTTCTTCTTCTTATTATTATTATTCCCGGGAGAAAAATTTTGGCCAGCTCCTGCGCCTAGGCCCTTTGAGACAGAGACACCGTTCCAACTTTAAAACGTCCGGTCAGTACCGGTGTAAGTTGCTTGCGAAGATGACATCACGAGTCCATGTCGTTCGTCCACCATAGTGGATTGAACAGAAAGCGAAACTAAACTTTCACAGGTCACAAATTTGGTCCGAACTTCACGAAACTGGACGTACATGATCCTTGGACCAAGCCTCACAAAAGTTACTAGAAGGATTTTTGATTTTCGGAAGCGTTTGCCCGTCACAGCCAAACAAAACCAGCGGCGTAGTCGCCAAAACAGGAAGTAGTTCATATTTCAGGAACGCTGTCACGTATCGAAACCAAACTTTGTACATTAACTCGGGACTCCAATGTGAGGATGCACAAGATCTGTTTTTTTTGTTTGTTTTTTTTTCAGGCTAATTGACAAACCCATTTACCTATGTCTATGCAAAAGTTTCACCTCACACTTTTAATGTTAATGCATTTAGACAGTAGGTGGCACTGTTGTATTACATTTCACAGAGCTGCCAAGTCAGTGTATAGACTGCATTCGTTTTTATTAGGTTTGTCTTAATAAATGCAGGGCCTGAATTTCGTTTTTTTGCATCGGCCTAATTTAATCATCTTCATTTATTAATATATACAGATTTGTATGCATTTCCAGTTCTCAAAACAGTTAATAACCAAAAAAAAAACTTTAGACAAAATACATCATGCTCTTCTTCGCTAACCGAACAAACAATTCATTGTCTGTGGCTGTGTTTGTGCGCACGGGAAATATGCTGCGCATAACAAAAGAAAACAAGGAGAAATGCGCAGTCACATGCTCAAACAATCAACAACGTCGCTCTAGAGGTGCGTTGTGAACTGCGAAGTGGACTTCACAGGGTTTTCCGCCATCTTAAGTGAGATTCCAATCCGAAGGGAGCGAACATGTTCAGTTCGAAGGGCACTGCGCACGGCATAGGGAATAAGGGAACACTGATACATCACTTCACAGGAAGTGGAGAGCGATGATCACCCAACTGCCATTTCGCGCACAACGTCATCACCAGTCAGAACGGTCATAACTAACGATGGAGGAGTTTACGTATGTGTGTAAGTATTCGTACATTTCGCCATTGTTATACAAATGACAGTATTTTAACGGTTATTGTTGTGAATATTACATATACTATTTTTGATGATTATAATTTACCTCAGTGAATGTAGCCAGCTTAGCTAGTTTGTGAAGTAAAGTGATTTTATTTTAGGTAGTTGTAAAATAGTGCAATATAATTGTAAATATATAATATAATAATAAAAATTAAAATATGAATGTAGTCCTATATATATTTATGTTATATCATAATCTGCGCGACTCCATCGTTGACTTTCTTTGATGACATTTGCAGGGCGTTTCAAATGAGCGGTTATTGTCAGTGAAGTCCACTTCAACTGATATACCGTGCTCAGGGAGTAGGGGAGCAGTGAACACTGCATATGGACCCTGTCGAATGGAACGCACATTAGATGTGTAAAAACAAGTGGAAAGTGCGGGCGCACCACTCTCTCCTTTCCACAAGCGCTTGTTCTCCTGTGGCGTCTGTCGTTGCTATGCAACCATGAACTGCGCTCTCCATGATGACAAGAGCTGTGTCTGAAATCGCTCCCTATCCACTATATAGTGCACTATTTAGGGTGTCGGCCATTTTGTAGTGGTGTCCGAATTCTGAGTGAACGACATCATTCCCTACATTCTTCACTACTTTTACCCACAATCCTCTCTGAATTCGAGTGTACATACGATGTACACTTGCTGAGACACTATTTCCCACAATCCAACACGATAAGGCAATAGAGCGCGAATGAAAAATAAACAAAAATGTCACCATGGCAATTTATAATTTATAAGACCAGACGCCTGGTTATTTATTTATATATACCGTTATATCTATATTTGAATAAACAAATGTGTTGTGTAGTGTTTTGTTCTCTTTTATTTTCACATATAAATGTAAAAAGTAAATAAATATGACAAGCAAGTGTTTTTATTATCTTTTTTTTTAATCAAATAATGCAATAAACGTGAAAAATACATACATACAATTGTTACATACAATTCATACAGCCAAAAAAAGGAAATATTAAAGATGGGTAGGTAATATTTATGACAAATTGTCCGAGCTCTCTGGCGCGTGATAATTATGTCAGCGTCCGAATTCTTTGCTGATGTACTGCACTCAACTGCCATTCACTATGTAGGGATTAGTGAATGAGTGAACGAGTGAGCGGTTTCAGACACAGCTAAGGAAGTATCAGCAAAAGATTAATTAATTTCTAGCCCTTGCATTAGCTTTACTACTAGATATATTTATGGAGATGAAAAATAATAAGGCGCCCTGTACAGCTATGATCAGCTGTTCGGCCGAGCATTCAGTGTTGTTACGCTGCAAGCTGATGGTTCGTTGCTGCCGCGCTCTATCACTCGCACACCATAAAGAGCAAATTGTTTTTTAATGTTTCAATTTCGTGATTAAAATGACATAATTTGGAAGCGGATAATTTCTTCACAAACAGCTCATTATGACTGTGGCCCCGTTTACACGTACATGGTTATTTTGAAAAACGGAGACATTTCCCTTCGTTTGCACCCTTCGTTTACACGCAAACGGAGGATTCGCCAATGAAACCGATTCTTTCTAAAAACTCCGGCCAGAGTGGAGATTTTGAAAATCTTCGTTTGCACGTTTGCATGTAAACAGAGAAAAACGGAGTTTTAGGCAGCGACGTCACAGAATGTGACTATTTTCGGGATTCTGATTGGCTAAGGTGGGCTTGAGCTTCTCGTTACACTGCCACCTACAGGTTTGGCATGCTCTTGACAGCATATACACAGGTTCGTGTGCACGATGTTATTTTTGAAAACGAAGAGGGGAGAAATGTCCGTTTATGAAAATAGCCATCCACGTGTAAACGTAGCCTCAATGTTAGAATGCTGCACCTACACTCGATAGTGTGAATAAGATCAGCGCAACGCAGACCACTGCATTGACAGGGTAAAACATATGATCTGTCTACGGCCAGGGCTCAGCGGAAGACAGAAAATGCCGGTCCAGCGCTGATTGAGGAATTCAATTCGAAAATAAAAGACAGTTTGACATCTTTTTTCTCGTATTCTCGCATTTTTTCTCGCATCTCGCATCTATCCACTACCTGCTAACGTTAGTGCACTGCACCCGAGAAAGCACACTTTGCAGTTCCTCCGGAAATGCATTTTTCTAGTTATTATTATTATTATTATTATTCCCGGGAGATACATTTTGGCCAGCTCCTGCACCTAGGCCCTTTGAGACAGAGACACCGTTCCAACTTTAAAACGTCCGGTCAGTACCGGTGTAAGTTGCTCGCGAAGATGACATCACGAGTCCATGTCGTTCGTCCGCCATAGTGGATTGAACAGAAAGCGAAACAAAATTTTCACAGGTCACAAATTTGGTCCGAACTTCACAAAACCTGGACGTACATGATCCTTGGACCAAGCCTCACAAAAGTTACTAGAAGGATTTTTGATTTTCGGAAGCGTTTGCCCGTCACAGCCAAACGAAATCAGCGGCGTAGTCGCCAAACAGGAAGTCGTCCATATCTCAGGAACTCTGTCACGTATCGAAACCAAACTTTGTACATGAACTCGGGACTCCAATGTGAGGATGCACAAGATCTTATTTTTTTTTTTTTTTTTTTTATATTTTTTTTCAGGCTAATTGACAAACCCATTTACCTATGTCTATGCAAAAGTTTCACCTCACACTTTTAATGTTAATGCATTTAGACAGTAGGTGGCACTGTTGTATTACATTTCACAGAGCTGCCAAGTCAGTGTATAGACAGTGTATAGACTTTACTAGGTTTGTCTTAATAAATGCAGGGCCTGAATTTCATTTTTTGCATCGGTCTAATTTAATCATCTTCATTTATTAATATATACAGATTTGTATGCATGAATTGTGCATTTCCAGTTCTCAAAACAGTTAATAACAACAACAAAAAACTTTAGACAAAATACATCATGCTCTTCTTCGCTAACCGAACAAACAATTCATTGTCTGTGGCTGTGTTTGTGCGCACGGGAAATATGCTGCGCATAACAAAAGAAAGGTAGTTGTAAAATAGTGCAATATAATTGTAAATATATTATATAATAATAAAAATTAAAATATGAATGTAGTCCTATATATATTTATGTTATATCATAATCTGCGCGACTCCGTCGTTGACTTTCTTTGATGACGTTTGCAGGGCGTTTCAAATGAGCGGTTATTGTCAGTGAAGTCCACTTTAACTGATATACCGTGCTCAGGGAGTAGGGGAGCAGTGAACACTGCGTATGGACCCTGTCGAATGGAACGCACCTTAGATGTGTAAAAACAAGTGGAAAGCGCGGGCGCGCCACTCTCTCCTTTCCACAAGCGCTTGCTTTCCCGTGGCGTCTGCCGTTGCTATGCAACCATGAACTGTGCTCTCCATGATGACAAGGAAGTATCAGCAAAAGATTAATTGATTTCTAGCCCTTGCATTAGCTTTACTACTAGATATATTTATGGAGATGAAAAATAATAAGGCGCCCTGTACAGCTATGATCAGCTGTTCGGCCGAGCATTCAATGTTGTTACGCGCTGCAAGCTGATCAGTTGGTTCGTTGCTGCCGCGCTCTATCACTCGCACACCATAAAGAGCAAATTGTTTTTTAATGTTTCAATTTAGTGATTAAAATGACATAATTTGGAAGCGGATAATTTCTTCACAAACAGCTCATTATGACTCAATGTTAGAATGCTGCACTTACAATCGATAGTGTGAATAAGATCAGTGCAACACAGACCACTGCATTGACAGCGTGAAACATATGATCTGTCTACGGCCAGGGCTCAGCGGAAGACTGAGGAAAATGCCGGTCCAGCGCTGATTGAGGAATTTAATTCGAAAATAAAAGACAGTTTGACATCTTTTTTCTCGCATCTGTGAATTTATTTTTTAATCATTTGCTCTGAGATGAAGCGAATATATTTGTGCGGGAATTTCTCGCACTATAAAAGCTAACCTTGCGGGAATGGTTTAAATTATGCGCAATCCCCACATTCCCGCACCGAAATTCAAGCCCTGAAATGGCAGCGGGATGTGTAACTCTAGCATATGGCGCATATGTCATATAAAGTTAGGCAAGGCCAAACAGCGTTATCCATGTTGTTGCGATTGCATCGCTAGAATAAGCTAATAGTGAAACTGATAGCGTTTTTCATTTAATTACAATATGAGGACTGACGGTAGGCTATAAAAATCAGCGTTTCTGTGTAGGTGATGACAACCATCTTGACAGCAGCAATCAAAGCATCGCTAATTACGGTAGACCTTAATTTGAGATAGTAAATTTGTTCCTAATCAAAGGGAACACTCAACCACAGAACAGCTGGGTGAGTTTTGTATTGGCTTATTGGATACAGTAAATTAAGACTGTCAACTTCTTTTCAATACTATTTCATCATCCAAAACACTCCCACTCTCTGCTGTATATTCATAACCAATTATTTCAAAACCAACAACCAAGCCACATAAACAATGCCATTGGCACTAGTCTACATTGCAGACATGTCTCTTAATGCACATAACTTTTCACCTTTTTGCACAATCTTGAAAAAAGTACTATTGTTGAAATTCTCAGATCAAGCAAACTTCAACGCACCCTTATCCACTACCTGCTAACGTTAGTGCACCGCACCCGAGCAAGCACACTTTGCAGTTCCCCCGGAAATGCATTTTTCTAGTTATTATTATTTATTTATTTTTATTCATTTAATATTAACTCTTTCTCTGCCATTGGCAGAATTTTCCTGCTATCCATGTTTTCAATGTTAAGGGTTAGGGGGCGCTATTACACATCTTCTGAAAGAGGACAGAATCTCTGGATCAAAACACAGGTGAAGAAGAAGCAGAAACAAGCAACAAATGCATTGCTTATCAAGTGTTGATAAAAAAAAAAGAATGCATGAAGATAGAATATAAGTTTTTTTTTTTTTTTAAAGAAGTGAAAATGAATAAAAATGCAACAACAAAAAAACGTGGCCGGGAAAAGAGTTAAATCATGTTTATACTTTTTGTTTATTTAATTATTATGGGGTTTTTTTAGTACTAGAAAATAACAAAATCACATGTCCCAAATGTTAACAGAGTTACAAAAATGGCAAACATTATCTAAAATGAATATCAGATGAAATCAACCTATATAATATTTACGTTAAACATATATGTTTATTAGGAGTGTAATGATATACGTATTTGTATTGAACCGTTCGGTACGAGGCTTTCGGTTTGGTACGCATTACAAACCGAATGATTCGTTGGACCATTTTTCCTGTCGGTGCGACCAAATAATTTTTTTTTAAATCAAGGAAAATTCTCTGGCATTTCTTTCTTTTTGCTGTATGGAAAATGTACCGAAACATGACACCACTGTGTTGTGTTCGAACCGAACCGTGAATTTTGTGAACCGTTACACCCCTAATGCATTTGATGATAAAAAAATAAATAAATGAAAAAAGTGCCATTATATATAAAACTTTGCCATACGTTTGTATTAAAATGATAATGTTGACAGATCTGTTTAATGGGCCTTTACAAGATTAAAAAAAGTAATGCACTGAGATGATAAATATGCTAAATACAAAATGGCCAAGATTCAATTTGTATTTACTTTTGCATTCTGTTCTGAACTTTGAACCATTGCGTGCTTGTGTTGTTTTTTGGGGTATTAATGTGTCAGGAAATGCTTTAACGCTTCCTAATCTTCCACCACGGGACAGGTTAGATCACACAAGCCTTCTAGAGCACTAATGAGGTCACTGTGTTGTTTACAGCTCTGCCATGTGGTCGATCAGGAATCAGTCCCTAATATCAATATCTATAGTGATGCAGAACAAGACCTGGCGTTGCTGCTTACTCTGTCACCTCCTTTCTTTCATGTTTTCTTTGGCTCTTTTCCTCCTTTGGTCATTGTTTTGTCATGTGACGTCTCTCTTGAGTGAGCATTGGTTAAAGCATTAGAGTGTTTATTTATAGGGTTCAGAAGGTTAAACGTGGCATGCTTCTTTTTGTGTCCAAACAGATCATTCTTTTTATTATTTTTCCATTCCAGGTACCAAACAATAATAAAAAAGAAAATGTTATGTTGTGTCGTAAAATATTGTTCAAATATATTTGCTTTTTTCACCTTTTGTTCATATTTTTATAGGATGAGTCATGGTTTCCATTGACTCAGGGTGCCATTTATAACTCGCTCTTATGCAAAAAAAAAAGGGAAAAAAAAGAAAACATTCACCTGCACAGATTGAGCTTTTTTTATGAAAGAAGCCTGCATTGTATTGATAGTTTTACCTAATATCATCACAAAGCCTTTGTCACAGTCAGGACTGCTAAACCTGTGAGGAGCATTTTCAGATTCATAATAATGAGCGTGGCCTAGAGCTGTAAAAGGTCCAACTAAGGAGGGAAGACTGGGGCTCAGCCAGAGGACGTAGAACAGGAGAGGGACGTAACCAGTCATGGACAGGCAGAACAGTCCATGGGGGAGTGGGTGGGTGGAGGGAGGAGCAGGAGTAGCCAGGCAGGGACCCAGAGTCCAGCCAGGACAAAAGACCACGGTGTCGATGGAGGGAGGAGCTATGATGGAATTTTGGTTGTCGACACCCAGGGTTTGACTGACGGAGGTGAAGTCGATGGAGATGGAGCCCTGGGCGCAGACGGAGAGCAGATGGGACCGGGCAACACTGATGGTCCTGGAGGCTGAGGCGGTGTGACGAGTGTCCAAGGTGGAGCCAGGGTGCCTGAGGACTGAGGTGTAGCCGGTTGGACTGAAGCTAAGGCAGAGCCAGATGCAGCCGAAGATGTGTAGAGATGGAGCGCAGCGGATGGTTCGTCAGTCTGTGGTGCAGGCAGGACGACATCTGACCAAGGCAGAGCCAGAGGGACGAGGGAGCCTGGTGGAGCCGTAAGGATGATGGTATCTGGTGAAGCCGAGGGAGGGAGGAGCCAAGCAGAGCCAGAGGGACGAGAGAGCCTTGTGGAGCCATAAGGATGATGGTATCTGGTGGAGCCGAGGGAGGGAGGAGCAAGACAGAGCCAGAGGGACGAGGGAGCCTGGTGGAGCCGTAAGGATGATGGTATCTGGTGGAGCCGAGTGAGAAAGGAGCCAAGGCAAAGCCGACAGGTTGCAGACCGAGGTGGAGTGACTGGATCAGCGGCTGGAGGCAGAGCCGGAGGATCCACTTGCCTGGACGACACTGGAGAACTCAGGACTCGAGACAAATTAGGTGAATGGTGTCAGAGGAGGAGTCAAGTGTCTGAAGTGAACCAGTGGAGGCTGGGCTGATGGACTGGCTCAGTTTGGAAGAGGAGGCAGGAGAGGGAGGCTGGGTTGGAGCTCAGGTGACACAGGAGACTTCGTGCTGGACAGGACCAGTGGGGACACAGGAGATTTGCTGGACGGGACTAACAGGGGGAAAAGGAGAGTTTGTGCTGGACGGGACCATAGACTGTAAAAAAAGATGGACGACGCCCCTTCACTCTCTTCCATTGGTGAAAATTGAAGCCGCCAAAGTCCTAATATGACGCTGACATCTTGCACAGATTTGGGACCCGAGTTTGCGCAGTAGTGAGCAGGAAGTAAAGCCGCGATATCAAGGTCCCACCCTCACTCTCGCAGAAAGTACAGTTGACTGCAGAATAACTCTATGTCAGTGTGAAATAAACAGTTATGGACATGTAGAAATTAAAGCTGAAGCTCCAATCTCCTTCCGAAAATCCCGCAAAAAGTCTGTTGGTGCCTCAGTGACTATTTTGTTTAGAGAAGCTGTCAATCACAGCTGTCAATTATGATGTCATATTCACGTTTTTATAGCATCAAATAACTAACTAAGACCAAACTTATTTTAAAAAACGAACACTTAAATTTGCATCAGCGTAAAAAAAAACTACCTAAAATGACAGAAAATATCTTTGGAAAAAAATAATTTGAAGTGTAATTTGATTGTTTAGTTTCCATCACGTTCATTAGACTTCATGGGGAGGCAGGGTTTATGACCTATACTGGGACCAGCCACCGGGGGGCGATCGAGACACTTTGGCTTCACTTTTCAGGGCTTGTGTGGCATGCTTGGATGGGACCAGCAGGACGGAGAGAAAATAAAATGATCCTCTTCCAAATCAAAATAGTTCTCAGTGGCCAGGCACAACACATCCACAGTGGGGGTGGGTTCCCTCCATGCTCTCGAACTCCACAAGCAGCCCCACAGGGACAGATGATGTAGCCGGCTCATGCACCTGCTCAGACGTTTCACGAGGCTCAGGCTCCGGGGCAGTTGGTTGGCTCGGTCCTCCTTTCAGTCTCTGGTCTGTACATCATGGCCTGCTTGAGCTCTCCGTCTGCGTTGGGCTGTAGCATTCGCTCCTTGCAGTGGATCCGGAGTGGGGCTGGTGATGTAGAATCCATTGTTCACCTGCACCCACTCCAAAAAAAGCTGCAAAATCTTCCCTTGGACCGTCCACTGGAAGGCATGCCTTGGCCCGCTCGCTAAGGCTGATTTAGAAAAAGACACACAGTGAGTGGTCCAGATAGTGAGTCAGGCAAGCCAGATCGATAAAGTCCTGGGTATGGTCCTACATGGTCCCCCTGCTCAAAGCAGAGTAATTGGATCTTCATAAATATCTTCAGATTAGGTTCTGTGTTCTGTCACCGATGACTGCAATAGTAAGAGCACCTAGACGAGGAACTCAAAGAAAACAGTCTTTATTACATTAATCCAACACTGAAAATCACTTGAGATCATAGGGAGTTACATAACCATAAAAAGACGACACGGGACACCGATCAAACAGAACTGATGGTATAAATACACAGAGGGAGAAGATTATCTGATTGGGAACAGGTGAGAACTAATTAAAAATCATTGAAACAAACTAGACTCCGGTAAGGACAATGACTAAGAACAGAACTAAACAGAACAAACATGTGATAATTATCTTAAGATTTGAAGTACACTACAAGTGCACATTCAATACAATTAGGCACACTTCTTTTTTTTACAAGGTAGAGATGCTTTTCAATCAGTGCTATATATAGATAGATATGTTCTGTACAGCACTCTAGTATAATGAACAGAGGCTGTTTTCCACCAGTTACTGAACTTGTTTCCTGTTGTACCAGTAACTGAACCCAGTTGGCCAGCTCCAATGAGCTAAAATGGCTCCAAGTTGTCACAAAGATAGATTTGGTTTCCTCTGTGCCGTTAATTTGGCCGCTATTTGATTGAATTGAATTGCATTGTGTGACATCATCAGTGCTGAGTTAGATCACTCCTCCGTTGCTCCAGCCAATGAGATTGCATGATGTTGCCATTGGAGGACACTTTTCTTGGCATTGCTGATGTATCCATTGTATCCCATGGAAGTGACCTTGCTCATAAAAGGCAGTAGCACAAGGCTTCTGAAACGTCCCGCGCATGTCCCTGTTTGGACATATGGACACACACATTGACTTCTCAGAACCGCACTGATTCTCTCTCGTTTTATGAGATGTTGGACAGGTAATTATACTATATTAGGGCAGGTAGCCTAATTAAAATGATGTGGGTTGACCTCCATGGTTTGATCTTTCCAGCAACTTGGCCATTGCTCCCACTAAAATGATTATATCACTTATTCAAATGGTTGAGGATTTTTTTTCTGATGTTATCATTTTTAGGTTTCCATTTTTTCAGTGTACACACACACACACATGCACACACACACACACACACTATTGTTCAAAATATATATATATATATTTTTAAGAAGTCTCTCTCCACAAGACTGCATATTTGATCAAAATACAGTTAAAACAGTAATATTATGAAGTTTCCCATTTTACTATATTTTAAATTGTAACTTATTCCTGTGATCAAAGCTGAATTTTCAGCATCATTACTCCAGTCTTCAGTGTCATATGATCCTTCAGAAACCATTCTAATATGCTGAATATTTATTTTATTTTATTATTTTTATTTTTATTTATTTTTATTTTTTGTGATTACATCTTAATTCTGTACCTAAATCCCTTCATGTTTGATATGAGGCTTTTCTCCCGGGAGTGTGATGTTTCAGAAGAGCGCCCCCTGTGGGAGGCTTCATTTATGTCAGTCTGAGACCAGCAGAGTGTTTGTGTGGGGCCCTGCATCCATGTGTGGGCTGCTTGCATTTGTGTTAGAGGTTGTTGGTGTTTGTGTCACACCTCATCAAGCTTAAGTCCAGCATTCCTCCTGTATGTGACCGGCTGCTGCTGTCACCATGGATACGGCTCTTCCATGATAACAGCCGTCACCGGGAACTTCCGACCCAGCCGGGTCCTGCCAAGTCCGGTTTGCCATGACAACGCTGTAAACAGAACAAAGGTAGCTGGCGACAGAACAGTGGTCTCCATGCTTCAGATTCAACACACTTACTGTAAGAGAATCCACAAACACACACACGCACCTTTTCAGTTTTGCACATTTACTCTGTTTTTCTGCTGTGCTCGAGTGTTGTGTACTTGCAGTGTAGCAGCTTGGAAAAGAGGCCAAATGCTGTTTGAATTAAGTAAATGAATGGGAAAAAAACTGCCTTTAGTATGTCTGTGCAAATTATTTAATATACTGTTACATGAGGCATTCGGTTTCAGGAATAATCGAGCACTGTTGATGTTGTGTAGTATGAGAATCCCTTCCCTGGTTCTGGCAGGTCTGTTTATTTGGGTTCAGCCGCTGATGTTTAGAAAGGGATTAGCAGATGGTGATTATAATTTATTTTCTATATTATTTTGCCTGTTCTAATTTGTGAAATTTTCATTATTATTATCGTTACCTATTTTTCATATGCTTAATTTTAAAGTATTGGTATATGACAACAAAAAAAAGCCAGTGTAGTGCAACCAACATGCATGAAGTCATGTTGATGTCATGTGACATCAACACTGCAAAAAGAAAAAAACATTTTTATGAAGTAATATAAGTCAGTTCCATGTGTCAAGTGGTAAAACCCTTGACCCCTGACAAATATAAGTGAATGATACCTTTAATACTTTTTACCTTGAAAAATTTGTTTTTAAAATGTGTACTCATATTTATTAAGAGTAAGAAATTAATTCAACTTAAATTTGTCAAAATATTTGTTGATAATAGTACAAATGTAGATATTTCTTTTCTTTGTCTTTTAGACATTCTAATTTCATATGAAACTATGAAACAAGTGCAAGAGAGATTCTAAAAATTCACAGTGTATTTTTAAGCCTACTTGTGAATTAGTGGTTGTGTGTGTGTGTGTGTGTGTGTGTGTGTGTGTGTGTGTGTGTGTGTGTGTGTGTGTGTGTGTGTGTGTGTGTGTGTGTGTGTGTGTGTGTGTGTGTGTGTGTGTGTGTGAGATCTGTAAAAGTAAACTGAAAGCGAATGATGTCAGATCTGTTTCTTTCATCAAGACTGAATAATTAACAAGCCAACGGCTTGCAGCGCCAAGCCACCAGAATGCATCTCTCTCTCTCTCTCTCTCTCTCTCTCTCTCTCTCTCTCTGGCTCTCATGCACACTAGGTTTTGTCTCTATAATTTTCTCACCTACCCTTCCTCTAGCTTTTCTCTCAGTCTCTCTCTCTCTCTTGTTGTTCTCCAACACTGCCTCCAAACGGTGTGCGAGACGTAGCGTCTCCCGAGCGCTGATCTTTTAGACGTGAGAGAGAGAGCTGCTGCAAGCATGAAGAGAGAGGGAGAGACACTATTGCGGGAAGAGCGGTAGTGCCGTTCACTCATCCTTCATCCGTTTGGGAATGTCCTCCCCATCTTCTGTGTCTCCATCCCTCCATCTCTCCTTCGCTCCAAGTGGTGCAGAGCGCAAAGGAGCTGTGATACATGGCAGCCAGGTTAGTCCTGACAGACGTGTGTGAATTTTGCAGCTGTTTGTGTTGTTATGTTCAGGTTATGAGGTTGTGCATTGGTTGTGTTGTGTTTGTTTGAGGATTATAATCACCTAACGGCTTCATACCGCTGCTCTCGTCTAAGCCTCTTAATGCAGATTGGTTTCTTTCCGACACTTGTCCGACTGTCTGTCTCTCTCTCTCTCTCTCTCTCTCTCTCTGTCTGTCTGGTGTGTCGTTCTAATGTGAGGAGGAGTGTGTGACTGTGTTTTGATTCGGCAGCAGGAATTGGGTGCGGCACATGGTCTCTGTCACACCCACGCTGTGTTTCTGTCTGTGGAGGGTGAACATACACACACACACATCTGTTTACCTACTGCTCAGTGCATTTCACATGAAAATGATGGTTTACATTTAGTAAACTATTATCTATCTATCGGGGGATTTAGTTGGTTATGTTGAACCAAACAATAGTTGTTTGGTCTATAACTTTAATTGTGTTCATCAGGTGTTGTTTACAGTTCAATGTTGAGGAACAGACAGACAGACAGACAGACAGAGAGACAGACAGACAGACAGACAGACAGAGAGACAGACAGACAGACAGGTGGAGTGACATAGGTCTGATCTTTCTCTTGGTTAAACCTGAGCTTGTGTTTTTGAGGGTAAGAGCACACACACTCTCTCGCAATCACACACATTTTTACTTGTTTTCCAGTTAAAATATGTAAACATCCTTAACACAAGATGCATTTACATGAAAAAAGTATAGAATACTTGAAGTTTTGAATCATTTTTGTACCCTATTGACATACAAATATATATTTTTTTATTTATTGTTTTAAACTTTTGTTAGACTTTAAAAAAACAACAATTTGCTAATGCATGTGTGAAGTGTAGCCTGTGTGTGTGTGTGTGTGTGTGTGTGTGTGTGTGTGTGTGTGTGTGTGTGTGTGTGTGTGTGTGTGTGTGTGTCCTGGCAGTTGGTCATTATTCACGCTCAGCCAGTACTGCAGAGAAAACAGAGCCTTCCGGAACAGCCCAGAGTCCTTCCCATGGCAAACTGGACAGGGCCATTCTTGTTTAGACCCGTTGCAGTTCAGAGAGGGGCTGTGGATGTTTTGGGGTCCTTTGGCAGTAAAGTGAAAGTGGGATTATTTGTTTTCAGGAGTGCCTGTTTTGTCCGTAGAAGGTTTGTGTGGGATTTCATTTTATTTTTCTTTATTTTTGTTAACTTGTATATGGTACCTTACAAAAAAAAAAAAAAAAGTTATAATTTCCAGCAATATATATATATATATATATATATATATATATATATAATACACAGTATAATCAGAATTAAAATTGGAATCACTAAAATTCTCAACCCTAGTCATGAAACTCTTCTGAGCTGCTGATTGGTTCCCATAAATTCGGCTGCTTTGGCGAGTCAATCTTTTTGTTCTATCAATATAACCTGTTCATTCCCACCCTGAACCAGCTCAACTCAGTGCAGGACACTATGGGAATGTTCCCTAGCCCTCCACCTTCCCCAGCACCCCCTGCCTAGATCTGCTAAGGAGGTTCTCCCTACTTTCCTTGCATTCACTGTATTCATGTTTAGTTTCGGCAGTAGCATTTACTCTCAGCAGCGTAGCAGACCTAGTCCATCAAGACCCATGTACATTCCATTCTTATCAATAAAATGCCATTTAATTCTATTCCAAGAGTTGTCATGATTGAAATATATAGCCTAGTTATAAAGTGCAAAAAAAAATATTTTGTAAGTACTGTCTTATCGAGTAATCACGAAAGACTGGAAAAAGCATGGCAATTTAATTGGTCAAAAGTAGCCTGATTTAAAACTGTTACAGCTTCCAAGTTAAAAGATATTACCATTACCATGATATTAGCATTCCAAACATTTGCAAATGAATGAATAAACTAATTAATTGAAATGTTTTTGTTGGAGAGTGTGTTAAGTTGTATGACGAAAGACGATAATGTGAGCTGTAAAATTTAGCACCGTACTCTGAATATTGCAAAACGCCCCTGTTGCCATAGCAACATTAACACAGCAGAACTGTCATGTCATGCTCGCACAAACACGTAAACCACAGTTTGCACTGTTGTGCACCTGTGAATCTGATTGTTTTTGGATGTTTCCAGCGGACACGGACCTGACATCTTTGATAACATCATCAAAGCACATTTCCACGCTGCACGCCTGCGTTTGTTATCTAACATTCCGCCATCTCTCTCTTTCTCCTCATCCCTCTCTCCTTCCCTGTGGAGTGCAACCACTTCCAAACTTGGCCAGTCCTGCGCTGACTGTTTCCATGGAAACATATTCACTTGTGGCAGGCTACAGTGAAGGAAAAGAGCTGGTGCTGTGAGTGTGTGTGTGTGTGTGTGTGTGTGTGTGTGTGTGTGTGTGTGTGTGTGTGCACGTCATTCCCATTATTTAGGAGGGTCTGCCCTCTCCGCTTGACTGCGTCTCACACAAACACAAATTCATCCTCCTTCACACGTTTAGTTTTTAATGTGGGATAGAACGAACCACTGTGAAATGATCTGATCGGTGAATAGATGCAAGAAAGAAAAGGAGAAGGTGTGAAGTTTGAACCAGTATTATTATTATTATTTAATTGTAAAAATGCAGAAAGTTTTCTTATAGAGTTGGTCATAGATGTAACTAGCCGTCAATGTCATGTTAGTTGAGATATTGTTATACCATTGAGGTTTTTTGAGTTTCCGCAAGAAGTTTGTTCTTACGTGTAAAGCAAGTACGGTTGAGCTTCTGTTTATGTTCACTGATCAATGTTTAAATGTGAATAAAAGCCTAAATTAAATCTGTGCATCATAAAGCGATCGAGTCTCTTCAGAAAATTTGGACTAAATCGCTCAATTCATATGGATTAGTTTTACAATCTCTTTATGAACTTTTTGAAGTGTCAAAGTGGAAGTTGTGTAGCTGTCAATGGAGGGAAAAAAGCTCCCAGACTGTATTAAGTCGAGACACGGCAGGCAAAAACATTGATTTTTCATTCAGTGGTCAGTTTTGAGATTTTGGGCTAGTTTACTCCTTCAATATGTGTTCTTTCAAGCTGCTATAAAGAAGATGTTGAAAATATACATTAAGATGTTTATTTTATTACATTTTGTTTGCTAGCGGCAGTAAGTTTCTCCCGAATTTTCCAAGAAGTTAGCATTCTCCGAGCTCCGAGCTCCATCTGTTTACTGACGTCTGTCATGACCGGTATCGTTGTAAAGCTCTGAGTCTCCTGCACAACGCTATGTAACCCAAATATGGGCATTTCCTTTCTATCAGTAACCAATCGTGAATGTCCAAAGGGGGATTTAAAGCTAATGACGAAATCTCATTTAGAGCTATTTAAATCTTTAAATGTCGTTTTCTCAAAATGAGTTTTTTGTCATTCTCTGGTACAAACACCTCAGCCTATGTACACCAAACTCTCCAGTTATACACTTAGCAGTATTCTGAAGATTTTTTCAGAGGGATTTGTTAATAAATCATTCATGGCCTGATTTATGTGACATTTTAATCAAAAAAATATGGCAAAAATCGATTTTTTTTAAGGCTATGGACAGTATATTTTTATTTACTATAGGTAATGAAAGCATATATCCTGATATTGCTCAGATTTTTTTTTTGCATCTTGTGTGTAAACAAAATGAAAAAATAATTTTGCACCTGGCTTTATCATAAGTTCAGATCTGTCTACCGAAAATATATGCAAAAATATTTAATGAGATAATACCTAATTTGCATAATTAAACATACAAATTTCAAAAACTTGTAATATATATATATTTTTTTTATATACTTGTGTAAGTAATCAACTGAGGAAGTTTCATGGTGATATCTATTACTTAAAAAGGTTGCCCTATTCACCTGTAGTGTCTCGCCTTAAAAGATCATCATTTGTCTTCTAAAAATGAATAAAATATCTTGAGGGTTTGGAACGACATGAGGGTGAGTAAATAATGACATAATTTTCATTTTTGGGTGAACTATCCCTTTAAGCCTTGCAAATGTAATAATTTGACAAGGAAAGTAAAAAAAAATCCTGTGTGCTCATATATTAATTTAAAAAAGTCTGGAGATGAATTATTCCTCTCTGGTTCCTGGCATGAGAAATCATTGAAAGCAGTGATTAGCTGTGTTACACTAGATTGCTAGACTGACTCTAGGATTAGCATGCGTCTTTAGGAGAGCACCTGACGGATATCTCTGCTGATCACTGTGATCAGTCCACACACACACTCCGCAAACTCTCTCAAGGCCTCGCTGAAACTGTAGAATAGCGTAGTGACCTCGTTTTACAATTGTGATTGGCTAGTAGTGACGTCAGATGTTGCATAAGACACTATAATGTGACCAGGTTGCTCCCGTTCAAAGCTGGAGAGAGTCGAGCATCCACAGAGACAGCAAGTTTTGTGATATATTTACATAAGGGTTGGAACTAGTGTGTGTGCATGTGGAGTTGTGTTTGTGTTCATTTGATAAGTGTGTGCATCTATAGTGACTTTTTTACGTCTGTGGTTTTTATAGGTGGACTTATGTTGGTCAGTGGCATTTGTGTGGGGATTTTAAGTTTAGTGGTGTTTAAAGTACACTCATTTGGTCTGTCATTTGAGTTGCAATGTATAATATTTAATAATATTATATAACATAATATACTGTATTAAAATAATATGTTAATATATATGATAATACATGTATTAATAGTATAATATTTTATTAATTATTTATTTATTTAATATTATTAATTTATTTTATTTTGATAAAAATCAATCTGTTTTATTTAAGATATGTAATTATTGTATTTTTCTCTATACATTTGTATTTGAATTAGGGTTATTATCGTTAACTAAAGCTAAAACCATAAAAAAAAACATTTCCATTACTTGAAATAAAATAAACATTAACTGAAATAAACTAAAATATATAAAACTTAAACTTATTTCATTTCAGCTAGTTGACAAGGCAACATTTATTTTAATTTAAATTGAAGTACAAAATAGATAAAACTAAAGAAAAAGAAAATATTAAAACTGAACTGAAGTCCGGAGTAATGATGCTAAAAATTCAGCTTTGTGTCACAGGAATAAATTAAATTTTTACATTTATTAAAATAGAAAACAATTATTTTAAATTGTAGTAATATTTCAAAATATTACTATTTTTACTGTATTTTTAGTTAAATAAATGCAGCATTGGTGAGCAGAAGACACTTCTTTTAAAAACATTAAAAAATGTACACGTTCCCAACTTTTATTTAAAAAATAAATAGTAACAACAACAAAAAGTAACAAAGTAAAATGAAAATATAAAAATAAAATCTAATTCAAAATATTAACAAAACCATAACAGTATATCAATGCTACTAAAATAAGCAGTATTGTCTTTGCACAAAGTGTAAACAGTACTTAGATGCTATTTATACTTCATTCAATAGTGGCATACTATTTGCACATCAGTATATTGTAGTAAATTATAAAACAGTATGCTGCAATCACATATTCAGTGTATATGGTTATATTTATTGTTTGTTTTTTGGTCCATTTATTTATAAATGGATGTTGCCGTACTGGGACCTGTCCCTATGCCTAAAGCCCTCCCCTACCCCTACCCCTACCCCTACCCACACTGAACCTGCTGATCAGTAAAGGTGTCAATGTCATGTTGTACTGTAGCCGTGCACTGGACATAATCTTTATTTGGAGAGAAATTACCTCATAATAATTACAATAATCCTGCTTCTTTTTCACAAGCAAGCCAAAGAGTGCATGTTTGGCATGTGACATGCTAGGATAAGCCTAAAATGTGTATGTGGTTTTCATTGGTAGTTTTGATGGCGTTTGGAGGTTGTCTTTCCAAGAAATCAAGTGACAACATAATCTTTCTAAGTTTTAAGTTCTTGATATTTCCTCCTTTTCTCATTTCCAGTGTTCTCATTAGTTGATTCATCATAGTTTGGTAAACTTGAACGGAAACTACAACAGATATCATTGTTGTGCTCTCATTTGCTCGGATAAAAAAAGAAAAAAATACATGATAGTGTTTCCATGACTTTCCAAAATAGAAAAATATATGTCAAATATGCCGTCATTCCCCAGCCGTATGTTCATAAAATGAACACTTCTTATTTTTTATGGAATATTGCATTTATTATAAATGATTTATCCGTGCACATCATTATTTATTTTTATTCATGTGCCTCGTAATCTTTAATCAAAATAACTTCTCCTCCCTCTTGCAGCGACATCTTGTCAGGGATGGGTGAAGGGATGAGGCGAGGACTCAAGAATGCAGATATGGGCTTTTTATTAATCAAAAAAAATAAAACAAATCAAACAAAAACTACCGCATGGGGGAAAGCATGACTGGCTGGACTAGGCAGGACAAGGCAGGAAACAACAGGGAGCAGGTAAACATGATACGCACATACGACAACCATCCGGCCCAGGACTGCAAACACTGAGAGAATGAAAAGGGAGAGCAAACTAAGCAGGGACCGAGGGAGGACAAGTAGGACAAATTAACCTATAATCAGGTAACAAGAAGAGCGGGGTTAAGACTGTAGACAGGAGAGCACATAGAAACAAACATGACAACATGAAAAAGCACGTGACCGAAGAAAAACACAAACCGCGTGTTACACAGAACACAACAACCCACGCGGACAGAAGTGAACTTGAAAACACACGCTCACACAACGAGACCAGAACGATGCTCATTCGCTCAAACACATGGACCATGAATGCCTGAATCCCGACCAAGAACCGAAACCAAACTAGACCGAAGTGCCGGGATCTGAACACCATTCTCCACACATAAAAAACCCACAGAAAACAGGAGAGCGTACGGCCCGAGCGAACTCATAAACACACGCTCATAATGACGAGACAGTCTGAGTGTCAGGGCTCTGTCACCAAACAAGAGTAAACCACACCGAAGTGACAGAACCCTGACACATCTCTTCTCTGGCGGGACAATCCACAACCATCCAATCAATCCCTAAGGAAATGTAGTCCCGCCCTGCTTTTTTTCTTGTTCGAGAAGCCATTTCACTCTTCACAATAGGGAAGAAATGTCTATCGCAACTTCCATTTCATGCCGTTTTCTGTAATTTAATGCCTAGGAAATTTCACACAAAGTACAGTATTATAAATGCTTTTTTTATGGACTTGCTAGCTAGGTTTACATTGTTAATAACTGTGTAAATGTGTCATGACAGTCTGTGAAAAGTGTCCATTGTGGTGTTCTGTGTGTCTCGCTCTCTCCAGCACTGCCAGTAACTCTAACCGGAGTTCTCCTGCTTGCTCTCCGGTTCTGCGGAAGCGCTGCCGCTCTCCCACTCTGCAGAACGTCGAGACGGATAACATGGTGGAGAAAGGCTCTGAGCAGTCCGACACCTCCAGGTCCCCGTCCACCCCTGAGCAACTGGTCACGCGCACCTTCTCGGGACAGTCCACGCGCAGCGGGACCAAGAACTCCAAGGTAAGACCTTCTACAACATCACGTCCGGTGGAAACCTGCTATATCGTGAATCTGAGGCGCTTATGAAGATGTTGAACGGCCTTGTCTGAGATGCGGGGTCCTACCCGCTACATTACCTCTTGCTGTCCAATCATAGCATGTGTCAGACGCATAGACTCTGATTTGGCAGATTTTCTATTACTAAGCATCTTTTGGCCATTGATAAAGCACCGCTGCTTTTAGGCCGTGTGTCCACCAAAGTGTTTTTTCACGCGGCTGGCGTGTTTTTTCAGTTGTTTTCAATGGGAGCGCCGCGTTTTTAAGACGCCATGAGCGTAACAAGGCGCTGAACGTCTTTTTCACGCTAAGCGTCGTTTTTTACAGGTCGCTAGGAGTTGAAGAATGTTCAACTTTGGGTAAAACGTAGCGCTCATCACTGTCAACCCAGCCGTCCAATCACAGTGGAGGAGGGGCGGGACTAATACCACACCGATCAACCGCCACATTCTGCTTGTACAACGTCAACAGATGACAACAACTAGCATAATAACGGAAAAAAATCATTTAAAACAAGAGCCAGAGAAAATACGTTACATTGTATCGACATTTTAATATAGAATCAACACAGAAACAAAAAATATGTGTGAAATGAGATACTAGTAACACTTTCGCGGATATTCCATATCATAAAGCGAAGTGTCTCAACTGAAAAAAACGCAACGCTGGCAAAACGCTCTCAAGCGTCCACAGCTAGGCGTTTTCAGCAGAGCGGTGGACACACGGCCTTACAGTCTTCTTTTACCCAACCCATACTTTTTTCATCATTTTACAACAAAGTGTGCTATGCAGGTATACTGAATTGCTGTAAATTGTTTTACATATTTATTTTCACATTGCAATTGTTATGTTCAAAGGTGACTTTAGTTTAAACGAGTCTATCTCAGACAGGAAAGCACTCCTCCTGTGTCAGGAAAGGGTGAAGTATCAATGAAAACATGTTCAGTCAAGGCCAAACCGAGTATCACCCACGCACACAAACACAGAACCTCAAATCCCAATCCGAAGGCTCATTCTCAGGAAACTGTGCCATTTATTATAGAAAATGGCAGGAAAATATTATGTTTTGTCATTTCTTTTGAAAGAAGTCTCTTCTGCTCACCAAGACTGCATGTATTTGGTCATTAAAAACAGTAATATTGTGAAATATTATTACTTTTTAAAATAGCTGTTTTCTATTGTAATATATTTTCAAATGTAATTTATTCCTGTGATCAAAGCTGAATTTTCAGCATCATTACTCCAGTCTTCAGTGTCACATGATCCTTCAGAAATCATTCTAATATGATAATTTACTGCTCAAGAAACATCTCTTTTTATGTTGAAATCAGTTGTGCTGCTTCATATTGTTTTGCAAACCATGATAAAAAAAAAAAAAAAAGATAATTCAGGATTATTAGAAAGTTCAAAAGAACTGCATTTATTTGTAATAATTTCTTTTTGTAACTTTATGAACTTTATAAATGTCACTTTTGATAAATTTTAATGCATCCTTGCTGTATACAAATAATATATACATATATATATATATATATATATATATATATATATATTATTATTATTATTATTATTATTATTATTATTATTATTATTATATGTGTGTATATATATATATATACATTACATTATTGTTATATAGAAAATACTAAACAAAAAAAAACAAAAAAAAAAACATTAAAAAAGTAATTTGGCATGTAAATTAAATATTGTAAAATCTTATCAAATAATGTGAAACAAGCATTCTTTAGTTAGTTATGCCCCTGCTGGTAGATATGTGTAACTACACCATCTGTTCAGACATTCAAAAACTGTTCTGTTTTCTGTCCTGAATGCTTATGGATAGATTTACATTATAAACCTCCTTGATGGAAACACACACAACACTGTCAACTGACATCTTTTTCTGAGAATGACCCGGAGATATTTGTTAATATATTTTTAAGAACCGCTAATAGACTGGGCTAAACAACAGATGATTTGTTGATGCAGCTTTCTATGTCTATGTTCCTATGCAAAACATCTCAAAAACCACATTCACATGTGGGAATGAATGGATGCATGAATGGAGAGATGATTATGTGAAATGATTTGTAAAATGCAGAGTAACTCACATCATCATTCTGTCTCATCTCAGCTGTTACAGTCGCTTGTTCTTCCTGTTTTCTTTGATTTTTGTCACTCACTCTGCCATTTATTTATTTATTTTTCTAGAGTTCAATACTTTTGCCGATGTCATATAAAATGTCTTTGATCTAAACTTGACTATCATGTTCTTCTCGCTGTTTGTGGTTGTTCTGATTTGTGTTCCGTTTTCTGATTTCTGTTTTTCTCCTCGATGCATGCTAGTCTCACAAGCGACTTTCCAAAGTAAGCATTTCTCTCTTCTGTTCTGTATTCACTCAGTCTCTCGCCCTTGTTTACACCCGCTGTGTCTGCATACCTCCTCCAGTGATCTGTTTCTCTGTTATTGATTTGTCTTGTCTGACTCTGCTTGTTTGTGTGAATGCAAGTGTGTGTCCAAGTGTTTGTTTAAACAAATACCATCCGCTTTCCTGTTGGCAGCCGTATGTGTCACCTGTGATTCTTTTATTCTGCATTATAGTTCGATAATCGGTTAAAGAGATAAAGTATTTGACTCAGGCCTGCACAATAATGGTTAAAATATTGTTGTTTAATTGTTCTCATTTGATAAATGTATTTGGTTTCACTTTATTTTAAGGTGGCGTTGTTACAGTGTAATTTTAATTAAGTACATGTACTTGTATAGGGTCTGGTTTAGGGTTAGTTACTTGCAATTATGCAACATTTACCATTATTGCTATAGTAAGTGAGATGTGTAACTATGTCACCTTAAAATTTGGTGTTCCCATTTCCTTTTACATCTCATCAGAATTAATGCAATTTAACATAAGCACAAATCAAGAGAACGCCAAATCATACGCATGGTTTATTTCACCTCATCTAGTTTATTTATCATGTATTATGTACATTTTGAAAACTGGTAAACCCTTAAGAGTGTTCTCACAAAAAAACACTGAAACTGTGAAATTCCTAACATTAATTCCAATAATTCCAGATTATTCTAACATTTTTCTAATAAAACAACAAAAAATACTTTTTATCATAGCACAGATGTTGCATAAGTGTATTCATTCCACAACCACAATCTCAAACAAAATGTGATCCTGGACCACAAAACCAGTCACGAGTCTCACGGGTATATTTGTGGCAATAGCCAACAATACATTGTACGGGTGAAAATTATTGATTCTTCTTTTATGCCAAAAATCATTAGGATATTAAGTAAAGATCATGTTCCATGAAGATATTTTGTAAATTTCATACCGTAAATATATAAAACATTTATTTTTGTGAGTGAATGCAGCACAATCGCCAACATAAATGTAGAACTTTAAAGGCGATTTTCTCAATGTTTCGATTTGTTGCCCCCTCTGTTTCCAGATGTTCAAATAGTTGTATCTTGGACAAATATTGTCCTATCATAACCTATCCCTATCCTTATTTATTCAGCTTTCAGTTGATGTATAAATCTCAATTTCAAAAAATTGACCCATGTGACTGGTTTTGTGGTCCGGGATCACAAATAATCGAGATTCATGTATGGATTTATTCAACGTGATCTCATTAGTATTCGTAGGTACATTTACTTACGTTTCTATAGACAATGAAACGCACAATATTGGCATATCGACAGCACTAAAACGTAAATTATATATGTATGAACAACTTTACAGATGTACAAATGTGTATAAATCCCTGTTTATTAAAATTCATATATTGATTTTATTGTATTCAATTGTCATATCAATGACACAACAAGGATTACAAAATGTTAAACAAGACTACACTTTAAAACCTTTAAATGAATAACATTTCTGTAATCGTTTAACCATTATTTATTTAGTTTGCTGTGGAACACAGATGGCATTTTCTCATTATTGTCTTAAGCTGTGACTGACAACAGAACCATAAAATATGCCAAAAATGCAACATAAATTCACAAAAGTAGTCAATTTTATTTGTGCGCTGTAATCCATATCTTTAGAATCCATGTGATCGTGAAGAACAGACCCAAATTCGAGCTTTTATTCAGTGATCTTCATCTCCATTCTCAGCAGTGACCGGATGTGTCAAATCCCGCATTCGTAAGAAGCTTTCCGACACGTTTTCCTTCAGAGATATCAAACGCTCAGTGCTTCGTCACAGATCGTGACATGCCGAGTTTCGCTTCACGGAGTGCAATTAAGGCCCTTTCACACCTACCTTGTTTGGTCCGGATTTTCGGACTTTTCAGTTTGATCCGAATCAAAATTACAGGTGTGAAACCTCCCCTGGACCACGGTCCGGACCAAACAGATGAAATGTGGTCCGACGAAAAGAGGTGGTCTCGGTCCGGTTCAAACTGAACAAAGGTTTGGTTTGTTTCTAGTGTGAAAGCATTTTCTGTTTGTTTCGGACTTTCAGACCATTTACAGGAAGTTCCGGTGGTTCCCGCGTAGCCTAAACAACTGACGAAGAATATGCAGATCTGTCAGTCCTGCCCACCGCATTTCTTCCAGCTGATTCACACACACACACACTAACATATTTGTCCTGCGTCCTGTCGGCGACAGTAAAATGTTCGCACAACGAAGACGTTCATTTGGCGAATTTGAACTAGCCTCGAGTATAGTTGGTGCTGCAGGGAGTAATGCCGTAATAATAACAGTATAGTGGCAACTTGTCTGCCTGTTATGTTTTTCTTTATAACTCTACATATTTTTAAAGAAATGGTTATGTATAGGTTTACAGATAAGACTGGGATTAGCATCTTAAAATAATGCTATAGTGTGTCACGGGGTGGCTGCAGTGATCGCACGACGAAGGAGAATTAAACAGAAAACTTTTATTAAAACTTAAACTAATAGCACTCAGGAGAGCACAGATCTCACGAGACCCAACGAAGAAACTAAGAGCTTAAATACAGAAGGAGACATAATGAACTGAACAGAAACTGGTGCGTGGAACGAATTAACAACCAAAGAAACTAACCAGGAACTCAGGAAGGCAAAACAGGAACAGAACACAATGGCTGTGTTCGAAATCGCCCCCTTATTCACTATTCCCTATTAGTCCACTAATATAGTTCACTTGAGGGAGTGAATGAAAACGAGTGAGTGAATTCGGACACTGAGTGCACTGGACGGCCTGCCGCTTTTCCATAGTTTGTGCTTACTGTTTATTATCTGTCGTGGAAACTAGCATGTATAAACCTTAATTAAACTATTTTATAATACATTAAAAGGAATTTATACATATATGATATTACAATGTAGCCACATTGGACCAGCGGTTTGAATGGATGGATGGATGATTCAGTTTCGGCGCCATCTTCTGGCGAGACGCAGGAATTCATTCGGCATGACCCTCACAGTGCATTGTGGGTATTCTCTAGCCGTTGAGCGTACATCGGTTGTACACTCGTCATTGCGGTGCATTGTGGGATTGAATGAGTGCGCTCGATAACGTCCACTATGGTTTCGGACACCACTACAAATGGCTGTCCCCACAAATACTGCCCTATTTAAGAGTGTAGGGGGAGATTTTAGACACAGCCTGTAAAATCAAAACCAAATCTGACTATACTTGTTATATATACATATAGTGTTACTAAAATCTTAATTTTCCTACACATTTCTTTATTTCTTCTTATGTTTTATGTATTCTTTTTATATCATCTATACAATTGTTTTGTTGTTTGGGGTAGGTTTAAGGGATCTAAAAATGTATCTATAAAATGGTAAAAGGGCAATTATACAAATATCTTTATGATATTTAGGTTTTTTTAGTAATAATGTTTACGTTTGATTGTTGTTAATACGTCCAAATTGTACGTTTCAGCATAAAAAAATGTACGCTTTGTACCTGTAAATGTTACTTATTAATACCTATGTATTAACAATGAGACCAGGCTGATTTAGTACAGTTCGTCACTGAGAATGTTTGATGGTAGATTTATTCGTGAACAGCACAAGCCGTCTCGTGAAGAAACACAGACTGGCTGGATTACACTCATTTGAGCAAAATATCACACTGGAGATCGCTAAACTCCGACGTACATGTTTGCCTGTGTTTTCAGATCATCAGTGCATTTTTTGCATCCCAGAGAAAGCATGTGTGCATGGTTGCCATGTTGGGAAGATTGAGGAAAACACTGTGTGATCTCATCATGAGAGGACCGCCTTTATCTACGCCTATATTAAAGAGATTATTCATTCATTTAAATTGTGGGTAAAACTTTGACATGCACAACTTTCAGCAGTTTTAATCTACATGACTTCAGAATGCTGTGTGATGAAATCATTGAATAATCAGCTCTACTGTATGTGTCTGTGTTTACAGACAGGTAATGATTTATGTAGTAGATTGAGGGAATTCCCGACCCAGGAATTCCTGACTGTTTTCTGATCGATCATTTAGTAAAAGAGTGTAAATCTTTTAATTATTAATCAATCCATGTAAAACAGACCATAAATCAATCTATCTATCTATCTATCTATCTATCTATCTATCTATCTATCTATCTATCTATCTATCTATCTATCTATCTATCTATTTCTCTTTCTTTCTTTCTTTCTTTCTTTCTTTCTTTCTTTCTTTCTTTGTGAAGCACATGTGATTCCAACAGTTAGTATGATGCTATGTTAATGACTCGATAATCTAATAAGACAAGAAACAATTCAAATTGCATGTAGGTTGGATTTAGTGAGAAAACTTTTATAGATTTGTTTGGTATTATTTTAATAGACATTGCTCTCTACTCCGTCCTCTATTTTGGAGTCTTTTATTTTGTGAGAGTGTTCTTGTGATGCTTTAAAATGCTGTTAGATAGGCAGCCGACTGACACGAGCAACGCCAAGGTCATGGGTTCGATTCCTAGGGAACACACTTTGGATAACGGCATGTGCCGAATGCATAAAATGAGCTTCCAGTTTCTCTGTTTTTCTTTTTCATTCTGTTTTCATT
The DNA here is from genome assembly GCF_963993115.1 of Abramis brama. Classification (NCBI taxonomy): domain Eukaryota; kingdom Metazoa; phylum Chordata; class Actinopteri; order Cypriniformes; family Leuciscidae; genus Abramis; species Abramis brama. Next base: position 4,685,643 of record NC_139971.1, read on the forward strand.
GTTTTACAGTATGACAGATTAAACCTGATTAAAGTAAGCATTTCATGTTGTTCTTCGATTGACCACTGAACTAACACTACCTTAAGTGTACATCCGTGTTAGCACTCCTGAACTATTCTTCCAAGCTCTCTCTCTCTCTCTCTCTCTCTCTCTCTCTCTCTCTCTCTCTCTCTCTCTCTCTCTCTCTCTCTCTCTCTCTCTCTCTCTCTCTCTCTCTCTCTCTCTCTCTCTCTCTGTCCATATGTACACACGAAAGACCCGTCTCACACCTCTCTTGAGTTTAGATCAGATTAGCCCTCATTAAACCGCCCAATCCCTGAGCCTTGACAGAATAGACCAGTATGTGTGTTAGCAGGTCTGTGTGAGTTTATCTATAGGTTTAAAGGGTCATGGACGAGACACAGCTTGAGCTGTGTGTTGCAGGTCAGGCTAATCTTTCACAGTAACACACACACACACACACACAGGTGTCCTTCTTTTTGTAGCAGTAGGCTAATTGAATGGCTTATCGGCTGACACACACTTCTTGTTGTTTTGTCTGCTCACTTTAACCAAGACTATAAAACAAGTGAGCCCATTATGTGTCGTAGCTTTTCAAACTAATAAAGCGTGACAATTTATCTTCAGCTTCCCTCCAGCTTCAGAAGATCTGTAAAGCTAGTTTATCTCCATAATTCAGACTGTTTTTGGAAAGACATGTATCTCACACTACCTTTTCTGTTGGCAAGAACTTTTATTTTTTCCATGAGTTGTTGGCTAGGCCGGTAATCATGCTCTTAAAGACCCCATGAAATGTTTTCGACGAGTGCAAATTTATGTCCTGTGTTGATCTTTTTGAAACAAGTTGGGGTCGGATGTAACGGATTTACGGTTTGACCTTTTAGTGAATGTCACAGCCTGGCGAGTCACTTTGCAAGATATAAAGTCATAATTAAAAGAAATTGTGAGATTGCGTGACAATTTCTGTAATATAATGTAAGATATAATATAATAATTATGAGAAATAAAGTCACATTTTGAGATATAATGTAATAATTATGAGAGATGGTCACTTTTGTAAGATATAGCCAACTATGAGAAATAAAGTGACATTGTTATATAGGGCCCTATTTTAACGATCTGAAACACAAGTATCAAGCGCAAAACGCAAGTAACTTTGTGGGCGGATCTCGGGCGCTGTTGCTATTATACCGGCGGGATAAATGACTCTTGCGCCCGACGCAAATCTAAAATGTGTTGGTCTGAAGTAGCTTCATTACTCATAGGTGTGGTTTGGGCGTAACGTGAAATAAACCAATCAGAGCATCATCTCACATTCCCTTTAAGAGCAGGCGCGCTTGTTCCATGGCGGATCGCTATTATAACGGCGGATTTGCCAGACGCACGCCAGGAGCGGTTCACAGCCGAGGAGACCGACGTTCTCGTCAGGGCCGTAAAACACAGAGAAGTGACATTGTATGGGGATGGAGAAACCCACCCAAATTAGCTTCAGTTAAACAGGCGTATGATAGTTTGGGTAAATGTGTAAGCTAGATTTATGTCTATTTTTTCACATCTTCATGGACAATTATTTCCCTCATGTCATAATATTTTTCCTTGTAATTATGTATGGTTTGCAAAAATGTGAACTGCTGCTTCTGTGTAGATGAGAGAAGCAAAGTGTATGTGCGTTGTGCACACGCTACATTATGGCCAAGCATGCGCCCTTAAAATAGCATCTAAATAATGCGCCACTGACTTTAGACTAGGTTTTTCCTGGTCTGTGGCGGAATTGTTTTCTAAACCTGCAAAATAGCATCAGGGAACGTTTGCGCCGGAACACGCCTCCTCTTCTCACTGAACCGCCCCTGGGAGCGCAAGTTCATTCCCTAGTTTACCGACGTGCGTCTGTGGAGGGAAAAGTCCGCTGTGCGTCGGGCGCAAAATAGGAATGAAACATGCGTCGGTGTACAAAGTCAATTGCGCTGGGTGCAAGATAGGGCCCATAAAGTCATAATTACGACTAATGAAGTAAATTTGCAAGATATAAAGTCATAATTACAAAAAAGTCATGATACAATCAAGAAATATCATAATGTCATTGCAATTTAAAGTCACATTACAAAATATGAAGTCAAAAGTATGAAATGTAAATTAGCAATTGCGAAATATAAAGTTGCTATTTGATTTCCCTCTAAGCAAGAGCTGATGTCATCAATAGTTTTGGTCCAATTTTCAGGAGAAAGCAAATTTTAAATATGTCTATATACTAAAAGTTTATTTTAATAGTCTTTATATGTTTATCATTTAGCTGTAAACTAGCATATCGATTGCCTTGAAACTAACCGATATGAACCTACAGACATTTAAATTGAGTGAAACAACACTCAGGATCATCTAGACTGAGCTGGACTGTGTTGAGTTATAAATAGAGCGGTAGTGATGTCACGCCTGTACACAAACACCCCCTGAAAAGTCTCTTTAAGTTTCTATTTTGGTTCACGCGGGTGTGAATTTGTCTTATTCCCATGACATTTCACCTTTGAAACTGCTCATTTAGCCATCTATCTTTGTATCTCTCTATTTGTGGAAAGGCCAAATGATGAATACGTGTAATTATGCAGTGAAGGGAAATGTCAGACTAACAGACTTTAGCAGCTGTCACATGACAGGCCCTCGGCCAACCCTCAGTCTGTGAACACACACTTTGTGTGAGGGGGCGTTTGCAAATAAAGCTCTGCATAGCCACTCTTTTGCTCTCCGTAATATAATAATAATATTCTTCTCCTTCTCTTTCAGAAAAGCCAGAGCTGGTACAACGTAAGTCACACTTCCTATTAATTGTGTGTGTGCGTTTGTGCATGCGTGTGTGTGTGTGTGTAATACTTGTACTATTGATTGTGTGTCCACCTACTTTGAAATATAAACAGCCATAAATGTTACTATACAGTGCGTTCTTTGTGTTACAGTAACATGACATTATTTGGGCAAGGGAACAGGATAATTTAATTACTTTTATTTTATTTATTAAAAATTATTGTTTTATAATAGGGATTTTTTTTTTTTTTTTTTAGAGAATTACTTTCAAATTGACTTTGCGTGTGTCAGATATGAAGATTGACGTGATCAAACAAGAATTATGGTGTTGTTTTAATAATGATTTACAGATCTGTTGCTCTTTCCTCTGTCATTCAGCGGTTCAGCTGCAAATATTATCGGACTCACGCTCTTGTTATCAATTTCCTCATTATTCACATCTATGTGTCAACGTGACTGATTACAACCATCCGCCTCTTCAAGTTTTGGGTCAACATTGTTGTGTATCACACATAGTGTGTCAGAAATTCATAGCAACATACCTTAGTATTTACATGGTACTATGAGGTACTTTTGCCTAAAGGAACAATTATAGCACTTATTTTACAGTCCATACTATGTACTTATTATAGCAATTACAATAACTTTGAATACTTTTTATTTTATATCATTAATTATCATTATAGTACGGAGCCCCACACATGACATGTGGGAAAAACATGCATATCGTTCCCACGACTTATTAATACGTCATCACGTTTTACTAATTCGTTCCCTTTTAAATTGTGTGCATGATATCTTTTTTTTTTCTTGGTTAACTAAATCGTGGCCATGTTGTTTTAATTCATTCCCTTGTCTAAAGCACAACGAGAGAACAAATTAGTACAACGTGGCCACGATTTACTAAATCAAGGGAACAAATTATTATATTGTGTGTATGATTTACTGAAAACGAGGGAACGAATTAGGAAATCATAGCCATGATTTACTAAAACGAGAGGACGAATCCTTAATTCGTGGCCAGTATATAAAAAATAAAAATGATCCCGGGCTCTGCATAATACAAATATCAATTTTTTTATTTTTTTTTAGACCATTAGCCACAAGAGAGCGGAGTTGTATCATAATCCTTCAATCACTTTTCATTCCACAATATCTTCCTTTTTTCTTCAATCCTTTATCTTTGCTTTCTTTTTCTGTCTGTGGTTCTTTTCGTCTGCTCCTCTCTTCTCTCTCTCTTTCGTTGACTTTTTCTCTTCAGCATGAGAGACAGCACATTCTCAGAGTAAGCATGATTTTACACTCCACTTCCTGTTTCCTGTCACACCGAGGACTGAACTGAGTCTGCAAGGCTTCTCTAACAGTGGCTTTGGCATGCGTGTGCTCCTCTAATGACCTAATCATAGCATCTTCCTTTATGAACTTTATTAAACCAAAGGCTAAAACACACAACGCACGGCATTAATACCCTCTTGTGAAAAAGAAGTACACTTCACCACACTTTTAAAAAGTTGTATACGGTTAAAATTATAATTAAATACTTAACATGTAACACATCAAAAGAAGTGTACTTCATTAAAGCACGACAAAAGATTATTAAACCATAATGATTTAAAATGTACTTTAAAGTATCACATTTAATTTGACATTAATACAAAGCACACTTTTAAAAAGTGCACTTAAGTGTGTTAAGAAGCAGCAATCATGTAAGTGTACTCTCTTTAAGTGTATTTAAATGGCCTTTTATTTCATTAATATTAAAATATCTGCAAGCACAGTCTTTTAAAAATAAGCTTTTAAGTGTTAAAGTACGCTACAAGCGCAGATTCAATACAATTAAGCGAACTTCTTTTTCACAAGTACCTGCATGGTGGCAGCGTTAGAGATTCGCAATAAATAGACTGTGCATCTCTCTGATTGGCTCTGGTTCTCAGCGGCGTGATGTGATTGGTTGATAACACTGCACATGCATGGATGTGAGCTGTTTGATGCATACTAAATGCACACTGGGCAGTTCAGCAGCAGGATCTCATGCAGTGGCATTGACGTCTTATTTAAAGAGTGTTGTACATTTTTGATGCATTGTCTGTGGAGTGTATATGTGCGTCTGTGTGTTCATATGGGCAGTGATGATCTCCCATGGCCCTGAGAGCTCTGTGATTACATCTCAACCGTTTCCATGTGAGTTCTGAGCCCCACTGACCACCAAAGTGAATGCTGACCACTGCACTGTTGTATTGCAGATTATGTTTGGTTTATAAGAGACAGCTCAATGCCATCTGACACTGTACAGAAGCAAAGGTTGTATGTAGTTTATTTTAAGGCGGCAGTTTCATGACACATTTGTTCTCGCTACTTTCAAGGTAGAATTGGGAAAGTCATAAACAGGGAGTGTGAATTGAAAGAGGTTGTGTAACATTATCCCAGAGCAGACGCGTCACACAAAGGCCTTTTCATTGTATGGCTGTGATCATCACACATGTTTGCGCTGCATCTAAATGATTCAAAGAGATTTCCTGCAGAGATCAACTCGATTCCTTCAGTATAGTTTTTATGTAACATGTTTGGACAGTTTGAATATAGGTTGAAAACATTTTACTATATACATTATACTGTGCAATGTATTGTTTTAACGTATAAGACTTCACCAACCTTGAATTGACTTCCTTCGGTTCTATCCTTAAAGGGATAGTTCACCCGAAAAACATCTATTATTTACACATATCCATGTTGTTCCAAATCTGTATTACATTCTTTCTTCTGTGGAACATATAAGAAGATATTTTGAGAATTGTCTCAAGTGTTTTTTTGGGGTTTTTTCTGTATTCAGTGTAAGTCAATGGTCACCAACATTCTTTAAAATGTTCATTTTTGTCTGATCAATCAAACTTTAAGGTTTGAACTCCCGCAATGGAAGTCTTGGTTGGGGAATCTCATATGTATGCTAAAACAATAAATCGTACATGAGACAAATAGTAAACATGATAAAGAGTTTTAGGGCCAGGTTTTCTAAACAGGGCAAATTAGCAAAGGGCAAAGAGAGCTCAATCCCAAAAAAGTGCCGATGGGAGTGGAAAGTTCTGTGGGTGATCTACTGACGACATGCAAATTAAAGAATACAGACGCAGCCGGATCATTTCCATAATGACCAATGCAATCTACCAAGAGCAGCGCAAATTACCATCTGGTTTAAGACATGCTTTTTGGGGGGCATTAAATAATGGCGCAAATACCTAACTAGCGCAAACATAATAAATCACCTTGCATGATTCATTTAAATACTCTCCTCCCATAAATTTTGCGCCTGAAATGGAAATCCTACAAATGCTAATAATAAGGTCAGCCGTAAAAATAACCCTGTCCGCGCCTTTTCAGCGCGTCTCTTGGGTAAATGCTGGCAGTAGCTTTATAACGCCAAAAAAGGGTTTGTGCTGGCCTAAGCTGTTAGTAAATCTGGCCCATAATTGTACATTTTAAGGAACATTTCAAAAGTTCAATATTTCAAAGTTACTCAGGGTACGTAGAGTACTTTCACCGGAAACTCAAATAAATGCGTGTGAACTGAAGTTGTGTTTACATGAGGCGGTAACCATAGAAAACAGTTATTATTATTAATTACTGTAGTTACTAACAAAACATCTGTACTGGTATTGTATATGGCTTTATTATAAATATAGATCACACATACTGTATATAACATTACTACTTTAGTGTGTTTTAAAGGGATAGTTCACCAAAAATTAGTTCACCACATTTTTTTCCCCCATACAATGAAACTCAATGGTCACCAAAATGTACTTTAAACACTCTTTAAAGTATCTTCCACAGAAGAAAGTAAGTCTGGTGAAACGTGTAGGTGAGTAAATGATGACATAATTTTCATTTTTGGGTGAGCTATCCCCTTTAAAATTGATATTTGCACATAAAAGACCATTTGAGTTGCGAAAGACTAACCATAACAGATCGCACCCTGAAAGTTTGCACACTAGACTTGGTCTCACGTGCCAAGGACACGTAAGAAAACAAACTGATCCCCTGATGACATTATTGGAGTCGTCACACCCAGTCTCGGTACCAGCCACCGGCGGCTCTCATTATTTACTCTTTCAGTTAATATATAACCAACTTTACATGCTCATCGCCAGGAGTAAACACACTCACACACATCCAGCTCTACATAAATCAGATGTTGTGCTCCAAAGTATCTTCTGAGGCTTCTGCTCTGGATCTCCACCGGAGTGTTATTGGATATCTGCTTCTCCATTGGCAGAAACTATCCATTCGCCTTTATGGTTATTAATGTATAACTGCTGAGGAGAGAATACTTTTGGGACGGAGATTAAAGTTGTCGCTCACACACGCAGAATTCCATGACTGCTGCAGATCATGTGTCAGTCTTTGTTCTTGGTTATCTTTAGGTTTCTGACAGCACAAATGAGAAGGCACGAGTGAGTAGAGGTTGGGGTTGAGAGATGGAGGAGTGAACTGTACATTAGAACACATAAATGATAAAAAAAGGACATGATAACCCAAGGAATTGGCACAGAGAGTTTCCAGATGGTCTTTATTTGTCGCCGTGGTCTTTTTTAAACCTGTAGAAGACCATTTGAAGTCTAGCAACAACTGGTGAATGCAAAAAACAATCACAAACTCTGAGGACTAATGGACTGAACTCCAAGAAGAACATTCTCTGAGAGCCAACAACCAATTTTCAATGGAGATATTAGTAGCCAATGCATACTGAGGTAACGATTAATGATCGCTTGCGGAAGTAACTTGATGTTCCTCCTTTATCAACCCTTTAGTCACAGCGTTTACAGCTCAAAAAAGGATGAAGAATCAAGACGGACATGATTACAGGCGCTTTCCCAGCAGCAAACTGGAACGAACGGCAGCATAATAAAGCATCTGTCTGCCAGGGTTACTAAAGGCCACTTGCGTGTGAGTGTTTTTGCGAGCCACAATTGAATCATGTGGCGTTAGTCAGAAGAGCCAGACACTTACACACACCCTGATAGAGGACGTTACACCCTGATGAACATCTGCGATAGCGTAGACAAACCTTGGAGGAGCGACTGAATCTGGGATACTTATTTACAGACCCATCCGAATCCTAAATATTATCAGGATCTTGTCATTGATGAACTGATCGATCCGTTGGTTGCGGTACGAGAGAGGAACAGAAACATGGATTCATCACTGGACTCTCAGGAGGACTGGGAGACACTAATGGAGCTGGAGGAGGCTTTGGCGGGATGGTTAGTTCAGGGTTCAGACTGGGAGCTGGACCGGCACTGGGGCCCGAGGGACGACCCGTACCAGGATGAGGAAATACCGGCCGTGAGTCTCCATAAAGATTCAACAAAAGACTAGTTTACGGTCCGCTGTTGATAGTAATAGGGCAGTGTGCAACATGAAAGTTATTTAAATATATAATAAAAACGATTGTGTACTGTATATATACAGTGTATACTGACATTAACGCTTGGGACAAGTGGATTTTTTTTGAAGGGGCAAGTGAAAGAGAATCTCCGACCGCAGACGTAGTCTGAGTAAAACTTCAGACGAAATAAAATTAGGAAAGCATCGAAACGCGAGAATGATTCTAATTTTATTACATTCCGTGTAAAACGGCAACTGAGAAATCAAAACAAATGAGCGTAACAGTATAAACAACTCACAGAAGAAACAAACTGTGGTAAAGATTCAAAAAGTTCATTTTTTTATTTATTTATAACACATGATATAGTTATGCAACATAACTCGACCAAGGGAGCTATTTTGCTGAATATTATAACGACTGCAGATGTTACATTGATTTTATAGTTCAATAAACAAGTAGTTAATATTATCACTTATATTTTAGACACAATATTAACTTTTTTTTTTTTTTTTTTACCAAAAATAGTTTGAAAATAGTTCGAAACAAAGATCACAGCAGAACTATTGCGCATTCTCAAAGCAACAACGCTGTTTTGTTACTCGATGAAACATTAAACTTATAACATAACATTATTTATTGCAGTTTAAATTATTTAATTTGATTGGTAACAGCCCTATAGTGTATTATTTTTTATTATAATTGAATTTATTGATCAAATATAAGAATTTGACATGAAAGATGACGCATACATTTGATAAGGGTTTTTTTTTTTTTTTTTTTAAAGCCTTTATAAACACCCTGGGGTAAATATAAGAAATCTGCAGATTTAAGTATGTAAAAGCTGAAAGAACACTGATGAGATTATTACTTCATAATAAATTTTATTTACACCACCAAAAATCTTTTTTTTTTCTTTTTCCAGACATGTAAATTTTTTACTCTGACAAGTGAAGGACCGATTGATCGAGCCCTGTACAATATTGTACATACATAAATTAATTTTTTATTCTTATACGATAAACAAATATTTATATAATATTAATGATTATAATAAAAAACAATAATACAAATATTTAATATATTTTAATTAATTACTCTTTAACTTGGTGTAAGGTAGAAAAACATTGAATTAAAATGTTAGCACTTAAGTGTCAGTTCTCTCTATATGTTAATATACATTTAGGAATATATATATATATATATATATATATATATATATATATATATATATATATATATACTTGTTTACTTATTGTAATATAGAGAAAATACAATTTAAAAATAATTATTAAATGTTAACAGTGTCAGTACTGTCTATATATTTAATGTTAATTTCATATTTTTGAAATAGAATTCAGCAAATAAATGTATATAATATATACTGTACATCCTTCCATTCATTAATTCCCCAAACCACTTATTCCTATATAATAATAATATATAAATATAGTTGCCTTAATTTCTGTTTAATTCTAAAGGTATTTTTGATATTTTAAAGGTATTTCTCATAAGATTGTTGTTGTTTTTTCTCCCGTGCCAATAGAGCATCACATTCAATATTGCGTGTAAGGATCACCATTTTACACGGTTGATTTCAAGACTCTATCAAAATCTAAAGTGATTGTCTTGTCTTTTCTTAGAGCATTTGTCTATCTTTGCTCTGCTGTTAATGATGCACGGTGTGCTTCGGCTCATTAACAGAGTGAAGATTGTGAATGAGAAGCCGTGTGAAGTCGTCGTTTACTCGTGTCTTCTGTCGCGCCACAGTGGGAATGAACTCATTGTGGTTCACCTCACGCTGCTGCATGGCAAAACTAAACCAGCATTTGACTGATGATCAGCTGTGTGAAAGAGCAGAACGGCTGTTTCTTACTGAGAGTGTGTGTGTGTGTGTGTGTGTGTGTGTGTGTTCCTCATCTACTGCTTTATCTGTGTTGTAGGTCCTCAGTCCCACATATAAGCAGCGTAATGAAGACTTCAGGAAGCTCTTCAAGCAGTTGCCGGACACAGAGCGTCTCATTGTGGGTAAGAGTGTGATCATTAACAAATGAAATCAAATTAGCATTTGGACATAGTATTCATGATAAGAAAGAGATAAAGTAAATAACTGTGAACAACATTTTAAAAGTTTTGGTCACCTTATTGATTTTTGTATTATACGCTGGAAAAAGCGATTTAATTTAATTTAATTTATTTAAATGCATTTCATATTGATCTGATCGAAAATCATGGTTTCCACTTGAAACCTGTTGTGTTCAGTTTGTCTAAAAGCAAATAAAACTCCACATAGAAAAAAATTAATAGAAACAATTTTGTTTAAATAATATCTTCTCTTGACATCAGTGTCGATGTGCCGAACACACACTGGCTGGCTTTATGATTTTTGTTTTTTTAGTACATACAGAAAATAAAATGCATATTTTTAAAAGACATCACGAACATTAAGGTCTTTTGAAGTTGTTTTTATTTTATAGTAAGTAAACTAAATGAAATATTGACTAACTAAATATTATTATTTTTATCTTAAGTGAAAATTCTACTTTCTTTAATATTAAAGCTAATAGTTTTGTTTGTGGTGAAATTAAGTTGTATGACGGCGTGTGTGTGTGTGTGCGTTTGCGTGCGTGTAAATATATACTTCACATTGACAATCTTTGCGTAATACATGCATTTAGCTTATGTTTAAAGAAAACATATTTATTAAGTCTATATAATAAATAATATTTTTACTTTGTATTAATGTATTTGTCTTTGGGACAATAAATATTTTTGATTAACAAACCATAAGTTTGAACCAAACCATAAATATAATTTGAGAAAAACTAATCAATTTGGCTGTAACAAATTAGAGTTGGTCCAAAGTATAATTTTATAATTTTTTTCAGTGTATGTAAATATATTTTCATTAAAATGTTTTATTAAAATTATTAAATTTTAGATAAAAATTCCATTTGACTTTAAAGAGTGTCAATGTATAATTAATAATAAATTAAATTGAACTATAATTAACTATTAAATGTATAATCAATAATTAATTTATAATGCTTTATAATTTTTAAATGCTTTACAGTTTAAAGGTTCTTAATTTATTTGATTATTTTCTTTTATTTGGAATTTGATGGATACAAAACTGAAATATAAGGGGAAAATATATTGAATTGAATGATTTGACATGATTTGTTGACCTTGTCCTCTCATTGTCAGACTACTCCTGCGCTCTCCAGCGGGACATTCTCCTGCAGGGCCGCCTCTACCTCTCCGAAAACTGGATCTGTTTTTATAGCAACATCTTTCGCTGGGAGACACTGGTATGATATACTTTAAAGTTCCCCTATTATGCTTTTTTTGGATATTACCATTCCTGTAGTGTGTTATATAGCTTTTTGTGATTGTAAAAGGTCTGCAAAGTTTCTCAGATCAAAGTAAATGATAAATGCAGTTATTGTCTCCCAAAAGAAAGAAGCGATTCTGAACGAGTCCACGTCTTACTTCCTGCATTTCGGTTTGTAACAAGTTTGCATAATGCCCAGCCTATGGTCTTCATCGGCTGCTCGTGAACAGCGTCTACTTTGACCCTCAAACACTGTAGTTGTCTCTGAGACTGGAAGAGTTTGGTCTGTGTCGTCGACATGTTGAGAAGACACTCTTGTCTGTGCTGTGAAAGCAAATCCATTTTGCGTGCACTTCCAATTAATGAGGACTCGCACTCGCATTGATACTGTAAAACCAACGCCAATGTTACTGTTCGTATCACTGTGTATCAAGAGCTGTGGAAGATCAGATATGGTAATGGGCGTTTGGTTTCTGACCAATCACAACACACTAGGCCATTTGACCAATCAGAGCAGAGAAGGCTCTCAGAAAGGAGGGGTTTAGAGAGACTGAATCCTTTTATCAAACCATTTCAGACACTGTGACAAAAGAGCTGATGCTGCAGTGTATATTATGAGAAAATTCAAGTGTTTTTGACCTTGGATGCATGAAAACCTATTGTAGGAGACCTCTAAAACAAATTTAAAGACCTTTAATATAGCACAATACGGGCACTTTTACTAAAACTTTTGGAGCTACAGCCTGAGAGATCGGGGAAGAGTCATGCTGTGTTTTATTGTTCTGTTGCATGTGTGAACAGCTTACAGTACGGCTGAAGGACATCTGCTCCATGACGAAAGAGAAAACAGCGCGTCTGATTCCCAATGCCATCCAGGTGTGCACGGACACCGAGAAGGTGAGAGACACACAACCGCACTCGGATACGACTGCACACATTAACACATTCAGTTAAGTTGTTCTCCATCTTCCCTTCAGCACTTTTTCACATCGTTTGGTGCGAGAGACAGGACTTACATGATGATGTTCAGACTTTGGCAGAACGCACTGCTGGACAAGGTGAGAATATAAACACACGGTAATGTTGTTAATACTGATACTGAAATAAAAAAATAAAAAAAGTCCAATCAGTGGTTTAAGACATGGCAACAAAGTAATGACTTCTCTCAACTCAATCATTCTATGTTTACTGTACACCCGCAAACCCCGTGCCTCGGTGGGGGTTTAGTGAGATTATATAATGTCTCAGAAATATCTGTGCCAGAATAAGTAGAAACCGGGGGCTGATCATTTTTGCCCCATTTCAAATCTAAAAAAAGTTTGTTCAAGCAATTTCAATCCAGTTTCTGTCCTTATCATAGTGTTGAGAGTGCATTAGTTAAGATCTCTAATGACTTGCTGTTAGCTGCTGACTCGGGACTTTTATCCTTACTTATTCTGCTCGATTTGAGTGCAGCATTTGATATTATCTCGCACAGCATTGTGTTTGACAGACAGTCTATTGGAATCATTGGTACCCCACTGGTAGCCACTTTACGGGTCGTACTCAATTTGTACAGCTGAGGCAGTTTAGATCAGAGCCTTCGTACGTCAATACGGGTGTTCTGCAGGGCTCAGTTTTGGGTCCTCTCTTATTTATTGTTTATCTTTTACCCCTTGGTAATATTTTTAGGAAATTTGGTATTCGATTCCATTGCAACTTTACCTATCCTCCAAACCTACCTCTACTTTTCCTCCATCTGTCCTCTCAGATTGTTTAGCTGAGATTAAAGAGTGGTTTACATCAAGTCGTCTTAAACTTAGTAGCTGTAAAACAGAAATTCTTCCTGTCGGCTCAAAAACCAATCTGGCACTCAATAATCTTGCCCCTTCATACGGATCTGACCTTCTTCATAATCATATTTACACTCCTAGTCATACTCTTCTGCACTCACTCTTGTTCTCCATCGAACTCGTACAGCTTCTATGGGGTCCCGAGCCTTTAGTCATGCAGCTCCTTATTTTTGGAACTTAGTGCCACTGGATGTGCGAAACATTGAAAGTCTTCATGTTTTTTAAATCTCACCTTAAGACCCATCTTTTTAGGCAGGCTTTTATGTGATTACTTTTATGTTTTTATCCAGTCTGTCCAGACTGTAATGTTGATTATCTGTTTAATGTTGATCGTTTTATTGTGTTTGTAAGGTGTCCTTGAGTGTCATGTAAGGCAACTATAAATAAAATGTATAATAATAATAATAATAATGTTAATCCACTTAACACCGCTCAAAATGTGTTTTTATTAAGCACAAGTTTTGCACGCTTGCGAATCCTTTAATTATAACCAACAACATGTAAATGTGATGTAAATAAGAGATTCATTGTGTAGCGTAGCCAGCTTTTTATTATTATTATAATGGGATAGTTTGCAAGAGAGCACAGAGAGTGGAATTTTGCAGTGCAGTGAGTTTGCGCTGAACTGAATTGTTTGACAGCTTCAGTAATTATTAGAAGAGCGCACTTTGCTTTTTCATGCTGCCAAGTACACACTGCAAAATTTCTGGATTGACAACATACGATTTATTATATCTGAACTCATAATGACGGCTGTCTCTGTGTTCAGCCACTCTGCCCTAAAGAGCTCTGGCACTTTGTACATCAGTGCTACGGCAATGAGCTGGGACTCACTAGCGACGATGAAGACTACGTGCCGCCTGATGATGATTTCAACACAATGGGGTGAGTTAAACGTGCGTGCTTTGTTGTGCTTCTTGTCAACGTTTAGTCAACTATTAAGGGGCATCCCTCATGCTTTCACAACTTGCACCCCACATATTCAAATTTGGTGTTTTAACAGACATGAATGTTGGACAAATATAGCACATAGGTAGCCACATGCCTTCTTTGTGTGCTTCTTTATGCATGTTCAGATACTGTGAGGAGATCCCAGCCGAGGAGAACGAGGTCAGTAATGATAACTCATCCAAGAGCAGCAGTGAGAACAAACAAGACAACAGTTCACCTCTGACACACAAGAGATCCATCACCCAATCCACCATCACCTCGACCACACCTCCCAGCAGCACTGATACACCACTGTCTGTGAGTATAGCAGCTCCAGCTCACTGCACAGATGCCGTGTTAAGACACTACGGTTAAAGTGTGCCCTCTGCTGGTTTCAGTTTGACATTGCAGCTGAGGAGTACACGGACTGCCTTGCTGATGGAGATCTGCTGACACTCCCTCTGCTGGCGGAGGAGAGGAACAGCGAACCGTCGAGTCCTCTGGGCCCCGTGCCTTCACCTTCACTCGACTTCAACGACAACGAGGATATACCCACTGATCTCAGTGATTCCTCAGAGACGCATGATGAAGGTTGGAAAAAATGTTTCTTACATTCCTCCCTGTTCTAGCTTGAACGATGTGTGAAACTATATTGCTAGCACTTCTTGAGTTACTGCCTCCTTAAGATGAATCGCTTGATCTGTTCCTCTTTTGTAAGTCACTTTGAGTGAAAGTGTTAATAAATAAGTAATATATAAATAAGTGAATAAATTAAAATGTAAGGTTTGTCATCTCACGGACACACAGTTATTGCGACATACAGTCAATAGCTGAAATCAGAAATACCAGGGCCTGCTACTATTTGATTAGAAACTGATTGTTTCTAATCAAATAATCTGTTATTAGTATTTTGTTGGCTCTCTCTGGTTTTTGCATGACATAAACTTTGTATGACAGTCATAAATGATACCTGCACAATTTGGCATGTTTCATCAAATAATTGACTTCAAGCAATGTGCTTACAACTACACAGTGTGCTTACAAAATCTTTAAAAATATATTTATAATATTTGAATAGAGGGTGAATATGTTATATATATACAATAAAGCTCTTTTTCAAATAATGGACAAATGGATATGCTATATATTATATTGTATGTAAAAATGTTTAAAATATAAACATTACAATATAAAATGCACTCTTTCACATTTTCAAATTAAATATCAAAATGTTTCCACAGTTTGGAAGCAACATAAAAATGTTGGAAATTTTTATTCATTTTATCATTTAATTAATACATGTAGATACATATTCAGAAGTCATAAATACATATTCTGTCTTACTCTGGAAATGTCATTTGAATTGCGAACAGAGACTCTACACATAATTTGATGGCAATACTTGAGCAGTGCAGTACAGTTCATCTTTATGTGTTTGTGTTCAGGAGATGAGGTGCAAGCGTTCCACGAGGATCTGAATGGCCGTCACTACATTAACGAGGTGTATAAATTCAGTGTTGATAAGCTGTACGGCATCCTCTTCACGGAGTCCCAGTTCATGACAGACTTTATGGACCAAAGGAGATTCACAGGTCAGAACCCTCGTAAACATCTCATCTCACTGAACTGATAGATGATCCAGAATAAACTCTGATAGAGCGATCAAGACCATGAGGAGGTTTATTCATCAATAAAGTCCGGCTCACTGTATATTATCCTGATTATTACTTGGCTTACCAAATAATTAAATATTTGAGTTTGAGATGAAATTATTTTATTTAATTAATTATTTATTTCCTGTTTCAATACTTATCTACACGTCTAGAATAATTCTGATCAGTGTTATATTAGTATCATTGAGACACTATTATAGTTTTTGTCAGTGGTGAGGCCAGTGAGTGGACCTCAATGCCTACTCTCAAATTACATCATTTTACAAAAGGCCTGCATGGGATAAAAAATAATTTGACAATTATGATTAGTTAAATGCCATTTATTGTCAGCCAGTTTCATGAAATCAACAAAAATCCATTTATGAATAAAAATAAGCAATGAAAACAGGTTTGGGATTTTCTCAGTCAAACCACTGACTGCTGCTTTTAGTGGGAAAAGCTGGTCTAGGATCAATCTTTTCCATAATAATAGCATATTGGTGTTTCAGAAAGTGATCCAGAAGGACCTTCTATCTCTTCTCTAGTGCAGCTCAACCAGGGAATCACCAGGGATCATTTAAATGAGTGACATTATGACACCAAATCTGGAAGAAGTGCACTGTTGTCAAAAACAGTGCGTTTGTTGCAGTTCTTAATAGGCCTGTCACGATAACAAATTTTGCTGGACGATAAATTGTCCAAGAAATTATTGCGATAAACGATAATATTGTCGTTCGAGACCATTTTCATCTAATATAATGATAATGGCATAATAATGCAGGTACACCTTTTCAAAGATCTATAAACTTTTATTTCTTAAGAATATTAAACATTGAAAACGGAAAAACATTTTAAATATCCACAAAAAATTAACAAAACAACCAAAAACAATAAAAGCAATGGACTCTCAGTGTCTGTTAACAAAAAAATTCACTTAAATACCAAAAACAATAAATAAAATGGATGTAAACAAAATTGCACTTCAAAAAATATTAAACATTAGGCTCAGACATAAATAGTGATACATTCCATAACAGGCAAAACTGCCGGTCAGGACCTTTGTAAACAAATAAAAAAAAGCCTCAACAGGATACCACAGCATTTTGCACTGTGCTCCTGTTATTTTGTCGACTAAACGCCCGAGTGATTGTGTAATTTACTGTCGGGAAGACGGAGACGCACTTTATTGCGTGTATATGCTACGCACTGAAAATACTAGGTTAGGATTAGGGGTGAGGAGTGCGTGCGTATTACACGCCATAAAGTGCGTATCATATCATATGCACGCAAAAACAATTTTTGGCGTATAAATGGCACGAGAAATAACATTCGTGGTATAGATACTCATTTTCATGAGATCGAGCTCGCTGTCGCGTTTGGCTTTGAAACCAATTCCATCTTTTTCTTTTTTTTTTCCTCCAACTCACAACTAGCGTCTTTTGTCTCCCCCGGCACCAGCAGTCACCGCAAGCAGTCCCGCCGGCGCTTTCCCATACAAAGACCATGTGACTGACAAGCGCCGCCTCCCCAAAAAGACCATGCAACTGACAAGAGAGTTCACTAAGGAACTGAGAGTGGTCATCCAGTCTCTTTGGTAGAGAGAGAGAGAGAGAGAGACGAGGAAAACAAACAAGCATGCAAATGGAATTATCGCGGCTGGAAAAATTATCGAGCTCATTTTTTTTTATCGTGCGATTAATTGATTTATTGACTATCGCGACAGGCCTAGTTCTTAAAGTGTTTTCTGTTAAAGAGAATATCTCCCCTTGGAGTGAACTTTGAGATATTTTTATGCTCAAAAAGCAACATTACACACTAACTAAAGTTGAAAAAGCATAATAGCGAAATAATTTTTTTTTATTAGTTTTTTTATATATATTTTAGGTAACTAAAATAACCCTGCTTCTGAAATGCTTGTATTGGTTCTACGTTAAATGTTCACACATCCATTCATAGATGTGGTGTATCACCCTTGGAAGAAGGAGGATACGGGAAATCAGACGAGAGATATCATGTACACAATCTCCCTGACCAACCCACTGGCTCCTAAAACAGCCACCGTCACTGAGACTCAGGTGAGACGTTCATCTGGACCGCACTTCTCCTCGGTTCTGTCTTTGGATTGTTTGTTTTAGCAATTTGTGTGTTTTGTTGAATATGTTTGAAATGCAACTTGTCTCTGAATTAGACCCTGTATAAGGCCAGCCAGGAGAGTGAGTGCTACATCATTGATGCGGAAGTCATCACTCATGACGTGCCGTACCATGACTACTTTTACACCCTAAACCGCTACATGCTAACACGTGTGGCCAAGAACAAGTGTCGGCTGAGGTACGGATGAACAGGATGGTGGTTTTATGGCCAAAGTCAAACAGAGAGAAGCAGGAAGTTACCTTCGCTATTACCTTCGGCTCGGAGATTTAGGATGCCAGTGTTTAAAAAAAAGAAAAGAAGGATCCTTCTTGCCACAGGCAGTAAACTTGTGTAAAGAGCTAATAAAATATTTAGTCTTAGATCAATATTTCGTGTCTAATTTTTTACTTGTGGCAAGTAGTCGTTTAATAAGCGGGATAATGTACATCCAGCCAGTTGTTATCTCAGAATAAACCCCTTCAGGCTGATGAAAGACCTGATCAAGTCCTGATCACCCTGTCTGGGTTTATTCTGAGATAACAACCAGCTGGATGTACATTATCCATTACTTAATGCACAGCTAGCCGTAGATTATCCCACTTATACCACGGTCTTTTGACAGCATTTACAACTTAAAGCTGTTATTGTTGTTTGCGGCGCAATATTTGACCGGAAGGGTTATTTTCATCAGTTACGGCTCGTTAGATCTAACATTCTGTCCGCTTTGAATCAGACACAGAGATAGAGAAGTGCGTAAGATTAAGTCAAGTCATTTATTTATATAGCGCTTTTTACAATACAGATTGTTTCAAAGCAGCTTTACAGAGATAACAGGAAAATAATGCAACAAAGTTTGTTTTCAGAAGAAAATAGTGTCACAGTCCAGCTTAAGTAAGTTCAGTGATGTTTCATTTTTGTTGTAAAACAGTTATTAATTTAGTTTTTATTATTATTATTGTTGAATATTAAAATAAATTTCAATTTAATGTCCCCAACTTTATTTACATTGTTTATTTTCTGTATGAATGCATGTTGAAACTTACTGAAACAAAATTTTCTCCATGGGGATTATAAAATCACTACTACAGGTGTGTGTTGACAATAATGTGCTTTATCTGTCTTCAGGGTTTCTACAGAACTGAGGTACAGGAAGCAGCCGTGGGGGCTGGTGAAGGGCTTCATTGAGAAGAACTTCTGGAGTGGGCTAGATGAGAACTTTAAAAGCCTTGGTAAGACTCGATTTCACCCATTATGAACCACCTACAGCCATAATGAGCTCCGCTTACAACTGTCTTTAGCCCTAACCACAACCTTCTTGAGCTCCACCTACAACAATAGAACTTCACACGCAACAATACCAAGTCCCATACACAATATTTAGCTCAACCCATTACAAACTTGAGCTCCTTCTACAGCATTTCTTATTATTATCGATGTTAAAACAGCTGTGCTGCTTCATATATTTGTGGAAATGTTTAAAAGAACAGTATTTATTTGAAATAAAAATCTTTCCTAACATTATAAATATGGTCACGTTTGATCATTTTAATGTGTCCTTGCTTAATAAAAGTATTAATTTCTTTTAAAAGAATAAACAATATCAAGCCCCAATGCACAACATTGAGCTCCACCCACAATATAGAGTCTCACCCTCAACAAAATTGAGCTCCAGCTATGACAAAATTAAACTTTGCCCACAACATCAAGTCCAATCCACTACAATATCAAGCCACAAGCACAATTGTAAGCACCACCCACAGCAATATTGAGCACCACCCACAACAACATTAAGCTCCACCCTCAACAACATTGAGCTCCACCCACAGCAACATTTAGCTCCACCCACAGCAATATTGAGCACCACCCTCAACAACATTGAGCACCACCCACAACAAAGTTAAGCTCCACCCTCAACAACATTGAGCACCACCCACAACAAAGTTAAGCTCCACCCTCAACAACATTGAGCTCCACCCACAGCAACATTTAGCTCCACCCACAGCAATATTGAGGGCCACCCACAGCAACATTTAGCTCCACCCACAGCAATATTGAGCACCACCCACAACAAAATTAAGCTCCACCCACAACAAAGTTAAGCTCCACCCTCAACAACATTGAGCACCACCCACAACAAAGTTAAGCTCCACCCTCAACAACATTGAGCACCACCCACAGCAACATTTAGCTCCACCCTCAACAACATTGAGCGCCACCCACAGCAACATTTAGCTCCACCCACAGCAACATTTAGCTCCACCCACAGCAATATTGAGCACCACCCACAACAAAATTAAGCTCCACCCATAACAAAATTGAACTCCACCCACAACAATATCAAGTCCTACTTTTTAATGGTGGTTTATCACGACTAAAAATAAATAATTAATACCAAAATAAATCAGTACCAGTAAATAAGTGCTGTTGATTTGTCAGAGCTGGAGTTAGCAAAGATGGAGGACGCTGTAATGGAAAGCCACAGACTGTCTCCTAAAGCAGTGAAGAACTCCACCCTGAGGCGGAGAAAAAGGGGTCTCGCTCACCTCCGCACAGCCCATCTAGATGAGACTCTCAGCCCTGTTACCACACCAACAGATGAGGAGGTCATCCACCGCATCAAACACGTGGCAGGTGAGCTCATGCACGTCCAAATATTCACAAACACTACATATTTTAGGTTTAAATTATATGACATTTGCATTTGCATGTGCTCCGCCCACAGGTTCCACTCAGACAAGACACATTCCTGAGCACACGCCAGGGGCCGGGATTTTCAGCAACCTCTCGAAACCATTACTCATCATCAGCTTTGTGTAAGTAGTGCTAATTTTGCTTATACTAGTACTGACATGAGTTTATTCATTTTTATGTTTGTTTTTATAAATCTGACTTGGTGAAACTTGTTTCTTTTCTTATTTTTTGGTTTTGCCTCTTGTGGTTGGCCTTAGGATCTGTATAAGGTACATTCCCTTACTGTTGTCAAATATTTATCCATTCTATTAAAAAAATCACATACTGTCATTCTAGTCCATTTTCTTGGTTCCCCTCTATCAGTTTTATGCTGCGCTCAATTCAACGCAACAAGTCAGAATTTAGAATTTAGAACATAGAAAGAAATGGACAATTTAACAACATTACCATTTTGTTTCTGTGGACAATAGTAGGAATATCTCACGTTTGACTTTGAATTGAATGCAGCAAAAATGTATTGCCGTATGTGGCACGTTTCATAGACTTCCTCGACTTCCCCCACTCTACCATCACAAGACCAGCGTTTGTCTTTTTTTTTCCTCACTGAGTGTGTCCATGGTCTTCTTGAAGGAGTGCTCAGTTGTTTGTTGTCTGTCTGCAGTCTGGTGCTACTGGTGTTTCTGAATCTGATGCTGTTCTATAAACTCTGGATGCTGGAGTATTCTGCACAGAGCCTCACCAGCTGGCAGGGCTTACGTCTACATGAGAGGTACAACACACACACACACACACACACACACCAAAACTGCTTCACTCTGATTGAGCTTTGTATCAGCAAAGTCATTATTTTTCAATTAGCAATTTTCTACACTACAATTCAAAAGTTTAGAGTCAGTAATTATTTTTAATGTTTTTGAAAGTGTGTTGTGATTACGAAATTATTTGATAAAAATACAGTAATACTGTCAAATATTAATACAATTTAAACTAACTGTTTTCTATTTGAATATATTTTAACATGTAATTTATTCCTGACTGATGCAAAGCTGAATTTTACTCCAGTCTTCAGTGTCACATGATCCTTCAGAAATCATTATAATATTCTGATTTGCTGTTCAAGAATAATTTCTTATTGTTATCAATGTTGAAAACAGTTTTTGCTGCTTCATATTTTTGTGGATAGATTTTTTTTCCAAGGTTCTTTGATGAATAGAAAGTTCTAAAGAACAGCATTTATTTTAAATAAGAATCTGTTGTAACATGATAAATGTCTTTACTGTCACTCAATTAAATTCAACAATGCTTAATAATAGCAGCCAGTCATGTATTTACATATTTATGTAATGTTTATGTATTAAGTGGTATTGATGTGAGACGGTAAACGCTGTGGGATGCAAGACAATTTTTGGAAAAAATTCCAACAAAAAAGTGAAACTGAACTGAATTTAATTCATTGCTTTAAAAAAATCACACTGGCCCCAAAATTGTGAATGGTAGTGCATGTTCAACACAACTGTTCAACAAAAAAAATTGTCATAATGTTCTTTAGTTTAATGTAGAGTGCAGACGTTGTGCGTCAAGTTCAAGTGTTACTCTTTTGGCGCAAGTCGACTTGCGTACGGCCGTCTGCCGGAAGCTAGTTATTTTAGTCGATAAAGTTTTAAATATGGATATTTTTCTTACACGAAAACAATCGCTTCACTTCAGAAGAAATTTTTTAATATAACTCAGATTCTGAAAGAAGAATGTCATATACACCTAGGATGGCTTCAGAGTGAGTAAATCATGGGCTAATTTTCATTTTTGGGTGAACTATCCCTTTAAACTCACTCAACAGACCCATGAAGATCACTGAGTTGTGGGGCCCTATCTTGCACCCAGCGTAATTGACTTTGTACACCGACGCATGTCTCATTCCTATTTTGCGCCCGACGCACAGTGGGCTTTTCCCTCCACAGACGCACGTCGGTAAACTAGGGAGTGAACTTGCGCTCCCGGGGGCGGTTCAGCTAAAAGAGGAGGCGTGTTCCGGCGCAAACGTTCCCTGGTGCTATTTTGCAGTTTCAGAAAACAATTCCGCCACAGACCAGGAGAAACCTAGTCTAAAGTCAGTGCGCATGTTATTCAGATGCTATTTTGAGGGCACATGCTTGGCCATAATGTAGCGTGTGCACAACGCGCATACACTTTGCTTCTCTCATCTACACACAGACGCAGCAGTTTTCATTTTTGCAAATCATAGGCTACATTATTACAAGGAACAATATTAACACACGAGGGAAATCATTGTTGTGTCCATGAAGATGTGAAAAAATAGGCATAAATCTAGCTTACACATTTACCCACATTATTATACGCCTGTTTAACCCTCTGGAGTCTGAGGGGTTTTCTGGGCCCTGGAGGTGTTCTGACATGCTCTGACATTTGTTGTTTTTTCAGTTATTTATAAACATGTTAATGGCAAAGGTGTAAATTCACTCTATAAAGCACAAACAGGGCTACCATCATATCTGATCAACATGCTTGTAAATCTTTGTGTTTTTAAGAGAATAATGTTTATGCGTGGTTATTTGAAAAAATAAAAATGAAAGTTGCTGAAATAAGACCACAAAACATATAGTAAATATGTGTCCACAAGACTTTTGACTAATGGATGTTGTCGCCTAGAGTTGATCAAAATGATGTGAAAATCATCCTGCCTAATCGTTCTCATAAAACAATACATTGATTTAAACGTTGTAAAACAGTTTTTTTGTCAGAAGAGGTTTATGCATGGGAGTGGTAATGGCCTATAAATATTAATGAGATTCAGACCAGGGGTGTGACATAGACACCCCCCCAATGACTAATGGCCCATCGCAGCCTGAACAAAGAAGTAGAGGAGGTTTTTTTTTTCAATCTGTTTTATTGTAATTCCTCTATGTGGAGGAACATAATGTTCTAAATTTGCTCTAAGCAAATCAAATGTGAGCAAAATAAAAAAATAATCAGTCTGTTATAAACAAAGCAATTGTGAGCGATAAACAAAAGTAATTTGTACAATCCGACCCCCCAAACATGAAAAGAGCTGAAAGAAGTTAAAGAGAAAACAAATAACGCACACTATAACCTTATAAACAATAATATGTTATAAATTATATGCGATTTTTAATACTGTAGGGCAGTAGCCTATTCCCGGAAGCAACCTCCGAGTGGCCCAGCCCATGGTCCTGTGTCGTCAAAAACGCATACGTAAATTCGAAATAGTGCGCGCAGAAGCACATGCGCAAAACCGTTTTGTAAAATGATATATGAATTATTTTTATTTTATCATATGTCATTTTCAAAAAAAGGACATTTTACAAACCTACGTTTTGCGCATGTGCTCCTGCACGCACTTTTTCAGTCAGAACACAGCAATCAGAGGAGGACGCGCTGAAAACTGTAATGCTGTTCTCTTCCTTCATAACTCGTACTGAGAAGGTTTGAGTTGCAGAGGAATTTGTGACTGTTTCACCTGTTCAACCACATTAAAGTTTCGTAATTAGTAAGTCCGTGCTTTTTCTCTTTTTGTTCTTATGTGCTGAAGGGCCGCTGTGCCTTGGTGAAACGGTGTTTGTACGTGAAGAGCTCTTTTCCAAAATGCCATAAACCTAAAAAGCTGCCTCAAAGATCCAGCAAAAATAATGATTATGAATATGTAAAATATTGCAATAAGACATTTTAATTGTTTATTAACTTCTGGCAAAGATGAAGTTGACGATAGGCTATTGACTCGCGATCTTCAGCAGTAGGCTAGTGAACGCACCGGAGAAATGCACATTTATTAGGCTACATAGTTTTTTGTTTTGGATGGTTTTGTTTAGAACCAGCTTTCTGTAAATATATTTCACATTTTTTAGACCTGTGAGGCGAGTAGGCTATGGTCTGGTTCATGATGATCTCCAGTTCAAGCACCTTATGTTGTGATTGCTAGCCTATATTTACTTTTTATGTATTAAATCCAGGAAATTTGTTAATGAAAATAATATTAAAATTAAGATACAATTAATACAAAACGAAATTCGTTTTAAAGAAAGGATTTGTGCTTTCTGTTTTGAGGTCTCTGTGAAAGTTTGAAAGTCTTTTAGTGCTGCTTTCAGAGCGCTCGCGTCCATAATGGAGAACTGTCACGTAATATTGTTTTTTCCTCATAAATGCGAACACGTGTCAACTAATGCAAGTAAATTTTAAAAGACTTACTCACCCGAAATATTATCCACGGCTGGATCAAGTCGCTCAACGTTCGTCGCTCAAAATACAAACGTTCGTCGTCAGAGTCCTGCTCTTCTTCTGAGGAAAATTTGAACTCGTGTCATCTTCCAACAGCGCAGGAAAGTGAATGAATGAAACTTGCTGGTTTGAAGGCATTTCAGGGGGCGTTTACCTTATTTTTCATAGATCACCTCAGCACATTATCTTATGAATAGCGCGCTCTGCGAGTGGGTGTGAACTCATTACAGATAATTAGATGAGACGGGAGAAACTGTACTTCTCTTTAGTTTCATACAGATTACATTGCAGGAGAATATTTGTTTTGAATGTGAATTGTTTTATTTAAAAGTAGAAATTTAAAGCTTTCTTTAGACGCATGTTTCATGGTTGTGTGATAAGTATTAGCTGAGTTTCAGTTCATTTTCCAGACTTGTTTCAGAAAGATTTTTGCGGAGACAGAGTGAGCTGAAAGCGCACCCTGTTTATTTTATTTATTTAAAAATAAAAACAAGATTTTGATGTTAATGTGAGTGTACACAAAAAAAGAAGACCCTCTATAGTTTATAATCATGTATTTATTTTATTTATATGACCACAAATTACGGATTTTTTTAAGTTTATGTTGCTGCTATGTGAAAAAAATCCAGCAAAACGCGCCGCGCGTTTGTCGACCTCAGAGGGTTAACCGAAGCTAATTTGGGTGGGTTTCTCCATCCCCAATGTCACTTCTCTGTGTTTTACGGCCCTGACGAGAACGTCGGTCTCCTCGGCTGTGAACCGCTCCTGGCGTGATCGGCAAATCCGCCGTTATAATAGCAATCCGCCATGGAACAAGCGCGCCTGCTCTTAAAGGGAATGTGAGATGTCGCTCTGATTGGTTTATTTCACGTTACGCCCAAACCACACCTATGAGTAATGAAGCTACCTCAGACCAACCCATTTTAGATTTGCGTCGGGTGCAAGAGTCATTTATCCCGTCGGTATAATAGCAACAGCGCCCGAGACCCGCCCACAAAGTTACTTGCGTTTCGCGCTTGATACTTGTGTTTCAGATCGTTAAAATAGGGCCCGTGGTGTTTTTGTCACCGTGTGTGTGTATCTTGTGTTTTAGCAGTAAACTGCCGCAGACACAGATGGAATGGGCACAGCTCCTGGAGTCCCAGCAGAGGTATCATGATGCTGAGCTGCAGAAATGGAGAGAGATCATCAAATCTTCAGTACTGTTATTGGATCAGGTAATATGTCTGCATACACGCTGAAGTGATTTTATTGAACGTGATTATTATAATAGTATGCATACGTGTCTCCACACAGATGAAGGATTCCTTACTGAACCTACAGAAAGGTGTGGGACTGCGAGATTACAACTCGGACTCGGACGAGAAGAGGAGTCGATATCACTGACAGTCACCCTCCAGGCCACCAGGGAGCGCTGTGCAATGTAGAGCCACGTATAAGAGCAAAAGGCAAAAAACAAAGGGCCCATCTGTGCGTGTCTGACTATGCATACCAACCAAAAGAGACACTTGATAGAGACCAGAAGAAGAAGAGATGGACCAGACGCTGCCATCGGGCGATCCAAGTGGATCCAAGTCAACCCACGGGAAGTGGGGCCGTATCTGTCCCGTGGAATTGTGGGACGGTTACGGTCCGAGCGGACCCATCACTGTTCCAGCTTTCTTTCAGGTTCTCTTTCTGAGGATGTTACTGTACACTCCTGTCAGAGGAACGGAATGGACATGAGGAAGGGTGTCAGGAAAATGAAGAGCATGCTTTTTATTTTTAGCCCTCCTTTCTTTTGAAGTGTTTTTATTGGTTCATTGGTACCAAGAATGAGGAAAATGATCTTTTTAGCTTGATTTTGACCAGTAACGCCACAGCTGCCCTGTCCCTTTTCCATTAGTGAGAGCTGTGATGAACGAGATCACTGAGCATTATGAAATCTAGTTCACTCGTACTATAATATCAGGGCTGGTTTCCTTGATAATCCTGTGCTGGAAGGTTTCATTCACTGCTTAGTTTCTGCAAAAAAGGGCCATTTGTGCTAAAAACGGAGACCTTCCATTTCTGTGAAGCGTTAACCATTATGCTAATGTGTATTTGCACCAGAGAAAGACTGTGAAAAGGGACACCGCAGACGGGAAGATGGATAAAACGTTGTTAGTTTTTGATTACTAAACTGTGATATCTCCTGATTTATTTGAAGATGTAGGAAAAAATATATGAATATGTTTGAAATATATACTTTATTCAAGATTTAATATATATTTCAATATATGTAGAGGTCATTGCAGATATTTATTGTTCACTTATGTACATAGGACACTTATCAAAGCTCTAGACGGAAAGCGTTTATAATTATTAAACCGTGTTTTCTTCAGCAACACGCACAAGCACGTTTGAGACGTGTATCGTGATTCGATCGGTGTCTATTTTGGTGAATGTAAGTGTGTTTGTGTGACGTTTGAAATCATTCCACTTCCTCCCGGCACATGAAGCCAGACTGCCTTGTTCTTGCCCAGCAGCTCAATCCACTGGGCGTCTGTTTACACATCCGCCCGGCTTCAGAAAGCCCCAAACCACCATATTCCCTGCTGTGAGGTGAGAGTCTGGACCAGGAAGCTCTGCGGGAAACGACACTAGACTCAGTTTTTAATTTAGCCCGCCGTAGCCCATATTTTGTCATTCTAAATCAGTCAAATAAAAGAAAAGTTATGGGGAGGTAGTTATGATATTTTTATAGAGCACAAGTGCTCTGGCCTAAACCAAATATAGTATTTATAGATGGTAGAATTTATTTATATACAATATGAAATGCAACAATTCCCTTTTTATGCAGACAAAAATTTTAATTCTCATGTGAGACGGCATGTAGAGATGTGGCACTTTACGTCAAGGCGTTGTGGGACAGAAAGCCTGATATACAGTAAATATATGTTTGCTGGCACATTGCCGGTGGGACATATGATAATATTTCAGCTACATGGTATTGTATTGATGAATGAATGTAAGATCTGGTTTTGTTTTCCCAGAAAAGCATTAGCAGTAATGTCATGTGAATCATGTTCTCCACAGTCCAGCGCTTTGGAATCTGATCGAGTGTTTGCTGTGCATCTTTAGTGTTGCTCTGTGCAGTGTTTGAAGCCGGCGTCTTATTCCAGAGCGTACGTTTGTTGCAGTTTGAGATCATTACAGTTTGGACAGTTTCTCCTTCTGGTTTATTCACTGTTAAAATCTTCTCTCAGTTATGAATCTTAAGAGCTTTTATTTTGGCATTAGAGTGCATCTGTATAGGTTGTTGGGTGTGTGTTCTGATTTCTCTTTTTTTTTTACTATGCGTTTTTAGAGAAAAGATGAATCGTTTGTTTGCTCATGATTTTGGAACTGAGTGAAAATCAAATGAATGACTGTCACAATCATGTTCACTGTACTGTATGTGTAAGTGTGTGTGAATGCCTAATATGTGACATTCTTTATGAAGCACCCGTTCACTTCTGCTAAAAGCTCCAAGAGTAAACTCCATTACTGACTCCACCAGAGCAAAAACATGACGATTAACTTTCAGCCTGATCTCTTTGCTCGTATGCAGCGACTTCTCATGATGTATCTGACCAAAGATTTGAGTTCGCATTTTGCAACTGAAAAATGTGTTGTCACTATTAGAGACTGAAATTACATTGAGCATTTGTGATGAAGTATTTAGGCTAAAGAAAGATTGTCCTAAATTATATTTAGAATTTTCATATCATACTCGGTGCATTAGACCCGTTCCACTGATGTCATTTCCACTGTACCGTTGCTGTAGTTTCTTGAATGACATGACAACTGTGTCCAGGCAACAAACTGTCTTACAAATCAACTGTTTTATTTTCATGAAAGTGTTCTGATTGATTTCTGTAGATGTCCATCTATGGCATCCCATAACTTAACTGCTGTAGCAATGACTTGCTGTATTTTTATTTTATTTTCCTTTTCTTTTTAGATCTATTTTTATCTCTAGACCAGGCTGGTTTGTACATGTTTCCATACGCACTGTATGTATATGACAATACGTGCAGTGTTCACTGATATAGGAAGCAGAACTGTGCTGTGCACAGTTTTCCATTCTTCCAACAACTTTTGTCTAATAGAAGCTCTGATTCAGTGGCTCTCTGATCTATGTGAAGTAGACAGAGTGCAAATAATAATAATAAAACAACACTGGGAAAATACCTTGCGAGTTTTATTCTGAATGCCCCTTTTCCCCTTGAAGTTTCTAGAATGCTTCACTTTAGATGCCCCGCAGAAATTGTACTACTAAATTGTACTTGTTTTTTCAAATGCAGTATGCTAATATCACACACAGACAAAATTGCATCATGCTTTTGGAAGTGTGCCTGAAGCTGTCAAAGCTTTTTACACCTCATTAAAATGGAATCTTACTATTTCCCACACAAGAGAGAGAGAGTGTAGATTATCATGTCTAGCCACGCGATGGAGACATAACCCAATCCTTTCATTATGTAATAGCCAGACGCATAGCCTAATAGATTTTTGTTAAAATAAATCGTATATGCCTACATATTTTTAAATGTATATAAATATATAAAATATTTGTAACATTAAATATAATGAATGGTTATTTTTGTATATATATATATATATATATATATATATATATATATATATATATATACACACACATATTTTAATTCCAAAAAATAAACATTCATTTAATCGAAGTCAATGCCAATATCTAAAATTATCCAGGTCGAAATGAATGACGGCTTGCTCCAGTTCCCTGCAAATGACAGTATCCCATCACATGTAATAACCAAGTGTTCATTAATTATCCTTATTAAGTCATCCACGCATGAATTTTCCTGTCGTCTGGCCTGTCGGTCGGTCACACGCACCAGACAAATTAATATTTTCGGCGTCCATTCATTCATTCATTCATCCATTCATCCATTCATCCCGCCCATGCTTGAGCTCACGAAGACCGCCATGGTCGGCATGCAAATGAATCTGCAGGGGATTGACCAATAAGAGTGTGGGAGATCCTCAGGAGGGCGGTGTCAGAGAGCTTACAACCAATCACAGCGGAAAGGGCGGAATATTCTAATGAGCAGGGAACACCTCAATGTACAGCAATGTGAGAGGAAAAAATTCAAAACTGATATTCCCAAATATTGTCGGTCCGACGGCAGGAATATGAGCAACCGAGGCTCGTGTTAGGGTGAAACACTCAAACCAAATGGATATGTGTCTCTTTGTAACGTGATAAACGCGCACAGTTGTAGCAGAAGCAGGCTGACGCAGATCATATTGAAAGATTGATTGCTTTTGTTCTGCTGGGAAGAGTGAGGAGGCTCCTGGTGGACCTCGGGGTTCCTCTGAAGATGATGGAGGAGCACAGGAGGATTAAACAGCGTCTGGAGGCCAGTTTCGCGTGGCTGTGTGAACTGGAGATCCTGAAGCAGCGGCAGGAGAGTCTGGTTCTCGGAGCCCTGTCGCTCGGGGACTCGCTGCCGGGATGCCCGGTCTGGGGTGATGTGGGTCCGGCTCGCAGCAGCAGAGAACAGGAGCAGCTCACTTTAAGACTTCAGCTGGTAGGTGATGAAAACCAGGAATTCCCTCCAGCGGGTCACTATCGCTTTATGGAGATGTGGATATTCGCAAAGTATTGAGAAAAGTTTTTTTAAAAGACGAGTGATGCTGATGTAGTGCCAGGCAGTCTTGCCATTATTATTCTAGCCAAGTGCACTTTAAAAAAATAATATATATCTATATATATACATATATTGTTTTGTTTTTTGTTGTTGTTGTTTTTTTGGGGGGTTTTTTTGCATTGTTTTTTTTTTGTTTTTTTGCATTTTTGGTCCACCAAGGAACCTTTTCGCTCTTAAAAGAATCATGTTTTTCTTTAGTGTAGCCTAAAGAATATTTAAAGAACCATTTGTGGAATGAAAGGGATCCATGGATGTTAAAGGTTCTTAATGAAACCATAAATAGCCTACCAATAAAGGATCTTTATTAGTGTGTATGAGTGTAGAAAACAAGAGGCTTGTTTAAAATATCTACTTTTTGGTGTTACGTAATTGGCACGTGAAAACTGCCGTGTGTCGATATGGGTTTTATAACACTAATTTGCCACTATAATACCATTTAGCAGCAGTTGTGCTGTATAAATAAAAATAATTTCTTTTCACAGCACGTGAATGTTTTTGACAGCTGTGATTGATGTGCAAATGGAAAGAGGGCGGGGCGTGTGGTCCTTTAACTA
Organism: Abramis brama; assembly: GCF_963993115.1. Taxonomy (NCBI): domain Eukaryota; kingdom Metazoa; phylum Chordata; class Actinopteri; order Cypriniformes; family Leuciscidae; genus Abramis; species Abramis brama. Next base: position 4,716,889 of record NC_139971.1, read on the forward strand.
TCCATTGTTCGTTTCGTATGGATTTATCAATTCCTACCCCTAGAAATATTAAGCTATGAATTTCTTATTTTAAATATATATTATATTAAATGTTATGTTGTTGTCTAATTATCAGTAAGAGTTACATGGCTTAAAAAAATAAAGTCTTAAATTTCGTTGACGAAACAGGTTGGGTTAATATCTATATTTTAATTATTATTATTTTAAACTCCGTATTTCGTCTGCATAAGTGGCTGAGGAAGCAGTGTTTATCAAAGTGATATTCATAAACTAACAGAGCGCATAGTCCTTCCTGTCCTTTCATTACCTGTCAGAATCTGCCTGCAGGGACTCGGACCTCACTCTAACTCAGTTTTCAATAAAAGGCCGGTGATAAGGCGGTGAGAGAAATCAAATTAGCTGTGGTCTCTCTTTTCCCGAGAGTTTCTCCCCCATAGATGGTTCAGACAAAAGGCGCATGGAGCGGAATATTAATAAGTCAGACTCTCGCGGGACGGGCGCGTGCGTGTGCGCTCAAGACGCATCACCCAAATGAGCTGTCAGCGGCCACGCGCTCCGCTTCAGCGACCACCGGAAACATCCTTCAGTTCAGTCAGCAAGAGTCTATCTATCTATCTATCTATCTATCTATCTATCTATCTATCTATCTATCTATGTCTGTCTGTCTGTCATTCGTTTGTTCTATCTATCTATCTATCTATCTATCTATCTATCTATCTGTTTTGTTTTCCTGACTGATTCAAAATTCAGCTGTTAATTAACCAATTAGAATGAATCCAATTTGATCTCCTAGTCCTCAGGCAACTACAGCGAGGATGGAGTGCTCACACTCACACTCACACACACTCACACTCACAGCCCTGTAGGTAACATGTAATTACACTGCACCCTTTAATTATATAATTAGCAATGTGAGTGAAAACTGTGAAAAATCCTTATAACTCATCCCAGTTTTTTCATGTTAATCTCTGCGCTTTAAACCAGTTCACAAACAAAGTTTACAAATAAACCAGTTTATTTGTAGTTCAGCTTTGTAGTTGAGAACCCAGCAGTGTGTGCATTACAGTAGCTAGTTTGTACAGTACATACGTCTGTTCAAACACACATCAACCCTCAAGGCCAAAGTTTTCCTGCTGTAGTTGCTGTGGATGTGTGGATTAGTGCAGTTTAGTGATGTATTTTGGACATCAGGACTGTTATGTTGATGTGTGTGTAAGCTGATATAGTGGGGGCAGGGTGGTATGTGTGTGTGTGTAGAAGTAGGATGCTGGTTGTGTGTCCCATTTTGGCACATTAAAGGCAAGGCGCTCACGGCATCCAGATAATGAGAATACACATGCAGCCTGATCTCCCTCAGGTCCTGTCTGTTTCTGTGATAATCAAATAGACTGCTGCCTTCTGCATGCTTTTGTGCGTGAGGCCTCTGAGGGCGAGACACCAAACCAGCTGATCCGTCGCACGACAGTTAATCGTGAAGCAGAATCAAAGATCTCCAAGGGAACACAAGACGAGGTGGAGTCAGACTTCAGAGAGAATAGCTGATATTAGCTCTGAAATCATCTAAACTGTTTTCAGTGGGGGGTGTGTGTGTTTGGGGGGGGGGGTTCACACACACACCCCCGACACATTGACACATCGTATTGAAAGTATTTCTGGTCCCCTCTCTCTCTCTCTCTCTCTCTCTCTCTCTCTCTCTCTCTCTCTGTCTTTGTCCTCTGTTTTTCCTTTCTATACTTGTCATTTTCTCTCATGCGCTTGAGCTTTGACCTCAGCCGCTAAACCATGTTGCCATGGTTTTATGAGCGATTCAATTCTAAGAACACATTCTTTTAAGTTTTATTTTTGTCATGTAGAATGGCCAGGTGAATTCAAGCGGTGATGCAAACCTGCTGATTTCAATGGAAATGGTGTGTTGCAAGAACATAGAAGAAAGCAATGTTCCATCATTAGACTCAAATATCAGAAAATTTTAACTTATCTCTGATGCAGTTATGAATTGTCCAATGAGAATTTCCGAGAGGCAGGTCTGGTTGTGCTTTTTGAAATCCAATTTGCTGCATTTCCACTTGATTTCAAACTGATTATATCTTTCCAAACCCTTAAAATGGATCTAACGCAGTCTCAGCCATCAAACGCTCTGCGTTCTCCAGTGTGAAGGTTCCCTTATGGGCCTACTAATAGATGAAAAATTGGATTATGTAGAGAATAAAACATTAAAAGGCAAAAGTTTTGCCATAATATCATAATGTTCACAGTACCGATTATACTGGTATTACTAAAAAGAATATTAAGCTGAAAAAATAAAGTGAAAATAAATTATTAATTTACACAATTAAAGGATTAGTTGAACCAAAGATTAAGGACACGTGTCTGAGACATTAGCATGCTGTGTCCTAAATCGCTCCCCAATACCATTATATACTATTTGACTCGACGGCCATTTGTTGTGGTGTCAACAACATTGAGTAATAATTTGTTAGATTTATATAGCTCTTTTACATATGGAAGAGGGGAATCTCCCTCAACCACCACCAATGTTCAGCATCCACCTGGATGATTCGACGGCAGCCATTTTGCGCCAGAACGCCCAGCACACACCAGCTTACTGGTTTAGAGGAGACAGATTGATGAAGCCAATCAGTATATGAGGATGATTAGGAGGCCATGATAGACAGAGGCCAATGGGCAAATTTTGCCAGGATGCCGGGGTTACACCTCTTTTTTGAAGGACATCCTAGGATTTTTTTATGACCACAGAGAGTGAGGACCTCGGTTTAACGTCCCCATCACTATACAGGGGTGTTAGGACCCACACAGACCCAGATCACAGGGTGAGCGAGCACCCCCTGCTGGCCTCACTAACACCTCCTCCAACAGCAGTCCAGGTACTAAGGAGGTACCCTCCTTAGCTTCTGTGGGCAACCAGTCTTGAGCTACAGGTGCCCCTTTTCCACCAGCATGAACCGGGTGCTAGTTCAGAGCCAGAGCTATTGTCGGTTTGGAGTTGTTTCGACTGACGAGCCTTCTAAGAACAGGTTTGCCTTTCCACAGGCCAGAGAGCCACCACAGATCCAGGTCTTAGGTCACTGTATACATCTCATGTTACCCAGCAACGCTAGCACACTCATACAGTACACTCATTCAGTCCCATAATGCACCTCAATAACGAGTGTACACTGATGTACACTCAACGGCTAGCTGCTAGAGAAGGTGTGGGCAACTCTGGCTTTCCTGCAGAGTTTAGCTCTTACCCAATCAAACACACCTGAACAAGCTAATCAATGTCTTGAGGATTAATAGAAAGATACATGTGATTTGAATCAGGGTTTGAGCTGAACGCTGCAGGAAAGTGGATCTTGAAGTGCCAGAGTTGACCTGCGCTAGAAAATACCCATTCACTGTGAGCGCTTCCAGTGCAATCAGTGTCCGAATTCACTCACTCGTTTTCATTTACTCATTCATGGACTATGTAAGTGAAGTAACGTGCAGAATGTGAAGAGATGTGATAAGAGTTTTAACCAGAAAAACATGTTTGCCTAACCTACCTTTATCAGATATTGACTGATGTCAATTAAGTTTCACTCATACTCATGTCTCCTCTTTAAAATAAAATTTCATACCGTGATTGTCCGTCATATGAGTGTAACCGGTATTACTGTGGCAAGCCTCCATGTTATATAAAACAAAGTTATTCCAAACATATCTTAACCTTGTGCATCAGCCTGTCTCAACCTAAATTGTTGAAAGTCCACTGAAAAATTTGTTTTATTAGCTTTTGAAAAATCTCTCCAGTCTATTTCTCACATCTGTCTTGGATCTCTACACCCAAACATTGGTTGTCATCATTATACCCTTTATTATGGGGGGGAGAGAACTGAGAGAACACTGAACTGAAAGTGGTTAAAATAATGACCCAAGTTAAACCACCTTTGCGTCATAGACCAGCGAAATATAACAAGAAACCAAAAATACTCACTGAGCGGTGATTCAGGCCAGGTGTGGAACGTACTGTGATGGACAAAATCTGGACAAACTAAACCATGAACAAAACTTAAATAAAACCCAGACCCAGACTGCATTAAACACAGGTTCACTTGCAACATGGTGCCAACCACAATGTGTTTTGATCTTGCTGTCGGAAGCATGAAACTAGGTCCTGAAACAAAACCAGAACCACAGGATTAAAAAATAGCATACTCAACAGTATCTGTCCTGTCTTTGGTAAATTATTGATGTTCCGGGATTGGTGCATATGCATATATTGCTGTCAGTGGTGCACACACTACACTGGTGACACGCACACACACACCTGTGCTTGAAGCTTTCTATCCAAACCATCTTACATCCATCTGTCACACAAATAATTATAGATTATTCTAATGCAGATGCACAATATATCATTACTATTTTCATTTATTCAAGAGACCAGTTTTTAGGGCTGTAATATAACGGACCTTTTAAATTATTTAAGATTTAACAGTGTTTTATGCAGTGAGCGTGAGGGCAAGTAATGGCAATCTAGGGCATACATTAGGTTAATATGGAAAAAAAATGAACTATATATTAACTATATTATGCTGATGCACCCTACAACTGTCCTCTCAACTATGTGCTTGTAGTGGCGCTTTTCCACTGCATAGTGCGGCTCGGTACGGCTCACTTTTGGGGGGTTTCCACTATGCACAGTACCTAGTACCTGGTTGAGTACCACCTCGGTTGAGGTTCTAAGCGAGCCGTACCGATACTAAAATGTGACGTGTAAACACTGCAGATCACTGAGAATCGTCACTACCAGCGTCATTGGATTTGCGACACGAGACTCCAAACCCTCTAGATTTGAATAGTCAGCAACAGCTACCGCAGTATCATTTGTTCGCACAACTTTTTTAAACGACTTGCTTTAAATGACCGTCACATGCAACTTGAAAAAATAAATGACTGTATCGGGGTCAGTAGACGAGGTGGCGGCGCAACCATAACGATCAGTCTATAATCCCATCCACAAGGGGTACTAAACCGAGCCAAAGTAAAGCGAGCCGAGCCGAGCCGACTCGTGCCGACCCGAGTCTTACCACACAGTGGAAAAGCAACATCTGTCTGTTATTGTGTTTGTATTGGGTTACTGCATTCCTGTAGCTCAAACATTAACACATGAGCGCTCCCAATGTCAAGGTTATGGGTTTGATTCTCAGGAAATGCATGAACTGATCAAAGGTAAAGCTTGAATGCAGTGTAAGTCACTTTGAATAAAAGTGTCTGCCAAATACATTCATTTTTACTTGCCCTCACTATTGACCTTTCTGTTGTACCCTGCAGAACCGGCTCCAGGGTGCCCCCAGTCTGCTGATGCTGGCACTGCAACAGCAGCTCAGTGAGTTGAGGGTGGATACAGGACTCATATGTGAGCAGAATACAGAGGAGGATTTGGACAGTCCCAGCACATCAAGCTCAGGTACTCCATGACTCTAAGAATCATTTATTCCAGATAGTGTTCTGCAAAATTGCACACTTGTTGTGGATATATTTTACTATACAGATGCACAAAAATGTTGGTCAAAACCCAATATTTGGTATAGTTGGTGTTATAACAGATGAGATGGACAATGTTAAATATATAGGCTGCTATATTTTGTTTTGTGTTCCTAAAGCTCTGATCTTGAGTTTACATATTTCAGAAGAAGAACAGTAGAATTGTTTGTAGCTGGGAACTTCTTAAATACTTGTGTAACCTCATACAGAAAAAGAGTAATCCAAGCTTCTGCTTCTGACACCAACCATTTCCCACTTCCGATATGGTCACGGATATACAGTATTGCGCACACCTAGTTACAGTATGCAATTAGCTGGTTTTGTGTCAGGAAATGTGTTGCCATGTAAAGTCATTTTTAATAGTGAGGCGTATTGGTTACACATGTGAAAAACTTACACTCAGATGTTGTGAATAATAGAATGAAAGCTGATAACATTGAAAATAAGATTTCAACTTATCTTGACCCCTCAGGGTTTTATGAGCAAAGTGAAAGCATGTCTCCTCCACTGCGTTCCTGCTCCTCTCCAAAACTCACTGCGTCCTGTCACAGGCCCAGATCTATGGGTGAGTGTTTCTTTTAATCACATCTCACACCCACGATTTTGTTTATTCTATATCAGAGCATTAATTTGTACTCTCAGTACTATGAATTACCCTGTGGACCTATGAGTATTTTGTGATTTAAACTAGGGGGTTTCAAATGGATGCCCATAGACCCTGCAAGGTGGGTGCTTGGGGAAAATTGAGTCGTTTGCAAGGGGATCATCATACTTGAGGTCCTTGGCATCAGAAAGTTTGAAAACCCCTGGTGTTTAGAACTAGTTTTATTTCTCATAAAATAATTAATTTTTTCACATGCTGACAGATGCCTACATGCTGGACTGGGAGGGTCATATGGAGCCGACAGTACATGCCAGCCTTCCCCGCTCATTTTCTGCCCCATACCCCCCATTGGAGGGTATTGCAGAGGGAATAGAGGATGAAGAAGAAGATGAAGAAAGCCCTCAGTGGGTTACAGATCAGATGGCTGATGGGAATGAAAGCCTTACAGCCGAGATGAGCCTCACTTCCGATGCTCAGGCTGATCCTACAGTGAAGATAGATGACGGCCCAACCGAAGAGGACATCCAGCAGGCTATGCGTGTGGAGACGTACATCCTGAGACTCTTGCAGCGGCGACACTTCAGATCTACAGCAGGACTCGACTCTGAGCCCGATCGGTGGCAAGACTTACACAATTACCCTCCTGGTTACCCACAGCTTTCACTTGACCAGTCGGAATGGCAGGAATGGGCACCGCTCTCAGAGGAAGTGAATGAGGGCGAGACCCAAGACAGATATTACATGAACCTTCCCAATGCTCAGATTGGACCAACTTCCCTAAGCAGCGAGGAGCCAGAATCCTCCTTAGAAATTGATCAGTATGGAGTTAAAGAAGTTTACGACAGCAGCAACGACTCGCCTCGTCATCAACCGGTTTACAACATACGTCGTCCCACGATGTCAGATACCATGAAACCACACATTCACACCTGCTGCAATCACACCTGCGTACCGTCCCGTGAACAACACCAGCCCATTCCATCTCAAAAGTGGGCTCTTCTTCGGTCCCTAACCAGAAGGGTTCCAGAGGAAAGGTGGACAACTCTAGAAGAGAGACAAACCAAGTCGACCTGCCGCTCTCGGTCTGAGGACAGTTGCGTCTCTCAAGGATGGGCCGCCCAACCGGAGCACAAATATCATACTGTGGGACGGGACATCGGCAGGCATCATAGTGATGAATTTTACCCATCCAATCAGCGACTCTGGTGCTCCACTGCAGATCTCAGTCAAGAAGAGGATGAGGGGATATTCAGAGAGGATGTGCATGAACCCAGTGGAAATCATTTACCGGTCAAACACACTAGTGTTCAGTTTGTGGAGCAGAACCAGAGGTTGCAAGAACGGTCAGAGGCCGCTCCTGCACCGCCCAATGGTTCCGACTCCAGTCTGAGTGAGACTTTCTCTCCAGGGACCAGTTCAGTGTCCAGTGACTCAGATGAGAGCGGAGGGCTGGTCTGGCCTCAACAACTTCCTCCACGTTTGCCCCCTTCCTCCTCCTCGTCCTCACAGAATCCCTCCAATGATGTGGTCAAGATTAAAGCCTCACATGCGCTCAAAAAGAAGATCATGCGTTTCCGTTCAGGCTCCCTCAAACTAATGACCACTGTATGAGACTGGCTATGAACATCTCTGCCTATTTCTCCACTAAATTCATTTGAAAACTTCACTTAATCTGCTTGTTAAGTCGTGACATATTGAATACTGTTTCCGGGTCCAAGATTCTACTCTGTTTCAAGTGAGAATACCGACGTTTATGAGCACTCTTCATTCAAACTTTAAAAACTCACGGTGCTCATGGTGTCCCAGACAACAATATTTGAACGATTCAGAAGATGATAAGATTAGCATCAAGATTTTTCAGTAGTAGTATTATTACAGCATACCGTGAGTGTATACTAGCACAGTTTGTAGTTTGCTTTTGAGATCCGACAGAGCGTTTGGACTCGGAAGCTGTGACGTGCCACCAGACTAAACCGGAGTCAGATTTGTTTATAAGTCCGTCCCCTCTTTGTTTCTTGTTGTATCTTGTTTGCTTGATTTTCACTTCTGGGATTCTTGTATCTTTCTTCTTGTTAATAAAAGATTTGACGAGACGCAACCACAAAATACAAAGCAAACCCACAAAGCACACCAAACCCATTAAGGGATCATATCAGATGTGTTAAAGGAACATATTCTGTCATAATTTACTCACCCTCATGTTATTCCAAACCTGTATGACTTTCATTTTCCTGTTGAACACAAAAAGAACATATTGTATTTTGTCCACACAATGGAAGTGAATGGACAACAAAACTGTATCAACTGTATTCAAACCTGTATGACTTTCTTTCTCATGTGGAATAAATATTTTGAAGAATGTTGGTGACCATGACAATGTTTGACTTCTTCAAAATATTTCTTTCACATGAGAAAGACAGTCATACAGCTTTGAAACGACAAGAGGCTGAGTAAATAATGACATAATTTTCATTTTGTGGTCAACTATCCCTTTAAAAAGACCATGAGTCTGTAATGTTTCTAAATCACTTTCCTCAGCTTCACATTGTCTGGTATGCCCCTAAATCTCTTTCTTTCATTACTATAGCTATATATTTTAGCTTTCCCCCCACTCAATAAGCCATTTTAAGTTATTTTGTTCTTGATTATTGACAAGACAGTGAAATAGAGGCAGGAGACCATGTGAGATGAGAGAATTAAACAGGATCGAAGTCCCAAACTGAAGAGTGCGGGCCAGAAGTCCAGAATTATGACGTAAAGCCATTTTAACCCTACATTGCTGATGTCACATTCTTCATTGTGTAATGCAGAATGGAAATATTTGTCCTGGGAATATTTTAACAAGCAAACAGTAATTACTAAATACTCAGAGACCAAACTGCAGGATGAAGAGAGATATTCCCTCACCTGGAATTGATTCTCATTAGCTTAGCATTTTAAAGAGGGCAATTTTCACAGCCCATCTCACACACACATGACAGGATGTGCCTGGGGTTACGGAGGCATCATTATCAGTACTACGTACCACTTTGCCTGCCATGTCCCAGGTGTTGTGTCTAGTTTGCACAGTATGTTAACCATGACAATGAAGTTTACTTGATACATATTTTCTAGCATGTCTGTTAAAACGCATTTGTAGTGTACTGCAGATTTTTAGACATTTATAGTAACTAATTAGTATTTATACTTTATGAAGTTTGATAACACATAGCTTCTTTATTGGCGCCACCTAGTGCATTGGAGGACTGGAAGATTTAATTGTCTTGCTGCTACACAGCCAAACTCCCTTTACCTGTGCTGTACAGTGGAAATGCACTCCAGTGTGGAGTGTACTAAAGTATGCCTTGCCTAAACATAATAGTTCACCATGCATCTTTGATCTCATAGCCTGCAGTGTATTTTCAAGATTTTCATGTAGTCTTTGAAAATGTTCCTGCTCATTGCATGTTGTTAATAAACTTTTATTTATTTATCAGCCATTGTCTCAGATTCGTCCATGGGTATGATTTGAAATAATAGATTCAAAGTATTTTTAGGTCAGCTACATAGGACTTGATAGATTAATTATCTCAGAGTCATATTGGGCCCCGCCTAGTTATACAAATGCATACCAGAAGAAATAAAAAAATCATCTCTAGTAGGTGTTCAAAACTTTATCTTTATTTCATATTTTCAATATGTATACAGACATGGTTAAACAAGATGCAAAAAGTAGATTATATGTAGGCCACAAATGACTTCTGATAATCAGTCAAGTACATATACTACAGTCACACAAAACTCAAACAAAATTGCAATACACAACGAACAGCAGAGCAGGAGAGGTTATAAGAGATATGAATTCTGTTCATTGCTCAACATTCTGTATTGTTCTCAGTTGCCATGGAGTGCTGTTATATTTAGCATGCCTTGTCATGCAGTTAGAAATGGAAACGTTGCTAACACATAACCAGACAAAATATCGGTTCTGAAATGTTTTAACAAAGGCTTTCAGAATCACTTTTACCAAATAACAGGATTTTCCTTTTTGCCAGAAGTACACCCACATCACTAAATAGCATTGATGTTTTAACTTCCATTTTATTAGATAAAATCCAGGATAATAATTTGCTTTACCTTGTTGAGAGTATGAATGTGCAATTTTTGTCCTATTGAAAGTTTCAGCAGAAAACATTTTTGTGATGTGAGTGGGAGGGACATTCTTATTCTGGAAAGCATTCGATTGGATAACAAATCTGTACAATGCAATGAGACATCAATATATTTTCTAGAAGTAAAAAAAAAAAGGAAAAGTAGTACACTAACATGTGGCCTCAAAGCTAAAACACATAAACCAAAAGCCACAAATCTCTAATGATGATGATATGATGATATATAATCATGTGATGGTTGGGAGTCACAGCTCTACCAGCTGACAGTTTTAAACAGTCACTCTTTACTGGCCTCTACTGGTTAGTCAAGCTCATGAACAGCAGGCATTTCACAACTGTGAAGGACAAAACACTCCTGGCTTCTTGTGCTAATATATAAAACACGTACAAAGTTATGGGTGTAGGCTACCTTTGATATGTTTTTAACATTTATTTCAGTGCGGTACATCCACCTCACAACTTAAAAGCAGACAAAATGTAAACACAAAATTTTACACACAAAAATTATTTCAATAATTGCATTTTTATTTAACACAAAGAGCACCTCATTTCAGTTGTGTGATGAATGCAAGGGCATTTTAAAAGTTTAAAATTAGTCACCAAGAAATCAAATATTCTTTTTTTATTTATTTAGGCTATTATTACAGTGTAATTACTAAGTAATAAAATAATTATTATAATAATAATAAATTAACTATAATATTTATTTAATTAATGAGCCACTTAATCTTTACTCATAATAACTTCCCCTCCCTTTTACAGCACCATCTTGTCTAATGTCTTGTCTAATGACGTGTTTACTGGCGTGAGGGTGGGGCAACCCTGTCACTCACATGAGATCCACCAATAGCAAACCCCCACCCTTTCCAGAAGCCGGTTAACTCGAATATACGTCACTCACAATAGGGAAGAAAAGTCGATCGCAACTTTTGTTTCATTCCGACTTTAATCACAAGACAGAAATGCCATCCAGGTGTTAACCAATCAGTGACATATTATATGTCACATAAAATAAAGAAAACATTAATATAAATGATTAACGAAATGTTAGGAATCAACCAAAATTATAATGCACCCAAATTATATTGTTTTTTTATTGGACTACTATTTTACATCTTAGAATGTGCAGATGTATATTTACATCTCTGTCTTACAAACTTATACTTATTTACTAAATACCTCTTCTGATAGGCTATATACAGTATGTACATTTTTATTTTTTATTTTTTTGATAGCCATGGCATCAAGGCAAAAACGTAAATTATGCTTGCAGTGGCATTATTGCAGTAGCTTTCTCCGGTTCAGCATCTCGAGGTTTTGTTCGCTATACATGTAATGCACATGTGAATATGTGAGTCAGACTTCTTTGTTTGCGGTTTATATAAACAGAACTTTCAGAATCTGAAATATGTTTGAAACTGAAATTTAATTGAAAATTAAGCATTTCAATGGCTATGAATTGGTGTCCGCAATAATTGTGCGATACATTTTAAAAGTACTAAAACTAAAGTTTAAAAGTACTATTTTTAACATAATAGACCGATATTGGTTACTAATGTTGTGCATCTTTGTTGTGTAGCATGTCTAGTGACACAAATATAAATAAATACGTTTTATAAATCTAGAAATGATTCCGGAGGTGAAGACTAGGGTTTATAGATGCACTTGTGATTTCATAGGGGCTTCTCTCGGAGCGTCCCGTCTGTGGTTGACTTACTGGTTGCAGTCATGCTGACTCGATTGGTCGGAGCCTCGGATGCGAAGTGGAGCACACTCCTCAGAGAGCTAATGAGATTGGCCTTGAATCCGCGGCCGAGGCACACGTAGAGAAGCGGGTTCAGGCAGCTGTTCACGTAACCCAAACAGATCGCCAGCACATGGGCCAGACGCAGGTTGGCTTCAGTACGTTCTGACTGTGCGTACGTCAGCATCACCAACCGCAGAACATCCACGATCTGTAGGGGAATCCAGCATAGGAAGAAGCTGAGCACCACCGCCAGGATGACACGCAGCGTCCGGGCCGACTTGTCGCTGCCTCTTTGTCTCCCGGAGCTCGTCATGTGGTAAACCTTCCAATGGCTGGCGCAGATGATCAGGAAAGGCAGCAGAAAAGACAGAAAACTGCGTGTAAGGACTATGGCCCATGCGTGAGGTAAGCTTCTGTAGAAGCTATCGCACAATATTTTAGTCTCGCTCGCTTTATATGCCTCCATGAGAGCAAATTGAGGAGATCCTCCAAGGAGAGCGAGAACCCAGACGACCAAACAGACGGCACGGGCCTGCCTCGGATGCCTGTGGTTCTGGCACCACACCGGTTTGGTCACCAGAAGGAAACGGTCCAAGCTGATCACAACCAGGAGCAGAACGCTGCAGTACATCATCATGTAGAACAGACCGTTGAGTAATTTGCAAGCAAAATCGCCAAAAGGCCAGTGTTGGTCCTGGGCGAGCGGGACCATGAGGAGCGGCAACGACAAGCAGCACAGCAGATCCGCGATGGCCAGATTTAAAAACCACTGGGCGTTCACAGAGTTCGGCATTCTGAACGCGGTCACCCACACCACCAGACCGTTCCCAGGGACGCCCAACAGGAACACCATGCTGTAGCAGACCAGAGCTAACCAGTGCCGGGGACCTATCTCGGACAGTGGCATTTCAGAGGGGAACACAATTTCGGTGCAGTTTTCAATGACCTCGCAATCATAAAAGGAATAATTTTCAAAATATTCCCCCATTTCAGCTGTGAAATGAGAAAGAGAGAAATAACAATGAAAATAACAATGAAAATGTGCAAAGTAGGCAAAAATCCTCAAACAGAGTCTAGTGGTTATTTGAGAGTCATATCATGCTATATTTAATCAATCTAATTTTCAAGAGACAAACATTGCAATATTATAACATTTATAATACTTTGTTAAAATACTATTGTAAGGTCTTCTTTTGTCTACAAAAAAGTTCAACACTTTGTTATTAGTACAGCTCTAATCATGTTAAAAAAAAATTATCAAAATGAATAAAAAAGATACCTGTGAAGTCGTGCAAATCTGCGACAGCAAATGTGATTCAGGTTGTGTCTTGCGTCCCTTATAGCCAGGAAATGATTGCAAGCTGCTGTGAAACAAGCCTTTTCCTTGGCAGTGTTGTGTAAGCACTTTTTACATGATGTGTAAAGAAAAAGCATTTAGAACTGGAACTGAGAGAGATGCTGTCAATCACGTCATATGAATCTGCAGATTGTGTTTGTTTGTTTCATTATTATTATTGTATTGCGATTGGACAGAATTGTTAGAGACAACTACAAAATTGTTTTCAGTAGTGGCACTGATGTATTTTATTGCTTTATATTGGTAAATAACCATTTGAGGAAAAATATTGTATACATATTGCAAAGAGAAATGCTTCACAAAGTTGCTTTGGAAAACATTACACAAAGTAAAACTGTTGTGTTTTCAGTTTGGTATAAAACATACACAATACACTGCACTGTTAGAAGTTTTTCTTTTCTATTCAGAGGTGCACTTGATGGTTAAAATGTAGTTTGGACATTTAAGTCCCCTTTATTTAGCGCTTTATACAGTACAGACAGGACTGAAATAAACTGACGTGGGGAAAAGAAAAGGGGGGCAGATACGGTACAAAATAAACAACATTTTTCAACTTCTCCATAACATCTGTCACAGTAACGTAACGTGTAAAGTCACAAAAATGTTCCTTCCTCTTTCACAGCATTTTTCCAGATCCGCGTGATAAAGGGAAATGTGAAAATGCTGACTGGTTTAAACATACCAAAACTAATTTTTGCAATTAAAAAGACACAACTGTGGAGACACGTTCCTAAAGTAATGGGGAAAGAACTGATAAGCAATGAATCAACCTATGATGACTTAATGAGCTACTTTTTAATTTACAATATATATTTGCATGATGACTAGTGTCTTCACAAGTTGCCGTCGCTCTCTTTGCTATACTAAAAGTGTCAATTGAATCTTGTGTTAATGTGCGACCACAGTCAGACCACAATCAGAGTCGCATGGTCCACTTAGTTCTTCTGTAAGCTGCTGCTCAGGAAAGCGTCCTACACTCTTTTACATGAGACGTGGCAGCACAGGTTCAACATGTCGTGACCCTGAGAACAGGACGGGTCCATCAGTTCAGAGCTGAAGCACTCTCTGGAGGAAGAGTCGGGGTGTCGTCCCTAAAGTCATCCGTTTGAAGATCTACAGACAGACGGAGATTATAAAACATTATAAAACAAATATAAACAAGCAAATTCTCTAATGTAAAATGAACTGAAAATGAGCATTGCACTAGTAAAGTATACATAATGAGTAACCCTCTGTGATTGTGCTGTTCTTGAAGAAGTCAAAAACACTTGTGTTGCATCCAAACACCCATTTTCACGCTAGCTGCTAACGCTAGCGGCTGCGGTCTTTAGCGTCGTTGTTAGCACTAGAAGCGGGTCGAGTAGGACCGGTTACACAGGCACCTACGCTCTGTTGTTTAACATTGTCATCATTGTTCCGGTTTGCTGGTATAGCTGGGCTTTCATTCGCAGGGAAAGCTGTTTGCAATTTTTATTTATTTATTACAATTAATTATATTTCACTTATATTTTATTTATAACAGGCTACTTATATGTTTATTATATTATACTTACAACATTTATAATATAAATATAATATATTTTTTTATATTATGCTTATATTCAGTGTTGGGGATAGTTACTTTTAAAAGTAACATACTCCCCCAAAAAGTAACTAATTGCATTAGTTACTTTTTATAGAAAGTAATGTGTTGAGTTACTTTTGCATTACTTCTCACCTGGGCTGGGATTGCTTGCTTGCTTTTTAATAACAAATGATGTTTTATTAACAAAGTTCGGGAGGAGCACGTTCAGATAATTAACATGAGCGGAGAGCACTCAGCAGTCAACGATAAGAGGCGTGTATATATTCAGCAATCTCACCTCAATTCGTTGACAGTTTAGCAGCATCCCTCCACCACCCCTTCTAGTCCTAACCATTTACATACATTCTGGGTTCGGGCCAAACTCCGAGCTCGGAGCCCTACCCCGGACAGCACGCCAAATAGGCTACGCATTAAACTTTACTCCCTCTAATTGTATGTAAGTGTGAACTCGTGAAAAAATGTGTATTTTTGGCAAATATAAAGGCCGTTTCACACAAAAAGTGAAATTAATAAAACTCAGGCTGAAGGAAGTGCAAATTCACGCCTGTACAGTAGAGGCCTTTCAACTGTGCTAGACAGCAGAAGAACAGGACGCAGGAGAAGAAAGTTCAACACTTTTACTTCAGCAATAAAAACAATGAAATGAAACACAAATGTGATGTTTATCTGAAGTCATTTTTGCTTATTGGTATGGATGAACTGGATCATCGAAGGTCAGCAGCAAAGACATTGGTTGATAAAGTGAGATTAAATACAATGGGCCCTATTTTAACGATCTGAAACGCAAGTATCAAGCGCGAAACGCAAGTAACTTTGTGGGCGGATCTCGCAAATCTAAAATGGGTTGGTCTGAAGTATCTTCATTACTCATAGGTGTGGTTTGGGCGTAACGTGAAATAAACCAATCAGAGCGACATCTCACATTCCCTTTAAGAGCAGGCGCGCTTGTTCCATGGCGGATTGCTATTATAACGGCGGATTTGCCGATCACGCCAGGAGCGGTTCACAGCCGAGGAGACCGACGTTCTCGTCAGGGCCGTAAAACACAGAGAAGTGACGTTGTATGGGGATGGAGAAACCCACCCAAATTAGCTTTGGTTAAACAGGCGTATAATAATTTGGGTAAATGTGTAAGCTAGATTTATGCCTATTTTTTCACATCTTCATGGACACAACAATGATTTCCCTCGTGTGTTAATATTTTTCCTTGTAATAATGTATGGTTTTCTAAAAATGAGAACTGCTGCGTCTGTGTGTAGATGAGATAAGCAAAGTGTATGCGCGTTGTGCACACGCTACATTATGGCCAAGCATGCGCCCTTAAAATAGCATCTAAATAACGCGCCACTGACTTTAGACTAGGTTTCTCCTGGTCTGTGGCGGAATTGTTTTCTAAACCAGCAAAATAGCATCAGGGAACGTTTGCGCCGGAACACGCCTCCTCTTTTCGCTGAACCGCCCCTGGGAACGCAAGTTCATTCCCTAATTTACCGACGTGCGTCTGTGGAGGGAAAAGTCCGCTGTGCCCGGGCGCAAAATAGGAATGATACATGCGTCGGTGTACAAAGTCAATTGAGCTGGGTGCAAGATAGGGCCCATAAAGTACATTTGTATTGGCTTGTATTGTAATGTTTACACAGCAAACACAATGCCTCTGTGCTTACTCCCGATTTCTCTCAATATGGGGACTGGAGAGGTGTCAGTCAATAAATGGGAAAACAAAGTAACTTGCGTTGAAAAAGTAGATTCTTTTTGCAATAATCCACAACGTAATGGGAAATTCCTAGTGGGTTTTTGTCGTAGGAACCAGGGTGATGCTATCTTCCGGGTTGGCCTACAAATATAGTAGTAAATATAGTAGTAGGCTACTTATTCTCAGCTCCATTGAACATGTTTTACCATGTTCAAACATTTTATGTTGGCCTAGTTCTTGTTCTGAATGGTTGTGAAAGCTGTTGTAAGTACCTAACAGAGAAGTGGTCTGCTGGGGGTTTTCAATGACAGAGCTCTCTTCTTCATCCTCCCCCCAGTCGGCGATGTTAGCGGGTGGGATGCACTGCTCCAAGAACAGATCTTCATCTTCATCGAAGTCCATGTCTTCCGGGGGCCAGCGCAGCTCCCCGCTCTCCACCTCACTGACATCTGTGGGCTCCACCACGATGGACGGCAGGCGCTCCTTCCCCTCGGGCACGCAGGTCAGAGTGCCTTCAGTGCTCAAAACTACTTCTACTGGATCTGGGAAGATCTGCAAAATAAAGGATAAAGAGAGGGGATAATATAAGAAGGAGAAATCTTTCTTCTAGAATTGTGTTTGCACAACAGGGGTTCCTGTTTGAGGTTGCTTCAGGTCGGTCATGTGTGGCTAAAAGTGACTGATGAAAGTTCAACACCATTGTGAAATTTTGGTACGTGATTAACATTCATGCTACTCTTTGTGATTGGTTATTATTATATTGGAACCACAAAATGAGGAAAAGCATTGCTACACGATAAAAGCCACATATTGCATTAATAATGTTGTTAAGTCCCCAAATGAGATTTAAAGCTGATGTGAATAACTAGTGTTACCAAAACTGCAAAACAGTTTCCAAACAGTTTTCCCCTTATTGTCTGCACAAACAGATAGTCCCGCCTCAAACTCAGGTCATTGGCTGAGCCAATGTTGAGCATTATCACCACTTAACCACGTAATTATTGACATCAAAAATTATGATTTTTACTAGTAAGAACTGTATTTCTAATAAGTGAAATTGGAATTTCAACTAGTAAGAAATCAATTCCTGATATCAACAATTGAATTTGAATGGCAGCCTATGGTGACTTTTAACTAGTGAAAAAACTATTACAGATATCAAGAAATATAGTTTTTACCATTTGAAATGTAATTCTTGATATCAAGAATTTGTATTTCTGCAAGTGATGAAGTCATTGTTGATATCAAGAATTATCATTGTTACTGGTGGAAATGTAATTCCTGATATCAAGAATTAGCATTTTTATTGCTGAAAATGTAATTGTTGATATTAAGAATTCATATCCTGGGAATGAATAAAAGTCAAAACGGCTCCTATTGGTTCTTGATTTGACGGCTGTTGCAGGAGCAGCCACACTGCATCTCAAAACTTCTGTTAAATTTAGTTAAATTTAATCGCAATGGTCATTAATCAGCTGTTGGTGAACCTGTCGAACTAGCAATCAAAGACTACAGATTTTGCCCCTGGATCAGAGGGTTCTTTTAGGATTAGCTAAATTAATCTCAGACAGCCAATTCACTGCCAAAATTGTATAAAGCGCACCAGGCTTAAAAAATAATTGACCCATTGCATTTCTTAATCCATTTGCCACTGGACAGTTCACATGTGGAAGTAACCAATGAACTTTCGACTGAATTTTAAGACACACACCAGCATTAGAATAGCTACATCATAGACTCAAGTAAAAAAACAGAAGAGCAAAAAAGAGATTGAAAAATCCAAGGCTGTCACCAAAGGTAAATATGTTTTCCAGGACTAGGTGACTTTAGTATACAAACTTGTCGTCCAGCAGAGTTTGTGCATCCTTTGGTGGCTTTGTTATGTGATTAGTGGCCTAAAGTGTTGAAGATGTGTGACTTTAAACATTAAAAAATGTATATATTATATTAAATATAATATTAAATACTTTAAATATTGGCTGTAATAAAAAACTAAATGAATATATGCATTCAAACTTCATAGAAAAGATAAAAGGATGACAGATGGGTTTGATACCTGAAAGGGCAGTCTGTCCCCTTTTCTCTGTAATGGAAACTCATCCATGGCCTGGGCTTCTGGGAACCCCATCCCTCTGTTACAGTGACATCACGGAATATGGAAAAATAAAATAAATGTAAAAGTTTGGAATAGCAATGAAACAGTAACAGCTACTTCTCATTGCTCTTTAGTATACTATACCCACTAGGACTGTAACTGTCTGAATGACTCTGCTTGTGCATTAATGATGGGCTAATGTAGAATAGCAGCTACAAAAGTATGCAAGTTTGGACTCTTTCTGTAGGTTATATCGTTACACCAGTAGGTGGCGGCAACTGACTGTCTTTATAACTGATTGATTCAACGGATACTTTCAAAACACTGATTCATTCGAGAACGAAATTAAGTCCCTGAGTTCAGAATAGTATACTAACATGCAATTCTTACAGTTGCTAGTACTAGATCTTAAGCTTTATCTGGTGTAAATAGTATGAGTAGTATGCTATTCCGAATTCAGCCACAGTTTTTATGAGTGAGAATGCATGATTTACTGAACTGATTCATTCAATAACGCAGATTCATTTAGGAACGAAACACCACCACTGTGTCTGTTTTGCTTGGAGATCCAGTGTTTAATTATGCCTTTGACTTCATTTGGAATTATTGCAGTTGGCGGAGCAGAAACACAAAGTAAATGGCAATATTGTGTCTAAAATGTAAAAGCATCTTGTTTGTCAACTGTTGTATGAATATATGTTTGAATATCACCTCACCTGCAGAACAACACCCTTGCTTGTGTTATATTTGCATGCAACAGAATTGCGATTTGCTTTTCTCCCTATTGTGACGTATATTCGAGTGAAACGGCTTCTCGAGTAATAAAAAAATAGAGGGCGGGACTTGATTTTGTCCATGGGGAATTGATTGGATGGTTGTGGTTTGCTATTGGTGGATCTCATGTGAGTGACAGGTTGCCCCGCCCTCGTCATCAGAGAAGAGAAGAGAAGAGATGCTGCAAGAGGGAGGGGAGGATATTTTGATTAAAGATTACGAGGCATGTGAATTAAAAAATAATTTTAAGAAACAAGGCGGTCTGTTGGTGTGGCCTATGTAGGATTTGCTAATCGCAGTTGCTCCCAGGTGACCTGTGACTAATCGTTCCACTCTCAAACCCCTGCTGAACGACCCGGATTACAATGCTTATAACAGACAGCCAGCGACCGTTTATTTCAAATGGATTATGTTCTCATATAGTCATTTTTCATTAGCAGCAGATTGGATAAGAGCATTGCATTATGGGTCATCACCACTGCAGATATGAAAACTACTTACAGAACACTGTGCATTATGCACTATACTTTTTTATTATAGTTTGTAAAACAACATGCATTATGCAACTCAGAACAGTGATATTGCTGCTAATCATGTTGATGGTGAGTGGCATCCAGTTATAATCTTGGAAATAAATACCGTTATTTTGCTTTTAAGTTCAATTTTGTGTAAAAATGTCTTGCTGCATTTAAAAAAAAATAAAGAAAAGATCATGGCTGTTATTAATTCTGGTTCATTTGTCACACTAGAAATGGAATGTCAAGTTGAGAGCATTGCATTGTGGGATATATATTCTGTGAAGTGAGTATTTAAACACGATCAAAAATGAATGGCATGCTCAAATATTGTTTTTCCAATAGTAGGCTCTATAGGCTCTAAGTCCCTCCGCTCCGCTTTCGACCTTACTTCGGAAAAAATATGTATGGTAGTCAATGGCGAGAGACAACTTATCTTTTTATTCCATTTGAACTGTGCCCTGAATTACACATATGATGTTTGTCAATTTAAAAGATAATTATGAAAGTCAAGAAAGTCGCAGTTTGTCATAAAACAGAAGAGTAACATTTAGTTTTATGTGAAAATCGCTCAATGAACTACATCTCTCGTCTCGCACTATGTACGTCACAAGATCCGTTGCTCGTACTGTATGTGTGCAGTCTGGTGCAAAACACTCAGGCATGACGGCGTAACGTTACGATTATAACGTAAGACTATAGAAAAAAAATGACAGACGTTAGCTTCATTCATTGAGAGACAAGGTATGACATCACACGTGCGCCTTTTGGGTTTGTAGTCTCTGTAATTACGTATTTTCACAGTCTTACCTCAACAGTTTTACATCAAACTACGACTTTCTTGACTTTAAAATGTATCTTTTAAATTGACAAACATCATATGTGTAATTCAGGGCACAATTCAAACGAGATCAACATATTTGTTGTCTCGTGCCATTGACTACCATGCAATATTTTTCCGAAGTAAGGTCCCATGGTGGTCAACCGGAAGGGGAGGGACTTAGGCTCTCTATACACTCTGATGTGCAGAATAGGCAAAACTGGCGAATGCTTTTATCCAAAAAGTCTTCCACTGCATTAAAAAAAAACAATGCTTTTTGCAGCCAGATGTTGAGGTTATGGGACTAACTAGACCATGCTGAAACCTGTCATCTGGGTATTCAGTGCATACAGAGAATTTCTAACCTATGTTATGCATAAATACATAGTATGCTAATCTAAACAGCCAAATGTTAGTAGGAAGGAAGTGATAAATGAGACAGTGACAATCGGAATGTTATCTGTAGTTTATTTTGCAATACAGTGGTGAACTTCTCTAAAAAGTTATGCAAGTAAATGTGTAGGTGTTTCTTCAACTTTGGTGGACTCTGTCGTAACCTCTATGGGGTTGATTTTTATGAAAACATTTGACCATTTCTTTTAAAGATTTTCCATGCCTTCATCATTTATTGTTGCTATTTTAAAGGCCTTTTATGTAAAGACGTTAATGTTTTACCCCTGTCCCTGATCCAGACATTTAATGATGGGAATTTCAAGAGTTGTGCGGGAGTCAATCACTAGGGCTGTGTCCCAATTCAGAGGCTGCATCCTTCGAAGGCCGCGAAAGGTCGGACAGAGCGTTGTTAACAAAACATGGTTCATAAACTGTCTAAATATGTTCACCATGGTCCATTTCTGTATATAATAAAGAGTATAAACTATATATTAATCGCATCTTAGTGAGATATAAGTCAACATTTGAATCACTTTCACACTTGGCATGTTTGGTTGGATTAAAACGAACCCTGCTGCGAATGTTAGTGCGGTTCAAAGGTGATAAAAATGTTTTTTGTTTGTTTTTGGCCCAGACCACACAAACCAAGCGAACCGAACTACAAGTGTGAACACACCCTTACATTTGTGTCATTAGATATTTGAGTAAGCTGAAACTCAATACTTGCATTTAAAAGTCTAATTCGGCATTTTCTCTCTCAAAAACAAAAAATCCTGTCATCACTGAATTCTGGGGTAGGCAAGGCCACGAAGGATACATCTGTTGTGTGCTTCATTTCACAGGAAATATTTATTTTGAGAATTTTTTTTGTTTGTTTTTTTAATTACAGCTGTGTAATTACACGAGTTTCACAAACTCGATTCGAAAGTAGGCCTAGGTGTCAATTTTTCTTAAGGAAAAAAAATCTCTCAACTAATGCTATAAACTATAAAAGGAACTCTGTCAGTTGGGACATAATATTAAAGGTTAAAAATTAACAAAGGAGTCCAAATTATTAAACTCAGTTGCTATTTATTTTAAGGCTAATGAACACTCAAATAAAAACTTTTAACATTTAAACTTAAAACATTTAAATAGCACGTTTTATTTCAACTTTTTAATTGCCCATCATAATTGTGTCTATACTCAAATTCGTTGTTGAAATATAAACATTTAAGTGGTGGCTGTCATTAAAACGTTTTCATGACGGATACATTCAAATTAACATGTTAGTGATGCTTTCATTATTTAAGTAAATAGGCTAATTAAAATGTAATATAGTGCATATATTTAGCAAAATCCTTTCTTTCTTTTTTTTCTAGTTGAATTGACGAGTTTTTCCTGAGGTAACGTTACGTTTTGACATGAGCTGATTTATTCACGTCTTTCCACGGCTCAAACACTGATTGGGCAATTACTTGAGACACGATACATTTCAGTAAGTTGTACTTTTTCTATCAACATAGGCCTACCTTCTAACATTCATTCATGTTTACTTCGTGCTTTAACTAGTGAAGCGGAAGTGATGATCGGTTCACGTGCCCTTTGACCTGAAGCGCTACAGTGATCTGTCAAAACGGTATTTATTGTTTGCATGACTTATATAATTGACAAAATTTTGAAAGCTGAAACTTTGTTACATATAAAAAATTATAAAGTACCACGCTTATTGCGATTATTGGATGGGAGGCCCGCTACAAACAATGTTTAGTGACTTTTTGTTTAGTTTTTAGTTCAGTAAGTGTTTTTATTCATTTGGAAGTAAAACAATGATTCTGGGTTTAAATCACTTTTTTTATTCATATTCTGTTCATCACTGCTTTCACTGAAGGCTGAGACTTAGTTTCATATTAAAAAAAAGGAACAAAGTGCAAAACTTACCAGATAGATAGATAGATAGATAGATAATAGATGATAGATAGATAGATAGATAGATAGATAGATAGATAGATAGATAGATAGATAGATAGATAGATAGATAATTAATCCTTCACAGAAATGAGATTTGTGTGTCATTAAAGGATAGGTTATTTTTTAAATTATTTTTATCCTTCATGCTCCAAATCTGTTTATGACCTGTATCATAAATGTGTGTGTGTGTGTGTGTGTGTGTGTGTGTGTGTGTGTGTGTGTGTGTGTGTGTGTGTGTGTGTGTGTGTGTGTGTGTGTGTCAGTTTAAGCCATCAGAGACTGGGAAGTAGAGTAAAATCAAATGCAGGCCAGCTCTCTCTGAAAAGCCACAACCTGTTTACAGTTCATACTTCTCTCTATCAAAATGATAAAGTATCAGAATTTAACGTCACCTAATGTTCTTAACTTTACTTAACATTTTCATCTTTCTTTCTAGGCCAGAAGTAGATCACATGACATAGGGATAATGTAGCTAAAAGGGATTCATTCTGTTATAATGACAAGCTGACTGAACATTATCCTGACATTACTTTTTCATATTCTGTCTTTCAGTCAGCAAAAGAGGAACTTAATCACTGCTTTCAGTGTTTGTGAAACAACCAGTTTTTTCACACAAACCTTTGGAGGTCACTTATCTGCTAATGTCTGTGTGACGACAGCTGGCTAGCTGTTAGCGATGTAATCCTGCCTGCTCCTGCTGTCTGTGGTAAGTCA
This sequence comes from Abramis brama, assembly GCF_963993115.1. Taxonomy (NCBI): domain Eukaryota; kingdom Metazoa; phylum Chordata; class Actinopteri; order Cypriniformes; family Leuciscidae; genus Abramis; species Abramis brama. Next base: position 4,740,816 of record NC_139971.1, read on the forward strand.
TTAACAAGCTAACGGAACAGATTTCTCTCCGGCACGAGGCAGCAGCTGCGCATGCTCTCGACAGGTTAGCTCACAGATTCAGGACACACGTCTCTTATTCAGCAGCTGGATTTTACCACACCTTTATGCCCATAACACTCATCATTTTGTGGCCATTTGGAGCAACTAGCACATAGAGTCTTACAACTATAACCGATAATATGGTTAACGCAGGTTGATTAAACTGAGAAAATAGCACTACAATTATACTGTCACCCCGAAATGATCATACGTTTCTGTAGCTCACTTTGATATTCAGGGAATACAAAAGCACTATAAGCACTTTGAAGATGCTCTAAGTTGTTTTGTGTAATAAAAGTGGAAAAAAAGTATGTAAAATGTGATCATGTAGGAACCAGGAATGTTTTCCAAACCCACCTATCAGCAGCTTCACTGAAAACCATGATTTTTCATGTTTATAATATTTTAATATCTTCATGCCTTATAGTCGTATTTAGCAGATTAGAGCTGAGTGATAATATAGTTTACATTTTGTGATGATACAAGCAATCAACAGTTGCTATATATAGTATATATTGCGTTATGTGAGTATACCGAATAAAGTTGGACATACCTATAAACTATAATCAACTTTATATAAAGAGCTGTGTGATGATATAGTAACTTTTTGTGATGAAATAAAAAAATAGGCAGTAGAGATTTGCTATATAGTATTTATAGGTTTACGTAAGTGTACTGTATATGCAAATAAAGTTGGATTTAATTTAATCCTACTTTATATATAGAGCTGTGCGATAATACAGTTTGCAATGATATAAACAATCACGCCAATATTTCCTGTCTAGAATGCAGGTAAACTAGGATGTACTATATATTAAGCTTTTAATATATAGCAGAGATATCACAATTTATATATTGTATTGTATGTATTTATTTTTATTTTTTTTACGTTAAATTTTTACTATAAAAATGTATACGTGGTTGTATATTCATTTTAATTACAAATTAAATGTGGCTTTTTTCCCTTGAAAATTGCTGACATAATTTACAGTGAAAAGCTAAATCATTGTCTGTTTACAAACATGCCATTAAGCTATAAATCCAGCGCATCTACCACGTCTTAGGCCTGAAAGGCATTAAAATCATAAATGTTTGTCCCCTATTACATATTTCCAGCACAAGCCATCTGTTCAGTCTTGCACAAACACACACACAGAATATGTATGGTGTCCTACCCGTCTGTGGGAAGGCAGTCGTCCTCTTGGGCACTGCAGAGCTCCACGCTGCCCAGGCCTGGGATGATGATAGGGGGCAGAGAGGGGCAGGTCCCACAGCACTGCCCCTCCACAGGCCCCATCGGGGGGCACCGTCCTTCCAGCGCGAAGCTTGAGAGCGCACTGCACAATGAAGGCCTGCAACCCTAGGCTTAATGGCAGGCACAATAGGAGAAACACTGCAAGCTGATACTCCAATCGAGCACTGAAATGTCACAGCACATCAAGCAGTCATGTCCCTCTATGATTGCCTTACTGTCTTTATCCTAAACTCCTCTCCTGTCCTCTCTCTCTCTCTCTCTCCTCCTAAGCAGAGGAGAAAGGCTTTATAGAAGAGCTGGATTAGTGTCTGTGTCGATTAGTATGGCGGGGCCGGTGACGTAAGGGCATGATTCGCCCTGGCACACGCTCCAGGTGTGCACTCACTAGCTAGTGTGCATCTTATGTCGGCCTATAACTTCAGAATTGGCTTTCTTAAACATGCATTTCACTCTGTGCGATTTTATTAGATGAAAATATCCATCTCACCAGATCTGGACTGTTCTGGGTATTAAGTTGCATTTAGGTTGCGAGGGGTTAGATATATATAGCTTGAGATCAGGCATTTGTCCCTACACTTACACTGATTAGATGAGTGGCAGTGCACACTAATCCTAAACAAACTTCTTAACTGGCCCTGTAGCATTTAAGACCCCCAGACTAAACCTGGTTCCCGAACCAAACAGATATTATAAGTGTGTAGACTAAAGAGATGTATTAGCAGTAACCTTGCTTTTGATCAGAAATGCTGTGCCACTTCATTTACGATAGCTTTTTTAATATTCAGCACAAAACAAAAATAGCAGCAGAACTAAACCGGAATAGTTTCGACATAAACAGGCTTGACAGTTTCGAGAGTGCTGAGGTTCGTCATTGCAGATTCAGCAGACTAAATACTTACGTTTTTCTGGGATTACTAATTATTACCGTGAATCACTAGCATGAATTATGATAATACTTAATTTTTCTGGAGCTTTTTCTCTAGTTGAATTATAAATGGTATGTGAAGAATGACTTGCTGGTTTTGTTGCTGTATTTCTTGAACCAGTGTTCAAACATGGCAAGATATTTTTCTAAATGCTTTTGAAAGTGTCTCTTATGCTTTAGGGCTGCGTTTATATCATCAAAAATACAGGAAAAGCATTAATATTATGAAATATTATTACAATTTCAAATAACTGTTTTCCATTTTAATATATTTTTAAAATGTAGGCTAATTTAGTCCTATGATGTAAAGCTGAATTTTCAGCATCATTACTCCAGTCTTCAGTGTCACATGACCCTTCAGAAATCATTCTGATAAGCTGATTTGCTGCTCAAAAAAAAAAAAAAAAACATTATTATCAACATTATCAATTATTATCAATTGAAAACAGTTGTGCTGCTTCACATTTTTGTGGAAACCGTGATGCATTGTTTTTCAGGATTCTTTAGGAATAGAAAGTTCAAAGGAACAGCATTTATTTGAAATAGAAATCTATCAATTAAATTAAATTTCTATCAAAATAATAATAAAAAAAATCTTTCTGTTTCAGTTTGCCAAATAAAACAATTTTTAAAAGCCAAACAGGCAAGCAAAACTATGCAGAAAAAAAATCACTTTTGTCAAATTTCTGTTCTCATTTTTGTCATGCACTATTGCTGGATTGGATGCAGGATCTACTATACTTTCATTTAATGAGATTGAGTGTCACTGGACTATGATGAGGTTAGATCGCCCCCTGGTGAAAACAGTTCACTTGTCAAGTCTGTCCACACACAAGTATAATTTTTTATACTTTTAAGACATTTTTTATAAGTCATTTATGATATGATCATGATAATATAATGACAGGCATGTGGAAACGCATTTAACGAAATTACACATGCATTCGCATACCACAGAATGTGACTCACAGGTTTTGGAAAAACACTTGAAATATTTTTATACTGTTGAAAGAGGTTGTGTGTTTGGATGTGGGGTTCGTGCCATATTCTGCCATTTATAATTGGCATTTCAGCCGTTATTTGGAAAATGTTTTGAGTGGACACAGAAACTGGATGATTAGTGATGTCAAATTACCTCATCTTTCTGATGTTAAGAAAATATTCTGCACAAGAACCAGCATCTGAAGGCCATCCGTCTTTCCATCGGTCACAATCTCTCCCAAAATAGCCTTCAGCCTGTTGCAGAAGCACGTAAATCACTTTCTCTTGGCTCATGTGTGTCATTTCTCTATTCAGTTGGAAGGGGTGGATGATGTACTTCTATTATTTTCTCTGAATGGGAACAAATCATGGTGTCCTGCTATCTGTGACCAGGAGGAGGCGCCGTTGTCTGTATGTTTCTCCTGCATAATCAGCACAGAAGTTAAAATACATGTCTTAAAGGACTAGTTCACTCCAGAATTAAAATTTCCTGATAACCGATCACCCCCATGTCATCCAAGATGTTCATGTCTTCCTTTCTTCAGTCGGAAAGAAGAAAGGTAGGTTTTTGAGGAAAACATTACAGGATTTTTCTCCATATAGTGGACTTCAACGGGGACCAATGGGTTGCACCGTTTCCACCTGATGGACAATACAATGAGTGAAAAAAAATCCCACACATTTCCAATGAAAAAGCAACCAAAGCCATGTATCTTGAGGTCGGGCTCTTTTGACACCCAGAAAACACTAGTATCGGTAAGGTTATTCCCTAGTAAATGAGGAATAAGGGTCTTATCTAGTGAAATGATCAGTCATTTTCTAAAAAAAAACAAAAAAAAAAACATTTATATATTTTTTAACTACAAATGCTCGTCTTGCACTATAGTTCTGCGATGCACGTCCACGACTTCACGCGGGACGTAATCACGTTGGAAAGGTCAATGTGACAGGAAAAGGTAGGACGAAAAACTCCATCTCATTTCCTCCACCAACTTAAAAATCGTCCGACATCATTGTTTTACCTTTTTTTTGTAATGGGTGTTTGACTTAGTCTTTGCACGTTCGCTTTGTAAACACTGGGTCGGTACTTCCACCTACATCACGTGTGACCTTTCCAACATGATAATGTAATGCGTAGCGCATCGCAGAGCTAGTGCAAGACAAGGGGGTAATCCATCAGCCGGAAACCGAAGCTTCCCCGGGGGCCGCCATTGATTAGCAGACCATCACCTGCTGTTAGCATCCCATTGACTCCCATTCATTTTGGCGTCACTTTAACATCTTTACATCTGAGGCGTTTAAAGACTCCATTTGTCCATTATTTATTTCTAAAGAAACGCAAAAATGTATAAAAGGCTCCATTACCTTGTATCTTACGTTATGGCTCCGTAGAAGCAGTTTTTGTAAAAATAGGCTAACGATTGCGTCATAGCCACGCGACTCTCTGTCGCACAGTAGAGAGATTACCGTATGGACAGGAGGAGAAGCTCGCGGGCAATCGGGGGGACGTGGAGGCAAAATGACAAAATAATTAATCAGAATACTTAGCAAAAGTTGCTCCTAGCTCGTGGACACCTCCTACTCACACTCTCCGTCTCTGCAAGTTTCGGAAGGGAATGATTCAGATTTCTCTTGGCACAGCTAGAAGACAGACAGGTTGCTCACGTCACATCTACGTCGTAAAGTATCTCAGCCATCAGGAAGTAAGTGCTTCTAATTGACTTCACTTTTCTCCATTGAAGTCTATGAGGTCGCTGTGTCCATTTCTTTTACTGTCTATGGTGCAAGACCAGCATTTGTGGTTAAAAAGTATATACATTTTTCTTTTTTTGTGTGTGAAAATGACAGATCGTTTGGCTAAACAAGACCCTTATTCCTCGGTTGGGATCGTGTAGAGCCTTTGAAGCTGCACTGAAACTGCAATTTGGACCTTCAATCCATTGGTTCCCGTTGAATTCCACTATATGGAGAAAAATACTGGAATGTTTTCCTCAAAAACCTTAATTTCTTTTCGACTGAAGAAAGAAAGACAAGAACATCTTGGATGACGTGGGAGTGAGAAAGTTATCAGGAAATTTTAATTCTGAAGTGAACAACTGCTCTAAAGGGTTAGTTCAGCCAATAAAGAAAATTCCGTCATAATTTACTCAATCCATTTGGTCATATCTTGAAGAATGTTATTGACCAATTTTGGTAACCACTGAAAAAAACAACAACACTGAGACATTTCTCAAAATATCTCTCAATACCCTTTATAAGTAAAAGGGCGTTTCTGAGTTTGCTGAGATGGTAAGTGCGGTACAGTGTGTCTCCACCTACAGCTTTGGGACTGGCTGTGTGGTTGTTGCCATGGTAACCAGCAGGAGGAGCAGTTGAAGAGGAGCAGCGCTGTGCCATAAAAACACTAAACGCTCACAGCTCATCCTTTTGTGGATGCTGTTTGGAAAGGTCCTTCGGTCTCATGTATGATTCTCATAATTGACATTCACTGTAATTGAACTGTTGAAAGGGCAAAGATGATGTTGGACGATAGATTGCTTGGGGAATATATTGGATGCTCTGTGCATTTCTGCTGAGGACTTATAATTAAGTTGCTTATTGATAGAAACGAGAAATGTATCCTTGCCAAGATCATTTCCAGTGCGCTGCAATTGCGATACTACTGTTTTCCGGGTGTCAAAAGAGCCTGACCTCAAGATATATGACTTTGGTTGCTCTTTCATTGGGAATGTGTGGGATTTTTTTCACTCATTGTATCGTCCATCAGGTGGAAACTGTTCACTCAACCAAGTCTGATCAATTACAAATATACTGTAATAGCACACCTCTCCTCAACAAACCACATGTTGTCTGATATTAGAGATGTTTATGATTCATCAGTAGCTGTAATCTCTGAACATTTAAACATCGTTTTTGTTTATTGAAATGACGCTGAAATTAAATCAAATATAAACATTAGATAGAAAAACTTAGAAAAGTAGAAATGTTGCCTTGGCAAATAACTGCAATAAAATGAGTATGTTCTAAAATGATCTAAAACTGAAATAAATATGAATGAAAGTTAAACAGAAATGTAAAAAAAAAAAGTGGTGTCAAATCAATTAAAGGCACACTATGCAAGATTTGTACCTTAATATAACAGCTTCGAAGTCATTTTGGTGGTAAACGACGCCGTTTTGAGAGTTGGCGCCCCGCCAAATCTCGTGAGAATCACGACGTCACACACATCAACAACATATGAAGCAGACTCTGTGGAAGACAGTAGCACACATTTCAGACGTGAATCATGGCAGAGTCGACGAAGAAAGCGCGGTCGGAAGAGTCAAGGAAAAGAAAACGACGGCTCTGCGTGAGTGGTATTTACGACAGTAACGTTAAACACTTACGTTAAGTACTCCACAGCGACTCTAGGGGTCACTGTTTGACAAAAACGGAAACTGCATAGTATGCCTTTAATCACGATTAATCGCATCTAACATAAAACTTTGTAAAAATATAATATGTGTATGTGAATGTGTATATATATTTACAAACTTTTATGTTAGATGTGATTTATCTATTTGACAGCACTAAAAAAACTAATAAAAATGACAAAAGCACATAACTGTAACACGCCAGGCTCTGTCACCAGCCAATCACAGAGAGCACCATCCCCAGGGTATTAATCACGCACACCTGATAGCCTACCTCTCAAGATCATCACCACGCACATACTTACGCACACACCTCGAGCCTCAGAGTTGGTCTCGTGTTTGAGTAAGACTGATTACCTGTACTGTTATGGTGATGCGGAGGAGATGAACCTAAATGCAGACAGTATGCAATATACACAGTTTATTGATACAACTAGACAGAATAAACAGGAAAACAAAACCCAAGAGGGGGCAAAACAAGACAGGATAGACTAATTTGGACTGACAAGACTAGACTAAGACTCAGACAAAAAAACTAACAACTAAGACAGGATCAAACTCTTCTTTCTAGATAAGACTTTCAACAGGTTACTCACGGATTGTTTCACACAGTGAATGACAATGAACCGGCACAGGACAGCAAACACAAGGGGATTAAATAGGGAGAAACTAATGAGGGAAACAGGTGACAAGGGTAAAGCAATGATGACTAAACGAGGATAACAAGGGGGCGGGGCCTTAAAACATGGGTCTGTCATGATCCTGCCTCAAGACCAGGGGCACGTTCAAGTTCAAAACGGTGCGCAACGTTTTGCTACGGTTTCCGGGTTGAACGTCATGTTTCCTGGAAACGGCGTGCACCGGTGTGCAACGGGGTTTGAGATACGTTTTCTCTTGTTTGTTGGGTGTGTCAGAACTGCCGTCCAATCAGCAGCAACATGTATATAAAGCTCTGTAGTCTCGAACCCTGCATCTACTCTGCATCGTCCATATTAGGCCTACAGTAAAGTTCCCAAGCCATTCTCTTCAGTGTTTATCTCCATTGACATCTCCCATCTGTTTCCATTGATTTCGCTATTTCGCTATACTGTAATAAACTCTTTCTTGATTATATTCCATCTGTCTGAGTCAATCCGTTACAATAACAAAATTACTGAATATTAAACTAATATTACAATTAAAAAAACCTTTCAAAATATTTATAGAAATACTAATAAATACTAATAACACTAAAATAACTTAAATCAAAATTGAATATTTAATTGTACTTGCTAATTTTTAGAGTCTATTTTAACATTTAGATTGTCTTTGCAGTTGTTTAACACTCACCTTAAATTAATCTTCAAAACCACTAATAATTTAATAACACTGTTTAATGTCATTTTTAGCTAATCTCAAAACTAATATCCATTTTTCGTAATGACTAAATTTAAACAATTGATTTTAAGTTTCATTTATTTAGGAAAAATGGTAACACTTCAGAATAAGGTCCCATTAAATATCATTATTTAATGCATTAAAGTCAACTAACAATGAGCAATACATTTGTTACTGTACTTTATTAATCTTTGTTAACTGTTACGCCCCGTCTAGGGAAAAGGGTGCAACATGAATGAATTTGGAACAATGATGAATTTATTGTCTTAATTTGGGACTCTTGATTCAGGAGCTGACCGGGCCAAAAATAACAATCAAAACTTTATTTTAAAACCTCTTTCCTAAACCCTAAGCCAAAAAGAAAAGAAAAGAAAAATACAATGTACAAACCTTACTCCCGAACCAAAAACAGAGATCAACCAGTTTACAATAAACAAAAGTGGCGTCAGACTCCTTACTTTCCCAAATTCTCAATATTCACAATATATTTACAAAGCCAGGCAAACAAAATTAAAAGGGCAGTCCAAAATCAGCTTCAGAAAACAGGCAGAGGAGTCAAATACACCAACAAAGTTCCTCAGATACAAACAATATTCAATTCAAACAACCAATACTCATTCTCTAACACTATTACCTCATTCAAAGTCTCCTAACGCTCTCTCTCCCTCTCTCTCCCTCTCTCTCCCTCTCTCTCCCTCTCTCTCTCTCTCTCTCTCAATTCAATTCAATTCAAATGAGCTTTATTGGCATGACTTGTACAGTATTGCCAAAGCATTGGCCATTACATAAGCAATGAACAAATAACCAATAAAGTCAATAAATCAGTCAGTAAACACATCAATCAGTTAACAATTGCATAAATACATTTATATAAACAAGAAAACAAGAAAAATAAATAAAAATAACAACACCTTTGTACATTTGTACCAACATTCAGACAAGATAAGAATGATTCTGACTTTAGTTTTGTCCACTGGCTGACTCTCGTAGTTTGTGGCAGGCTGTTACATACTTTGCTGCTGTTGTGATTGAGCTAGAGTTCTCTCCCAAAATATGATTTAATTTTTCTGAATTTGGTAATGCCATAAAATTTGGTTCTAGTTGTTGGAATCTAGTGAAATAGTCCGATCTAATGCTGTGATAGCAAAGACTTTGGATTTATTTTGGTATACATGTTTATCGATGATGGTGTGGAGGGTGTAGATGTGGTCAGATGTTCTGTGTTTGGGCAGAAAACCAATTTGACTTTTGTCCAGAATTTTGTGGGTTTTGAGAAAGTTCTGAAATCTTACATTAATAATCAAACAGAATATTTTCCCCAGGTTGCTATTGACACATATGTCTCTGTAATTGTTTGGCTCATATTTGTCTCCTTGTTTAAAGATTGGTGTAATCAGGCCTTGGTTCCAGGAGTCGGGGAAATATCCTACACTCAAAACTATGTTGAATAATTTGATTATTGCGGTTTTGAATTTGTCATTGGTGTATTTGATCATTTTGTTTAATATTCCAACAATGCCACATGCCTTGTTGGGTTTTAAAGCATGTAGTCTCTCTGTAAGCTCATTCACTGTGATTGGGAAATCTAGGGGGTTCTGATTGTCTTTAATTTTTTCTTGCAGGATTTCTAATTTGTTTTTTTAATTCATTTCGAGCAGGATTTGTTTCAGTTGTTTTGTACAGATTTTCAAAGTGTGTCCTCCATATGTTCCCGTTTTGAATGGCCAATTCTTCCTGTTGTGGTCTATAGAGAGTGTTCCAATTGTTCCAGAAGTTACTGGTATTTATTGACTCCTCCATTGCTTGAAATAATTGTTCTGTGTGTTTATTTGTTTGTACAGTCTAAGAGCTTCATGATATTGATGGCGGAGTTCTTCATTGTCAGGATCTCTGTGTTTTTGATTTGAGAGATTTCGTACAGTTGTTCGGATATGTTTGCACTCACTGTCAAACCACATTTTGTTGGTGTTTATTGGTTTCCTTTTTGATGATTTATTTTTCAAATTGCACATGGATGCTGTTTGGTGGAATATGTTGGTAATGTCACATAGTGCCAGATTTATGCCTAATTTATTTTGTGAATATGCGTTAATTATAAATTTGTCTAATAATAATTTGATTGTTTGGCTTTCTATTGCATTTTGATAATTTTCTGTGCTGTTTTTTGTCCACTTGTAGGGCTGTTGCAGTTTCAGTAAATGGGAGGGCTGTCTGTGTGATTCATTGTTATGAGTTCGTCTTAAATATAGTGTAATTGTACAGTGGTCTGACAGAGGTGTTTGAGGACTGACTGTGAATGCTCTGAGATGCACTGGGTCAATGTCTGTGATGAAATAATCTACAGTACTGTTGCCCAGGAAAGAATTAAAGGTATAACAACCAAAAGAGTCTCCCCGTATGCGACCGTTCACTATATACAGGCCCAGTGATCGACAGAGCTCAAGTAGACTTTTCCCACTTCTGTTTGTGAATTGGTCATAATTATTTCTGACGTGGTATGAGGGCAGAGGGTGGCTGGTGTTTGTAATATACTTGTCTCCCTGTATGTTGACAAAGTCTGGTTCGTTTCCAGTTCTGGCATTTAAATCGCCACACATTAACACATTCCCTTTGGTCTGGAAATGGCTAATCTCCTCTTGCAGGATGGAGAAGGTTTCTTCACTGTAATAGGGAGACTCAGCTGGGGGGAGGTATATAGCACACTAGAATATGTGACAGTCTGTGGCGATGATGTCTCTTTGGATTTTTAACCAAATGTAAAATGTTCCGATTTGTATAGTTTTGATTGAGTCTATGAGTTGTGCTCTATACCATGTCAGCATTCCCCCTGACTCTCTGCCCTGAGTCACACTTCTTAGTTTCGTTGATGGTAGAACTATTTCCCTAAATCCAATTGGGCAGCCAGTGGACAAATCTCTCTCTCTCTCTCTCTCTCTCTCTCTCTCTCTCTCTCTCTCTCTCTCTCTCTCTCTCTCTCTCTCTCTCTCTCTCTCTCTCTCTCTCTCTCTCTCACACACACACTCACACACACACACTCTCTCTCTCTTTCTCTCTCTCTCACACACACACGCACACACACACACACATACACACTCTCTCTCTCTCTCTCTCTCTCTCTCTCTCTCTCTCTCCCTCTGCACTATATAATCTAAAACTCTCTGCTCAGAACACAAGATCTCTCTAGAGGAAGAGATGACATGCTTTTTAAAGTATCGTGCACCAGTCAGGACATAGCATCAATCAGCCTGCATCACAACTGTTCATTTTTAGCTCAAGTTAACTTGGGTCCATTAAATGATATTAATAAGTATTTTTGATTTTATTAATGAAATTAAAATCAAAAGTTGAAATTAACATTAAAGGATTAGTTCACCCAAAAATTAAAATTTCCTAATAATTTACTCACCCCAATGCCATCCAAGATATCCATGTCTTTCTTTCCTCAGTGGGAGAGAAATTATGTTTTTTGAGAAAAACATTTCTGGATTTTTCTTATAACAATGGACTTCATTGGTTACCATTGTTACTCAATCCGAACTATTGAAGGTAAAAAGTCTATAAATTATTTTATTTTTTTGAAAATGAACAAGTAGATAACAACCTCTTCTTCAGCTGTGATCGCGTACAGCCCGTTTAAACACTTCAAAGACTTTTGAAACTGCATTGATTTGGACTTAAAAACAATGGTAACCAATGAAGTCCATTGTTAGAAGAAAAATCCAGAAATGTTTTCCTCAAAAAACATAATTTCTCTCCCACTGAGGAAAGAAAGACATGGATATCTTGGATGGCATTGGGGTGAGTAAATTATTAGGAAATTTTCATTTTTGGGGTGAACTAATCCTTTAAGTCACATATCACTAAATGCTTTAGAAGTATTTTTTCATTCTTGAAGGCAGGGTAAGCAATTTCAGAGAGGCTAGCAATAGCAAGCTAGCTTTGAAAGCATTAGATCCCACCCTCCCTTCAGAGCGTCTCCAAAGCCACGCCTCCTCCAAACCACATGATCTCTCATAGCAGAGTCTGCAAAGCGTAATAAGAGACGGCGTTAAATTACCTCATGTGTCAAAAGCACATAACATTACAATAATAATGAACATAAACAACTTACAGAGCGCTGACTTGCACCACCTGACTGCTGCAGATTCATTTCAGCGTTGATAGTGCTGACAAATGCATAAATCTGAGTCTGAGGACGTGAACAGCTCCGGTTAGAAAGTCACGGGTTGCCATCTCGTAATTACAGTTACGACATTTACATTTACATTTAATCATTTAGCAGACGCTTTTATCCAAAGCGACTTACAAATGAGGAGAGCAATAGAAGCAATCAGACCAGCAAGAGGGCAACAGTATACAAGTCTCAGTTAGTCTATAGAACACATAGCAAGGTTTTTTCTTTTCTTTTTTTTAATCAGAAAAACAAAACAAATAGAAAAGGTAATTGCTAGTAATAAAGCTAGCTAAAGACCCAGCAGCTCGGGTTGAGTTAGGCAGGTCATTCCACCGTCCAGGAAAAGGTCTGTGAGAGTGATTTCGTGCCTCTTTGGGATAGCACCACGAGGCGTCGTTCGCTTGCAGAACGCAAGCTTCTGGAGGGCGCATAAGTCTGAACTAGTGAGTTTAGGTATCTTAGTGCAGACCCAGTGGAGGTCTTTATAGGCAAACATCAGTGCCTTGAATTTGATGCGAGCGGCTATTGGCAGCCATTGCAAACTGATGAAGAGAGGTGTGACGTGGGCTTTCTTCGACATGGTATGAACGCAGCATAAGCTCGTTGTTTTGGTTCAGGAGGAACTGTAAGGCTGGTGACACACTGGCTGCGTGGCGTGAGTGTGGCGTTTCTGTTGCGTGTCAGCTGCGTGGCGTTTTCCATGTCTTTGCACACCAGAAACGTGTCTGACGCGGCGCTGCTGCTGCTGCTAGGTGATATGATAAGCCTCATTGGTGATATATTTGACATATGGGGAGAGATTTGTGGAAGGCCTATACTTCATGTTAAACATAAATATATAGCAGTAAAGACAACGTCGGCAGTGTTAACGGCAAAATAGGCTACATAATATTTCGTTCTGTATTGACAGGTGCAGTATTTGAAAATCGATAATATTTTTTTAAATTACATTTATATTTGCATTTATGTCAAAAGCTAGACACTTTTAAACATCAAAATGACATTTATTAATATGTATTCGTGTCAAAATGACATGTAAACATCTTTTCCTATTCAATTTTGCATGGAAACGCTTCCAAGACGCTTGCGTGTCGCGTGAAAAATAGGCGTCGGTTCAATTTCTAGCATGCACGCGTTTTCCGCGCGGCTCGCGCCTGAGACGCGTGTGTCACGCAGGCATTGTGCAAGCTCTAACCTGTTAACATGGGAGCCGAAATAAAAATGGACACGCCACGCAGCTGAGACGTCTGTCTCCAACTATGCTTCGCCTCAGTGAACGCGCTGATGACGAGCAGGTATGGAGTGGAGGTATGGAAATACACATGTTGACAGTCAGGCAGGACATCCAATCATTGCATTCGGACTGAATGCAATGATTGGACGAAAAAAAATGTTGTTCCTGAGACTTCCACAGAAGATATATGTACATTGTTTAATATAGACCACTTTTATTATTGATTGCTATCAGGATGTGAAGAGAGTTTCAACCAGTATAACAAAAAGTGTAATTGCCTACCCAACCTTTAACTATTAACCAATGATAACAAATGGAACCTTATTGCAAAAAGTAATACCGACAAATTCATGTATTATTTTAATATGAATAATTTATCGGAAAATAATGATTGCATCCAGCGAGAAACTGTCAGTGATGAGACTTGTGTAGGTGTCTGACTGTTGTTGCACAGCTTCAGCTACACTGACACAGCAGAAATACACTGAGAGAGAGAGAGAGAGAGAGAGGGGGGGGCGGAGCGTGTGCATGCCGTCACTGTGGACGAGTTCCCTCCCTTCTGCTCCTCTTTCTCCCGTCCTCAAACACACTCAGACCCTCCAGTCCAGCAAACTGTCTGTCTCTCACACGCACACACACACACACAGCCGCAAGAGAACGTCTGTGATCCGTTGATCTGCTCTCTACACCAGCGAAGGGAAAAGGAGACACGTTTGTGTACCGCTCTCATGCAGCTCTTCATACTTCCTCTCCTCCTCATCCTCGAGGTGAGGAGCGGATTCGGCACCCCTCTGACATCGACCGAGGCCCCCAGCGTGTCCCCGGACCCCTGCGAGGGCAGACCGTGTCTGAATGGGGGCGTCTGTAGTCGGGTGGGAGAGATGGAGGAGAGCCCGAGCACACAGATGCAGTCAGACTTCTGGGCTTATACATGCATCTGCAGCCAGGGCTTCACTGGACACAACTGTGAGGTGAGAGTGTGAACTTCATCCACTGGACGTCTCTGTGTGCTGCTCATGTTAGATTGTGTGAGAAGCATTTATAAAGACATATATATGTCTGTCAGTGGTCTGCAAGAGATCATGTGCTGTCTGTGTGATGTGAAGGAGAGTGCTGCGTTGCTGTGGCAACAGATAGGCAGGAGAGGAGAGGCGGCTGCGTGTGTGTGCGTGTGTGTGTGTGTGTGTGTTAGAGGTAAAGATCACACCATAACTCTATGTCTTGCAGTTAGATATGGTCTGCAGTGTGTTTCTACACCAAGGCAGCAAACTCATTCTCAGTCTGTCACCTTTTCAATTCACTTTGCAGCGTTGACCTCATTGCATGCATTCTGTTTTATAACAAACCACTACAGGACACTGAGCCTTTCTGTGATGGGTGATGCAAGATTTTTACCCAATACATCTCTTGTTTTACAGTAAAATATATACTTAAAAAATCTCTAAATGTTGTTAGTTTTATGCTTAAAACAAAAAATAAAGTGTTTTCCAATGAGATACAGTGTAATATATATTTTATGAATAAAATTTTCTTTATAAGTAGATAGAAGAATTATTAGGCCTATTATTGTAATATATCATCATTTAAATTATATCAATATTAGGGTTATTATTGTTAACTAAAACCATTAAAAAACAATTCCGTTACTTGAAATAAAATACAATTTAAAAAACTTAAACTTATTTTAATTTAGCTAGTTTCCGATTTCTTGTTTTCAATTAGTTTAAGCTGAAGGACTAATATAACTCATTTAAATTAACTAAAACCAATAAATAAAAAATATTAAATATTATATAGACTTTTTTTAATTAATGTAAATGAAAAAAACAAAATAAATCTAAAATCCAAATTAAACTAAAAACAGAAAATATTAAATAAAACCTAATTATAAATATTAACAAACTCTATTAGTTTATCAATGATACTATATACAGTATATTCAATTTTATATACGTACTATTTAAGTTCCTTTAAGGTACTTAAATGGCCTTAGAGTGTAACTTTGCCAATTTTCAAACCTGATTTGTATTGTTACAATGTTGGTAGTATATGTAAATGTTTACTCATTCTCCGTGTTACCGAGA
This sequence comes from Abramis brama, assembly GCF_963993115.1. Taxonomy (NCBI): domain Eukaryota; kingdom Metazoa; phylum Chordata; class Actinopteri; order Cypriniformes; family Leuciscidae; genus Abramis; species Abramis brama. The sequence continues at coordinate 4,756,319 of NC_139971.1, forward strand.
TATTCACATTTATTTGACAACTCCAGGGCTTTTGTGAAAAATACAGATTGTACTTCTGTATTTTTGTGTCCCCGCCCACCGACAGTCGGATCGACAGAGGGTTATTAACAAAACGGTTATTGTTAAAGAAGGTTTAGCACTGAACTTTTTATTTTACTTTGTCTCCTCTTAAAAAGCATTATGGTAAAAATTGAACACTATAGCTGCGTTTCCACCGCAATCTAAAGTACCATGAAGATTAGGCAAATAGTCTGGTGACGTAGGACTGTGCGCGACTTTACAGTTCCCACTGGATTTCATCCTCTGAATTTAAGCTTAAAGCTGTAGTCTACGATGTTGAAAATCGGTCGAGAAAGCCTGAGACGGTTGGGAAGTTTTAAAAAACTCATCCCGCCCCTCCACACACACCCCCCTCCCCTCTGTGCTACCTGGTCCCTCCCACCGGGAAACGACCTGAACAACGTCACTCAGTCAAGCTGTGATCACCGGTAGTAAACAGCGCATCTTGTTCAAATTCCGATCGGCTCGAACAGAAACCCGCTAGGCCTACTGAAATATATTCAAGCACTTCAAGCACTTCAAGAAATATAATTACTTTGACCCGTGATAGGCGATGCTAAACGGCTAACATTCCAATGCCGACCGGCAGCATAAGCATGTTGTCAGACTGATAAAAAGCTATTTATGTAACACCTCACACCATAAAAGTATAAATAAATGCTTACCTGCTCAACAAAAAGTCAGCCGTGTCAGCGTTGGTTTTTTCGGTTTGTTTTTTCTCCATTGCTGAGCTGATGCTACTTTGCTAGCTACCATAGACTGTCAGCTGCTTGCCCGCGAAATTTCATGTCGCAGGAGGGGGGCGGGGTGGGGTGCGGTGGGGTGGAGACGCGAGCGCCACGTGGAGCGGGGGATTGGATGAGAGCAGTTTTCATTCTTTTTTCTCTTCATATTGTTAGGATTGTACTGTAGAACCATAACCAGCATCTAAACGAGGTTATTAATAATGAACAATCTTTGATATCGTAGACCATAGCTTTAATAAAGCCTGAACCTCGTCGTCGGTCCATCTGTCGTATTTTTTAAACTCCACCGCAACAGATGGTGGTTGAATAAAATGCTGTGTGGCGTCAACCAATCAAAATGCGGCATGAACTCAACCAATCAGCATTTTCAGCGCCCAAGTCCGACCCCTGAAAGTTCCTGAACTTTGAAAAAGTACTACCTCGCGAGCAGGGACTTTCGGAGGGGGAAATATTTACCCGGAACTTCATTTAGACCCTGATTCCTGCGGTGTAAACACACCGAGTACCACCCCAAAGCCCCTATAGTTCCTGGGGGAAAGTTCCTGCGGTGGAAACGCGGCTTATGTCAACAGCTTTCATTACCTGAACGCGACTGTGTTTCCTTCGGGTGGAACTGACAGAGCAACTTGTTTCTTTCCGTTTTTTCCTCTCCATTTGGCATAAAACACTGTTTGTTGTCATCCAGTTTGAAATGCTGACTACAAACACTGTTTTTTCAGATTCTCCGTCACAATCTTCTCTCCATATTTACAATTCTTTACTGCCTTTAACCCACTGCCTACAGCGTGCTGGATCCTTCACTGAAACCCAAAGTAACTCTCTCCCACTAAACTTTGCTCTTTGAATTCTTGCACCCGGGAAAAATACAATTCTACACCATTATAACTAAATGTTTGCTAAGAAGCATTTCCTACTAAAGCAAGGTGGTATTTGACTGGTCAAGCATATCCATAGCTGACTGGTGTGAGTGGCCTTGGACGCAACATGCCCAGTGCATTATGGATGTTGAAGTTGTCCTGCTTATTAGGCAAAAGTGAAGACAACAGCCTTTTTTCTCTGTTTAGTCAGGTTACTGCATAGGCAGCCAAGTTTTATTGAATGCCCATTTTGCCAGCGGTGAAATACCCTTTTAAGGAAAGGGTGAGGGCCTTTGTTTTAAAGTATTAGCAAGAGATTTGTTGTTTATTGGCTGTAGACGCACATCAGAGTTAATGCACTAATGGGAACAAAGCCTGAATGTTATAGCTAGACACAGCTAGACACAATTACGGCCTCTGACCTAAATCACTGCAAAGCTTTACAGGATCCAAGAGATCTAAGAGCTGTGTGCACATGCATACGCACTGAACAACAGGTGGCACTCATAAGGTAATGAAATTATGTGCGGTTGTGTCTCATTTGTGTTTGCATGCCGATCTTGTCTTTGTCTACTCTTAAGATGCATGGTGAGACAGGCATCAGTGCGCCCTGTCCTTTCCTCAACCTAAACCTGTGTCCTGCGACGTCATACTGCTCATTTACATCTCCCCAACGGATGCTGCTGCGTGATTGGTGTATGGCACTGGCAAGATTAACCGTGATTGGTCGAAGAGGCCTGAAGTCATTGTGATGTCACTCAGTGTTCCATTTCTCCAGGCAAGGCTGGTGTACCTCAGTCACCCTGTAATGAGACAGCCTTTATCCCACACTTTACACATTAACTGCTGCTGACGTGACTGGACTGTTTTGATGAATAATGAGATGAACTGGAATGATTTGATATAAGTTAGCAGTGCCCTTGAGGATCTCACGTCACCTCGGTCTCAGGTGTAGTGCAGCGGCTGACGCAGAGAGGTTGTGCAAGAGTCACGTGTCCTTTCTGAAAACTCGTCTTTAAAAGCTAGGTTGGTGTGTGATGGAAAATATGTGTTTTTGCATGCACTTTATGCACACAGTCACTTATTTACTACAGTAGCTGGATGCATACTTAGAAACCATAGATCTGATTACTGGTCATATCACAAGGGATGCTAATTTTCAGGGTCGTCGTGATTTTCTTCTCTCCTCTTTGGTCTTTTTGCTTTGATTTCAGCTTGTTAAAGCTGCGATAGGGAATTCATTAATATTAAAGAGAGAGCTTGACTGACCATTGTTTCTGCAAAGCTTTCATCTTAAAAAATGTAGATTGAAATATAGCAATCTGTGACCAGTGTGTTTAGCAGTGTTGCCAGATTAACAGCTCTGTGAGAGTGTGAGCCTCATTAAAGAAGATGTAAGGGTAGAAAAAAAGGAGCAAAAGGGGAACTAAAGATAGATATTTTGGAGGACATCAAAGGCTCAAAGTACATAGAGAGAGGCATTCAGGAGAACAGTAAGTTGACAGAGCACTAGGGGACATAAAAATAATAGTTAATATTTAACCTACTGTATCAAATTTGATATGTGAAGGCATCTAAATTATCAATAATAAAAACTTTGCTGAAAAACTAGTTGTACACAATCTACTACACGCCTTCTGCCCTCTGTTTGATAGTGCATAATTTAGTTCATACAGATAGTTTTTAGCTAGTAAAAGGCTTTTTTGAAGAAAAAAAAAAAAGTCCCCCTTCAGGTTATGGTTCATGTCTTTACTGATTTCTATAAAGTAAATATAAGAATTGCTTTTATATTGTCATTAATATTTCAAGATGGACATGTAATGGACTGAAACAACTTGGGTTTGCATAATTTTTTAGACAGCCATGTTAAAATGTGAGAATCAAGTATGATACTTCAGGCTTTTGAGGAACGTTTTTTGATAATTTCTCAGTCATGCTTGAATTATAAGTTTTGCTCCCCAGAATAAAAACTACTGGTTTGATGATGTAGCTGGTTATTTGGTGGCACATCTGCTCCCTTCTACCTGCCTTTCAGAGAGTGCTGCATTAATAAATGGCATCGCCAGTGATGTCTGGCTTTAAATGCATGTGTATTATTTTGCCATGACGTTTGACAAAACATGTCTTCTGATCCACACATGTAACTAAGAAGAACTGCGTAAACCGCTCCATTAAAACCCCTGAGAAAATATTTTCCACTTCTGCTTCAGATAGCAATAATGACTTGAATATCATTTCGTTCGACCTTTAATGTAAGCAAACGTAAATCATTTGGAGCCCATGTTGCTGTAAACAATCTTTTTCTGATGCAACTCCATGTATTTGTATTTCTCTTTTAATGGCCTGACGTCCTCCTTCTGCAGGCCGGTTATTCATTCAGGCCGATGTTCAGTGGCCATCAGCCAATCACACTTGATTTCCATTTCATACCTGAATTTTGATGATATTCAAACTGTATGAGTGTGAACATTGTGTGAAAGACACTTCCATTAATTAAAACAATTTATTTTCTCAAAGAAAGCTGGAGAATTCATTCATTTATAGTCATTACACAACTGAATGGTGAGGGATGAACTGTCAGAAACACTGTCTTTCTCTATTAATAGTCGGATGACAGTGGGCTATCAAGTGTGTGTGTGTGTGTGTGTGTGTGTACTTGTACAACTATCTATGTGAGGACCAGTTTGAGATTTAGAGCATTGGAGTGAGGACAAAGAGAGTAAAGTGAGGACATTTTGACCAGTCCTACACTTTCTGAGAGCCTTTAAAGGCCTGTTTGAGGGTCAAGACTTGGTTTTAGGGATAAGGTTATAATGAGGTTAAGGGTAAGTTTAGGGTAAGGGTTCGGGTTAGGCACTTAGTTGTGATGGGTAAGGTTAGGGTAAGCGGCTAGAGATTGCATTGTGTCAATGAATGTCCTCATAAAGATAGATGTACAAGAATGAGTGTGTGTGTGTCTGTGCTTTTGTTTTTGAGTGGATTTTTTATTATGCATGTGAGAAAATGCCATGTTGTCCAGGTCAGCAATAAATATCACATGTGCAAGACACTCCAACCTCACTTCGACATTTCTCTTAAGATGTTTTGTGATGACACTGCTTTGAAAACATTGAATCTATGCCACATGTGAGCAACAAATTGATTTGCACCATTTCCATCCTAGTATACGCAAAATGAACAAAAATGTGAACTTTTCATAATATATAATTTGTAATAAACAATTTTTAACATGATCGAAGTGAAAAGTAAAAAAATCTGCATAAATTTGAAATTTGTACAATTTTACATAGAAACGTGCAGAATCATAAATTGACACAAAATTACATTTAAAAAGTCTTGTGAAGACACTTTGTATTTTTCTCAATACGTAATTTGTAATAAACAATATTTAACAATAATTTAAGTGAAAATCAAATTTAAAAATCAACATGAATTTGAGATTTATTTTGTACAATTTTGTTTTATTTATATCATAGAAGTTGCAAAACCATAAATTAGGCCTACATAAAAATTCAATCCAAGATAAAAAGTTAAAAATGTGCATTTTTAATATATAAAATTAATATGATAATCTAAGTAAAAAAGGTTTAAAATCAACATTCGTTTTTATTTTTTCTTATATCATAGAAATATTTTTTCCTGCAATTCATATAACTCAAATTCCTAAAACTTCCCATTTTAAATTACAATATGAATACCTGATATTTTTAAATAATACATTTCAGTAATTTTTATTATATCCTATTGAGGAAGACAAGCTTGGTCTTTTCGAGCTTGCGATCGTGAGTTGTTTTTCAAGTCTAAGGAGAGGTTTCAGCATGATTTGGTTGCAATGTGACCTTTAAAAATAGGGAAAGAGACTAAGTGGAGGAGGCCTTTGCTGAGAGCTGAAGAGTATAACCTTTTGGGGTTTTGAGAGGCAGGCTCAAATACTTTTTAAAAATGAAATATTGTCTCTATAGAATAAACATAAGCTCAAGTGGTCGACGTCTTGGGTTTGAAAGCTCACAGCTCTTCACTAGAGGAGGCTGTCTGGTAAAATCAGATGGAAGAAGCCAAAGGTCAGGGATGTATTGATGTCTGTGAGAGCAGGTCTAGTGAGATATCTTGAGGTGGGGATTGAGAGAGATTGTTGATACTGGAAATGCTTCATCTATTTCTTCTCACTTTGAAGGTATTTTTTCTCATCCATGACCCTTTCTTCTCCCCACACTATTTCTACTTCCTTTCTTCCTTTTCAGCAGCTCTACTCTTTTTTTATTGTCATTGTAGTCCTCCTGGTCCTTTCCTCCATCTGTAGACTAATCACGTCTTTACAACCCAGATTGTACAGTGTATGTCCCACACAATATCTTATTGGTATTGTATTGGTAAAATATCTTATTGGTTTTCATATAGAGAAATGCATGTTTTGCTTGTTCAAGGCTTTGTATCAAATGCTTATTTTGAATTTCATATGAGTGTAGAAGATCTATTCTGCCAAGACCAGACATACAGTATCAACATTGTCATATCCATTACCATGCCAAACACTGACAGAAAAAGGCAGAAAAAAGGATACCTCATTCTGTCAGTTCGTATTAATTTTTATTGTAATGAGTTAGTGTTATAATGGTCTGAGTACTGGTGGTTTTAGGAGGTGAGTGATAATGTATTGGTTTTGATAAAGTAAATAAAACAATAACCCAATAGAAGTAGCCCAGCATCATTTTTAAAACGAATCAGAGAATTTGTTCTGAACACAAACATATCATTTCATGTTAGTAAAAAAAAAAAAAAAAAAAAATCAATACATTATCACTTAACTCTAAAAGCCACCAGTCTTCAGACCATACATAAACTTAAAAAGATAGATATGTATCTTTAAAAGAAACATTACATATGCACTTATACACAATAAAAAGGTAATGAATCTACTGTTGCATGTGTCAAAGCTCAAGTGGACACGATGAACAGTGACAGTGCAGATTCAGCTACAACAGCAATTTAACACACAAAATAAGTCGCATTAAGAATTCAGATGTCCGCATAGTTTTTTTAATCAGTGGACTGACATGAAACCGTGATTGTCACTGATGAGATCAAGGAGACCCTCTAACATGTGCAGGGGAAGTCCTGTAGAGCACTTCAGATGGGCCTCAGTCATTGCCAGGAAAGTTCTTTAGCTCAAGGGACAGATGTGAAGAAGCACAAAATGTCTCATGTGTTCTGCCGTCTAAAATGGCTTAGTTATACTATATTTACACCATAATTGTTATCAGTTGATGCATTTCAACCTACATGTTTGCAAATCTCCAAAAAAATACCAATACGTACAATTCACTGCAGTTTTCATGAACACAAGTGAAAATGAACACTACTAAAATGAACATTAGTGGCAGAAAAACACCAACAAGTTTGTTCCTTTTTACACAGATTATTGATTACTAAAGACTTATTTTCACGTGGTTTTTGCACATATTGGTTTGAAAGCTATTTATTGGACAGAACACAGTGGAAGGTCATTCATCCGCACCTTTAAAGATTATGAGGGGTGTTCCTCAGGGGTCCGTTCTGGGGCCTTTACTTTTTATCATTTATATTAATAATCTTGATCTCAATATTAGTATAGTATTAAGTATTAAAAATTATTATAAAAAATATGTCAATTTTCATTTTTATGCAGATGACACTGTGATTTATTGTAGTGCACCCAAATTACACCAAGCTGTGTCTTTTCTTCAGTGTGCTTTTGATGTTGTGCAATAACGCCTTCGTGATCTAAACCTGACTTTGAACGAGACCAAAACTAAAGTAATGCTATTTTCATGATCAAAGAAACAAGTGGCAAATTAACTATCACTTAAATCCTTACATGGTAATATAATAGAGGTAGTGACAGAATATAAATATCTCGGTTTTATATTTGATGATTCCTTATCTTTTAAATCCCATGTTAATCAATTAAGGACTAAATTAAAAATAAAGCTGGGATTTCATTATAGAAATAAATCCTGTTTTTCATTTGAAGCAAACAGGAGACTAGTCTCATCCACTTTTATGCCAGTCATTGATTATGCTGATATTTTGTATAACTCGGCAACCACTAAACTTTTAAGCTCTTTGGATACATTGTATCATTGTGCACTTAGGTTTATACTCAATTGTAAATACAATACTCACCACTGTGATCTGTACAACAGAGTTGGTTGATCGTCATTATCAATACGCAGATGTAAACATTGGTACCTGTTTATTTATAAATACATTTTGGGTCTACTGCCTCCATATCTTTGCTCTCTTAATTTCGAGAAAAAAGTCGAAATACAATCTTGAGAATAAACTCATTACATTTCGAGAATAAAGTCTGTGTTTCGAGAAAAAACTCGTTAAATTTCGAGAAAAAAAACTCGGAATACAATCTTGAGAATAAACTCATTAAATTTCAAGAATAAAGTCTGTGTTTCGAGAAAAAAAGTCGAAATGAAATTTAGAGAATAACGCATTCGATCAGTGTTCATTGCATAGCTTACTGATAGAGGACATGGCAGAGTTGGATCACTTAGTCAAGCTTTCAGTAACAAAGAAATACTATCAACTTTAGCTAATTATGACAGAATAATAATTAGCATACGAACTTTAAAGAGAATTTGCAAGCGGCTAGGTCTTTTTAGAAGAAAAAATCAGTCCAATTTGCGCGATGAACTCGCTTTTGTCCAACATGAAATGGCAACCAGTGGACAAATGCAAGGCTATCACTGGCTTCACCTACGCGTGATTCATCGTGGTTTCCCTGGATACCAGACGCATTATTAATCGTTGTTGGTTGTGTACGCCTCCATCCACAGAATGTAACGACTGTAACCATCTATACAGCCATTAATGCCGTACGGTTTTAATTTATCCTAGCTGTCCATATGCCAGAGTGCATTTGGGCTAGCGCAAGTGTACTGGCGTCTTCTCAAGCGTCTCCTTCGTCGAAATTCCACACCTTGAGGATCAACAAGTTTAATAATGCGTCTTATGGTATCCTGGGAAACCTCGATGAAATTCATGTTGGACAAAAGCGAGTACATCGCGCAAATTGGACTGATTTTTTCTTCTAAAAAGACCAAGCCGACCTAGACGGCTTTGTTACTGAAAGAAAGTCTAAAATATAGCTTGACTAAGTGATCCAACTCTGCCATGTCCTCTATCAGTAGGCTAAGCAATGAACACTGATCGAATGCGTTATTCTCTACATTTCATTTCGAGTTTTTTTCTCGAAACACAACGACTTTATTCTCGAAATTTAATGAGTTTATTCTCACGATTATTTCGAGTTTTTTTCTCTAAATTTAACGAGTTTTTTTCTCGAAACACAACGACTTTATTCTCGAAATTTAATGAGTTTATTCTCAAGATTGTATTTCGACTTTTTTCTCGAAATTTAACGAGTTTAATCTCGCATTATAATGACTTTAATCTCGAGATGGTTTTATTTTTTTATTATTGCTTGGCCCTAATCCTCTTCCGTAATATTTTGCCGAACACCGAGGTCCTGTGATAATATTAGTCCCGCTCGAATCGGCATCTGTGATTTGGCTGGGTCATTTATAATTGTTTCAAGTTTTTTGTTTCCTGTGCACCTTTTTATCCATCTTTCGCGAAGAATGGAGGCTGCGTTGGAGTGTTTTGATAGTATTTTGGGTGCTGGGTCATATCGCTATACACCATACAACTATACAATTTGCAGAAAGAGAAAGCTGGAAACCATCAGAAGAGCGAAAACAAATGTATGACATTTATAGCTCATGTGGAAGGAACATTCTTCTGTTTATGATATATCACACAGCTAGACCTATAACGACAAGACATTTCCAAGCAATAGCCTATTGACATCATATCCAGGAGATAAGTTAGTAAATTCGAGTAAAATCACAGGCTTCGTTTATCCCGTGCGAATGCGCCACACAAAATATAGATGTGGGGGGGTAATTTCTACTATGAGTAAGGTCCCCAGATAATACCAATCCAGTGCGAATAGGGCTTTAGTGAGCTGTTAAAGGAAGAAACAATTTGTAAATGTTTTTAATTGTTTCGATGATGGTTTAATGCCATGGTGATTTTCTCTTTCTTCTTTTCTTATTTATTTGTAACTTTTTTTGATAATGTTGTGCTGCTCATCTTGGCAAGTTTCTCGGCCATTTTCACTTGGCAAAATCTCAGAAAGTTTTATCTGGTTAAATGAAGGGTAAATAAAATACAGTGTTATTACTTCAAAACACTTTTACCATAGTGCATGATTTCCAAACGATTACATTTTATCGTTTGCATCACATAACCAGCTCCATTTGTTTGGGTTTTCTGACGTTGTAAATTGCTCTGTAGCTCAAAGACCAGAAGCAAACCAAAATTGTAGCATCAGCAATTTCAATGTCTCAGGTTTGCTTTAGTTACACTATCGGTTTGGTTCAGTGTAGAGGTTTTTTTGTAGGTGGAACATTATCTTCAAGCGTGAAATAGCATTAACCTTTTAACGGCACTCACCAGACATTTCATTTCATGATACGCACAACAACAAAAACGTTGCCAGATTAATCTATTTAGGATAAAACTCACTTTAAATTTAGAATTTTGTGAGCCTGGGTTGTAGGTTTTACAGCCTAGTAATTGGTGATGTAACATTTTAATGTGTAATGTCAATCATATTTGTATAAGTTTTTTGTATGCACTTTGGGACAGAAAATGTTTATTCAGTTGATTTGGTAATGCAGAGAAATCCTTGTATATATATAAGAAGAAGCTATTTTAACTGAGTCATATCTTGTTATTATTCCTTGATATAATTCAGTATATCTGCTATTCGCAGGCAAACACACACAGACAGTGCATATAAGGCCTACTTTATCTCTTTTTGGAAGAAGGCACGTCCCTGCCAAAGGAAACTGAGCATAATTAGACTAATTGGATCAATATCACTGTCGATTTTGGTGCAGGTGTTTCTGTCTTGCGGGATCTCTCCGTTGCTATTGTTTCATTTCTAATGGTGCTCTTCTGTTCTTTCAGTTTATGAATTGCTCTCGGTTCTTATTCTTCAGGCCAAGTGATTGTTAGTCGATAGATGTTTGCCTGAAATGAAAGTTGCTGCTGTTGCTGTGTGACTGGAGCAGTTTAAAATGTTTGATAATACGATGCAGTCATTCATTGGCGATGTTGTTATTGGGTGCAGTTTTTTGCAGATCCGTGCGCCAGCAGCCCCTGTCTCCATGGCAACTGTAGTCAGGACGGTGAGGGGGAAGGGTTTGCGTGCGAGTGTAGTGAGGGTTACAGTGGTGTCCGCTGCGACCTGCCAACCTTGACCTTTGACCTCTCCGAGTCCACCTGGGACCTCGCCACGCCGGCCACACCTGCGACCACGACTCAAGGGTTTCAGCCAACCACAGTCCCCACCACTACTCAAGCTCCGCCCACCCTGGAGCCGTGGCAGCCCAAACAAGGTCAGAAAGTGGTGGAGATACTGTGGGAGGATCAGCAGGTGAGCAGGTGTGCGTTTGCATGCATAACGTAATTACGGCAAAGTGTGTGTGTTTGTGTAAGCATGAAGCGTAATGACAGTTGGATCCGGTCTGGAAGGCAGGATAATTCCTGTGGGAAGTTTATCTGTGTGGATGTGTGTGTTGTTGTAGATCACTGATGAAGCTGAGTGTGTGAGCACCGCAGGAGGCGAGTCTGCTGGAATGATGACCGTTTCCATGGAGGTCGCTGAGGAAACAGCTGTGAAGTAAGACACTTCCTGACCTGTTTTTCCTGGGAAATGAGAATAAGATTTAATAAAAGAAGAGACTTGTGAGTTCTGAGTGTGCGCTTGGTTTGAAATAAACTTTCATCTGTTCTTTCTGTGGCATATATGGCTATATTAGCATGAACCGCTGTCATTAAAATTGCTTTTTTAACTGCTTTTCTTCTTCTTTGGATAAAAAGGAATGCATAAATGTAAATGCATAAATATAAAATCATTATTTATTTAAAAAATAAAATGTATTTAATTAGTTATATATTTATACATAATATATAGAATCTTTCCAAAGCCACACTTTTTTACCACATAATTTTCATGTGATATTTTGGTGACATAAAAGAAAAATATGGATTTTAAAATATTTTATATTACTGAAAAAACTTTAATATAGTACATTATTGAATATAATACATTTCATATGATTTATATATTATAAAAAAATGTTTAATGTTGTACATTTTAATACAACTTTATTAAACAAAATATTACTATACTAAAACATTACAATATGATTAGTGCTGTCAAATTGCATCTAAGATATATGTATATACAAGATATACATACACACAAACAGACACACACACACACACACATATGTGTGTGTTTGTGTGTGTGTGTGTGTATGAGTATAATGATAGCACTAAATATAATATAATATAATATAATGTAATATCATATAAATGAATACACACAGACACATATATTATATATTTAACTTCATGTTAGATGTGAATTAATCATGATAATCTATATGACAGCACTAAATATAATATAATATAATATAATATAATATAATATAATATAATATAATATAATATAATATAATATAATACTTTTAAAAAATCAGCTCTGACATTTAAATGTAATTCAAATCTTGTTCTAAACCATTACGTTCCCTTTGTAAAGTTCACTACATTAATTTCCTGTGTTTATTTAACTGAAATAAATGTAAAGTCGTGTATTTTTCCGCGATCTCTCTCTGTGTGTGTGTGTGTGTGTGTAGGTTGGTGGGTAATGTGAGCGGCTCTGCTGTCCTGTGGCGTGTGGGTGAGGCTGGTTATGAGCAGTGCTCTGTCGCTGACGGCACGATCATGTGGTTCCAGCAGAGCTCAGACGGGCTGGTGCTGCCAGACCAGTCCCTGCCATTCGGACACAACTACTTCATCAGTAAGTCATGTGTGGCTACATGCACACAATGTGGAAGAAATCTTATGTACTTATAAAATTATTTACTTAAATTTAGGACTTTGCCTTTTAAGCATCTTTGTGCACAAATTTGTCTTGTTTGCAATTTAGAATTTTTCCACACGCTTTGATGAGAGCTGAGAATCTTTTATTTGACCCTGTCTGGTTCTGTGAGCCAAACAATGTCTGTCCTTGAGGCATTTCTATGTGTGTGTGTGTGTGTGTGTGTGTACATGTCTGTTTATCTGTGTGTGTTTATGTCTGAGATGGAGAAAGCTGTTGTTGTTGTAGCTGATATTAGAAAATGCCTGAACCGACAAGGAAATTGTGTTTTGTAGGAGTTGCAAAAAAAGTGTGTGACATGATTTGCTTTATATAATAAATGCGAATCTAGATTTCTAGATGTATGGGTCTAGGTTAAGAAAAACCTGTAAAAGGTAAGTGTGTATATTGTGTTTTGACAATGTGGCTGAATTTAATAAATTGAAGTGTGTGTGTGTGTGGGGGGGGGGGGAGTTGGGTTAGGGTGTAATGTAATCCCTACATTATGGGGATGGCAAAGATGGCAATATCCAAATATCCAAATTTTTTGGTCCCAATATTTTTTTTTACGTGTTAAATGCAGAAAGTTTTCAGTGATGGGTAGGGTTAGTGTAAGGTGATAGAATTGACAGTTTGTCCAGTACGAAAATCATTATGTTTATATGGAAAATCCCCATAAAACATGACGAAATGTAAAAACGGAGTTACTCTCTATTACGACTATTGATTGTTTTGTTGCTCTCGTTTCCTGTAGGTGTGCTGCACGTCGGAACCGCCTCTGGTCCAGAAGTCACTTTGAGGCTGCATCTCATGGTAAAAACCAATAACTGCATTGAGCCCGGCAGTGGATTCAGTGACCCACAATGCTCCGGGAAAGGGAAGTGCATCACCCAGTCTTCTGTGGTAATGACCTCATATCATAATTAGCATTAAATGTTATATTACAATCCTGAATTTGTGCTGCGGTTTTTCTCTCCAACATTAAATTGCGTGTTTAAATGTGAATCGCAGGACACGTTTTACTGCCAGTGTGATGAGGGGTATTCTGGGATCTTCTGTGAGGAGTTTGACGCGTGTCACATGAAGCCCTGCGAGAACAACGGCTCCTGTACTGACCTCAGACAGAGAGATGAAGGACAAAACTACAGCTGTACCTGCCAGCCAGGTGTGTGAGCTTGTGTTTGTCTGGGTCATTCTCAGGAAACGTGTCCGATGTGTGTCCGATGTGTGTCCCCTGCCCTGGCGGACTGATATAATTAACAGGATACTGAACTTAGTCACATCATTTCATACATTTCACTGTTTAGTGTGCAATGCATGATAACTTTTAAAATAAATGTTTGTTTTGATTGGAGTTATATCTCATTTACATGGCGCTATTCATCAGTGAGTTATATAGGATAAAAACTTAGCCTACTTAAATAGGTTTTTATTGAAATTAAAACATCATGCTTTCACTGTCTATATACTCTTTTCCAAAATGCTTGTTGTTATGCATGTTTAAATTAAGATTTTTAGATGTTTTCAAAGCAGTCTCTTATGCTCCTGAATGCTGCATTTATTTGATCAAAATACAGTAAAAACAGTGATATTGTGAAATATTATTACAATTTAAAATAACTGTATATTTTACTATATTGTAAAATGTCATTTATTTCTGTGATCAAAGCTGAATTTTCAGCATCATTTCTCCAGTCTTCAGTGTCACATGATCATTCAGAAATCATTCTAATATGATGATTTGCTGCTCAAGAAACATCTCTGATTATTATCAGTGTTGTACGGTATGGAAGCTAGTTTCCACCACTGAATAAAAAAATAAAAAAGGTAATTGCGACTTTTTATCTCACAATTCTGATTGTTTTTTTCTCGCAATTGCGAGTTTACATCTCGCAATTCTAAAAGAATTTGAGTTATAAATTGTGAGTTATAAAGTCAGAATTGTGTGATACAAAGAAAGAAAAAAAGAAAAAAAATCGTTCAAATTGTTTTATTCCATGGCAGAAACAAGCTTCCATACGGAGCCCCTAAAGGGACATGGTGGTGGAAAACATATGAGATGGGAGGAAAAACAAAAGCATTGACAAATAATTTTTCCTTCATCTCATGTTTGTTTCCTTCACCATGTCCCTTTAGGGGCTCCGTAGTGTTGTGATAAATCTGAAAGAGATGAAAAAGATTTATATAAAAGTTTGTATTTTTGTGGAAACTGTGTTGCTTTTTTCTTTGATGAATAGAAAGTTCAAAAGAACCGCATTTAGTGTTATTAGTGTTGCTGTAAAATGCAATTTCCCTATTTAGTTATTCCTACGAAGTCATTCAAAATATTAACATGAAATTTCTCTAAACATTCGCACAACATGAATCTATTGAGAAGCAATGTCCTTATGAATTGTGAATGTGCCGTCTTGGATGTCTGTTAACATGTGCATAACGGATAATAATGGAGGTTAACCTTGAGCAGAGCGCATGATCTGAGCTGGAATGCTTTAAATGGAAAGATGGGGCAGGGGAAGTAAATGAGAGATGAAGAACAAAACAAAGCGTGAGCAAGAGACACTGAAGGTCGGGATGATCAAATGCCTTTGATCACGGAAATTACGATTATTTTGATCCTGCATTTAAGTTATTTAAAGCCTTCCAGATGAAACAACTGTGCCTTTTTTAAGACATGTTGTCATGGACTTGCTGATTGCAAAACATGTCTATTAAGCTTTCGAGGAAGAACACAAGCACACAAACAAACACTGTTTACGGCTCTGACCATTTTAGTAAGAGGATTATTGAGAACACAGGAGGGCATAAATGATGTAAATTAGCTGTGTTGTAAGAAAAGCAAACAGCCTGTTTTGGCCGACTGAATCGTGCTGGTTTATAACTGAAAGCTTTGTTAAAGATTTTTTTCCCAAACTGTTTTTATGTGAAGGAAAGCAACAGATTGTGTTTTCTGTGAGCCATTTGTGTGGTTTTGTCTACATTATGAGGACCAAATGTCCCCAAAAGGATAGTAAAACCTGAAATCACCAACATCCCATTGAGGAAAACAGCTTAATAAACAATTAATAATGTCTTAATGAAAATGTAAAATGCTTTTTTTGTGTGTGTGAGGGTTAGTTTAAGGGATATAAATATCTTAAGCTCAGTATAAAAACAATAGAAGTCAATGGAAAGTTCCCACCAAAAACAAATGTGTGTGTGTCTATGATGCATTAACATTGAATGTTACATTACGTTACGTTATTTCATGCACTGGTCAATTTTGAGATTTTGGGGTATTTGGATTTTGTCACGGAACACACACGGGAAACAGGAAGATCCATTTGCAGTATTTTTAATGTTAGGGCAATCCAACTCGTAGTCATCCATGCATGGGTCAAAATCCATAATAGCAGTCCAAATACAAAATAACCAAGAAACAAACAAGAACAGGCTAGGAACAAAGATCAAAAGTGGAGTGTGACATCTAACAATGACTCCGTGACAAACACTAAAACAGACACGCTTATATACACAGGGAAATGACAATGCTAATGGGGAATAGGCTGAGTGCAATGATTAGTGACAAGGGACAGCTGAGTGCAATGATGAGACAAGGATCGTGGGGAATGTAGTTCAGAATGTGACAGACACCGTGGAGAAGGAGGACATCTAGTGGTAACCAGGGAACACAAACCAGACACTGTGACAGATTTTCATCAAACTAGTGGGAAGAAAACATCCAAAATATACTTTGCACTTTATCTATTTACACCTGTAGATTTCAATTACAATAGATACTGTATCTTTAAAGGCTGTTTTCTCAAAAAGAAATGTATCCTGCATTGAGTCAGAACTTCAGTAACACTTATATATACCAAACCTTACCGTTTTATTCTTTATTCTATATATTACATCAGTTTTTACTGGAGGGTTTGTTCATATACAATTTGCCTGATTGTATACAAAATTGTATTACTAAAAACATAGCAAAAAAATAAATAAAAAATATGGCTGTTCACAGTATCTTCTGATTTATAAAAGAGATATCTAAAATCCCCTCAGTGAAAACTGTTTACTTTAATATGTCAACAAAATGAAACAAGAATTTTGAACCAGGCTTTATCCAATGTTCAGATTTCTGCAAATTGAATGAATGCAAGTTAGTGCATATTGAATTATATAATGCATAATTTGCCTTAAACATAATATTTCAGAAAACGTGTAATAAATTATTTTATTTTTTTGCAGTTCTTAATGCAATTGATCAACTGGGAAAGTATGGTGATATCTATTAGTTAAATGTTTTACCCTATTCATAAATTCAGATGTGTTATGGCGAACTGAGATACAGTAATAATACAATGTGTGTGTGGTCGGTCCTGGTAAACCATACATTGTGGGGACATTTTGGATGGTAATACAATGGTAATATTTTTTGGTCCCCATGAGAAAAAAACAGCTTTTAAATCATACTAAGAGGATGTTTTTTGAAAATATAAAAATGCATAAAAATCTTTATGTCTATGGAAAGCCCCAATAAACCACGGAGACCCATCGTGTGTGTGTTTTAGGTTTTGAAGGAGAGCGTTGTCAGTCGTTGGTGGATCACTGTGTGTCTGGACCCTGCAGGAACGGGGCCACCTGCTCCAGCAGCCTCGAAGGCCCTCACTGCTATTGTGCTGAAGGTACTTATTAATAGCCTCCTCTCATGAAATCATGTCTGACACCATCAAATCTGTTGTGTGTTCTGCTCTTGGGTGTGTATGTGTGTTTGAGTCGTCCTGATTCAAGCTCTATTTCTGTTCCTTCTCCTCTCGCTCTCTCAAAGTGTGTCAGAGAGCTGCTTATTTTAAACTCTCTTCTTTTTCTTCCAATTAATCGTGAAGCGCGGCACAGCTCCGCCCCCTCTCTCAGGAGGACACACACCGTTCCTTCAGCGATGGCTCTCTCTAACCAGGGCAGACTCTCAGTCAGCAGATACAACAGGGACACGACCACTCCTGCTTCCCGAAGAAGCACTAAAAACAGTTAGGAACGGAAATTTGCTAGCTCGTAGGCTGAAATATTAATCATGTGGTGTGAACTGGCACCGTATAAGCCACCGGTTTGAAACGCAAGGAAAGAATAAGGAAAGTGGCACTATTAGCACATTTTTAATTAGTGTAGTACAGCTCACGGTACGGCTTTTAATATTTCACCAGCCACGTGAGGCAGTTAATAGCTTTTTCTGCATCTCAGAGTTAAAACATCCATTCAGACTCTACAGGGCAATAGAAACGACCGCATGCTGCAACGAAAGGCGTTCGGCTGGACTTCAGAAAAATGACATGGCGCACAAGTCAGATGGGCGACTGTTATGGTGCTGGTCATGGTCATAGTTTCTCCTTTTGTGTTCCACAAAAAAAAAAGGGCATATGTGTTTGGAATGACACAAATAATAATGAATAAATAATGACAGCATTTTCATTTCTGGGTGAACTATTCCTCTAATACTGGCAGTGATGCCTCAGTCAGGCTGTGAGAGTTTCATTAAGATAATGCATGAAAGCTCCTCTGTAAGGGAAAGTGTGGGTGGATGAGCACTGAGCTCTATTGCTCTGTGTGTGTGATTGACTTTTATTGGGGGGATCATAGCAACCAAGCTTGTAATCTGCTGGTGCGTGCATGTCACTGAAAGGAGACTACAAATGCACAAAAACACAAACATATACCCAACATACACACTGTACATGTGTGTGTTTTAGAATGTGTGTAGAATTAAACATTAACCAAGGTTAATAAATGCTGTAAAAGCATTGTTCGTTGTTACTTCATGTTAACAAATGCTGACATTAGTTCTGTACTTAAAGGAATGGTTTGTGTTCAATATTAGTTAATCTCTTTCAGCAGAACAGTCAGTGTACTTGAACTATAAATACTGTTCAAGATTCTGTTTCTGAATTTGATTATTTCTGAATATAGTTTGTTTCTGTTGTATCCCTTTATTTAGTATAATATTAATGGAACCAATGGTTCCAATTCTCACTATGAGCTAGTTGCTTATTAGCCTGAAAATTACTAGGATATTGACTGTTTATTAGTACTTTTAAAAAGCACTTATTAATGCCTTATTCTGCATGACCATATTCTACATTCTTAAGCCTACCCAATACTTAAACTTAACAACTACATTACTAACTATTAATAAGCAGTAATTAAGAGTTTATTTAGGCAAAAGTCGTAGTTAATAAGTAGTTAATAGTGAGAATTGGACCCTAATCTAAAGTGTG
Organism: Abramis brama; assembly: GCF_963993115.1. NCBI lineage: Eukaryota > Metazoa > Chordata > Actinopteri > Cypriniformes > Leuciscidae > Abramis > Abramis brama. The sequence continues at coordinate 4,775,217 of NC_139971.1, forward strand.
ACCAAACTTATTACTATACTAATGTACTTGAATGGATTTTACCAGGTTCAATACAAGTTAAGTTGCACAGAGATTTGCACAGAACATAATTAACTCATCTGTAAGTTTGAAAAAAGATCAGATTTCTATATGGAAAAAATGTGATTTAGTAAAAATAGACTAGATTTCCATTGTGAATGTGTTACAGTAAGCTCAATTATTGATTGTTGTAACATTGTGAGGATTATTTTCTGTGGTAATCACATATGCTGAATAAATGTAAACATTTAAGATATATTGACTTAAAGTAACAATGAACTGCTTTTACACAATTTATTTAAAAATAAAAAAGTATTTAAACCCTCCCCTTCAAAGCTCACACTGATCTGTCTTCACTTTGAAGTGCCACGCCCACATCTCAACATCCAATTAACAACTGATGCACAGAACCAAGTCCCGCCCTACAAGTTTTTTTCCCCCGATAATCCCTTACACTCGGATGTACGTCACAATACGGAAGAAAAGATCTGTCACTACTTCCGTTTCATCAAGACTTTAAAAATTAGCAGCATCTGTCAAATACGATCTCAGCCATTGTTCTCATGGGTTCTGCATCTTTAAATAGAAGATGGACTCTTGCATTCTTCATGACATTTTCTCTAGCTGTTTTTAGCTTGACGGCTAAATGATTCGCCAATTGAATGGGCTGTATCAGATTTAAACTGGTCTCTTTATGCATAGTGCACACTTTAGTCTCTTCCCCTTTCTCCTTCTCTTTGTTAGGATATCAGGGCTCCACGTGTGAGCAGAAGATTGATCCCTGTGCTTCCGGGCCCTGCCATAATAATGGCAGCTGCTCCCCACAGGCCTCTGGTTCGGGCTACAGCTGCACCTGTCCTGCGGGCTACACCGGACCCACCTGTGCCCAGCTGGTGGACTTCTGCGCCCTCAACCCATGCGCTCACGGCATCTGCCGCAGCGTCGGTACGAGTTATAGGTGCCTGTGTGTTCCAGGTGAGGATCTCGTCTGCTTCCGCTCATACAGTAGCTGAGTCTCCCCCTTCACTCCCTCCAGTTGTCATGGCAACTGCCTCCTGTGTGTTGCGTGCTCAGACATCATTGTCTGTGAAGTGTGACTGCAGCAGCTGTGCAGCCGGATCAGTCTATCCTCTGATATCACCCCGCTCTGATGAGAGGTGTCCGATGGGGCCGCTGTGTTCTCCAGTGGGATTGCAAATAATGCTCAGTGGGATTGCGCTATGAAGACGACACTTCTTTCTGGAAACAACTGTCCTGCCCGGTGGGATTGCTGTGCTTTGCGCACTCATTGAAAACAAAATGGTCCTCAGCAAAATGAATTGGTAAATTATTTAATGGCAGCATTCAGGGCCTTTGAGACCGATTAGCGGTGTTTGCGAAGTAAAGCACAAAGTATACTTCAGTTTTACATGTACACTAGGATATGCGTACAGTAGGCTAGTCGCCATGATGCTTTAAACTTGACGTCGACTAGTCGCTGGTCATGGCCTATAGTGGGCGCTACAGGATAAGCCATTTCCTGACACTCACGCTCTGTTTCCAACAGTTAAAATGACAAATAAATGCATACTCTGAGAGCTCTCCTTAAGACATGTTTGATTATACCATCTGGATGCTCAGAATTGATTGAGAGAATGCACGTTTTAAGCCGGGGACACACTTAACGACTGTAAGGCCAATTATTAATTTAATTTGATACTTACGACTGATCATGCCGAAACGCGCCGAGTCAGTAGCGTTCAGTCGGTGTTCACAGTTGGAGTTTAAAATCTGCTTCAGTCGTTGGAAAAAGTCTGTAAGTGTGTTCAGGTCAGTCTTAGGATGTTTCAGCTAGTTGTTAAGTGTGTCCACGGCATTATAGTTAATCGGTGTTCTAAACGCACACACATAGCTCGCACTGTTCTGTGATTTGTCAATAAAATAGCTTAGAAAATGAAAAGTGCTAGCATACTTTTTCTTAGTAAATAAAACCCACAGCTTCACTATATTAATAGAGAGACGCTGTCAGTTAGAATTAATTCACACACAATCACTCACTAATGCATTCATATAAATGTAATCATTACTGTGCCACTTTATCTGTCTGATTTAGAACGAGCAGAAATCTAACGATTTTTATAAACGCGCGCACATGCGGCTTGATTATTTTTGTGTGTGTGTGTGTGTGTGTGTGTGTTCACAAGGGAGCAGCACTGGTCCAGACAGCTTCATGGTCGGAAAAGAAACAACCAACAACTAATAGAAATGCAGAAACAATATAGACTTGTGTTTCCGAGCGCTTACGTGAGGGGGTTTAGAGATAGGCTACTCATGAGTCACAACTCTAGTTTAAACGAGTACAGATACATTTTTATTGGTCATAACTTCTGGAGAGCAATAGCACAGACGCTGGTCGAGGATAAAACTTTCTAACGTGCAAGTGTGGAGCACCTGTGTTTGTGCACGCTATCAAACGGAGTATATGTCATTTTCATCATCAGTGTAGTACGTATACGAGCGCAACGTGTTTTTCTCTCTGTACGCTCAGCTCCCACATGAGGCTTGACTAATTCATTTGCACTAATTCATTTGTGCACAAGGGTGTTGCAACACTAGCTGTTTCACAGTCAGACAAGAATTGGAGAAGATGGAGCAACAATAGATGCCGGTGTTGACAAGCACTTGTGAAGGGGAATTAAGAGATATCCATAACTCTAGTTTAAACGAGTACAGAGTTTAAACTAGTGCTATTTTTGTGCTAATTAGTTGTTACACAAGGTGGCAACACTGACCCAGCTCGTTGTTTCATGGTCGAAAAAGAAATATAAGAGAGTGAACAACAACAACTGACTAACTGCCGGATGCTGCAACCATGGACGTCCATGTCACCTGTTAAAAATACAAAACATAATCATATATTGAAGAAGGGAGTAGAGCCATTTATAGAGACTACCAAAAAAAAACACACATGGTGGTGGGTTCTTGTTACCCACAATAAAATAAATAAGCATCTTGCAACCACCCTTAAACCCCTAGCAACGGCATAGCCACTCAAAACTAGTGTGTAGTGTGTGTGTTTGTGTGTGTGTGGGTGTGTGTGCGTGGGTGGGAGGGAGAAGGGATAAAAGGAGAAAAGCCAAATGATGCCCAGAAAATAATGCCATGAAATGCTTCTGCGCTTTTTATGCCTGACATTTTATTGTGCTGTTACTTCACAGTCAAACATTTTTAGATATAAATATTACAAAAAAATATATATAAAAGAAGATTTACAAGGATCAATATATACACACACATATATATACAGTATATATATATATATATATATATATATATATATATATACACACAATACACACACACACACACACACAAAAATCCTCATAGTCATCTGTGTCATCAGTTTGCTCCTGCTCACATTCTGTAAACCCCTTCAAAACGAAACACTGCTCTCTAGTGGACAAAATGCAGGAATATTCAAGGTGAAGTACAGCTTAAAGGGTTATTTCACCCAAACCTGAAAATGTTGTCATTAATTACTCACTCTCATGTCGTTCCAAACCTGTAAAACCTTCGTTCAACTTCAGAACTCAAATGAAGATCTTTTTGATGAAGTCTGAGAGCTTTCTGTCCCTCCATTGACAGCTACGCAACTACCAGATCGTAAAGCGAATCCATATAAATCAAGCGGTTTAGTCCAAATTTTTTGAAGAGACACGATCACAATGAAAAGATTGAATTTAGGATTTTATTTAAGTATTTATTTTTTCACTGGGGTGAACTATCCCTTTAAGCTCTATCGACCCCATCTGTGACATGCTGTTGATCGCCACAGATCATAATTTAGTATTTCTTTGTCTTTCCTCTTAGGTTATCATGGTCTGTACTGTGAGGAGGAGTATAATGAATGCTTGTCTGCTCCGTGTCAGAACTACGCCACATGCAGAGACCTGATCAATGCCTACGAGTGCATCTGCGCCCCACAGTTCACAGGTGCGTTCTCTTCTCTAGCCCACATTTCATGTACATTTAATGCACCTGGGCCTAAAATGCCAGTAAAATGACATAATTAACAGGATTGGTGTGATGTGGGTTATCTCAGGTAAGCACTGTGAGATATATAGAGACCCCTGTCTGAAGCTCAGGTGCCAGAATGGAGGACATTGTGAAAGTGGAGGGAGAAACGCATCCTGTGTGTGTCCACCAGGATATATGGGTAAATATTAGTGTTTGTTTATGTTTTTATGATCGTGAGTGTCTTCAGCTGTGTTACCATACTACTTATACTAATTCTGCAGTATGTGACATGCATATTGTATAAAGCATGCTCATTTTCTGTATGCATGAAATACCCAGATAACATAAGTTGTGTTCCAAATAACAAGTGTCAAACATTTCACACTTTTTTTTTTTCATTATAGTATTTAAAGATTTTTTTTTTTTTTTTGAATTTTCCGTGTGAACGCACTGCTCGCAATATTTATACTACAAAATGGCATAGAGTAGTGCATACGTACGCACATCGGGATGCACCTATAGCCATTGTGTTTTTTGAGGGGACTGCTGATAGTTGGGCTTTTAATCACTTTGCAGGTGAGAACTGTGAGGTTGACGTCAACGAGTGTGAGAGTAACCCATGTCATCATGGCGGCACTTGCATCGACCAATCAAATGGCTACACCTGTCACTGTCCTCCTGGCTGGGTCGGTGGAAGCTGTGAGATCCGTGAGTTTATGTTGACCTTCTGACTACACTACACTTCCCACTACAACAGCTCTCACAATTATGGTGAGGAGAGAAATGTGGAGGGGATGATGAAGAATTGCCTCCAGATAGGATTTTATTTACAACAAAAACACATAAAAAAATGTTTTCCCCCATTTTATATTAAGTGTCTTTAGCTACCCTTAACTGTATCTCACCTCAATAGCAATACAACTTGAACAACATTTATTTTAGTGTCCCTGTTACACTTCTTGCATGTACTTACTATAGTTATAACCAGGGCTTGACATTAACTTTTGTGCTCACGAGCCACAGTGGCTAGTGGTTTTCAACAGTTACTAGCTACTCAGCATTTTCACTGGCCACTTTTTCCTACATCGATACCATGGGGAAAAACTGCCATATCGATATTTTTAATTAAGCTGCTGTCACTTTACAGATCCATTGCATGCGTTTCCTTCCTCAACTGTTTACGCTCACTTAGTTAAAACATATCTGACTGTTTATGTGAATACTTGCCAAAACCGGCATTTTGACATTATTTTCTGTGTATTTGACTGTTTAAGCGCAATAAGCAGAGAAAATAACTCACTCATAAAGTCTCAAAAGAACGACTTTATGTGTGTGCACTTTGGGTGTGAAGCATTTCAGATATTTCAGTATCAATATGTATCGAAAAATCTATAATATCTTTGACAACACTTAATTGCTTAATTGCACTTAGTTTATTTTTTCATATATTTTTTAAAAGACTACAATTGAAAAATGTAAATATTATATAGCCTATAAAATTCAATGTTAATGTCAAGCCATGGTTATAACAGTAAATTATGCATAATTACAAGCAACCAATCCTAATCCTAACCCTATAGTAAGTACATGTTGTTAATTAATATTACTCAGTATTTGTATAATTACACTGAAACAAGGACACCTTTAAAATAAAATGTAACCGTACATTCTACCTAACACTATGTTCTACCTAAAATAGTAAAGTGTGACCTTAAAAAGTGACCATGGAGGTAGTGACTTAAAGGGACATGGTGTGCTCTGCAGTTCAGTCATTTCTCCTTCACGACGTAGGCCTCAAGGACACATTATGTATGCAGGGGTAGAGAGCGGTTCCCTGAGGAGTGACGTGCAACTGCCTTTTATGGCAGCTGTGACTAGGCACCATTAGCTTCTGCGAGCCTCGTCACGCTCTGCCAGCGAGAGACGGGACGACTGTGACGTGTGGAGAGGGGGAGCCACATGGCTCGCTCCCCATTCAGAGATTTTCATGAATACCCCAGCGTCTTTATGGCTGTGCGGATGTCCTTGCTAGCTGACACATGTCTGTGCTTGTTATATATACACTGAACAAAATTATAAACGCAACACTTTTGTTTTTGCCCCCATTTTTCATGAGCTGAACTCAAAGATCTAAGACTTTTGTGTACACAAAAGGCCTATTTCTCTCAAATATTGTTCACAAATCTGTCTAAATCTGTGTATACGACAGCGTGTTCCAGGTCCTGCCAATATCCAGCAACTTCGCACAGCCATTGAAGAGGAGTGGACCAACAATCCACAGGCCACAATCAACAACCTTTTTTTTTTTTATATACAGTAAAACTGCACATTTTAGAGTGGCCTTTTATTGTGGCCAGCCTAAGGCACACCTGTGCAATAATCATACTTTCTAATCAGCATCTTGATATGCCACACCTGTGAGGTGGATGGATCATCTCGGCAAAGGAGAAGTGCTCACTAACACAGATTTAGACAGATTTGTGAAGAATATTTGAGAGAAATAGGCCTTTTGTGTACATAGAAAAAGTCTTAGATCTTTGAGTTCAGCTCATGAAAAATGGGGGCAAAAACAAAAGTGTTGCGTTTATAATTTTGTTCATTGTATACATTTTTTGTGACTAGCATTTTGTGGTTAAATACTACCCATGGTTTTGTGACTAGCAAACTAGCATTTTGTCAGCTAGACTGAAATCAATGAATAAACTAGATTTTTTAAGAAAGTTTGAGTGGTCCATGCTAGGATGGTGTCCTGGATGGTAATCATGAAGCATTGAGTTTTTAAAAGGAAAACACACAATCACATTTTCTTTTCTCTCTTTCATCATTATTGTCATTTTCCCCCTCGCATTCCCTCTCTCAGATCTGCAGTGGAAGATGGCTCAGCCTGTGGACTCACTGACCAACATGCCTCGTCACTCTCTGTACATCATTATCGGAGCTCTGTGCGTCGCTTTTGTCTTGATGCTCATCATCCTGATTGTTGGCATCTGTCGCATCAGCCGTATTGAATACCAGGGCTCGTCCCGTCACGCCTACCAGGAGTTTTACAACTGCCGCAGTATTGACAGCGACTTTAGCAACGCTATCGCCTCCATTCGCCATGCAAGGTAAACCATTATATATATGTATAGATATAACACACACACACTCACCAGCCACTTATTAGGTACACCTTGCAAGTACCGGGTTGGACCCATTTTTGCCTTCAGAACTGCTTTAATTCTTTGTGAAGAATTAAGTGCTGGAAACATTCATCAGAGATTCTGGTCCATATTAACATGATAACATGACGAAGTTGCTGCAGATTCTGTCGGCTGCACATCCATGATGCAAATCTCCAGTTCCAGCACATCCCAATGGAGCTCCATTGTATTGAGATCTGGTGACTGTGGAGGCCATTTGAGTTTAGTGAACTCACTGTCATGATCAAGAAACCAGTTTGAGATGATTTGAGCTTTGTGACATGGCATGTTATCCTGCTGGAAGTAGCTATTAGAACAGGGATAGGGAAGGTCGGTCCTGGAGAGTCACCGCCCTGCAGAGTTTTGCTCCAACCTTGGCAAAAACTCACCTGCCTGTAGCCTTAGTGATCCTGAAGACATTCCCCATCCCTGCATTAGAAGATGGTACACTGTGGTCATAAAGGGATGGACATGGTCTGCAACAATACTCAGGTGTGCCGTGGCGTTTAAACGATGCTGATACTAAAGGACTAAAGTGTGCCAAGAAAATATCCTCCACACTATTACACAACCAGCAGCCTGAACCGTTGAGGCAAGGCAGGATGGATCCATGCTATCATGCTGTTTACGCCAAATTCTGACCCTTCATCTGAAGGTTGCAGCAGAAATCGAGACTCATCAGACCAGGAAACTTTTTTCAAATCTTCTATTGTCCAGTTTTGGTGAGTCTGTGTGAATTGTAGCCTCAGTTTGCTGTTCTCAGCTGACAGGAGTGACACCGGTGTGTCTTCTGCTGCTGTATCTGCTTCAAGGTGGAGGCGTTGTGCTATCAGCTCGACTAGTCTGGCCATTGATTCTCCTCTGACCTCTGGCATCAACAAGGCATTTTCCTCCACAGAACTGCCGCTCACTGACCATTTTCTGTAAATCTTAGAGATTTAATCATAGAGAGAGTGCTTGAAAATCCCAGTAGATCAGCAGTTTCTGAAATACTCAGACCAGCCCGTCTGGCCCCAACAACCGTGCAATTCAAAGTCACTTAAATCACCTATCTTCCCCATTCTGATGCTGAGTATGAACTTCAGCAGATCATTTTGACCGTGTCTACACGTCTAAATGCACCATGTGATTTGACAGTTGGGGCGGCAGTGGCTCAGTGGTTCATGTAGGTTGTCTACAAACCGAAAGGTTGGTGGTTCAATCCCTGGTTCCACTTGACCAAGTGTCGAGGTGTCCATGAGCAAGACATCTAACCCCAGCTGCTCCCGACGAGCTGGATGGCGCCTTGCATGGCTGACACCGCCGTCGGTGTATGAATGAGTGAGTGAATGGGTGAATGTGAGGCAATAGCCGCTTTCCGACCAAGTAGTTACAGGAACTTAGTTCTAGGAACTGTCCACTTCTAAACAGTTCTAAGAACTACTCTCCCCCAAACTCGGTTTTACTGTTTGCGTTCGCACTGGCCAAGTGGCCATAGGAACTGGTAGGAGGGGTAAGGGAGTGACGCAAGCACGGTGACTTTTATTTTGACGGCGCGACGGACCTTTATTTTGGCGGCGCTGAGAACGCCAGAGCAAACAATGCTCGCATTCTCTGTGTATATTAGTTAGCGATCTGTCTAACAGTACTGTTTAACATGTTATTAGATAGAACTGTTATAGAAAGTAGACAGTATATGAAAAAAAGGTTATTAGCCTATGCCGTGTGGTTGATGTCCAGTGTTGCTAGCTGGGCAGATAAACATAATCATGTTTGACTTGGTCCCCTCAAAGTTGCATTGGATTTTCTCTTCAGCATAAAGGTTTAGAGACCCATCTATCACTGTTTTCCATGTTTTATAGTTAGTTTATGGAGTAAATATATAGGCTATAATCTGTATGTTTACATTCTAGCCGTTTTAAAAATGGCGGGTGCTGGTGCTCCGCGTGCGTTCGGCCAATCAGCGAACACTAACGTCACGGGTAGTTCCTATAGTGCTGGTTTAGACCCTACTCTGAAGTAGGACCTAAATTAGTTCCTCCAAATGGAGTTCCTAGAACTAAAATCGTTCCTAGTTCCTGCGGTGCGAACACGCCAACATCCGGGTACTTTAGCCAATAGTTCTAGGAACTGTGAAAAGGTTCCTCCGGTCGGAAAGCGGCTAATGTAAAGCGCTTTGGTGGCCATAGGTCTGTGAAAGCGCTATATAAATGCAGTCCATTTACCATTTACCAATAGGTGTACGTATAGTGGCCAGTGAGTGTGTGCTGTATACAGAAGCAGATATTTCAAAGAATGTTAATGCTGCTTCTTCCCATACATAGAACCTAATGCATGAGAAAATGAGATTGTTCCTTTGTGTGAATTACAGGTTTGGGAAGAAATCTAGACCAGCAATGTATGATGCGACTCCCATCAGTTATGAAGATTACAGCCCTGATGACAAGCCACTAGTTGCACTCATTAAAACTAAAGATTTGTGAAGCAATACATCTGTACACACACACACACACACCCTGCATACACACAGTCACTGTTCCAGCCTTTAAAATGAGCCAATCCGATCAGTATTTATTCCCAGAGAACAGGTTTAAGCAATGAAAAAAACACTTTTGAAATTGATATATTTTACCATTGTAAACCATGAAGCTTTTAATTCATATCAGGCACAAGGGGTGCTGCACAGGATTAGTTTAAGGCAAGAGTCCCGGACAGATGTGCTTTGTTTGCAGACGCAAATGTTTTGTGGAATATGAGTATAAATTAATAACAAGCTACACTGAAAAAGTGTGTGAGGGGGGTGTTTAACCGAATCCTCCCACCCTCGAGACTCTGATTACAAATATGATAGCAGCACTCCAAGCAAAAGCTGTAGAATTAGGAGTAATAGAGCTCATAGTACAGTTATACTGTAACTTTATACAGAAGAATTAAAAGATAAGACAATGTAGGTTGCCTTACTGGTGCATGGATAGGATCAATGGTTTGGCATTACTCTGTAACCTTATGTACATTGTTGTTTGCTGTTTATTTCTTCTTGTTCATTGTGGTCTCTTTTGTGTCATAAACTTGGTGTTAGCAAGGTCTTACGACACCACTGTCCATGTGAAGGCAGCACAACACAGTGCTTTTAAGAGTAATGTTTGATGGTGTCGTATCACTGAGTAAGTAATAAACTAGGACTCCTGTTTATAGTGCGTAACTTAAAGACATCTCTGTTCCAGTACATCTGCAAAGCTCCTTAAAGTGCGGTCACATTGACCGAAATTTCACGGCCGAAATCCAGTCATTTAAATAGGAATTCATGCAGTCGGGAGTTTCACTCTTTTGACTTTAAGCAACCACCCAGAACATCCTAGCAAACAGTGATTTGCATGGGAGTTCCACGTGAGGGAGAAAAAGTTCCCTACACAGATTTCGCTTGTGTTCAGGCTGGTCACACGAATTCGAACAGAAAGATGCTTGGTTTGAGAGAGACACTGAGACATACATCGCCACAATATTAGCAATGGACCTTTTTTGCCCGCGGAAATCTCACCGAAATTTCGCTACTGTGACCACAAATTAAAGTCAAACTCAGTGCAACCTTAAAAGAAATGGAAAACACTTGAAAACCAATGAGTCCGTTTACACGTACACTAAAACGCTAAAAGCTATCAAGAATTCGCTCATAAAGAAACTGACAACACAAGAAAACAGGAGTTTACACATTTGGTGTTGACATCAAAATGTAAATAGACATGCACATATTGAATTATCCGCCAAAACACCATTAAATTCGAGTAATGGGCAACAATTTAAGTGTGTCAGTTGGATAAAAGGACTCAGTTTATGACATTTGCATGGTCTGGACATGTTGTCCGGTTGGGTGAACGTGATTTCACCAAGTGAAACGTGTTATGTTCCTGGATCAACATCTTTGTTGATCCTGGAACAACTTTCCAATCAACCAATCAGATTTGAGGGACAAGTTAACAGTTTATGTCAAGTTTAGGCTTAGAACCAGGATGAGGTGCTTCAACATCAGTGTTATTCACCTATCATTTCCCTCTGATTTTAGGGAAAAGTTATGGGTAGGGATAGGGTAAGGACTAAATTTTGGGACAGGAATGTTATTTCAGGATCAACAAAATATGTTGATCCAGGAACATGTCTTACTTGGCAAAATCACGGTGACCTGTCAGGTTGATAAGCACAATCAGCGAGGGCATGGAAAAATCGAGAACTGAAAATGCTCCCTGCGTAATGGAAGTTTTGGAGAAAATAAAGTGGACAAGTGCACTGAGAATTCGTAGGAAACTTTTAAACCGTACAGAACGTTTATTGGCATAAAAACGTACTTAAAAATAGCCGCCAAGAATAAGATTACCTTCCTCATTAGTATCTGCTGAGACATTAGTGAGCTCATGGTAAGAGTACTGGAACAAGAGAAGTGTCTCTGCCAGGTCCTGGAGTCTGGTTAAGACCAGCATATTTCTGCCACGCGCTTCTGGTGTTCCTGTAACGGGTGATAGGATGTTTTCATTCTTTCCATTACCCATCGCTCTTGCTCTCTTATCTTCCATATCTGCTCCTAATTATACTCATTGTACTCCTATGGTTATCCTCTTGCTTAGTATAGACGGGTAGAAGTTGCCCTCTGTAACTGATCTGAGACTAGTTTTGATGCCTTTTAATGGCTGAATTAAAAGAATAGTTTGACTAAAATGAATTTCCCTTGTTTTGTTCCAAACTGGCATTTTCTTTGTTCTGTGGAACACAAAAGGAATGTTCAAGCTGCTCTTTTCCATGCAATGAAAGTTCTGGAAAAACATGATAACAGTCTATATGATGCACTATATTCAAGGCCGTATGATAAGCAGACTGTTTAACAAAAAATCTGACGTAGCTTTCAAATCTCATGCATGTTTGTAAGTATTAAAACATCGCGCCTCAAGAAACATTTTGCCAAGTTTGGTTTGATGTGATGATGACAGGTTTCTTATGACTGATCTCATTGAATGTTTTAAATTGGGAGCTATAGTGGATTTTCCAAATAACAGTCTATTAAAACTAATAATAGTTTTGGTGTCCTACAGAAGATGAGCATCATTAGGGAGATTTATCTTTAGGTGAATGTACACTTTAAGGCTGTTGGTGTTATAAACTGGACTAGGATCAGTACTAAAGGGGAGCTTCTAACCCAAGCACAGTTTTTGTTAGTAAAAGATAACACCCATTTGGTTATATATGTGGAATGATGTATTAATAAAAGTTCAAGTGAACGCCTAAAGCTTGTTTTAATGCTTGAATGTTTAACTTATAATTACAGTAAATGAGATACAATATACCTTAAAACTACACGTCTTGATGTATGTTACTTGTAATGAAATCTGAATTACTCATTGTGCTATGTAAGTGACTGGTATGTTGAAGATATTTAATTGTAGATAAGGGAGCACTGTGTAACTTCATATCACAGGGAACAAGACGTTTTGGAAGAGACCACACATATCAGAAGTGCTTTCTTTAAACTAAAGAACAGATGGTAAGTCTCATACACACACACACACACACACACACAAACATGTTATCTCTCCAAACAGTCTAAACTCATAAGCACTTTCTGGATAGTGCACAATGAAACTTGACATTTGTAAAACCATTCAGTGTTGCAATCATGTCTCAGGATGAGAAACACACACACACACACACACACACACTCCGATGCAGATGAGAGGATGTGTTTTCCACAGCTGGAATGCCTTTGACTGTCTGCACATGGAATGTCCCCCAGCTGGCCGTGCCCTTATATGGAGTTCAAACGATGTCCTCAACCCTTCACTGACCTTGTGTGGGCTCCAGATGTTCTGAAAGTAAACATCTGTAAGAATGGTGCACAACGATGGCGCTCTGGCCACTCAGAAGTCACTCGCTGCAGGGAAGAAAACACACTTTTGATGGCTTTGACCTCGGAGAAAGACTAAGGTCCCCTTTGACCCACTCAAGTGTTTATCTGACCTCTCTGTTGGCTCTTTTCTATGTGGATGACTACTAGAAGCAGTTTCTGGTTCAGAATAGAGATGAATGCCTTTGTTCAGCTACATACAGTATAGAAAATATTGCATCCAGTAATGTACATTAATGCATATTAATTTATGGCATTAACAGAAAAATAAACACAGGATGCAGAGTAAAACAAAGTATTACCACTAAATAAGAAAAGTTCTTTTGAAAAAAAAAAAAAAAGTTGAAAAGTATTCACATTGTAATTTTTTGACTGTGGAATAAATTATGCATGGGTAAAAATCTGTGTGTAAATAAAGGATTTGTACAGTGCATGCTTCTGCATCTACTTAGCCTATAGTATAAACTCCAAGACCAAAATCTAACTTGCACTTTTAAATATTCTCCCAAATGTGTGGGCTACTATGGGTGTAAAGCAGATATGGTGGTTTAACTGCTTGTAAATCCTAGAAAATCCAAATTTAACACACAGTTTATAGACAGGTAGGGTCAATCTCTGACCTGTGACATCATGAGGGCTTCAGAAGGTCTGATTTCACCACACCGCTTCTCGTTGAGTCACTGAATCACACCCCTTCATTCAGTAGACATCTGGTTTGAAAACTTATACCAGGTTGTAATAAATTTCAGTTATACCAAATCATAAACTAAACTTTTTATTTTGGTGAGGTGACTAGTTGTTGTAAGGTCATAAATGCTTGACTTTTCTAGCAGTGACATCAATAATACATTAAAAAAAAAAGATATATTTTTCCAAATATTTTAACAAAAATGTAAATATAATTTTGCTATAGCTGTTGGAAAAACAAGTGTAATCCATGAAGACAGGCTATGTAATAAAGGATTTCTGGATTCTTTTTTTTTTTTGGTCATTCTTCATAAATGTCAGGTCGAGGCTAAATCTTTATATGTAATAAAAAAAAAATAGTATATTTTTCAAAATTATAGGCTACAATATTTTGGCCTTTTCCATTGTTATGAATTGAATCTCATAATTGTTTGAATCTTGCAGGCTATAGTTTGGCTGAGCAATGTAGAATAAATATATGCTGTAAATGCCAACTTTACAAATAAAAGCAATAGGTTATATGTATATTTTTACATATTTCATATCACAAAGCTATTCTTCTTAAATCACTGTCCAAGGGCGTTGCTATACCCTATTACTGATAAATATTAGCCTACTGTAGAATAATGTAATGTAGAATAAATATATGCTGTAAATGCCAACTTTACAAATAAAAGCAATAGGTTATATGTATATTTGTACATATTTCATATCACAAAGCTATTCTTCTTAAATCACTGTCCAAGGGCGTTGCTATACCCTATTACTGATAAATATTAGCCTACTGATAAATCCTTGTGTGACAATGTTACTAAGCAATGTTTTCTTTTCTTTTTTGGGGAGTTTGTATAAGGTTTTAGTTGTTTAAGATAAAATGAAACTGGAGAACTGTTTCACTTCCTGTAAAATGTAACATCCTTGATCCTACAATAAAAAGATTTACAAAAAAAAAAAAAAAAAAAATACAGACATGCTTTGATGAAATGCTAGAAATGCTCCTTGTGATAACTTTTGTGGACTGAAATGAAAAGACGGCATTAAACAAAATAGGGATAGTGTTTTGTACTCTATTGTGACTATATCTCAGTAAAACGGCTTCTCGCACAATAAAAATTGTTAGGCGGGACTTGATTTGTCCATCGCAATTGATTGGATCATTGTGGTTTGCTATTGGTGGATCTCATGTGAGTGACAGGCTGTCCCGCCCTCGCGCCGGTAAACACGTCATCATCAGAGAAGAGAAGAGAAGTGATGTTGCTGCAAGAGGGAAGGGAAGTTATTTTGATTAAAGATTACGAGGGCACATGAATTAAAATAAAAAATATGTGCATTGCTATTTTTTTTTTTAAATAAGTACTGCAATATTCCATAAAAAATATCAAGTTTGATTTCATGGTGACTTTAACGCCCTCTGCCGGTCACAGTCTGAGAACAACAGCAGTCGAGAGAGGGGGCGGAGGACACAGAGGAACAGAGAAAAAGGGGGAGAGAAAGAAAGAAAAGAGCCTGTGCGTGTTTTCGCAGGCGGAGTTTCCTTCTTGTGCACCGTTGGAATTCACTGTATCTGTATTTCTTTCCTCGGGATAGCTGGAGGAGACAGAAGGAGTGAGAAAGCGCCGCCAGCGAGCAGATGTTATAGCTGGACTATCCGTGTTTCCAGCCTGACAATCGAGCGTATCATCTACGAAAATGTGGCAGCCCGCGTCGGAACGACTGCAGGTAAGACTGGACGTCTCATTACTGTAAGAAACGCTTTTGATATCGGTCGTTCATTTTGGAGCCACGGCGTGCAGGCCAACCAATGGGCACACGAGCTTCTCATCCAGCAAACCTCATCCAGCCTCCATTTATCAGATAAAATGTTACACTGGCGCTGTGTGGCTCTTCAACTTTTCCTCTGAAGCTCAGAGGTTCTGGACTGGTGCTGGGAGCCTGGTCACAAAACTGAGTTTTAACAGTTCTTTCTGAACCATATCATGCCGTTCCAGACCCAAGGCCATTTCATACCATTGGTGAGTGGGTTTGCAGTCTACGAAATGGCTTTGTTGTGCTGGAACTCGCTGTACTTCTGAGATTCCTCAGGATGCGTTCACACAGGACTCGTTCTTCCGGTGCGTTTGCTCTTTTTTAAACACCAGGGGCCCCGTGATCATGCAAGAGACCAGGGGCCAGTTGCATAAACACAGCCACTATGTGAATACTGTGTGTGACCAACTAATCTGTCTAACTTTTGGGATTCAAATTAGACCAATCTATCTTTTTATGTAACAGACTTTTAAAAAAAGAATTGATGAGTTGCTTGCAATACTAGAGGCAGTTTATGTAACTGGTCACTGGAGTTTTAAAATTGTGATTTCCAGGCCTTGAGATGTAGAAATTATTAAAATGTGTTAAAGTCATGGAAAGTCCAGACAATTACATTTTCCCTGCTGAAAAGACAAAGCTGGTTTGTTGGTTTAAGATGGTCTTCCATCAAGCCGGTGTTCTGCTGGTCTTCCAGCCTAAAGTTCCTTTAACCCCTATAAAACCAGCGAATCAGCTTGAAGGGATAGTTCTCCCAAAAATGAATATTCTGTCATCATTCACTCACCCTAAACTTTTTCCAAACCTGTATGAATTTCTTTCTACTGCTGAACGCAAAAGAAGGAATAAACAGTTGATGGGCCCCATTGCCTTTCATGGTATTGTTTTTTTTTCACACTATGGAGCCCATCAACTGTTTGGTTACCCATATTCTTCAAAATATATTCTATTGTGTTCAGCAGAAGAAATAAATTCATACAGGTTTGGAACAACTTGAGGGTGAGTAAATTACAGAATTTTAATTTTTGGGTGAACCATCCCTTTAAGGCCCATTCACACTAAGAACAATAACTATATTAGCAACCACACCAACACACGATATCATTTTATTTATTATAAGCACGCTCTGCAGTTACTTTGTCTGCCGCTTTAAATACTTGAGCTCTTCAAAGCAGGATGGATTCTGATTGGCTGTCAATGTTTTTATAGTTGGAAATAATCATTGTGTAAGTGATTCCAATGATATTGGTCCCCTATGCTGTTATCTTTTTAGTTGTGGTGTTGAGCACTCTGCTATTCTTTGAAATTTCAAACAATCTTTAAAACTAAATCTTTACCTACATCTTCCTTGATGTGAACAGGCCTTTAGTCTGTTTTAAGCCAGTTTAAGATGTGTGCTGTGTTGAAACATGGTAGCTGGTTTCTAGCTGGTCCACGCTGGTCATTAACTGGTCTTTAGCTCAGCAACAAAGTTACCAGCTGGTGTTACCAGCTCAAAGTGTTTAAGATGGTCTTTGAAGCATGGGAGCTGGTCAGCCTGCTAATGACCAGCTTGAACTAGCTAATAACCATGGACCAGCGAGAAACCTACCATTTTCCAGAACACAGATACAGGCTTAAACTAAATATTATTCCATGGGTTAATCCTCATCCACTAATCAAAAACGACTTTAAACTCCATGGAAAAGTCATGGAAATTGGTATAAAAGGTGTGGGAATCGTGAAGTAGGCGTGAGATGGACTTTGGTTATCGCTTAACATTGTACAACGATTAGCGCAGGTTTTTAAGTCGGCGTGTCAAGTAAAAAGAGTTCAAGATGCCTGCGTTCAGAACCGTTCCATCTCGCTGTTTCAGAACCGGGTTTATGCATGCAGCACATCTGGTGACAAGCTGTGCGTCTTGGTTTTTTTGCAGCGTAGCCGTGCAGGTGAGCGACACTGGCATCCAGTTCTTGTGCATAATATTTAGCCACATTTCTCCAAGCATTCGGGTTCATCCTGTTAGAAGTCCAGCAGTTACCTGTAAATCTCCTTTAAATAAAAAAGAAAAGTTCATGTCAAGTATTTGTATCTCCTGGGGTGCTGGGCTTCACGTCTCCACTGTTTGTAATATTATCCAGATGTGGAGCGGGACAGACTATGCCAGATGAACTTGCACAATCTTTCCTCACGGAGTTTGGCATGGCGACACTGATTAAATACCATAGTAAACTCTTTTGAATCTACAAAACTTGCTGTTATACGTGGCAAAATGGTTGTATTGAACCACTATAAACGATTTAAAACCATCTAACGACATCAAGTTTTTATTAATCTACCACAGTTCTGTGCAAAGGGGGTTCAACATTGAAAGTTTTCCTTCCTGAACCAATCAAGTAGATTATATCTGTATTTAATAAGCTTAGGCTAAATTTGTTAGTCAGAATGGTTGTTAGTTATAAACAAATATAATTCATTGTGGTATTTCACTGACTTTTCACATGATTTAAACCAGCCTGTTCCTTATTAGACCACGATCCATGACCTAAATCCATTCAAGTCCCTGTTTTGAGTTAATCTCTGTTAAAACTTCAAACATGGCGAGTATTTCAGGAATATGCTCACTGCTGTCAGTGGACACCATTATCGTCATAAATAAATCGCATACAAGGGGCCGTTTCTAATGCTTTCATACTGTACAGTTGAAAGGGACAGGCTATGTTTATGTACTTCAAATTAAAGAGGTCATGACAATTTTGTTAATGATTTAAATATGTTCCTTGAGGTTCACTTATAATTTTTTTTTTTTTTTTTTTGCACAAAAAAACAAATGTGGAAAAACTATTATTTTGTAACCCTCAATCTCTGTCTGAAATGATCAGTTTTTTAAGGGGCGGCTCCTTTAAGGTTAGTCAGTAAAGGGCCACTGTTATGATTGGCTAACGTCATTGCATAGGAAACAGTATCAACAGTAGTGGTCGACCGATACTGTTTTTTTGATGGCCGATTTCGATATCTTAGAGAGCAGGGTAGCCGATGGCTGATATTTTATATATATATATATATATATATATATATTTATTTATTTATTTTTTAATCAATATTTAATAAATTATAAATAAATTACAAAACAAATCCTTAAAATAAACATGCTTATACTTTAGATGGCAACTTCTTGAATCTGCAATCCTATTACAGTATTTTTCACAAATAAAGTAATTGTTTAAAAATATATGAATATGTGAATAAAAAGGAAGTAAACACTGTAACAGGGCTCTCAGTATTCTGGTAATTTTGTGCGCACTGGTAATCATATTTTTTCAAATAAAGACAAGGTAACGCTAATTTTACATACAGCACAGTGAAAACGATATGAATATGACACAGTGGATATGACTGGATATAGCACAGCATATTTTAAATGAAGGATTTAAAGTTTTTTGATCGCGTCTCCTGTGAAGCTGATCTTCTGTTCGCATTCACTCACTTCGCACGGACCGACCGTCACTCGCAGTAACACGTTTATCCAGGCTACAAATGCACACTTCACAAGATATCACAGCTGGATTTGATTAAATCTGTAAGGTTTGTGAAATTAAATGTTTATTAGATATTGAGAGATTTGTTTAAATGTAGATGCGCATTTGCTGAATGTTGACAGTAAATGATAAAGTATTTTAGCCTGATTGTTTGCCTTTTCTGTTACAAATAATACAAAAGCAACGCTTTACTTTTTCACATACCATTTACTTTCTTTGTTTACCAGTTCTGTCTAACAAAGTATTCGATATGACTGACAGAGATCGTAAACTAATGAAGACGGAGAATGAGAGTGAGCGCTGTGTGATCCGGTGCTGCCGTTCTCTTCTCAGGCGCTGGTGTTCTCAGCGCCGCCCGGCAAAATAAAAGTCCGGAGCGCCGTTAAAATAAAAGTCCCGCTTCCAACACATCGGCCTATCAGAAAAACGTATCGGCTAATGCCGAATTGCGATATTTAAAAAAAATGCCAAATATCGGCCTTAGCGATATATCGGTCGACCACTAATCATCAGCCACTCGCTATTGCACGTAAGAAAGTGTTTTGAAAACATTATCCGTAAATCTGTCATTTACAGACAAAGCATTATGAAACGGTTTGTGATTTAGCTGCTGTCAGATTCAGTGCAGTTGGCTGCTTCATCTGTCAGCAAAAGTTTCTTTGCGAACTCTCCATTACACTGTGAAGGTTCTTTCACTCTTCCATTTGTCCTGTTGTCGACAGACTCAATTGTGTGGATATGTCAGAAACTGAACACACATCTGTATACTGTATCCAGTGTAGACAAGAGTCAGTGATTATAATGGGTTACATTAGCTTTTGACGCAACACACATCCAGTGTAGACAGCGACTGAATGCCAGTGGGCGGGGCCTATGGTGCGATGATGTGTAACTATTCGTCGATGTCTTGCTGGAGGCAGTCTTATGTAAAGGCATTTGCCTGTGTGATGTCACAAAAACACGTCAGTCAATATCTAAATGAGCCGTTTTTGGAGCTTGATTAAATAACAACTTTTCTAACACCATTAATTTAAAACTATCCGTGTTTCCAATTAGTCAAAACATCAGTATAAAATATTGCACTTACATGCTCAGATTTGGATTTCCATGTGTTCACAGGTGCCGCGAAACACATTCATCTGCACAGTCACAGAGCCGAAGCACAACCAAAACAATGTTCTTCTGCAAAATGCATACAGTTTTGTTTTATAACTAGCCTAGAAATCTAGACGCACCCTAGCGGCAGCAAAATTTATTTTGCAGCCAGTGTAGTCTAGCAACTCTCCGTTGACTTTCGAGCTGGAAAAAACAAACTCTAGTCAGGCCAATCAAATCGTGTCTCGAGTCGGTGGGCGGGCTTAACATAATGACGGCAGAGTTGTGACGGTTCTGCGTGAATTCCCTGCTACTTGAAAACAAAGAATGGTGGCTGCTGCTGGCGAACAGCGGTCTTTCGAATCGGCTTTGCCGTGACTCTGGAGGACTTGGAGTTAAGCTTTTCTTTGAGAAAATAAGAAAGAACGGCACTTAAGTCATTCTTAAAAAAGGAAGATGTGTTTGTAGTTTTGCAGACCAGATACGGCAAAAGTTTAATCTATCAACTAGCTCCGCTGGTGGGCAAATGCTCTGGGGTGCGTTTCCCGAAAGCATCGTTGGCCAACTATGGTCGCAAGTTCATCGCAATGTCCATTGAACTCTATTGGTAACGAGGGAACTTGCGACCATAGTTGGCTAACGATGCTTTCGGGAAACGCACCCCTGGTTGGTTGTAGCACTGTCCTATTGCGTGCAGAGGGAATTTCAAAGACAACCGTTTATCCCGCCCCTCGGATTGAGCCGTGCCAATGGTGAGTTGCCAGACCTAACATCTTGATGTAGGTCTGGCTTGCCAGGCTATTTTATAACCGCTAGAGGGCCAAAAGTTACATAGTGGACATTTAAAGACAGCTAATATGATGTCTGAATGTTTGTGGATCTGGGGTGAACTCTTTTATAATCTCATATAAAACTGGCTTTAGTAGGATTCAGTGTATTCCATGGGATGTCTTAAGAGCATTACATTATGGAGATTTGAATCCGATGGGATTATACCATCAAACACTGCAATCAGATCTCATGATGTAACAATAGGATCTCATATCTTATAATAGCCAAAGTATAACCAGCGATATCTTGGCCATAGTTGAAGAATACATTAGCATTAAGAGTTTTGTCCTCTTACAGCACCCCACCCAGCGTAAACCCCACTCTTTTAGATCTCAACAGGCCCTTTCAAGAACCAGCCTCAAGATCCAGTTGTTTTTTAGTTGACCCTTGTGGTTCAGTGACTTTGTGCAGACCAGCTTGTACTGGTGTTTTCACACTTTCTTCATTTTGAAATAAGACAGAGCATGTTCTCACTTGGATCTGAGAAAGAATGTAGTAAGTGTGGTTTAGCACTCTGAAAACTGTGAAATGTTTATTAAAGGAATATTCTGGGTTTAATAAAAGATAAAGAATAAGATAAATCATTAATTACTCACCCTCATGTTGTTCCAAACCCATAAGAATTTCGTTCATCTTTGGAACACAAATGAAGATAGATGTGAATAAAAGCCTAAATTCAGTCTGTTCATCATATAAAGCGATCGAGCCTCTTCAGAAAATGTGGTCTAAATTCATATGGATTAGTTCTACATTAGCCTCTCTCTTTATGGACTTTTTGAACAAAGTGTCAGTTGCGTAGCTGTCAGTAGAAAGACTGAAAACTCTCAGATTTCATCAAAAAGATCTTCAGTTGTGTTCTGAAGATGAACGAAAGTCTTACGAGTTTGGAACGACATGAGGCTGAGTAATGTTTGTGTGAACTATCCCTTTAAGCTCAACTGACAGTATTTGTGGTGTAATGTTGACTATCACATAAAAAAAAATCGACTTTTGTTTTTTCGAATGGGGGCGATTTTTGGTGGAAGCAGAAACGTGAAACTTCCTTTATGAATGCACTTCCACGCATGATTATGCACATACTGTACATAGTTCCTCTGTTAACATTTGTGTTTTATTTGTGCTGTAAAGTTCTTGCCATTTTTATGATTGTTTTAGGTGTTAGGTTGCGATGACAAAGTTGTAAAATTAGCTATAACATTAAATGGTTAGTAAGTGATTTTTTTTCCCTCATACTAAACTCATTATGTTGTTTGTCTTGTGGCTAAATAATGTTTGTTGATTGGCTCCATTCACCTCAATTATAAGTACATCACTTAAGTCTAGTACACACAGTCTAAATTTATTTTTGTGGTAAATAAATGTCCCCCAAGTGAATTTATCTTATAAAATTCTGGATTCAATACAAGTTAAACTCTGTCAACTTGAGGGCTTGAGTGAAAAATATTTTTTTTTGAGGTTTTGAGACCAACACATACTTCAGATCACTCCTAAATTGCTGTCTAAAATAATACAGAACGTTCTGACCGATGTAATCTCAGTGTTGCACAAACACACATTCTTAGCACCATAGATCAGGGCATCAGGGTCTCTCTGTGGGCTTCACTGTGATTTCTCAGTACTTTCCCATCAGTGATCCCAAAAGATCTCAAAGACGACCCAGTACAGTTATACCAGTGCCACCCTAGTGCCTGGCAGTGGGCTGATGTTGCAGTTAACGAAGGGATTTAATTGATTTTCAGACAATGCAAATAAATAAGAAACTAATTCTCGAGCCGTCCGCACACACAAACACTTGTGTACACCGATTCCTTCCCAACGCACTTTTCTCAAAACGCAGTGAAGCACTCTCAGTGTCCGCTGCATGGTAACCATGACTACCAGCAGGCTCTCTCTTTGTGGCGTTTCCATGGTAACGGGCATCGCTGGGTTGATGGCGATGCTCAGTCTCATTTTCTTCTCTCCCTTTCTGTGATCTGGAACCATTCTGGTGTATTCTGTGTTTATGTTCCTCGATTTGAGTTTATAATCCTTTGTCCTTTATTATCCGGATGATCATTTTGCAGTCATAACAACTGAAAGATGATTCCACTCCTAAAAAAAATACAAATTTAGCCTACTCCCCCTCATGTCGTTTCAAACCCACATGACTAAATTTTTTTTTCTTTTTCTGCAGAACACAAAAAGAGAAAATCTGAAAGCTGTTTTCCATGCAACTCAAGCTTTCAAGCTTCAAAAAGGTTGCAGAAACACCATTTAAGTGATTGGTTTGACTTTTTGTGTTATATTCAAAGTTTTTTTTAAAGTCATATGATTGCTTTGAATGATAAACAGACTTAAAGGGATAGTTCACCCAAAGATTTTATTTCTGTCTTCATTTACTCACACTCAAGTTGTTCCAAAGTCCAAACCTGCATGAATATGGGTAACCAAACAGGACCAGGGTCCCATTGACTTTCATAGTAAGGTTTTTTTTTTTTTTTTTTTTTTATACTATGGAAGTCAATGGAGCCCATGAACTGCCTGGTTACCCATATTCTTCAAAATATCTTCTTTTGTGTTCAGCAGAAGAAATAAATTCATGCAGGTTTGGAACAACTTGAGGGTGAGTAAATTATGAACTATCCCTTTTAAATTCAAGCTGTTATTGAGTTATAAACTTCTGCTCCAGTGAGATGTTAACTCGTGAGACTGGCTCATTTCAGTGAGTCAGTGAGCTGAACACGACATGCGAGCGAGGAAACGTTGACAGAATTTCCATTTGTTGTTGGAGAACTATTATTTTAGATTGTGCTCGTGATCAGTTTGGTTGCCTAAGCCAGAATTATAATCATGTTGCAATGCCCAAAACAGCATAAATTATGCCCACATTGCAAATTATGCCAACATTGATTTATTTTTTCCCCTAAATGAAATGTCATATTTGTTCCAACAGATGCAAGAAGTTCTTCTTTCCCTTCCTACTTAGTCATCATTATTTTCTGTCAACACTTAAATTTCATTTCCCTCTAAATTCAAAATGTGATGCACTTCTGTCTTTGTTAAGAGAGATCACTAGACAAATGCAGGCTGCATTGAGTAGAACCTAAAGAAATATTTCCAGATTTGATCCATTTATTGAAAGCAACATAGGTTTAATATTTCATCACTAGACATCCAGGGCTTGGCTCTAAATCAAATTGCAAAGCTAATTACAAATGCAAATAATTCTTTTTTTCAGGACTTCTAATATTACTACTATACATAAAATTGACTAAAGTTGAGTTCAAAATCTCAAAGAATTGAGTTCATTTGCGTTCTCAAATAAATATTCAGTTCATTTTTAATGGGAGGAGTAGGGTTGCAAAGGGGCGGAAAATTTCCGGTAAATTTCCATAGGAAGTTAAGCTGGGGAATTTTGGAAATATTCATTACCACGGCAACCGCTTGCCGAAAGTACAACCACTCTGAAAGTAACTGTACACATAAGAGACGGATAGATACATTATTTAAGGTTATTTCTATTCGTTAGAATATTGATATATGAACTTGTTGTCAAGTAAGCCCCGTTGCGAGCAAGAGCAAAGGCTCTCTAAACTTTCAGTGTGCTGCACTGCTCTAGTTGACTTCTGCGCCTTCCCCCCCGAAAATATCACGTTAATTTTGAAAACATAATTCCTTTTGTGGATCCTCTTGGTCTTTCTTCATGTTTCTTTGACAAATATCAGTGTCTCAGTCTCACGCACGCTGCACACGAGTTAACCACGCCTACTTATTTACATGTTGCGTTATACACGGAATAAAAAAATCTGTTACGGTTTACATTTTCTTCCGCGGTAACGATATATACCGTCATACCGCCCAGCCCTACTTATGTGGTAAATAGTTATGCTAGCTTATTTAGCATCTAACTTATCAGCTTGCTATCTAGATGAATACATTTGTATGTGATATTTGCAATTTAAACATTTAATAAATATATTTCCCCATAATATCATCAAAACTTACTTCACTTTGTTTAGTCCACAGGCTTAAATGTCTGCCTTCAATAGTCTTGTGCTTTGGGCTTCTGTACATGTGATGGAGGCATGCACAGTGCCAGTAGGGGGTGTGGTCTCAATAGCCATGCAGTAAGCAGTGTGCTATGTGCATGTGATTGAGGAATGGCATGGATATTCAAGTGTATTTGAATGGCAACTGTTTGTTTTAGTCAAGATTATGCTAAAATATACTTTCCTCAACTATATTTAAGTTCCCTATGAAGAGCCTACCTTCAAATTTGAAAATTCCCAGTTTATTCCCGTTTATTCCCATTAATTCCTGTTAATTCCCTTAAATTCCCATTAATTCCCATGGAAAGTTTCCATGAATTTTGCAACCCTAGGGAGGAGCATGCGGGTGCAGTCCAGTCTCAGCTTGTCAGAGTTACCTTGATGTTTGACTCATAAATAAAAGTTAATTTACTAAAACATCCAGATCTATCCGGAAAAGACGCCCCTGTTAGCTGCTAGTTCCCTGTCTGTCCCGTTACAAAATTGCTTGTAGAAATTTCCATCCCACCTTGTTCCAGTGTTTGTCATCATTATAAGTGAACTGAAGTGAACCCACCCTCAAAGTTAAAAAAAAAAAACTTCAGTCTTTCTGTAGTTTGTTCGCATGGAGAGGAGAGATTTGGGTTTGGCATTTGAATGAAGTATGTGTTTTTGGGTGTTCTTTAAAGGATTAATTGAGTGAACTGCAGCACAATATGGCCTTATTCTGTTACAATGCAGAGTTTCCAAGAATATCATTTGGTTTCTGTGTGTGTGTGTGTGTGTGTTGAGTGAGTTTAGGATATTAGCTTCTCAATAGTGTCTGGCAGGACTGTCCTACAGGGTTCACAGAGAGCTTATGCTGGGGTATGTGTGGAGCCCATTTAACCAGTGTATATTTTATTAGTGTGTGTGCGAGAGAGAGTGGTTTGTTTGAGAGTGTTTGAGTGGTCTCTTTGCGTCAATGCTGCTTGACATTGATTGGTGTTTTTAGGAAGGTGGGAGGGGCCAACATTGCCTTTGAGGTTTTCCGCTACCATTGGCATCTTCCCACGCCATTTTTGATGGTCTATTGTATCCTGTGGCATCAACCAATGGCAGCATGGGACCTCCTACGTGTCTGTCCTGACTTGGCCCTGGCAGGTCCATGTGAAACCCAACACAGACCCTCATAAAGTTATATGCACCCACACTGGAACTTACGAGCTTTGTCTGGACACACTCTCATTCTTAGCAACCTACCATTGGCGTATACCATCTCTGTGTGAAAGTCGGCTTTTAAATGGGCCAATAAATCGCCTTTGGAGAGCAACTGGCATTCTTCGAATCACTGAGCTGCAGGAAAATGACAATGCTGATTGGCTGTTGGCACCACAAGAATACCAAGACCAAATAATACAGTGTGAAAGTAGTAGTGCAGCTTTGCACATTCAGTATTTTTAAAATCAACTAGTCGTGGGTTACCGAAACAAGTCAACTAATCTGATCAGACACATTAACGTAAAAAAATAGCTAGATTACGCTTAGAATTAAACAGGATGCAGACACATTTTTAGTTAAAAAAAAATATTTTTAGACTAATAAGGCCAATATAAACTTTTTCCCCGCCAGTGTTTTGAAAAAAGCCTGCCAGTGCCAGCATTTTTTATCATTTTCACAAAAGTTTCATGACCCACTGAATATTTTATTGTTTGAATGTCTGAACGTGCAATAAATAACCCGTTTTATTTTAGCTTCATGCATTCTTTTTTTAGTAGATCGAGTCCATCAACACCCCCAAAGCTTCACAGTCCTGTAGCTCGTCCTGGGTCGACATTTCATTCGGTAACGTTAGGCAGTTTTGATTTATTTGCTGTTTAATGATATTTTACAGATGGATTTGCTTATGCTATCGTTTGTTTCTGCTTCTTCACATGTCTTTTTGATCTGGAGATTCTGTACTCTTTCAGAAGATGTGTCATAGCGCCCCCTACCGTATAACATTGAAAACATGGAAAGAGTTAAAATACTTTATCCATGTAGTGAATAACTAGATGATCATTGAAACTTACAGGGGGAAATTTTCGAAAACAAGTTTCGGCCAAACAGTTAAACAAAGTTTGAAAACATTGGCTAAATCATTGTCAGGATGGCTACAAATGTCCCTGAAGATGAGTGGAGATGGCAAACTCATTGCTTTGTAGTTCAGTTGTGGAAGTCATTAAGTCAAGGCTTTTGGCGGCAGAACAGTGTTTTGGATTGTTGCAGATATTGGCAGACTGTTGCATTTAACTCAAAATATTCCTTTAAGGGAAAAGACTCTGTTTATGTGATTCTGACCTATATTTTTGGGTCCAAATTGCTGAGGAAGATCGCCAGAAGTGAGCTATTTGTGTGCGTATGAAATATGAGGCTTGTCAGATGTAATCAAGCTGATAGCCGCCAGAGATCTGCCTGAACCGTTTCCATTGTCTCGCTGTCTCTCTAACTCACTCCAGCTCTCTCATGTTTTTCTCTTTCTGTCTCTCTGTGTGAGTGATATATGAATGACCAGAGACACTCCTGGTCTTGTTAAACCCATCATTGCAAGACAGACCCACAAACAGGCGTATAATGTGTTAAACACTGACATAGTTAGGTCCGTCCCTCACCCACACACACAACAGACAGGGCACACACATTTACACATGCTTCACTACTCAGCCATTTAGTTCAGATCTGATAAGTTAATTCACCCACCTTTATTAAACGCACACATAAACACTGCGTAATTTTGTGTTTTTGAATTTGTGCATGTTTGTTTGACGTAGACCTCACAGAAGTAATTAGATTCCATCTTATCTATATTTACATTCTTAACAGATACTTAGTCTACGAAAGTAACTTTTTTTCCCAACAAGTTTTATGACTGGTAACTGCTACCTATTCAACTTAATTGACAAATTTACCAATGTAAAGTTAAACGGTATTGTTTTTTCCACTGTAGAATATATTTTTATTTGCTCTGATGTTTTTTAATTGAGTTGAAATTACTTTTTTGTTGTTTTTATTAACATTAAGTTTTATTTACTTTTACTTCAAGATTTGGCTACCCTTTGACCACCCTTTAGAATTTGTAGTTGGACACACCTCGGTCCCCTTGTGGACTTCGGTCCATTTGGCACTAATACACATGTTGGCACTCATGTTGATGACGCAAATGTGCCAAATAATGGAATCAAGCTTGGATTCGGACCCAGTGATAAAGCAATTGTGAAATTCAGTGATTGCCAGCCCTGTTCCCAGAGGCACCACATCAGTACACATTTTGGATATCGACTTGAAGTCATTACTAATGAACTGATGAGAACAATCAGTTAGGTGTGATTAGGTACTTTTGGGCAGGAACATGTTTGGGAACCACTAGCTTAATTCATTGTCAGGGTGGCATTATGCTGCATATGAGACACTAAAGATTGTTTGGAGACAACAAACTCAGGGCATCAGTGGTTCAGGTGTGGAAGTCATTAAGTGAAGATCATTGGTAGCAGATTGGGCCAAGAACAGTGTTTTGAATCGAACTGCAGAAGAAATTGGCAGGCATTGTGAAGACCTCAGCAGAGAGATAATGTAAGAAACATTTTGGAGGTTCAAAATAAGTCTAGCGACAGCATTTTGGTGTGCTGGGAGATGGAGGACATAGACCCTAGTAAGAGTAGAAGCCATTTTTAACGTGAATGAAGATTAGGCTGTGCGAGATAGAAACAGTCTGTTGACCGTATATCTTTAGATTGACAGAATGTCTAAAAAACTTTCATTAATAAACAAGAAACTCTGGAAAACATGAGAAATTTAAAAGAGCACAACAGTACATATAGGGGTGTAACGGTACACAAAAAGGTCACACTTTATTTTGATGGTCCACTTTTGACATTCTGCTAACTATAAGTAGCTTTGCAATTACATGTCAACTAACTCTCATTAGAAAATTAGTAGCCAGTAGTAGACTGATAGGTTAGGGTTTGGGTAAGAAGAATAAGTTGGCATGTAGTTGCAAAGTTACTTATAGTCAGCAAAATAAAGAGTTAGCCGATATTAAGCAGACAGTGTACTAATACTCTAATGAGAGTTAGTTGACATGTAGATACAAAGTTGCTTCTAGTTAGTTAGCAGAATGGCTATACTGTTGCAACCTGCAGTAACATACATTGCAGTTTATATACATTCATACAGAGCTGTTGTAATTGGGGGAAGATATTAGAAGTGCTTACACTTTTGGATGCTAAATATGTTTGCAAAATATTTTAGAATTGGATTAGAGTTATTGCGCTCCCATTCTAATCCGCTCCATCTATTTGATGCGCATGCATGCGCCAGCAATGACGTAGCTAAACGCAGACTGGTACTGAACTGAAAGACCCTTACTGAAAACTTTTCCTACGAATACGTGTATTGTTACACCCTTAGTACTTACTGAATTATTACTCATCAATCATAGTTAATTAGTGTGTGTGTGTGTGTGTGTGTAAAAAAATCCTATAAAATCAATCACCTAAGGGGCCGTTTACGCAACACTATTTTAAAGCGTAACTCTCGCCAAAATTCAACCTAGGGTCTTTTTGTGAATCTACCCGAGGCAAACGTTAGTTTAAAAGCATAATTAGGATGGAAACGCCACTTTTAAGATTGACCATATTTTCGTTTTTGGTCAAATTGCCTTTTGAATGGGAGTGCTAGGGGCACGAATATGATAGCATCAAAAATCGCTATTTTTAAAACACTAAGAAGGCTCGACACAACATGAAACTCTAATAACTTTCAACATAATTTGATCTCCGAATGAACTGACTGAATTTTAGTATTGTTTCTTATATAAGGATCCTTTTTCAAATACAAGGTTTTTGCATTCGGTTACGTTGCATTCGGAGATCGTCAAAATGCCGGCGGCCGGAAACAACAACAGCTACAGTGAGTTGTTCAAAACCTTTCTTTTTAGTAAACTCTGTGTACACAAACAATGTTCTCAATGCTGGAGTTCATGTGTAGAGCCTCTGGTGATACTTCGAGCAAATTTTCATGTTGTGTTGAGCCTTCTTAGTGTTTTAAAAATAGCGATTATGATGCTATCATAGTAGTGCCCCAAGCACTCCCATTCAAAAGGCAATTTGACCGAAAATGAAAATATGGTCAATCTTAAAAGTGGCGTTTCCATCCTAATTATGCTTTTAAACGAAAGTTTGCCTCGGGTAGATTCACAAAAAGACCCTAGGTTGCATTTTGGCCAGAGTTTTGTCCGCTTTAACTAACTTAAACATCCCCGTTTTTAGCAAATCATTGCCGTGTAAACGTTCCATAGTTTTAAATGCAGAAAGTGAATTTAAGCATCACAACATTATAATATACAGTGTGAAAAATGGATATTCATTCATTTTATGATTAAATATCGAATATGACTGATAAATAAAATGGGAGCTTTCTAGTTTTGTGTCGCATTGTTCTTGTTACATGCAACATCTGAAAAACAGAGATGTTTTGTGAGCTCTTGTTTTTGCTGGCCACCACAAACAGAAGAGAAACTGTGGTTCTGGTCACTTAAAACTTGCTTAATAAGTTACAGAAATGAGCTTCCAGTGTCCAAGAACATGGAGAAAATGTGCCTTCCTGAAATGAGGATGTAAGTCTGAGAACGTCCCCCTCTTTCTCAGAAACTCTCTCTCTCTCTAGAGAGGAACCCTTCGCTCTGTAGGAGGTAAAGTTTGGAAAACAATCTCTTATTTCAGGAAGGCAAGTTTAAGGTCGACATAACAAAAAGTTTGAATTCTCAGTGTTTTAGAAGATGCATTTTATTATGACTTGACGGAAACAGACAGGAATGATTTGGTACATGCAAGGACAAGGAGCAAGGACATGACAATGACAGAGCATTTATACACAAACACATGCAGTTTTTCATGGAGGACGTCCATCCCTCCAGTCTTCTGTTGAATAAGCTGTAAATAGATCAGGTTCCTACAGTCTCTGAAGGCTTTTTGACTTCCTGACTGAGAATAAAAATTAAACACAGTGAAAATATTATGAATAAAATTCCAGATTTATTTCAACATCTCGCCCTCCCCTGAACAGACCGACCTTTCTTTCTCTCTCTCTCTCTCTCTCTCTCTCTCTCTCTCTCTCTCTCTCTCTCTCTCTCTCTCTCTCTCTCTCTCTCTCTCTCTCTCTCTCTCTCTCTGTTTTTTTTTCTCTCTCTGCCTCTCTCTTTATTCTTTTATCCTCAGACCACAGGAATGTTTCTTTCTCTCAGAAAGTTGTAAAGTGCTGATTCTGGGCTCAGGGTGCATTTATACATGTGGCTTCTGTCGCTCACTCGGTTCCTCTGTCTCTCGCTCAATTCACCCTCTTTCCCATATTCTATATTCCTCCACTTTCTTCTCTCCCTTCAAAATCTTCTATCACCTATGACTATGACTCGGATGAATCTGAACGCCCGTCATTCACCAAGTTCTACAGCCTGCCCCATAAACCTTTGTTTTGTAGTACTCTCCATTTAACACATTTTACTATGTTTAAATTAAGTGTGATTCAGGAACAAATGACTCTTTTGAACTGGTTATTTTTAGTGATGTTTCCATCCATCTATTTTTGTACGCATTTTGGAATATCGCATGAAAAAATGCACTCAGTAGTATAATTTGAAAAAAAAATTTTTTTATAAGAATAGATGCGCATAAACTACAATGAAAACACATTTACAGAATAAATCCCTCGATGCACACAAAAAAAATCACGTGACTTTGCCTCAACAGATGATGTGATTGGATAACTGGATTAACCAGCTGACCAATCTCATTGCACAGCATTTCAAATGTTGGTTTGTAGTCATATATGATGACACAGTGGCTTCCACGATTCCAGCTACTTTAATTTTTATTACAGGTATTTTGCACCAATTTCCCAGGAAGTGACTATTTTATTCTCTTGAACACATGGGATGGAAACTGTGCTATATTCGCAAATGTTTTATGTCATAATCCAGTTTTGCGCACGTTAAATCCGCTACTTTGGATAGAAACACACAGAGCTGTCACACATTGTATTTATTAAATATAAATACTCTTACTCTTACAAAATGAGAGTGGTCTGAAAGAGACAGACATCTGTGTAATATCACACAAGTGTGCCATAAACTTTATGGAGTACGTTGGATGTTATGCACAAACAGTTCATTCATCCGTCCAGGTTGTGGAAGTGGTGTTTTATAAGTTTAAACAGAGGCACCTGTGAAGCTGTATTTGTTAAACAATGTTCAAACTGTGGCCTAAACCGAGATGTTCTGTTTTTCAGCATTTACAGACAATGCTTAAGACCAAACTCAACGTGCTGACGCTCCGGAAGGACCCGCTGCCTACGGTGATCTTTCACGAACCCGAAGCCATCGAGCTGTGTTCCACCACTCCTCATAACAAGAGCCGCGCACACACAGGATATAAGGTACAGAACCTGCTGATCTCTGAGATTCAAAGAGGAGATTTTGAAGCATTTTCTAACCATCTGAATTAAAGAATGGTCCCTTCAACTTTTGCTGAAAGCCATTTGCATTCATTCACTCCCAAATAATGATTAATGCTCAAATAAGTGTATCCTGTGATAAAGAAAAGGACAAATCTTTTTAAAAAATCTTGTTTAAAACACATGTACATATTCTTAGAAATGTATTCATGTTGGTTTCATGTGGTTTTGAAAAAAGAGTTTGAATTTAACGTCATGTGGTGCACCATCATCAACCAAGAAAAAGCTAATAAACGTTTTTTTTTTTTTTTTCACCTTACGCCTAGGGGTGGATGATCTTACCAAAATGATATATCACTATCTTATAACAAACCGATATGAATCGCGATCTTTCCAATTTTGAGATGTACTATTGAGAATATCCAGACTGGAACAAGCCTGTTGACTTCTCTATTTGCACAATTTAAAACACAGTATTGCATTAAACAATCAGTTATTAAAATGTCATTAAACCCGGGATGTTGACGGGTATATTCTTTAAAACACTGCATAGTCTTCACTGTATGATTTAAATATACATCGATTCTTATTAAAACGACTAAAGTTATTCAGTCAAGAATAGTGAGTGATTTTGTCTTTGTCTTTTGTTTAACATTAATGACAGACAGCAGCAAGTATTTGCATTAGGTTTTAAGACCTTTTATGACAGTCACGTTACATAATTTGACTGAATTGGTCGCTAAGTTTAGGCTTTTAATGAGGGGCGAAATCATGCCGCTTTAAAGGAAAGGTACAGCATGCGGCACAATGATAATTTTATCTCGATTATCACGTTTTCATAATCGTTGGAAGTCAAAATCGAAACCAAAACAAAAATTTGCTTCATCGCTCAGCCCTACTGCTGTTGAATTGTTTGTCAAATGCGTCGCCACGCATGAAAGACACATGATATAATTGGGCCAGTCTAGCCATCTAGTAGGCATTGCTATATTTTAACATTATTACGAGGACATAAAAAAATCATGATCTCTATGATTCACTTGAAAAGTAGATCGTGGACATCTTCAAAATCGATCATGATATAAAATCGCCAGATCGCCCACCCCTACTTACACCTTGAATGCATGTGAATACATGTGATCTTAAAGGTCCTGTATTATGCCTCTTTTCACAAGATGTAAAATAAGTCTCTGATGTCCCCAGAGTGTGTATGTGAAGTTTCAGCTCAAAATACCCAACAGATCATTTTTTACAGCATGTTTAAATTGTCATTTTTGGGGGCTCAGAAAAACGCGCTGTTTTAGTGTGTGCCCTTTAAATGCAAATAAGCTGCTGCTGGACGACCCAGGGGGCGGAGCTTCATGAGCTCGCGCTCAGTCTCTCAGGACAATTTCATCTCACGGAATGATGATAATATCAGAAACTCTCAGTAACAGTGTTCATTTCGAGTCGGACAATAATGCCTACAGAGTCAGAGTGCTGTATAGAGATGGAACAGGTATAGTTTAGTAGTTTAATTACGGTTATTATAACGTATTTGTCATCTGCTTGTGTGTATCCATTATTAATAGCCTACAAGTCTGCTGTTTCGGATCAGGTCCGAATGATGATCAAACATATACTGATGAGTTTAATAAAGTTTATTGTGCATCACACAAAAGATGAAGCGTCAGTTTTACTTCAGAAAATCACTGTAAGAGCTGAGTAAACAGTAAGTTATAAGAAGTGCGCAAGTACATAAACGAATTTCGGTAGAGTTGAGGGAGCATTCCTGTGGGCGGAGGTTAGTCAAAAAACGGTTCTAGTGACGTCATTAAAGAAGGAAGTAGAGGGATGTAGTCCAAACGGGCCGTTCGATGTAGGCGACTTCTGTTAAATAAAATGTCTCGCTGGGCATTGAACTTTGAGCTTTATAATTTTACAGATATTATTTATACTCTAACAGCAACATTACACACTAACTAAAGTTTGAAACATGGGATCACGAAGAATGGGACCTTTAATCATTCATTTTTACTTGGCAGACAAACAGTTTTAACATTTTAATGGATAGTCAAGCAGTTTTCCCCCCAAAAAAATATGCCAAACTATTTAATAAGATTTTCTTTTCAAGAATGTCATACTTTTAATGAGTCGTCTTATTCATTCTTCTTCATTATGATATTAGAATAGTTGTATCATCCTGACATTTTTTTACTTTAGTATTAAATAAATATATAGATCTGGACAGAAACATGAGCATCATGTAATTGACCTGATTTTTAAATGTAAAAGAGATGCTCCACAAAGGCCAACACAAAGATATATCTGTGAAAATAATGAAAGTAATGGCGTGAGTTTGGCCGGGTCGGTCTGTTTGTCTGACCAGGAAACCTGGAAAAACAATTTGGCTTGATGCATTTGGACACTTTCATGTACATGTGTTGGTCCATCTGTCCTTGTAGAATATTGTAGAGTCACACGCATGTATTGAAAGGAAGAACAGCCGAATAATACATAAGCTAAAAATATAGAAAATCTCTCATGGATATCGGCCTACTAAAGAAGCTGCGGTGCCGTTGCCATGGATACCTCAGCATCCATTCATGGCAAAATGCTGGCTAAGACAAACACAGAGCATCTCCTCTCTGTCTATGTCTTTGTCATGCTCCTTCCACCTCACTGGCGTTTCTCTTTCTTTCTTTGTCTTAAAACGCTGTAGGACCCGGCATAATTTATGCCACATTTCTAACATTAAAGGAATAACTGTGGGCACATATTTGCACTCAGTTGAAAAATTTCACATATTTTCATCTGTGTGTTTTAACATGGACCTCAGAGAATATAAAGCATCTGGCCTACCCCAAACTCACTCGCACACACTCGACCACAAGCGTGTCTACAGTTTTGGGTGTAGACCGGTTTTATAATGATTCGCATTTTTCTTGAAATGGCAAAAGCCGTTTTAACCGATGTGCAGTCCAGTGATCTAACAGACCACGTGTTCTTGCAGGAGAGGAGCTGTTCGAGAGAGTTAGTGATAGAAAGACGGACAGAAAGAACGACCTAATCATCCTTTGAGGCCCTTTGATTATGTAACAACTCAACAAAGCTAGTCTATACGCTGTTTCCATGGCGATCGGCTCCGCTCAGAGTGTGTGTGTGTGTGTGTGTGTGTGCTTGCTTCTCTCTAGGCATACATGAAATGTCTGCTCTGTTTAAACCAGTGTTATATTAGTATCATTGAGATATTATTTTATTTTTTTATACAATTTGAATTTTTTTCTTCACTTTAATTTTAAAGTTTTTGTAACTTTGTTCGGTGTTTTTTTATTATTATTTCTTTAATATTTCGATGTAGTTTTTTATTAATTTTTATTTGATTTAATTATTTTAGTAATAATGTTTTTTAATGGTTTTAGTTAAGTATATTAACCCTTTTTTTTGTTCCTGTCCTTAAAGGGATAGTTCACCTAAAATTGAAATTAAAGGTGCAATGTGTAATAATTCTGAGGATTTATTGACAGAAATGCAATATAAGATCCATAACTATGTTTTCAGTGGAGTATAAAGACCTTACCTAATGAACCGTTATGTTTTTATTACATTAGAAAAAGTTATTTATATCTACATAACCGCGGCCACCCCCTTCTCTGAAGGTCGACATATCGTGACGTCATGTTTCTACCGTAGCCGATAGCGAACAAACAGCGCTACAGAGCGCGTTTCGTCAATAACTTGAATGAGAAGCAGCAGAAAAAGACGCAGCAGGATTTCGGGAAACCGTCGGCCACCGTAGTTTTTCATTCGAGTTTGATATTTGAAGGATCTGCCATGAGTTACTATCTGTTTGCAATTCGCAATTCTCACCACTAGATGCCACTAAAAAATACACATTGCACCTTTAAGTCATTATTTACCCACCCTGGTGTTGTTCTAATGCCATATGTCCTTCTTTGTTTTCTCGTACTGTATAATGACAGCGCACCTTGCTCAGCCGCTCCAGCAACGAACGCAACCCGGAAAAACTATCGGTATGGATTTTTGCCAATAACCGACGGTTCCAGCAATCGGTTATCGGTGCCGATTAATCGGCAAAACCTCAATAACCTCTACTTTAGATCGGGCTCGATATTTTTGTAACGGCTGAGTTTTACAACAAGATTCTGTTGAGATTGTTGCTGTGTCATGACAGAGGAAACGTTTTGCAAATGTCGCAATAGCGTAACTCTGAGAATGCAGCACATATTTTTCCAGCATTATGTTTTGAGTTCTGACAAATTTCGAAAAGCAATGACGCACAAAATTGAGCTTGTGTAGCTATTAGCATCTGCGTTCACGTACGTGTGTGGAGAATGTGTCTGGACTTCAGCATGTAGCAACACTAAGAGAGGGTGACTCATAGCATGAGTGTTTGTGTTTGTACTAGCGAATCGTCATTTACATGCTTTTTTGTGAGAATGTGTCTTTGGTAAGAGTATATTTCGGTGTATGTTAGTTAGTTCTGTATGTTTGTGAAAGCCTTCATTATGGAGTCAGAGGTGAAAGATTCATTCAGTGTTTACAAAGTCTGTTCTGTGTGCTGTTTACACACGCACACCTTCTGTTAACAAACATAGTGAGACACACACACACACACACACACACACACACAGACCAAATATAGTCAACACTTCCCCTCAGAACAAACTTTCTCTGGCTTAAGCACACAAACGCACTCTTTCACATACACACGTGTGTGTGTGTGCACATGCCCTCATCGTACAGCTGCGTCAGGGGACACATGCGCCTCTCATTCTGGAATCAGGCAGAACATTAACATCCCGCTCTAGAATGCCGAGCTGGTGAAGAATTCCTTTTTTTTTTTTTTTTTTTTTTTATTATGCATGAAGAGTCTTGAACAGCAGTTGTCGTTTGATGCGCTGCCCCCTGCTGGACGCATGAATCACAAGCCAGGGTTTTGAGAATGTGTACTGGAAAATTGTGTTGTTTTGTGACTGATTTTCATGTATTTATTGATATTTAATTGGTCTCCATAAAGTAGGGCTGGGCAATGTATTTAAATATGTAATTATGCACTTTTTATGTTGCCGTTGTGTTTCCCAAAGAGTGTTTACAACTTCTACTTTCCTACAATCAAGTTGTGAAAAAAGTATACATGTTATTTTAAATACACTCGTTTTAAAGTATTTAACAAGTATTTAAATAACACTTAATTGTATTTATTGATTGATTTTATTTAAGTTGTTTAAGGGTAAAGAATGTCACTCAGATGGTCACACCAAAATAACATTTTTGGAATTTAAGAATGAGTTTTGTCAAATAATAAACCATTTAAAATATTTCAATAAAATATGATTCTTCCGGAATAAAAATAAATTTTTCGAAGTAAATGCATTAACATCAAGAATATTTGATCAAAAGGCTGAAGAAATTGTTATTCCGGCCCTTGGTATAAAATAGTAAACAAGTGAATCACACACATAGTGAGTAATTGTGGCCACATGTTGCATAACAGTGTTCAACAAACAACATTGTTTCTCCTTGTACTTTGTGTAGGTGTGTGTGCGTGTGGTTCAGCTGTGCTTGCAAACCCACTGATATGATATTTTGTTGATTTACAATTCACAAGTGTGTTTCATAGGCCACCGTATTTGCATATTATTACTGTCCTGATGTCAGATTAATGAATTGCACAATATATGGTACTTTGAGAGCTGAGCATCAGACATCTGGAAGAGCTGCTATATTGTTGGAAAGCTCTCGGTCGCCTGCGGAGGAAAGAGGACGGAGAGATGAATGAGCGCTCTGTTGCTGTCTAGACTCTGTGGTGACTGAGAAGCATCAATCTGCTTCAGTGTTTGAGGATTTCTCACAGTTTCCACCTGAGGAGTACACACACACACACACACACACAGACAGAGACAGTCCCACCCAGGAAGAGACATAAAGAATGACTTGACGAAAGAGTGAGGATCAGGATTATTATAGTTTTTAAAAGTACACCCCTTTTTATTATTTTTTTATTTTATTTTGGATTTAATCTTTTTTTTCTTTTTTTTTCTTTTTCTTTTTTATATATTTTTATGAGAAATACTACTTCCTGGTGTTATTCTGAACAAATAATCTGTGCTGGTGGTTATTCCAAAGAAGTTTTTTGTTTAGTCAAAACATATTTGCTCTAAACTTGCTCTTCTTCTTTTAAAGTTTATCTAGTCTGTTAAAAGTGCAGTTTCAGTTCATATTTTTAAAACGATATTTCTGGAGAATTTTCTCTGTCAGCCATTTTTTTATTTTTTTTTTTTGGCTGAAATTTTGATACATCCAAAAATGTTTTTAATACACACTACCGTTCAAATGTTTGGGGTCGGTAAGATTTTTTAAAAATATTTTTGTAAGAAGTCTTGTATGCTTTTACCATGTCTGCATTTATTTGATCAAAAATACTGTAAAAATTGTGACATTTTATTTCAATTTAAAATAACTGTTTTCTATTTTCATTAATTTTAAAATGTAATGTATTCCTTTGATGCAAAGCTGAATTATTCAGTGTCACATGATCCTTCAGAAATCATATGCTGATTTGCTGCTCAAGAAACATTTCTGATTATTAGCAATGTTGAAAACAGTTTTTGGCTGCTTAATATTTTTCTGGAAACTGTGACACATTTTTTACAGGATTCTTTGACGAATAGAAAGTAAAAAAAAAAAAAAGCATTTATTTGAATCTATCTATCTATCTATCTATCTATCTATCTATCTATCTATCTATCTATCTATCTATCTATCTATCTATCTATCTATCTATGATGTTGAATAAGAGCATGGATACCATAGAGAGGAAAAAAAAAAACTTACTGACCCCAAACTTTTGAACAGTAGTGTACTTTTATTTTTTTAACCAACAGTACTTGCACAATTGTTCTTGTTGTGGTAATAGTGTTCATTTAGGATAATAAGGCTTAATGTTATCCATCAGGTATTGGGAAACACACGCGCACACACACACACACACACACACACACACACACACACACACACACACACACACACACACACTCTCTCACTGCCTCATCTGTTAGTCATAGTGTAGTGAGGGTCTTCTTTCAGGTCTAATGTTTTCCAACACTTCATCCAGAAGAGAACACTCATCCTCTCTCTCTCTTTCTCTATCTCTCTCTGATGTAAATCGTTTTCAGAAGAGAAGAGATATTACTGGCATTTCCTCTCCCGGCTCGCAGCAAGGCCTCATCTTTCTGTTTCAGACACAAGAGAAAGAATGAGATTAAGAAAAAACAAACGCATCTGGAGAGAGCCGGACTATATTAGAGTCGTGTTCATAAGAGGAATGACTTTGCATTCTTCAGTCGGTCTGGTATGAGATTCTCCCAGTACAGCACAGATGTTTGTACCATTGCTTGTCTTCAAGGTTTGTTCAGTCTGTTAAGCAATACAAACTATTTTGTTTAATTGCATTCTCTAAAGAAGGTTAAAGCAATGGGAAGGAGAGGCGCTGGCCAGAATTAGACCTTGTGGTTGCAGACTAAACAGAATGTCTGGAAGAGGAAAACACACAGCCAGACAAAGTTTTTTTTTTTTTTTTTGTAGTTTCACATTTTCTTCCCAAACTCTTGCCAAAAGCACACACATTCAAACACAAGAACAGGTATTCTCATTTTACTTTCTAACTGATTTGCAAACAACAACTCTGGGCCAATGACATATAAGAATGAGATGAAAAACCTTTAAAAAGGTTCAAGCTTTGATTCAAGCCTTTCAATCGAAGCTTTGATTTAAGAACATGTGAAGGGGTGAACCATCAAGTAACATAATAATAAGAAATGTTTCTTGAGCAGCAATTCAGCATATTAGAGTGATTTCTGAAGGATCATGTGACACTGAAGACTGGAGTAATGATGCTGAATATTCAGCTTTAATTTTGTGAAAAAAAATGTTCAAATAGAAAACAGTTATTATAAATTGTAATAATATTTCACAATATTACTGCTTCCTTTTACTGTAAATCTAATTAAATGAATGCAGCTTTAGTGGGCATAAATGATTAAAAAAAATCTCACTGACCCCAAACTTTTAAACATTAGTGTGTTTTATTTATTTTATCGTGGAGATGAAATGTCCACTTTCCACATCTTAGTGTTGCAAAAAAAATTACTAAAAGTTGACACTTCACTACTTGATATCCTTTTGAATAAATAATAAGAGAATAAATTATATAAATGAGAAATGGAATACTAGTAAAAAAATAAATAAAAATACAAACAAGACAGTAAACGGAGTAGGGCAAAAAATATATACATATTCAGTAATAATTTCAGAATACTTTATTCAAACAAATTTGCATTTATATTTATTTGAGTCTTTCGTTGTGCATATGGGCATTTGCGTGAATCCGTACACAATTCATCTTTTCACTTTTTCTGCTTTCACCAGGTGACCTACCTTGGCAAGGTGACGATTTCCGGCACTCACTTCCTGTCGGGCTGCACAGAGTCGGCTGTGATGGGATTATGCGACACAAAGCGGACATCTGTCACTCACGACGACTCCATCACCTCCAGCAGCGCCATCCTGGAGATCCGTCCCTTCCAGGTACGACTGCATCACCAGGACGGGCGAGGCGAGGCCACGGTTGCCATGGACACCTTCCAGGTGGCCCGCATCGCGTACTGCACGGCGGATCACGACACTAGCCCCAACGTGTTCGCGTGGATCTACCGGCAAATCAACGACGATCTGACGTTCCAGATGGACTGCCACGCCGTGGAGTGCGAGAACAAACTAGAGGCTAAAAAACTGGCCCACTCCATGATGGAAGCCTTTAAGAAAACCTTCCACAGCATGCGCAGTGACGGACGCATCCACAAGAGCGGCTCGTCCGACGAGTTCCCCGAGGAGTTGAGCACACCCGATGATGGCTGAGAGAAGGCCTAGGGGTCGAGGGGAGGGAGTGGGGGGGAGGGGGTTGGGAACGGGAGGCGAGGGAGCGCAAGTGTGAATGCGCTCTTTATGTCTTTGTGCCATAATAGAATATTCAGAAAAATAACAAAACAAAACCTCAACAAAAAAGAGAATGGAAACAGTGACAACAAAATTCAAACCACAAACCAAGAAACTAGTCTGTCTTTTTCGATTTCGGCTGCCAGACAGACATGCCCATTTTACAAAAGCATCTGAGCGTCAACATCATTATGAAGAACTTTCAGACGGTCACACTCCCACTCGAAAGCTGCTGGGTTTGATATGGCGCGAGAGAAGTGGCAAGAACTTGCATCTGTTATCCTCCTTTCGTTTAGCCAATCGAAACCTTGGGCCTGTTCACCTTTTGTTTGGGGACCTGGGAATTCCTGATGTGTGTGCGGAAATCTTTTATGTCATTTTTTAGATAATGCAGAGATGTTTCCTCTGCTAAGTTGAGAGTAAAATTGTATAATTTTGATATTTATGGCAGGCAGCCAGCCAAGGGCATTCCTTTATCGGGCCATAGTAATTATAGGGACCACGCATCGATTTATTTAGTTTTTTAAGATACCAAAAGTCATTGTGTGTGTGATCTAGGGTTTGTCCGTCTGCAGCTCATGAGCCTTTGAATAACTATGGAACAGGTTCTCTGCTACAAAAAGCTTCTAGAAGCCAAGTGTGCTCGTCTCTCCGGTGTAGTTTAGTGTGTTTGTGTTCTCGAACAGA
This sequence comes from Abramis brama, assembly GCF_963993115.1. Taxonomy (NCBI): domain Eukaryota; kingdom Metazoa; phylum Chordata; class Actinopteri; order Cypriniformes; family Leuciscidae; genus Abramis; species Abramis brama. The sequence continues at coordinate 4,817,368 of NC_139971.1, forward strand.
AAATACTAGCGCGTGTGTTAGATGAGATGTTGAAAGCGAGACGTTCCAGGTGCTTCGGTATATTCACTTGCAGGTCTAGAGGTGCGGTCGCATTTAAGGCCCATTCACACCAAGAACGATAACTATATTAGTGTGTTCACCAGCGCACAATATCATTATAAGGGTAAGTTTACACGACAATGATATGCAGAGGGTTTTTTTTATTGTCAAAACGATCCCCATTCACACGGATCCGCAAAAACGAAGAAAAAAAAACCTGTATTCTGCTGCCAGGCCATTAGATGGCGATGAAACACTATAGACTGAACACGTAATACGCATGTAGTTTAAGATTGTTTTAAGATGTGATTTTGTTGTTTACACGGAGACCGTTTTCAAAAACTTGCACTTTGAAACCCGTTTTCAAAACTGCGTTTTCAGGCACACAAAACGTTGTTGTCGTGTAAAAGAACGGCCAAAACGCATAAAAAGTTTTACGTTTTTAGTTGAGAACGGTGTCGTGTAAACAGCCCCTAAGTGTCTGCCGTTTTAAATGCTCGAGCTCTATAAAGCAGGATGGATTCTGATTGGCTGCGAATGTTTTTATCGCTCATTAGCTGGAAAGAATCGTTCTGGAAGTGATATCGTTTCTCTGTGCCGTTATCATTATAGTTGTGGTGTGGACAGTGGTTTTTTTATTTTTAGAACGTTATAGCTGTCGTCCTTGGTGTGAACGGGGCTTTACTGTTGCTCTGCTAATTTTGCGAGCGAAATCCAGTTATTCCAGTAGGAATCTGTGATTGGGAGTTTCGTGTGAGGGCGAAAAGATTCCCCATGAAGATTTTGCTCATGTTCGAGTTGGTCACGGGAATCGCAACGCTGACCAACAGAAAGTTGCTTGTTTTGAAATTTAATTCTGTGTGAGCGGCGCTTCAAACATCTCACTGCTATTAACAATGGACAGAATTTCTCTAATGTGACCGCACCTTATTTATTCATCACATTGTTTCGATCATGAACAGAAACTCTTGGTATCGGGCCTCTGTTTGCATACAGGGTTTCGGGACGTCTTTCCGATGGGTTTGGAGAGAGTTGTGTGGATGTTTGCGCTGGGAGAGGAAGGACCCCAAAAGCATAGCTGTCCATAGAGTGCCTGTCTCTTACCCCCATGCTGAATGTATGATGTCTCTTGTGCTGCAAGCGCTATATATGTACTGGTACTAAAAGCCTTGTTTGATTATTATTTTAGATTTTTTTTTAAATATACATTTGTATTTGCAGGTAATTTGGGAGCTGTATAATGGTTTAGAGCAGGGGTGTCAAACTCAGTTCCTCGAGGGCCACAGCTCTGCAGAGTTTAGCTTCAACCTTAATTGACCTATCGGTAAGCCCCTCCCCTCGAACGCAGATGAGCCAATGGCAGTTGAGTATCAGTTGCACGGAGACCGGAACTCGGACATCTTTAGGTTTCAGCGCCATAGAGAAACATTGGAAGATCCGAAGCTCTCATCAGTTTGATGGTGTTTATGCTACAAAAGTGGTATACCGATGGGCCTGGGGTACGTGTAACACTGATTCCAGGTATCCTGAGAGGATGGGCATCGTAATATATTTTATTCTATTTCCTAAACCCAAACAAGACAGAGCAAAATGTCTGCTTTGGATTAAGCAGTGTATTAATCCAATGATGTGAACTGTAAACCTTCGCTTCCAAATTAATCTTGTTACCCCACCATATTTATTTTAAAATCTTTTATATATCCCTCGATGGCATATTTAAGTCCCACATGAATGCTCCTCGACGAGAGGTGGTCCTTCTGTGTCCTAAATTGATCAAAAACATATTGGGACAAGGTTTTCACACTGACAGCTGTCATTGAATGACAGTTAGCAACTCTGATTGTTTTTCCGAGTTAGCAACAGTAACTAAGGGGGGCGGGGCTTACCGATAGGCCGATTAAACGCACCAGTCCTTCAGGCTGCAGGGATGTGTGTTGGAGCAGGTTGGAACTAAACTCTGGCCCACCAGGAACTGATTTTGACCCCCTCTGGTTTAGAGAGTCACTTTTTGTACAAGATGCCAAGACACGCGTGTTATTTTGGCTCAAAATGTACAAAATATACACGCGGTTCCACTCGCCTGTGAAAACCCTGTTATGGGGATGATGGATTGTGGAGCAACGAGCAAACGAATAAACAGACTATTTTGAATTCCGATTTTGAGTCTGATTCTAATTCGGATTGGGATTCTGTTGGAGTGCGTCTGGATTTGGGAAGATACCTTGAGAAGTAAGCATTTATAAATATAAAGAAATATATATATAAAAAAAGATATATACAATGTATTTGAAACTCATTCGATAAGCTTATGTAAATACAAATGTATCCATTTTTTTCCTTTTAAATACTGCATTAAGTGTTCAATATTTTTGAATAAAGTGACAAGCACCATTAAAAGAATCAGTATTACGGCCAACTGTGAATTTGGATCGGGAGCGGAGGGCAGCCTATAGCGTGAGTGATGAAATGTCGGGAGAGTAAGGATGAGTGTCTTGTTGTTGTTGCTGTTGTTGTTTTTAATTTGTAAAATTGTAGATGAACGTTCTCACTACATGTCTTAATGGCTCAGACTCGCTTTAATGTTTTGAAATGTTACCATATGTGTTTTTTTGTATGCTGTATTTGCAAAGATAAAAAAGATACAGTATATATAAACAATTTACCAAGCTAAGTTGTGTTTTGTCTAATTATTATTGGCCTTTTTATTAAAATGTCATTGATCATAGAGTCTGCTTGTGGTGGTGTGTATGGGTCAGTTGTGCACACATTGTGGGGAGAAACCAGCATTATCCACTAGTTTAGTGCACATACAAATGTTGTAATTAAAATGTGTAATATATGTATGTGAATTTATCTACAAAAGGAGCTGTAATAAGTCTCTTTTCCCACTAAAAAACAGTCGAGATCTGCTAGTTGCTCTTCTGTCCTCAGTCACTAGGTGGCGTCAGAGTCCAACAGAAACTGGCACAATAGGAGAGGCTGCTTACTGCAGAGGCATGAGTCCAGCTTCCATGTTATTTTGGGTGTAATGGGTGGAGCTAGAGGGGTCAAGCACACCCTAACCCTATCCCTCCACCCATTAGATCCACAGAGGTGGAGCTGGACTAGCTCAAGCTCAACCCATGACTCCAGGGAGGTGGAGCTGGATGTCATTTGGTTCTGCAGTGAACACCACTTGCATAATAGTGCCACCTACTTTGAAGGTGCATGTTTTATATTATGCCAATATTTGTCTTCATCTTGTACCTCTAGAGGGCACTGCAGTACTGCAGACTGTATAGGAGTAGACGAGTATAGAAATGTAGCAGTGTAACACATTGGGTCATTCCTACAGTTTGGTGGATTTTATGTCCCTATGAAACAATACCTCATATTTGACATAAAATGTTAATCAACTTTCATGCCACATGGTTTTCCATGCATAGATTTACCCCAGTAAACACAAATTCATAATGATTAGTAAAATGTTTTGAAGCACTGCACACATTCTCAAGTCTCCAATCATGTTTTCTCAACTTCACTTTGAAATAGGTTACATAAGTAGCAATTTTAAGTATTTGTATATACATTTACTTACTGTCTTTGACATGAAATACTAATTATTGTGATTCATATTTTTGTGATGTGTAAAACCATAAAATTAGTTTGTCTCTCAAACTCCAATCCACCCTGTTATATGTGTGCTACTTGCCCTTTAAAATATTAAGCATATGCCGTAAATCACATGACTTGCTAGAAGTGGCATCAGTGAACATGGTAGAAGTGAGTGACTTTTTTGTTTTGCCAAAAAGTATGTGACAAGAGTATGTCCAAATTCACAGTATTCATAAAAGAGAAGACAACAAAAAATACCTGAATGACTTTCTACTTTCAGCGAGATTCACTATCCCATGAGGCCACAGGAGATGATTTATGAATGGCAGTGGAGCCACACAACTGACGCTGGTAGGTCACATGATAATGACAACATTGCGAGAGTAGAACATCCGGATCCGGATTACATTCATACTATAGGCCTATAGAACGTACTATTTTAGCGGTCGCGAATCATATTCATAATAAGTTCCTACTCAGAAAGCATGTGATTTCGGATGCAGACACTTATTCCTTGGAGGGAAAGAAATTCCAAGAACAAAGTATTAGTCATAAACTCTCTCTTTCCCTCATTTTTATACGAATTATCTAATAGTGTTAAACATAACATGTCCACCCTGTTGTGTCAAATTATACTGGGCATGAAAATGTTTATTTTTGTAAATAGATTTTATATACCTATTAAAGCTACAATATGTTTTTTTTCGCCACTAGGGGTCGCTAACCTCTTACAATAACAAAGGCGTATATTGATTGACGCAGTGAAAAAGCGGAATCATGGAACTTGTCGTCATGCATGTATCTAATAATGTTTATGGATGAGTGAATACATTCATGTTTTTAACATGACTGTGGTTTGAAGCAGTGCGCGATTGTTAATAAGAGACAGATATCAGCGCCATACGCGAGTCCCGCGGATATAAAGGAATTCTACCGAACTACACGCAAGTGCTGAATTACTACTCATGTGGGTCAGTTTATTTAATGAATTAAACTTGTGAGGTAACGCAGCGCTGTTTCTTTTGGTCTAATGTTACACTATCACACTAAACAGCATTTGAGTGTGTTAAAAGTTTTCTATGTGTTAGTTTGTAGGCTATATGAGACTAGCAGTAAGCTAGATAAACATTATACTGATCATATTCTAACATTTCATCATGTTGAGCTATATAAGATTGATTTGTTTTATGTACATTTGCTCACCTGTCTAATAAAGTACATGCAAGAGCGGCGTCCGTCAAGTCGTCAAGCTCGCTCAAGTCCAAGTTAGTTGCAGACGTGGAGCTCTCGGCATCTTGAAAACGCCACGCCAAATTATTTCTCCTTTTGTCCCAAAGTCTGCCTGCATGGTCCATCATGTTTGAAGAAGCAACAACAACGTGAGCGTGCCGCTAGACGTTACGCAGTTGTCCGCGTCTGTCGCCATGGTTACTATGGCAGTGTGAGCGAAACCAGGGATAACGCGGACATTACGTCATTGACAGGCAACAAGTTACAAGGGACGGGCACTTTTTAAAATTGTGAATTTCTCTGAATTTACAAATTCTTGGAAACATTTAGGATAATGTAAGTACACAATTGAAAGAAATATATAACACTGTGCAAGTGGTTTTTGGATCTTTTGATACAAAATTAATACATATTGTACCTTTAAATTCTTCCTAAATGTAAATCTTCTGCTGGCGTTTTGTTCTTTCCTAGCTAGTAACGGGCTTTATTAGCTTTAAATATTCACCCTGTTACACACCGCATTGTAAAATATGTCATGTAACAGGGTGGACAAATGTCCTTGACCACATGACAAATATTTGGTCAGGATTATTAGGTTATACTAACCAGAGCTTGACCAGTGTGTTTTTATGATAGACTGACATTTTCTCCCTCAAACAACATTTTTATTCAACATAACATATCTACTCATCAATTACTCATCTAAACCATCAAAATGACCCACATTCAAATGAATAGCAATATAGGACTCCACATATGACATGCTGCATACATGTCTTATTATTTCTAATGACAGACAGGACATTATTTATAACTATAAGTGGGTGTGCCTAAAAATAACAGACCTGAACATGAAATGACTGATTCATGTAGACTGGTTAAAGATGTAACTTAAAGTAACAGGCCAGCATGAATAACAAACTATATGGTAAAGTTAAAGAGTTCATATAAACCTCTTCAGACGCACCAACCTCTTATTTCTCTCCGCACTTTTGGCGAGACTCTTTGACAGTGTGTTGGCCTCCATGAGTGAGAGCCGTCACACCTCCACTGCACACTCAGCTCTTCAGGGTTCAGTGCTGGTTCACGCTCCATAATTTCAGTGGCTGAGCACATATTCAGAGAGGAAATTTGGAAGAAATTCGTGGAAGAAGAATACACCAAATTTCCCTTCTTTTTTTCAAAACATTTCTGAGTTATAACCTCAGTGTTGCACAAAGCTAAAACAATCTCCAAATCAGAGCCAGACATCTGCACCGTCTCCGCTGAGGCCGGAAAGACCGTCGGTCCAGCATCTCAGCATATCTACCATCAGTAATTGACCTTTTACAAAGCAGCAAAGATTGAATGCTGATGTCTGATTTAAAAGCATCAAGGGAATCCCGTCTCCCCACTTCTCTCTTCTTCTTCTTCTCTGTGAACGCTGTTGGGTCTCCTATCTGTACTATCAAGCTCAGCAGCGAGCCTGTTTTATCACAACCTCAGAGTCAGAGTTAATGTGCCCATTGCTGATCTGTGACCAGAGTGAGATGGCGTTATCACAGGAATGAAGGTCTGCATCCGATTCACTTTAATCCCCACAGAAACACATCACAGAGAGAGCTGCATTGTGGTTAATGCAATGGCATAACTTTGTCAAAGGATAGGGCATCATGCAAGGGCTTTAATGGAACCTCTGATTAATGAGGTCCGAATGGATAAATTAGCATGCTTTGCTTGCTACGCACATGCTACGCATATTTTTTTATTATTATTATTGACTGTAAAGGTTAAGTATCATTAATCCATCCAACTGATTCAGTCCAAACACAGGACTTTTTATGGATTGAACTGAAAGGATTTTGCGATTGAGACAGGCCTTAAAATGGCCATCTCCCTGACCAGTGCTTTGACTACTGAACTAGGGAGCTGATTGTCCTCGGAGTCCACACTTTTGTGACGTAACGCTGCTTTGACTGTCGTGAAGAAGTCCGCAGAGCTCGTGGGCTTGGCAAAAGTGCACATCGAGGGCGCATATCAAGCCTCAAAGTGAGCATCTTTCTGAAATCTAAAATGGCAAATGGGAAATCGAAATCCGAAATCGCATACTTCCCTACTACAGTACTCTGAGATTCTGAAGTGTGCATATGATGGACACTTTACTATCCCATGAGGCCACAGGAGAGGATTTATGAATGGCGTTGATGCAAAGCAAATGATGCTGGTAGGTCACATGATAAGGCCAACATGGCGAATGTAGATTACATTCATACTATAGTAATAATTATTAATTATGCATAATTTCATGCAACTAACCCCTTAACCAAACCAAACCCTATTCCTAACCCTTTAGTAAGTACATGTAGTTGCTTAATTTTACTCAGTAATTAAATGTGTAATTACACTGTAACAATGACACCTCAAAATAAAGTGTAACCAAGCGGTCGTGAAGTAATTACTACGGTAATTACATACCCCTATGGTCTTGTGACCACAAGTTCCTTATAGGAAAGGGCCTGAGACGCACCCCTAGGTAACACAGAAACTAAACAAGGATCACAGATACAACAGAACAAAAAGAATATCAGAACAAGAGTAACTGAATCAAACTGGACGTTACAGTAACATCTCGTTTTTGAGGGGGTCCCACATATTAATTACAACATAGCAACAAGCACAAAACAAGCAAAAAAATACAATTATTAATGCATTAACAAACAAACAAAAAACACATAAACATTAATTAATGATTATGTTTAATAAAATAATTAATATTAGTTCCCCAAGCATCAGAAATTCATGAAACCACAGCATTTTTCTCCATATGTACAAAGTTTAGAGAAGATGTGCAAAATTTGGTGAAGATCAGACCAACGCTCTAGGAGGAGTTTGAAAACGTATAGGTTTTACAGAAAACTCAAAATGGCAGAAACATTTTAAAAATGGAAAATAATTTAGTTTCGAGTCCTGTAAATGTACTTATTACAGCGCAACATTGTTCTTTTAAATGTACACATGCATGTATCTCCCACACTGATCTCTCTCTCTCACACACACACACACACACACATTGTTTCAGTGTGTTCTCCATCAGTGTGTCTGCCACTCTCTCCTCCAGCACAGATAGAGAGTGAACGCATTTGCTTGGATTAAATCAGCACATCATACCCACAGACCCCAGCACCTTACAAATGTATTACCTGCCCCATCTGAATCAAGTATAAATCCCTGCATGTCCTTGGAACACAGTTTTGAATGTCAAATTCTAATTTCAAATGAGTTCATACATTTCTATGAGAAACAAAGTGACAGTGTTGCTTAGAAAATAGAGAACTGCACTTGACAGACTTCTCATAAATAATAATGGGGCTGGAATAACAATTTTGTCTTCAGGTTCTCACTGCACCTTTTATAATGCAATGCTAATATATGCAAAAAAAAAAAAAAGGTGGAATATTTTAGCTATATGGGAGCACACCTGGATAACCTTACACTCCGATCACACTTACAAGCTGCCGTGTTTATAATACTGTCTAGCCAACATGGCTTTTGCAGCATGTTAAGATACACAATCTTGTGGTTTACTGCAAATGACTTCTAGACTAGTCATCTGATCCTAATCGACCTTCTGATGTGAAACCAGTGGCCTTCCTTAAAAGACACTTCAGGTTTGTATTGTTTTTTCCCCATTGTGTACACCTGTGGATTATTGTTCTTGATTTATTACTGCGAAGGCTATCTTCAGATCTGATGTGTTCTAGTCGTGTCGAGATGACATGGGTGGGCAGTGCATAGATGTAATGTACGTTTCTGAAGATATTTTTGATAGATGTGTGAGCCCATCCATTACCACAGACAGCACTGATATTCTTTAGAAGTCTCCTCTAAGATAAATACAGATTGCGCAGCAAAATAAAATGATATGATTCTCCACAGCCAAAAAAATAAAAATAAAAAAAATAACTAAGCATGTTTTTCCCACCTATAAGATACTAGACTTAAAATTCATAGCAATATGATATATGATTGATTTAGAAACTACATGTAAGTACTTAATTTATTTGTATATTATATTCGTATATATTTATTTATATAAAATCCATAGTTTAGTATTTTCTGGAAAAGTTTTTAGAGGATTTGAGACCCCCGTTGTATTAACTTACAAAGCATACATTAACATGAACACCTTATTTTCTGGCTTTAACGCCTTATAAATGTCACAGTCTTGCTGCTGTTCTGCAGGCGTGAAAGCATCATCTGTAAATGTGTGTTTAATGATTTGGCTTTCTGCATTTAGAAACTCACAAACTTCATTTCTGCTCCCACTGGTGTGCTTTTGCATCTGACCTTTGGACACCGATAATTATTAATAGTTTAATAAATCCCTTTACAGTGAAATACTGCATGCCCCGATGACAAAGGAGAGGATCTTTCTGAGAATGCAATCAATCATAATGTCATAATCATAAAAGCTATTGCTATTTAAAACAGATGACCCAACCTTCAAAGGAAATGCAAAAATGTAAGAGTCATATCAAAATATACTGGACGGCTCTGATATACAGTTCCAATCTAAATAAAAAACTTCGGAGTAATTTTCGATTCTAATTTAACATTTGACCTGCATGTACGTAATACTGTTAAAGTTTCATTTTTTCATCTTAGAAATATATCCAAATTACGGTCCATGCTGCCTTTTTCTGTAGCAGAAAAATGAATTAATACTCTGTTTTTTTCTAGAATTGATTATTGTAATGCCTTGTTGGCGGGAGCATCGAAATCTGCTCTGCACAGACTTCAGTGGGTACAAAATTCTACTGCATGTATTCTGACCAGGACCAGACAAAGAGATCATGTAATAAAGCCTGTTTTAGAGACATTGCACTGGCTGCCTGTTAAATTTCGTGTTGATTTTAAAATTCTTATGTTGACCTACAAGGCGTTAAATGGACTTGCTCCGCAATATCTTCCTAGGGGGAGACCGGGTATGGTTGTAACACTTTTTGCTTCAGTAACTATAACTCACTGAATTTTGTAGCTAGAGTGCTCAAACTTTTATACAAAGTACCCACATGTGTTCACTACAAATGGCACCAATTCAATCCTCTAAAAGAATATCACAGACCTTGTGAGTTGGTGTCAAATACATGAAGTACCTTCGTTACAACCTACCCCAATACCGGGGTAGGTTGTAACACATGCTGGGGTAAGTTGTAACAATTACACAAAAGAAGCAAAAATGGATGCCACACTATAAGATATGCTTCAAAAACTAATTGTTTTTTGACATAAAAGAACAATGTCTCAATCCCTCTCTGGAACAGACTGTCTGATTAACTTGTGTGTGTGTGTGTGTGTGTGTGTGTGTGTGTGTGTGTGTGTGTGTGTGTGTGTGTGTATGTAAATGTGTCTACTTGAACGAACTTACTTAACAGTATACTTGATAAACAAACTACAATTTCTAACAAAAAAACAAATATCTATCTGTGTGTGTGTGTGTGTGTGTGTGTGTGTGTGCGTGTGAGTGTGAGAGAGAGAGAGAGAGAGTGTGTGTGTGTGTGTGTGTGTGTGTTAATCAGAGTCACAGTGCTGACAAATGAATGCCGGTAAACCCAGGAGTGCAGGTTTTGTGGGCCCAGAGACCACATAGGGCACATTTTTCCCAGACCTCCTTCGGCTTTAAAATCAATCAGTTGTATGATAGGGGATGGCTGTAACACTTTTTTTGTGTGTGTTACAACCCACCCCACCCCTGTCAGTCACTGTTTAGCTAGCTGTATTAGCATACTGGTTTGAAATTAGCAGGGGAAAACTGCATCACATTTTGCCTAAGAAACTACATTTTAATCTAATATAAGTCAAACTTATTTATCTGCAATAGTTTAGATACTAGACAAAAAATAGTCTTGGTCAAAAAATTTACTTTCTTACCTCAAAATCAGTTTTTTCTCGATAAGTTCAGATTGTGTCAGTTTTCAGACTTGACGACCACCATGCGTTGTCAGGGAGACAGTAGGTAAACATTAAAATGATTGCATGACTCCTATCTTATCCCCAATTGGTGGAAATGGTGGTGTTACAACTCTCCCCGTGTTACAACCATACCCGGTCTCCCCCTACCCTACATTCCGACACGTAATCTTCGCTCAGCCGATGCCGGTCTCTAGTTGTTCCGGTAACGCGCCTAAAAACAATGGGTAATAGGGCGTTTTCTTCGGTTGCCCCAAAGGTATGGAATTCAATGCCCTCACAAATTAGAAGTGCTCCATCTTTGAAATTGTTTAAGTCATCCCTTAAAACTTATTATTTTAAAGAAGCATTTGGGTGAAACGTGATTGTTGTGGTTCTCCATGTGATATATTTTATGGTTTTGCTATAACCTATGTTTTGTTTATTGATTTTAAATTGTTTTTTAGATTTATAATATTGTTTGTATGCATGCTCTGTAATAGTTTGTATTTCATGCTTATTTTATCTACCTTAATATTGACTATGTAAAGCGCTCTGAGAATTGACTTTTAAAAGCGCTATACAAAATAAAGTTAGCCTATTATTATTATTATACTTTCATATAGCTTGGAATGTCTTTGAAAACAATCTGATATGCACAAAACACTTCACTCAAGTTAAAAGGTCATCTTTTAAAAATGTGTGATCATTTGACTTATTGTAATAGCCTATTTCCATTTGAATGTTCCGCTGTGATTTTGCAGGCGAATCGTTGTCATTATGGAATAAGATCACGTGTGCGCTTGAATCGAGATTGCAATCTTTTAATGATTAATCTTGCAGCTCTGTAGCTCCAACCCTGATCAAACCCATCTCCCTGTAACGTTCTAGTAATCTTGAAGACCCGTGCTCATTGGGTTTGATAGGGTTGAAGCTAAACTCTGTAGGAATGTCCTCGAGAGCTTTGAGAAACTGATTTAGACAGTTATTTCCAATCCAAACAGTGGCTGGCACTGTTACGGGAACGTGTGTCACTGTTTTCTGTCATGGATAATAAGTGTCCATCTGTACAGTAAGTCATCTCACTCTGTTATTTGTCACTGTTTATAAATACTACGTATTTGGACATATTTGACTTACTGCTTATGGAATTTTATAGTGGAAGTAGCCAGGTGTCTCATTGTAAATACATAGTATTGTATATAACATTTACAGATACAAATGATAAACAAATAAAACAAAGAATCAAAACAAGTACATGCTGAAACATACAATACAGACATACAGTACTCGAGTTTTAAAGGGATAGCTCACCCAAAATGTGTTATTCTGGCATCATTTACTCACCCTCATGTCTTTCCAAACCCGTAACACTTTCGTTCATCTTAGGAACACAAATGAAGATCTTTTTGATGAAATCTGAGAGCTTTCTGTCCCTCCATTGACAGTCTACGCAACTACCACTTTGACGCTTCAAAAAGTTCATCGTAAAACTAATCCATATGTATTGAGCGGTTTAGTCAAAAAATTTCGGAAGAGACTCAATCACTTTATATAATGAACAGATTGAATTTAGGCTTTTATACACATATAAATGGAAGCTCAAGCATGCTCACTTGAAGTGCAAGAAACAATGAGGTTAATCTCTTTCAAAGACACATTTACTTTGGGTGCCTCTATCTGCAACTACATTTAACGTTTGTTTGAGCTTGTTTTCTTTGTGCATTATGTGTAGGCAAGCATGACTATTGCTATTGTCCAGATAAGGTTAGTGACTGAACAAACTCAAAGTATTGAACTTGGGTGCATAAAACGCCTCAGTTTGTGTTACAGATGTGAATGACATCTCTAATCGTGCGGCTTGTTGTGGAGAGGAGTGCTTTACTTTTCTAAGCAAGTTGACATTAAAATGGGTGGGAAAAAAATCACATGAGGAAGGAGAACATCTTACAGGGGTGCAAACAGCGCGCTTTTCGGCGCCTCCCGCTTTTTTCACGTCAGTTTGGGTGACTTGTGTGAATCGTGCAGATCCGAAGAGTTTTTTTTTTTAAGGGGGGGGGGGGGGGGGGTGTAAGGGGGGGTGGAAGTTTTCAGATAAAATAGAAGGCGCAAATACATATTAATAAATTACATTTTGATGCTTGAAAGTCTCTCGGTTTTGACAAATGCATATATAATTGTAATTTAAAAAATGGGCCTAATTATCGATTTTCAAATATTGCCCGTCAATAGGCCTACAGAACGAAATATTCTGTAGCCTATTTTGCCGTCAATACTGCCGACGTTGTCTTTGCTGTATCAGGCTATATACATTATGTTTAACATCCAAATGTAGATGGTCTGTCGGCGCACAGAGCCACGCAGTCGCAGACAGCACGTGAAGTTCGTGAACACCGAATTCCCTTTTCTTTCTTATCTATTTGTGTTTGAACAGACATGTGCACGAAAAAAATAAGCCAGTGTCCGCCTCAACGAGTTTCCCCGTAAACGCAGTCAAAATAAAACGGATGCGTGTCATTACCGGTATTAGATACGTGCATTCGTCTTAAAGGGACAGCACCCAATATACCTGCAGCTGTTTGTGTCACCAAAGTTAATCAAACAACAAAAGAGAAAGAGAAAAATCACGTTTTGTCAAAAGATAAACTGTATTAATACTTAATACAGTTAATTTACCTGAAAAACATAAAGCACTGCTTTATTTCTCGTGTATTTGTGTTTTATTGTATTTATATTTGTATTTTGTTTATTAGTTTCTATGCAGATGCACTAGGCCTACCCTACACAATTACCCCAATCATCCTAGAATTATTAATTCTTTAGAAAAAGAGCTATTCAAATCATCAGGTGAAATTGTTTTCAGGAAGTAGCAGTAAAGCAAGAAGAAGAAGTGCATAGTTTTTCTAAATTTCATTTGACTCTATGTGCCTATAGGGGTGGGTTGGGGATGGTGGCAATGTAGTATCTGGATATTTGCCGCGGGACGAGGGCTTCGATTACCTCTCTCTTTTTTGACCATACATGTGTTTGCACCCCTGATCTTAGCAATCACACAACGTCCAAATATTATCGTGTTACGCATCACGTTTGAGCTTCAGCAAGAACCAATGAGGTTTGTTCTCGCACGTCAAGCAGGTTCGGTTGAGCTTATGTTCGCTGATCAATGTTTATATGTGAATAAAAGCCTAAATTCAATCTGTTCATCGTATGAAGTGATCGAGTCTCTTCAGAAAATTTAGACTAAACCGCTCAATTCATATGGATTAGTTTTATGATCTTTTTATGAACTTTTTGAATCGTCAAAGTGGTAGTTGCGTAGCTGTCAATGCATGGACAGAAAGCTCTTAGATTTCCTCAAAAAATCTTCATTTGTGTTCTGAAGATGAACGAAAGTCTTACGTTCTTTTTTATAAACTCTTTTTATAGCTAAAACATTTATGGATCCTTTATATAATTTATATATTTATATTATCGTTTTATAGATATATTTTAGATCCTTAAACCCTATCCTCAAACCTCAAATGAACCACTTTTCAACAATATAAAAAACAAAAGCTGAAAAATGTACAGTGACAATAACTTGTTACAATAGACCATTAAAACCATTTACAATATACCAATAAATGTGATACTGAAAACATAATCTCATCTCATTGATCATAAATACAATAGAAAGAACCGGTAGCTTTGTTTTACAGTCCTGTTTCGCATGAACATACTGATGACATTAACTAATATTAACCCCGAAGCTACCCCTAAACCTTAACTTAACCCATGTACCTTACAGTACTCAATACTTTTGTGGGTAACACTGTAATTACGCCTACATTGAAAGTGCACGTGCTGTAAAATAAAGTGCAACCAAAGAACCTATTAAATAAATGAAATATTCTTAGATTAAATAAGGATTTGTAAACATTTGTATGTGTGTAAACTACTTAAATGATACACATTTAAGATTCTGTAAATACATTTTTGCCATCAGTACTTTTTAGTAGCTGTGCAAATGTAAATAAATGTACTGTGCATGTTATAACCACATTTTACATATGAATACTCATGAGATCATGTTGGAATATTTGGACGTTGTGTGATTGCTAAGATGTTCTCCTTCCTCATGTGATTTTTTTCCACCCATTTTAATGTCAACTTGCTTAGAAAAGTAAAGCACTCCTCTCCACAACAAGCCGCACGATTAGAGATGTCATTCACATCTGTAACACAAACTGTGAGGCTTTTTATGCACCCAAGTTCAATACTTTGAGTTTGTTCAGTCACTAACCTTATCTGGACAATAGCAATAGTCATGCTTGCCTACACATAATGCACAAAGAAAACAAGCTCAAACAAACACACGCACACAGTGGAAGTTAAATGTAAAGTTGCAGATAGAGGAACCCAAAGTAAATGTGTCTTAGACAGAGATGAACAGGGCAGACTCTGATCTTCACAGCCCACTGAGACAGAAAAAACATCTGCTGAATCATGCACACACAGACACACACCTACAGATGACACCAGTAACCTTTTCCTCTGAGAGTGGATGAAAGCTCATACTTGCGGTGTACTACACTTCCTCTGTCCCTTCAGATTATTGATTCTCAAAGCTCCACTGAGCATCTGAGTTTCTCTCCATCACCAGGGCTTCAGTCTCATTCTGACTAACAGCGCAACAGCAAAGAGACAAACAAATTAAAATTCTTTGAGGAGCACCTGCCGTCTCTCCATTCTTTGAGGAGCTTCTTCAACATTGTTTTCGATAACAAAATTCAAAAGGCACTGAGGTAAAAGGAAACAGTTTTTTTTTTTCAGAAATCTTACATTTGCTTCACTGCCCACAGACGTCATTGTAATTCCCACCGGATGTAGTGTGAGGAGAGGTGAGGCCAGTGCTATCTAAATTGGAACTGGGATTCTCTCTCTTTGATTTTCAAGTATTTGTTAGGATTTAAGCAACAAATCCTGTTTAATTGACCTTCTTAATCAATGGTTATACAATTTTAAAAACAACAAAGGGTCAGTCCTGCATGACTCATACATTTTTAAAGAACTAAGCTTTCTGTAAATCTATACAGTATATATTAGATTTACAGAAAGGTTAGCTCTTTATGTGTGTGTGTTTGTGTAAAGTGTATCTACACACACACACACAGACACACATATATATATATATATATATATATATATATATATATATATATATATATATATATATACAGTGCGGAAAATAAGTATTTGAACACCCTGCTATTTTGCAAGTTCTCCCACTTGGAAATCATGGAGGGGTCTGAAATTGTCATTGTAGGTGCATGTCCACTGTGAGAGACATAATCTAAAAAAAAAATCCAGAAATCACAATGTATGATTTTTTAACTATTTATTTGTATGATACAGCTGCAAATAAGTATTTGAACACCTGTCTATCAGCTAGAATTCTGACCCTCAAAGACCTGTTAGTCTGCCTTTAGGTGATTTTATATATATATATATATATATATATATATATATATATATATATATATATATATATAATGTGTATATAGCTATATCAGCACTGTCAATCATTAAACAAATGTATTGTAAATATTTGATAAATGGCTGTCTTTGTGAGCTGGATTCTTTACTGTACATGTAACCATATGCTGGACTTTATTACACATTATTACACAATATTATATCATATAGCCTAATATTGTGTAATAATGTGTAATAAAGTCCAGCATATAGTGGTATATATAGTTTTTAAAATGCATCTCTGGATATTTTTTGTATTGTAGCCTATTATTTGCAAAACAATTTTAGAGAAAGGTTCAGTTGACGAATGAAGATGAATTTCATGTCTATTTGCCCCCTTTGTTTAATAACAGCAGCACTTGGACATGAACTCCACAAGTCAGCTAACGAAAAACAATTCAAAATGTATCAACAAAAGTTAAAAGATAACTGATATCCCTTGTAAATATTACATGTGGTATCTGATATGAACAATAGGCTACAAACCTGACGGATAAAACAGAATGTTTACTGTTTAAAATCAGAATTAGTGAATCGATTTCCGGTTGGTGAATGAATCACTTTTTTTTTCTTTCTTTTTTTTACCAATTTGAGTTTTATGGGTTACAAAAACAGCCTGAATCAGTTTTCATTCAACTGAATCACGATTCAATCTGAATCATTCAAACAGCTCACTCACGCGGTGAATCGTTTGGAGCAGTTTCTCTCACTTTGTAAACAGTCAGTAATGCGATACTTAACACACGGAGAACAAAAAGAGTGCTGGATGAATATATTTTATTTTATTTTATTATTATTATTTTTTTTATTTTTTTTTATTATTTTTAAGGAGGCACTGTCTCCCTGGCCTCTTCGGAGGAAACGCCCCTGATGTGAATACTGTAAAAATTCTGTTACAAGGTAGGCCTATATCTAATATGATTACTGTATTTTAGTACCAGTCGGCTAAATAAGAATGTGTGTTCTGCATTGACGGAACATTCATAAAAGCTGATCATCATCAAAATAGGATATGCTTTAGTAAAATACTTAAATAGTCAACATAATAGCATCATTGCCTCAATAATGTCCATTTGTGTTTGTTTGTCTGTCTGTCTATTTGTTTGTTTGTTTGGTACCACACCTCGCAAAAAAAAGCATATTGTGCTTTTGTATTAGCTATTTATTTAAAAAAAGAGTTCATGATCAGTGTCACATTTAGGCCTATTTGATTAGTGACCTAGACATGCATAACATATTTCATCTCCATTTTGTAGATTTTGAATCACAGAGTTTTGAAATGATCTTATAGCCTACTTGTGTCGTTTTAAACTGACTCAACAGTGATCAAGAACAGAAACGCTGGAACACTCCGGTACAATTTAATTTCTTTACTTTCCTAAAGTTGATTAACAATGTTTGTGTGTTTATATGTCTGGCTCTCAGATCTGCCAGACGGGCTCTAGGCACTGCTTCTAATCTTACTGACCTGACTGTCCATCACTGACCTGTGTGTGTGTGTGCGTGTGTGTGTGCGCGCGCCTGTATTTAAAGGATTAGTTCAACAACAACAAAAAATGCAAACTCTGTCATCATTTGTGTTTTAAATGAACACAAAAGGAGATTTGCAGAAGATCCAGAGCTCTTTTATACAGTGAAATCATACCAGGGTTTGCAAGATCCAAAATAAAAATCGCCATGAAAGTATTAAAGGGAAAACACATAAAGTAATTCTAGCTATTGGGAACATTTTAGAGAATATTTACATTATATCGAAAAGAGCCTTGTGTTTCATGGAAAAAAGAAAGTCATTTCATTTTGGAACAACATGAGAGTGAGTAAATGATGACAGAATTAATTTTTACACATACGCCTCCAGTAACAAGCATGAGAGTGGAAAATAGAAGCACTTTATGAGAGGTCAGCTAAAAATATCCTTCATGCCAATCATAGTCATCAAAACACACAAGTGCAGAGATGTAATTCTTAAAGGTGAAGCGTGTAATTTATTTTGATGTTAATATACCAAATCCTTAGCTTAATATGCAAAGACTACTGTAAGTAAGCTATTTGTAGACTGATTCCCTTAAAAACGTGACACTGTGACTGTAAGCATTTAAACAGTGACACTTTTTCAGCGGCGTTGGTTAAAGCTGCAGTCTGTAACTTTTTGGGGTTAAATTTTTTTTTTAATACATTTTTGAGCAAGTACATAACCAGCCAGTGTTCAAAACTCTCTGCTTGCCTTAGCTCGATGTAAAAGCTTGTAATACTGTTTTTAATTCCAGTGAGACTGGTGGATTTCCGTGGGAAGTTCGAGCATGTCTTTGCGTCATTACGTCACATCTCTACACTTAAAGAAGGAGTCTCGGCTAGTAGGCTATGAGTGTGAGGATGTTGGAGGTGGAGATTTATAGCCTTTTCTCACTGCACTTGATAAAACTAAACTTATCAATTTGATGGCGGATTCAGAACGGTTCAAACAACAATCACCAATGACAACTGGAGATTCACCCATTGAAAAACGCAAAAGACTTCGGACTTCGGAGTGGCTACAGAAAAAAGGAGACTGCAACCGGACCCATGCGAAAACAAGGATAAATATCGGAACTTCGGAAGGGCTTTTGAAAGGTGGCATGAACTCCGTGTTTTGAAGGGGTTAAAAACGGACGCAGAGATGGTAATGATGGTTATGACACATGTATGTGACTGAAATTAGATTATATTAAATATGCATCTGATTACAGATATGTGTTTCAAAGAGAAGCAGTTCTAAGGAACATTTGTTGGTATGACAATTAGAAATTAGACTGCACAGAAATGGAAGCTGAACTACTGTAGTTCTAATATGCATGTATGTTTTTAACATTAACAAATTGAGAACAAAGTATCATTTGCATGGTTTGACGTGATAAGCGATTGTTAGATTTAATCAGAAATAAGATTTAAAAGATTTAATCTCCTCAAACATTGGATTAATCCGCACTGTGCCGTGCTGAGACAACATCCACGTAAAGTTGATAATTCCGCAAATAACTGCAATTGCAGATTTCAAACAGAGATGGCGACAAAGAGGAAAAACTACAGACTGCAGCTTTAAGTATTTTTCCCATTCATTTTTTCCCATAGGGATTTTGTTAGAGAGTTAAAAGCCTTGAACTAAACCAAACAGTTGCAAGGTGAATCACAACATTACAAACTTTGCTTAGAAGCAAAAAATCAGATGAAAAGACAAAGGTACAAGACTCCTTTACTGTGTATGGCTTTAATGAGGGAAAGAACTAGGTTACACTCCCAAGAAGCATTGTGAATGATATAATCCAATATATATTATATATATGTATCACATTTTTTTTTCATATTCATGATTAATTGCACCTAACATTAAAGTTGTAATACTTTGACATTGAATCTCCAAATGAAGTATTTTAAATATTTGTTTAATGGCATCTTTTTACTAGCACTATGAATAAAGGCCAGTATCACTGATACCAGTACTGATATTTATTACAAATATTTAGAGTCTGTCTCCCTACACTCTTGAACATCATTCGCAGTGCTTCATGGGAGTGGGCGACTCTAGAGATCCTTCACTCTAAACAATGCTGGGTTGTTTCAACCTATGTTTGGGTCAAATATGGACAAACCCAAACATTGGGTTTAAAATTGTAATTACTTTTTTTACACCAACAGTTGGTTTTGCCCATATTTGACCCAAACGTACGCTGGAACAACCCAGTGCTTTTTAGAGCTTTTGATTTGCTTGTTTCGATTCTCTGACTGGAGATTTCATTGCAATGAATCATGGGTAATATAGTTTTTCACATGTAATTTAACTGTTAAACAAGATTGTTTCAAAGATATATTTTCAATATATTTCAATAATACAGACTGAAGTATAATCCATCGATAAATAACCTCGTAGCTCAGAAGCTTTGTCTTTAAAGGGTATAGTTCAACCAAAAATGAATATTCTGTCGTTGTAATATATTAATCTCCAACACACATTCACGCAACAACGTCTGCTCTTGCATCAACACAACACACTTGTTTCGTGGTGCTCTCGTGCTGGAGATTCATATTTTGTAAATAAAGTGATAAATTATGTGGGGTTTTTTGTCGCCTCATAAAATTGAGGTTAACCACTGGTGTCACATGGATTACTTTAATGATGTCTTTACTGCCTTTCTGGGGCTTGAAAGTGGTAGTTGCAGGCTGTCAATGGAGGGACAGAAAGCTCTCAGATTTCATCAAAAAGATCTTCATTTGTGTTCCGAAAATGAACAAAAGCCTTCTGGGTTTGGAACTACATGAGGGTGAGTAATTAATGACATAATTTTCATTTTTTGGGTGAGCTAACCCTTAATGGTTTTTAAGTTATCGTTAAAAATACATTTCCCTATGGGTGCATTTTTACTTCTGGAACCCGACTGTTACACTGTATTATTATTTTTGCGGATCGATGTATCTTGAAAAGCTTGAGGATTTCAGGATGAAATGGATCAAATAGCCAGTGTCTGCTTGTGAGAGATAAAATACACTAAGGACTGACTTTTTTTTTTCTCCAGCTGTAAAGAAGAGTCTATGTTGGGATGAAGAGGAGATATATAGACAAAAAGAGAAACTAAACTGATAAATGTATGGCCTCCCATAGGGATTGGTTTTCCTTCAGGAGAAATTCAGCTGTGCGGAGATTGAAAGACAGCTTGACTCACACTAAAAGAGAGGTGCGTGTTTGTATTTGTGAGTGTGTGTTGGAAAGGTCAGGTGATTCATTTCACACCTGAACGACGGTGCCATTAGCAGAGGTATAGGTCTTTCTGTTTGTCATCGGATATAAGATCCCTTTAGCCCTTTTTATCTGGCTGATAACCAGCTAAAATAAGACATCACAGCCACTGTGTGATGTACAATGGTGGTCTGGTTTAAATATTGTATTCTAAGTTATATGGTTTGTTTGGTCCTCTCTCAGTGTCTTGTGCGTGAATGTGCGTCTGATGGGTGAACAAACTTTGGCAGGTGCTGAGGCGAAATAATAAATGTTTTCAATTACTGTCAAGATGTGTTTTCTCTTTTTCTTCTCATTCCCAGTGTTTCTCTCTATTTCTGCCTTGCTCATTCTTCATTTCTCTGAACCTTTTCACAAAGATTTTTATTGATCAGAGCTGCAAAAGCTCTTCATAAACAATATTAACCTTAAACCCACAAATGTCAAGCTTGTTTGTGCATTTATGTGCTAGTGTGTAGTCACACATTACTGTGTATGGATGTGTACATGAACAGTGTATGCATTTAGTCAAGTCAATTGGAAATGCCACTCCATGGATTTTGCACAATATTTACTGTGCAAAGCGTTTTACATTTTGCACTTGTGTGTTTTACTTGACCATGTCCGTCAAGATCCATAAAAAACTACAACTACATAAAACAACCAATTTATAATGAATAAGTAAGCTATTTTCCATGACTGTGCATGCAAGACTTCCAGTTTATTCACCACTATAGGTAAATAACTAGTGCAGTAAATGGTAAAATTATTATAATCAATAAAAAATATCATTGCTCTGTTTTTTTTTAACTGTCTGTGAAATAATAAAACTTGTGGAAATAAAAAAATAAAAAATATAGCCACAAGCGGCAATCACCATGGTCGAAGCACCAATGGCTATTAGCTAAAATATAAAGTTGCTTATTATAGTGTCAACTTGAGTCCAATTTTCACAAAATTTGGTACATATATTCAGTTTTACACAGTGTACAAGTATATCCATTTTTGTAATGGTAGGCCATTCAGATTTTCTATTAGCTGCTGAATATTGATTGGCTGCTGGTTGCCATGTTTTTTATATACATTTCTGTGTGCTGTTCAGTTCTCTAGTCCAGTAGGTTGCAGAAAGTAGTGACGTTCAAGTCTTGAACAAATCGTTCTTTTAAGCCGGTTACCAGTCTAGCCGGTTCACAGAATTCAACTGAATCGAACTTTAGTTTTTTTATGTTGACTTTCCAACTAGCATTCAAATGACAGTAGCAGTCTACAGTACCACCTGGATTGGAGTGTGAAGTATTCATTATGATTTTGAATAATTTTGGATTGTTTGTCATCAGAGCACTTGGGAAATGATCAGTGAGCCACGTGGCTTTTTTTTTTGCTGACACTCTTGTTTTTTTTATTAAGTGTTAAGATGTACAATGCACTGCCATTGCATTGAATTCAACCAGCCTGATATTCATCGAATTATCTATTTTTTTATCGAGCCCCGCGCATGACATGCAGGAAAAAAATAGTAGGCTAAGTCGTGCGCAAGATTTGCTAATTCTTTCCCTCGATTTGCTAATCGTGCGCACAATTTATAAATCAAGAGAACGAATTTGTCAATCGTGTGCACAATTTACTTTTTTTTTTCTTGCATGTCATGTGCGGTGCTCCGTACCTTTTGGTTTACATGGACGCAACAACATAAACTTAGTAAATGATGACAAAACCTTTATTTTTGGGTGAATCTGGCCCTTTAAGAAAGTAAATAGGGTTTTTGTTGTTTGTATCTGAACTTTAAAGTGAGAATTGTTACTGCTTGGCATTCAGACTACTGAGGTGAAATAAAATGGATGGCTAAGGGAGCTCCCAAGTCACAGAGAGGCTGAGGGAGTGGAAGAAAAAGGAGAACATCAGGTGGTTTGTTTGTCTCGTTGTATATTTGACAATTCATTCAGACAGAGAGGAAGCTATTGATCAGATCCCGGGCCGAGGGCTTACATACCCTTTTTTGTGGACATGTACTCGGGGTGCCAAACAGAACATGAAGTCCATCACAAATGAACACAGTCATGCAGTGATCACATGTCCTCACTCTCTAATCTTTGACTCGCTTAAGCTCGGCTTTGGCCGCTGGTGATATCATTTTGGTTTTTAACACCCTCTGAGAATCACAATCAGGAAACCTACAACTGTTTACAAATCAGAAATCATTGCTGAGCCAGTTTAAGTGGGTCAAGATGTACTTGTACGAGCTGTGTGTCAGCTGTCCAGCATATTGATGGAGCATCAGGTCTTGGGCTTGATTTGCTTGCTCATTATGATGGCAGTGTCAAGGACGTTTGTAGCTCAGAGCTTTGAACGTTGTCCTAGTTTGACACTCTAATCCACTTATACAAGTATATGTGTGTGAGTGCTCTTTTCTGTGTGTAAGGTGAGTGTTTAGGATAAGGTTAAATATGTAGTTGATGTTTATTGCATAATAGGCTGGGGTTAAGATGAAGTATGTGTCAGCATCATTTGCACTGTGTGTGTTGAACTGAAAAATGTGTCTTTTATTCCCTTTGGAGTCCCGGCTGCCAAGCACCCGCTCTCTCACCTCCTCAAAGGGATTAGAGCTGCATTACACACACACACAAACACACACACATAGACGTATCGTAACCAAAGCACAACACATGCCGCAATGACAAGAAAAACAGTTGATCTGCATCCATAACAAATAGAAAACACATTCATTTTGTACCGTCGTGAGACATAGTTAACACAAAATATGCTGCACACAAACATGCTGCAGTAAGAGCACAATCGGCGCTTCAGTCTAAAAACTGATGGAGAGACTGAAAAGGGAGTAGAAGACGAAAGCAAATGATCCTGGAGGATTTGGCAAAAAATATACCCGTTCGTCCCAGTGAACTGAAGAGAGAGAGAGAGAGAGAGAGAGAGAGAGAGAATTTGGCTTGACGTAAGTGACAGTCTGGTTCTGCTCATTACCTTGTGCTGTGTGTTGTGTATGTGTGTTGTTTGAGTTTATTTATGGTCTCTGTGTTTTATTGTGGGATTTTATGGAGCAGTGAGAATGTAAAAGCAAAAGTATGTGTGTTTTCTGAGTGGGTCTGCATGGATGTAGTGTAATTGAAGTGGTGTGTTGGCATTGCTGTGGAATATTGGAATCCCTCAACCGGGATTCCTGGAGTGAAGTTTTTGACAGATTTGTAAGACCTTCATGTTCAATGATGATACAATTATGTGTGTTTGTGTTTGTTTGCGGTACATAATGGCTTTCAGAACAAAAGCTTTACGTTGTTTTCAGAAGCATTGCAGCTCTTTGACCAGCCATGTGCTCTTTTTCTTCATACACTCGCATGAATTGTTCGTAAAATGGCCATTGTCCGCATTTACTTTGGTCCCAGCAAGTATTTGGAGGGTTCAGTGAGTTAATTAATACAATTTAACATTAAATAAATGTCTTACAATTCATGATGTTACACTGTATTTCTATTTATTAAAGAATCATGAAAAAAAAAATTATCACGGTTTACACAAACATATGAAGCTGTTTTTAACACTGATCATCAGAAATGTTTCTTGAGCAGCAAATCAGCAGATTAGAATGATTTCTGAAGGATCATGTGACACAAAATTCAGCTTTGCCATCACATGAATAAATTACAATGTAAAATATATTCAAATAGTTATTTTAAATTGAAAAAATATTTCACAATATTACTGTTTTTACTGTATTTGTTGATCAAATAAATGCAGCCTTAACATTCACTCAAAACCTCCAAAACACAAGTTGATTAAAGTGCAGAAAAGAGATTTTAAAAGTTTATAATATTTTTCTGGGACAAAAGCAAGTATAATATGAATAAAATGAATGAATGTGAGATGAAATGTCTTCTTTTTTTAAATTACACATGGCTTAAGACTGAAAAAATTACAAGAATGTAATCATATGAAATATTAAAAACATCAACATATACTGAACAATATTGCCATCTATCACAGGGAGAATGAGAGAGTGAGTAAATGAAATGGCATCTCACAAAAGGTTGAAACGCAGTTGAAAACTGATACGCTGTTCTTCAAGATGCATTTTTTCTTTCTTTTTTTGTCTAATGATTTATTTAGAGCACTTTTAATAATCTGGCACAGGCTACTGATATCCATAAAGAAGAATGGAAGGAAAAATCATTATTTCTTATTTTATTCCCCTTGTTTTCTGGGCTAATTTAGTTCACCTCAGAACCAACAGAAATCCATTTATTTTCTGCACACAAAGTAGGCCAAAGTGCGTTAGTGCTCTAGTGGCCACCACTGCACTCATTTAGACCGAAGCATGCTTACTTTAGCAACATGAGCTGACGTACTGGCATCAGTATCAATAAAGATCAGCAAACTCGTCATGGATTTGTTTTCTTTTTGTTGATGTGCCCTTGCTGCTGTAATCTTCATGAGCAGGTCTCAGCGCTAATGCTAACTCCAGTGCTAACAGGATTAGCCTTATAGCTTTACACTGACCTATATGACTCCACTGGCAATGACACTAATACTCATTCTTCATTTTTGCTTTTTCTTAAATCATGCATTTAGGCTTATCAGGTGGAAATAATATTGCATTCATATTCTATTTTTCTATTCCAACCTATTGTATTTATGTCTTGCATTCATGTTGCAGTGAGATAAACTTGAGTTTTTAAGTCTCATAAGTATCAAAAAACAGTATTTTGAAGAGATCTCAGTTGTGGTTTTTGATACTTAATAGACTGTTTTAGGACTCATGTTGCATGTTTCTCCTAGACAGCAATGAGTTAATGTTGGTTTACTTGCTGTTTATAATCAAATGCATTTTTGAGTGAAAGGAGAAATAGGTGAGACATGTTGTGCTATACATAAATGCTCTGTATTGTTATTGTATGTCAAACATCTCATTTGCAATTTTAGGACAAACATCCAATAGAATGTTGCTAAAATGTACCGTAATGTAATGTAATTTAATTCAAAACTCAGTTATTGCAGTCTCCTGAGCTATGGACCTCTCAGCAATGCATTTCCCCCTCTGGCTTCAGACATTTTTCTATTGGGGTGTGTGTGAGAGATGAGAGTGTTGAGTTCAGATGATGCTCAGTGAATCAATGAGAGATTGAACGAAGGGAAGTGCAACACAGCGAAAAATCGGGATATAATTGAGAGCAAAATAAAGGTCAAACAGAAATAGGAAAATAAGAAAGAGAAGTTGGAAAAGGAGAAAATCTAATTTTGGGGTCCAATTGTTACTGTCAGTTCTATAAAGATAAAGATTATTACGTTTCTTTGTGTTGGATGTATTGGCAGACAGATAACTGTATTCAAGGAGAACATGAGCTTTTCTCTGCCTAGACTGTTCACAAACGCAGAAACGCCTGCTGGACATTTTGCAGCATCTCAACAGGACTGAATTGTCTCGCTATTGTGTCGGTCCAGTAAAACGGGGAGGAGGGAGTAGTAGATCTAGAACTAGACGTACATTTTCTGAAGAAAAAATGAGTGGTGCATGCCATGGCAAAACTCTGCACTAGGCAGTCGCTACCGTGATGCAAGTGACTGCAGTAGAGCCAAACCATAAGTCTGTATAATGTTCTGGTGCTGAGATGTGGCTTATTCATAATGTTACATGGTTGCTAGGGTGCTCTAAATGGTTTCTAGGGTGTGGCTAGATAGTTAGCAGGTTTAAACCAAAAGACTGCATGTCTGCCCAAATCAAAAGACCCAAACTCATGTGTCTCTATGATGTCCTGATAAATTTGTATCCCTCTCATCTATTTTCAATGGAAGTCTATGGGGTGGTTGCTAGGGTGCTGTAAGTGGTTGCTAGGGTGTGGCTATGAAGATTTTAGGTCATTACTTATTGGCTGCTTGATAAGATAATCAAATGATTGTGAGAGAGTGTGTGTGTGTGTGTGTGAAAGAATGTGACAGTTGAGATTCAAATTCATGAACATTCAGTCAATGAATGGATTTTTTTGCCCACTTTTTCATCCACTTTGCACCGAAATTTTGACCAGAAGAATAAAAATAAGTATGTGGAATAACAATAGTGATGCACCACTAATAACGGTAACACTTTATAATGAGGTTCCATTTCTTAATATTAGTTAACTACATGAACTAACATTGAAATATGCTTCTAAAGCATTTATTGATTTCAGTTATTCATTTCAGCATTTACTAATACATTATTTACAAATACAAAATTTGCATATGTTAATATTATTTAATGGACCTAAGCTAACATGAACTAACAATGATCAGTTGTATTTTTATGAATAATAAACAAAAAAAGATCAAGATTGTAACAAATGCTCATTGTTGCTCACAGTAAAGAGGATTCGATCAGTTCACATGCTGCTTGAACTGCGGCGCTACAGAGATCTGTCACGCCAAAACTGTATGTATTCTTTGAATTTCGATATAAAATTGACTAAATTGGAAAGCTGAGACTTTCTTCCATTTAAAAAGTAACAATGCACAAAGCTTATTGCAATTATTGGCGTGCTACAAATAATGTCTATAATGAAGTTTTGTTCATGCATCAACTGAAAACAAGACTAAAAAGATAGATTCTTGATATTTAACAATCCATATCTGTTCATCAAAAACGTGAAATCGCTATGGTCAACCCAGCCCTAGCATCCACACATCTGACATGCGTACCTGCTGTAGTTTTTCCATGTCTTGTGCATGAAATAGACACTGACACAGTCAAAATGTGCCATTTGGGAAAAGCCTGTAAAAGTCCTGGTAGAAAGCGATGCATAAGGATGTAGTGTAACGACGCCCAGTTCCAGGAATGCACTAATATTTTGTTGGTAGTACCAGTTTGCAACAATTATTAGTTAACACTAAGTTGTCAACACTTCGGAAAAATAATGCATTTTTTTGGGATATATTTCTATGGAGTGTTAAATTCACTAGCTTTTCCCTTACACTTGTGAGTTTTGCAAAGGACTTTTACAGGCTTTTCCCAAATCACGGAAGTGACCTCGACGTCCGGGTTAGCGGTAGCATAAGCCATCAGTGTTATTTAAATAAACTCCTGATGTATTTACAAACTTTCCAATGCCTCGTTTTATGAGTACAGAACCTATTTGTACTACTGTAGAAGTTTGGTACCATTCTGGGCATTATTAGTGGGTTAATTTACGAGATACAACCTTGGATCCATTAGCGCCTGCACTAAGCCATTCGGCTGATATCTCTAAATAAGCTCTAACTTTAATAATGTTCAACCAAGAGAAAAAAAGCTTCTGGGGGTTGTTTGGCTCGAGGTCATGGTGCAAAGGACCCTAGGTTGAAATTACTCCGAACCATCCCTTTAAAGCACGTGTCCGTTAAGTCCATGAGACCGTAGGGTGTCCCATTTGTCATTTTAGGATTCGATGTACACTATTGCCGAGCCTGCACTGAAGCA
Source organism: Abramis brama (assembly GCF_963993115.1). NCBI lineage: Eukaryota > Metazoa > Chordata > Actinopteri > Cypriniformes > Leuciscidae > Abramis > Abramis brama. The sequence goes on from NC_139971.1 coordinate 4,845,858, forward strand.
AGCTCCACAGCAAACTTGTTCCCGACAGTCAAAGCGGCGTTACATCACGAAAGTGCGAATTCGTAAGAAGACCGCAAGTGTTTAGGGTGCCATTTGGGACAGAGCCTAAGATGCTAAAGGTACCTGCTAGGCGTCACGGTATCGACGAACAGGGAACATTCAAAAATTGCCGCCCGAAGAAGAGTTACCTCAGCTTTGATTGTAAAATGGCATTGGCTATCTCATGTCTCGCTACCGATTGCATCTTTAAGTCAGCTTTGATTGTGAAATAGCATTGGCAGTCGTGTCTCATGGCCGATTGCGTCATGCTTAAGAGTCAGGTGTATCTTTTGAATGAGATGTGACTGAATGCGTTCACGGAGCGGGATTATTTTCAATGATATAAACATTAAGATCCACACACATAAAATACATTAAGATTATTAAGATTGTTAAATTAACATTAAGATCTTCACATAAAAATATCATGTGGTTTCAGAAGACTTGGAATGCAACATGATTTATTTGTAATACTTTTGTACTATTTTTGGTCAGTTTTTACAATAAATACCCGTGACTGTACTTTTATTTGCATGTTAAATTTTGTTGAGAAGTGGGTGGGTTTAGGGTGGGTGTGGGGTTAGTTGCTCGAAAATATAAAAGTATAATTATTTATAATATGCAAATGCAAAGAATTAAATGCGTCCTGATCTGACGCATAAGGCAAACAAATGAAATCAATGGAATACCCTGTTCGTCGATACAGTGGCGCCTAGGGGCTCCTATTGCGTCTTAATTGTGAAGGCACTTGGCCATGCTTCAGTTTTTGACGCCTTGGGAGAGAATGAGAGTGAGAATGGGTTGGAACATCTTAGCAATCGTATTACCACACTCTGGCAACCATCCACATCATCAGCATCATAATGTCAGGTAAACACCGCTCCCAAAATTATAAAAGTATAGTTGTTTCTGCCATTTGGCACTTATTAGAGACAGATAACAGAGCCCCGATCGAGGGTCACCACTCAGAAAGGGAAAAAATCCACTTGCTCCAAAACCCTTGTGTATTTTTGTTAGATCAAATGTGTATATGTGTGTGTGCCAGTCTCTGGGAGTGTGGAGACAGACAGTGTTTGTGAGAGCACAGAGAGGGTAATCCGGTTATCTAGACAGGAGCGCAGGCTATGATTTCTGTTGTGCTATTCGAGAGCTTTTAACTACACATCTCAAGATCCTCTATTGGTTTACTCTAATGGAATCTCTTTCTTCAACGGCTTGCTTTTCTTTTACATTAAGTTTGCGTGTGCATTCGCATTTCCAAACGGCCATTTCATGAAAGTAAGGTTCAGAAATAGCCTTCATTAATATTGCACTGCTAAACGCAAAATGTGCTATAATATACGTGGGCAGATTTAAAGGGCAAAAGCCTGGCATGCCAAGCAAGTCAGTTTGCATGCTTGTGCCAATAGGAGGTGCTTTTCATGCTGGGTGTCGTGATGGCGATGTGGCATTGTGGGGTTTGGGGTCACCATGGTACTGTGAGTCAGTTAGAGAAGATAATTACCGAGCACGCTCAGAGGGTTGAAACAATCGAGGCCCAAAAGATCCCCCATGCCAACAATTTTCTCCAACAAAAAAAAGTGTTTTTCCCTCCCACTCTTTTTCAAGTTGGATTGTTGTGTGTTAGTGTGTGTGCGTGGTATTGTCTTGTAAAATGGGTCAATTTGAGTCTGCATTTTCCTGTTTTCTTTGCATTAACCATGGAAATAAAGAAAGTCACACAAATTTCAGACCTTTCCAACAAAATTTTCTAGTGACTGGTCATATCCAATATCTGTGAATTGAATTTTATCAATTATGTATTATGTTGAGCCAATGGAAAAACTTAGTTTACTAAACCATGTCATTGGTACAATTAAATATTTGAAATTGTAGTAGCAGTTGTTTATTTCTCACCGTCCCAAAATGTGTGAAAAACAAGCAAAAAATAGAACACAGACAACAGGGTTAACATTTTATCACACCACTTTATTAACAAATCAATTTGTTGCCCTGCATCACATCTGGCAAGTGACAGAACTGAAGTTACTTAATTATATAATGAGGATGAGACTTTTTTTTATGAGGATGAGACTTGTGTCAGTCGATGTAGATTTTGCTTTATGGCTTATTTCGTGGTTTGTAAATATCCAGCTTTCAGGACTGCTAAAAGTTACTGACACGAGCTATATAAAATGAATGGATGAATAAGAAAATCATGAGCTTAATGTGTTTGATATTAAAGTCCCCCTGTGGTGGAAATCAAGTTTTAATGTTGTTTATATGTCTATGTGGTGTTTTTAATATGCTTTAAGACAAACCATGTGCAAAGTCGACACCATTACTGAGTATTTTCCTCTTAAAACTGCAATGATCCAAAGACAGTCTCAAAAACACGGTTTGAAATCGCTGGTGTTTCCGACGTCACAAACTGCCTTGTAACCAATCAGATCAAGATATGATCGTCAACGAGTGGATCTCTGAGCTGGTGTGAGTGAGTGGAGGCGGGGCTAATTTGCATTTTCATAGAACCGCATATACTAAATGAGACAAGGGTGTAGAGTTACATTCAAGCTATTTTAAAGCATGAAGAAATTTCAAGGAAAAAAGGTTTAAGTATGTAATTTTGGTGATCAAAGATGAGTTTGAAGGGATGAAATACAGGGGGACTTTAAAAGGCAAGAGGCCGAAGCCAACTGCAATCTAACGACACTGTTCAGCGGTCACATGGCGCACATATCACACAAATTACTTATTTTACTTATTACTCATTATTTTAGACATATGACATGAGGAAAATAAAACTATTGGCTATCATCAGATAATTATGTGGTAACCGGAAAAGCTCGAACATGAAACCAATGAATGCATGAAATACAAAATACAAACCAAAAAATGTATTTGGAATAGCAGTCTTTTGTAATAAATGTTACTTTTTTGGCACTTTTGATCAATTTAATGCATCCTTTCTGTTTTCAACATTGATAATAAAAACAACCATTATTTTAAATGGTAATAATATTTCACAATGTGACTGTTATACTTTGATCAAAGTTTTTGATCAAATGAATGCAGCCTTGTTGAGCATAAAAATCATTGTTATTCCAAACTTTCACCAGCAGTGTATATATCCACTTTTTTCCAATTTTGAATAACCAATCAACTAAGTTGTGTGTGAGTGTGCAAGTATTGTATACAATATGAGGCATGAATAAAAATAGAACAATGATGTAATTATGGATCGTAAGAAGAGATATGGGTGAGAATATCCACTGAGTAGAGCGAGGTGGAAGTCATGAGCTAGTGGATTAGTGTGCGTGTGTTCGATAGGCCTGTGTTCAGTTTAATGGCTTGTGGTGGCAAACCCGTAGAGGCGCCTTATCATCTGTAGACAGATGGCCGGTCCAGTCCAACTATATTCTGTCTCTTCCCATTTCATCAGTTACCACCTCTTCTTCTCTCCTCTTCTTCATAATATCCTCTGCACATAAAAACAACCCTAGTTACACTATAAAAAAAATGCTAGGTTAGTAACAACCAAATGTGGGTCTTTTTGGCAACCCAGTGCTGGCTCAAAAAGGGACAAACTCAGATTGGGTTGTATTGACCCAACATGCGGAGCCATTTCTTTTAATCAACTTTTGTTTAAATTTACTTTACGGCTGGGCTAAAATGAACCCCAAATGGGTTCGAAATATTCCAACACACACAGAATGACTTCAGTAATAACACAGGCTACTGTAATCAAAAGGTGAAAACTGGTTAAACGTACAGTATGGAATTTTTCGCCACTAGGGGTCGATAACCTCTTTACAATAACAAAGGCGTAGATTGATGACGCAACATTTGCTAAGAATTATGGATCTTGTCGTCAACGTCAAGCCGACCGATCTAATAATGTTTATGGATGACTGAATACATCGTTGTTTTTATCATGACTGTGATATGAAGCAGTTCGGGATTGCTAAGAGACAGCTATCAGCTCCACATGCGACGCGAGTCCCGCGGATATAAAAGGAATAAGGACATTTCATTCTACCGAACTACACGCAGAATTACTACTCACAGGTCAGTTTATTAGACAAATTAAACTTGTGAGGTAACGCAGCGCTGTTTCACTTGGTCTAACACTATCACACTAAACTGCATTTGAATGTGTTGAAATGTATGTGTTAGTTTGTCTGTATGAGACTAGCAGTGAGCTAGATCAACATTAGAATAACATACAGATCATATTCTAACATTTTATCATTGTTGAACTATATAACATTGATTAGTTTTATGTAAATGTGCTCACCTGTTTAATAAAGTACATGTAGGAGCGGTCGAAGTCTCGGACGTGGAGCTCTCGTTTATATACTGTCTATGGGAGCTCTCGGCATCTCGAAAACACAGCGCTGATATTGATTCTCGTTTTAGTTCTCCTTTTTTATCCAAAGTCTGCTTGCCATGGTCCATAATGTTTGAACGAAACAACAACAGCGTGCAAATAGACATTGCGAACTACAAAGATGTCTGCGTCAGTCACTTTGGTTACTATCAGAGGGCTCTGGTTGCTATGGCTGCACGAGCGGAAACCAGGGACAACGCGGATATGACGTCATTGACGGCGACAAAACGGAAATAAAGAAACGGGACGTGTCTTCGAATTAAATTACAAATTTCTCCTGGTTTGAAAGTAAAAAAAATATATAACATAGATATAGTGATTTTTGCTATTTTTAAAGCAAAAAGGTTACATATTGTGCCTTTAAGCAAGAACACCTAGAAATTGACAAAAAATATAGTCAATAGTAAAGACAATGTGTACATTAGAAAGAAAAAAATAAGTGCAGACAAGAATGGCAATCAGCTGTTATACAGCTTATACAGAAAAATAAGCCTGGAATAAACACTGAAAGTCAGGAATAAACTGGATTTTAGTGAATCGACAGGAGTTTAACCTCTCTGTTTAAAGCGTTTTTAATCAGTCCGGCTTGTTCAGTTCCCACTCACTCTGAAAACACTCTGTTATCTCATTCTCTGACAAACCCCATCCGTTTTAAAAGAACATGCTCCTCACTTCAGGTAGTTCTCTCTCTTCTTCGATTTGATTAGTTTGCACTATATTTCAAGTCGGGAACAGACTGAAATGTACAGTAAGACTTTATTCTCTGAGAATCTTGCATCCACTTTTGCCCATTATTAGTGACCCTAAATTACATTGATGTTTGTATTTGAACATATTTGAACATTTAAATATGTTGTCTTTTAATGTTTGTCAGTAACTTCAAACCAGATGTGAGGCATCTAAACGCACCATGTTTGAATGGATGCATAAGCAAATGAGGTTTGAAAGCAAAAGCGAATGAGCTACAGTAAATTGTCAGTCTTTTGCTCAAATAATGCTATCAAATGGCTTCTCGAGGTATTGGATATAGTTCACAAATTATATGGACTAGTTTAATGATACATTTATAGTTTTTTTTTTGATCATTTTGTAGCTGCACTCATGCCCTTTCATTATATGAAAAAGATTGCACAGAACATTCTTTCGCAGTTTACCTTTTATGTTCCTTTGAAGAAAGTAATTTGAATGGCTTTGAAACAACATGAGGGTGAGTACCCTAAAATGCTCCTTCTAAAATGTTTTAAACTATCCCTTTAAGATGGGGAAAGAGAGAGAGCAGGAGAATGAATAACAGCTGTCAACTTATTCAGACTAAAGATATAAGGAGATCTGTTTTTCATTTGATAAAGCGATACTAGTAGCATAGGTTTGTGCTCCTCTCTCTAATCTCCTCCTGCTCGGAGCACGTCTTCATGCTCCACTGCGTCCAATCACAAAACAGGGGTCCTGACCCCTCTGTGAGGTCTTTGCTTCTGTACTCTGGCCAGTTGGCTTTTCTGTGCCCCGTAATAGCAAAAGACCCACCTGATTCCAGGTCAGCGGTGAACTACATGGGGCAAGCGGTCTCGGCCTCTGACAGCAGTGGACCACACGCTGTCCCTTCACTGAACATTGTTCACTGAAATGGAAAGCACTTTCTCATTTCGGCAAGCACAAATCTGCAATTTTTTTATCTTGTGCAATTTTCAGAGCGCACAGGTTTTTTATTAGTTCACCAGGAAATGTCTGACAAAGGTGTTTAGAAACTACCAAACTGATGTAATGAGCACTTTTGAGGAACATGTAATTTGTGGGCATCAGGGAGCCGCTATCAATATGCGGGATATTGAAATCGCTTTTGAATGCGCCCTCGCTTTTTATTTTCACTTTCAAACTCTGTGTATAGTGTTGCCGTGATTTTGCTAAGTTATACATGCTCCTGGATCAACATTCCTTTTTTCAAAAACATTGTCCTAATGCTATCACTACCCATAAAACTCAACCCTACCCATAACTTATCCCTAAAATCAGTGGGAAATGATATGCTTTACTGACCACACAAGACACATTTTTTGTCAATGATGCTCAGGATCCACACCAAATCCTCTGCCATCATCCTGTCAGTCATCTCTCCTTACTCTCGTCACGTGATAAGTGAAATCTGACTCCTGCTGCACTGTGTGTCAGGATCCTGCTCTTACTGTCTTGTCTGTTTTGTCATTGTTTAATGTTTCCTTGTTGGTTTTGTGTCTGAGCACATGGCTCTGTCTTTGTTTGTGTTTGCCATGTGCTCCTCTTGTCCTGCCTCCTTGTTTTCTGTTACCACGCCCCCTTGTTTAGTTCTCTTGCCCTCATTTCACTAATTGTGCTCACCTGATCCTCATGTGCTTTGGTCCCTTTCATTAATTGTGCTCACCTGATCCTTATGTGCTCTAGTCCCTTTATATTGTGCTTCTTTTCCCCTTGTCTTTGCTGGTTCGTTTTGGTGTGTTGTCTGGGTTCCATGTGTGTATTAAGTTTCCATAGAAATTGACAACGTCTGGAGATCGTTTGGAGTTATCTTCATTCTGGTTCCTGTTTGGCTTCCACTCAGCATTATTCACACCACTCATCCTCTCCGTTGTTTTATGTCCTGGTCGCCCGCCATTTAAACGTGGTGTTTTGAGTATCCTCATCTGTACAAACTGTCCGTAATAAACTGTTTGCTCTCTGTTCATTCTGCGCCTGGGTTCTCTATCTCTCTTTGAAGCGTGACACTGTGCTTATAATTGTACTGTGCTTATAGTTGTATTATAATTGTATTATACATATACTGTACTGCTATTTATTTTTTATGCACACTATGCCATTCAAAAATTTGGGGTTGGTATAGTATTTTCAAAGTTTTTGAATCGATGAAGACTCTAACCCCTACAGCAACATAGTGTCGGCCCAGATCCGGGCCACATCTGGTACATGTGGATTCAACGCTTACCAGATGTGGTGCCGGATCTGGGCCGACACTATGTTGCTGTCTGGGAATGCTTGCCAAAGCTGCATTTATTTGATAGAAAATACAGTAAAAAACAGTAGCATTGTTCAATATTATTACAATTTAAAATTACTGTTTTAAATTGACTTGCCAGCAGCCATTACTCCAGTCCTGGTGTCACATGATCTTTTAGAAATCATATGCTTCTTATATTTTCTTATTATATTTTATTTTATTTAATTTTTATATTACTGTACTTCAGACAAATCCACCCTGTATGGTTTCTGGATTTCTAAATTCTCCTGCACACGTTTATCTGCACACTGACCAGGCTTTATGCTGATGGTAAAGTCTGGCTACTCTAGACTATGTGACAAGGTGCATTCAGAAAGGATGTGGTAATGTCAGCATGTCAGAACCGTTAATTCACTCTTTCCAGTTATAATAGGATTGAGCATGTAAGCCTACCGCAACGTATGAGAAAATAGATTTGTATGTTCATCCCATAAGCCAGAGTGAGTTAAAGTGAATGCCTCACAATGTTCACAATATCGTTTTCAACTACTTAGTTGGCAAATACCTGGAAGAGAGAGACCAAATATTGCCCTTTCATTTTATAGCCGTGCATTGCTCATTTCGCCTACGTGCCGATTAATAATATTTGTGAGCAGTGGTTATAATACATGATATATTTTGGGGTATAAACCCCAGTTTTTCCAGTGGCAGGGTTCGTAACGCACAAACAGCATTTTGTATTCTGAGTCTGGCTGCAGTTGCACACAGAGTCAGAAAAAAATCATCTTGGGTTTAATCCTTCATTCAATATAGAAACACACACACACACACATATACTCACAGCTCAATTTCATGGGTTTAGAGAACAAGAATGGCTGCTGTTTAGCCTCACTGATTCATGTAGAGCAATTCACAGCAGGAAAGATAGAGAGAGACAAGCAGGAATTAAACACTCATATGCATTGGTCTGTGATAATCTGTAACACTCTTTCTCGTGCATTTGGTGTAATTACTGGGGTGTGAACACAGCTCCACTTATGCGTTTACAGAAAAGTACAAGATAAACATTTTTTTTTTGTCATAAAACATATTAACATCTATATTCGAATGATTTTACTCAAGTCAAAAATAGTATTTAATTGGACTGCCTCAATCAGACTACATTAGGTTGCACCAATAAAAGTTTTTTAAAGAAAAAGGAAATTCTGTCTTCATGCATGTTGCTGATGGGGACATCTTGCTTTTGCACTCGAGCTGCATCACAAGTGATCACAATGATCAAGTGATGATCATGTTTTCCAGCATGATTTGACCATCATCCAAATAGATTATTTAATGATTAGCAGAATCAGTTTTTATTTTTATTATAATTAATAATACGGTATAAGTAAATTAAATAAAAATCCTTAAAGAAGCAATCTTTAAAAAGTTAAAAAGCACAAAGTCTCCTGCAAAAGTGAATCTCTACAACAGAAACCAATTGTCTGAAATGCCTCATTTGTAGTCCTGCCATGTTACACATTTGCATAATGCCCGCCTACTGGCAGCTTTTGCCCACCCTTAAAGAGCAGTTGAGGGATTTTGCTATGTTGAGGAGACACTGTTTTGTTTTTTGTTTTCTGCGAGGGCAAAAAAAAAAAAAAAAAAAAAAACTTCCAATCCAGACGCCATATAGTTATACACCATACTGAAGATGTAATAATGTTTACAGCTACCCATAATGCCTCAGGAGCTGAATCCCGACAATGGTAAGGTACCCTTCTGAGACACACTCTAAGCGGTTAACCAATCACAGCAGACTGGGCCAACTGACCAATCACAGCAGACTGAGGGTGCGTCTCAATCAGCTCCCTGGTTTAGTAGTCAGGGCACTGATCAGAGAGTCGGCCATTTTAAGGGCTGTCTCAATCTGAGAATCATTCCAGGGCACGGAAACGTTCGCTTCTTAAAAAGTCCCACAATGCACTGTGAAAACCAGGGAGCATTGATGCTCACTATGTTCAGACGCGCAAAACTTACATCACATGAGCCAACTCACTACACATAACGATATGCGGTAGATGTCTTTAGAAATACAAACCATTATTTTATTATATTTCAGCATAAACATACATCGCTAGACGGGTGATGAACATAATATAGCTAACATTTATAATTTATTTACGACTGAAATGTTGCACGTACAGCATATGTAACAAGCAAAGTATTTATCATAATGTACTTCAAATAACATTACATTTAATGTCAGAAAGATATCAGCTCTGCTGTTGTTCATACCAGTAGTGATATTGTAAAATGAGGATGTTGTTGAAATACTCAGTGTCCAAATGTGTGGTGAGCCAGCGTCCTTTACTGTCCCTATGGACCACAAAACTAGTCACATGTCGCACGGGTATATTTGTGGCAATAGCAAAAAATAGTTTTAATATTAAAAAAATAAAATAGTGTTTAAGGCAGAAGGTCGAAAAAAGTACAGTACAGTATGAAATTATTATTATTTTACATGACATCATGCAAATGTATTCCAACATACCCCCAAAATAAAATTATGAATGTTTAAATGAGCATAATATGGGCACTTTAAAACAAAAGTTTTTTTAAGGGCCATTTTTATGTAAAAGTAATTACACATTAATGTATTCATTGATAGAAAAGGACAGCTGATATTAACAGGAAAATGAGATAACAAATATGCGGAAAAGAGAACGAGAGAGAAAACAATGCAATCAAGTGGAATCAGTTGGTGTGAAAGACATTAAGAGCTTTAGATTGGGAATTTATGGAGCAGAAACTAAAGTTTAAGAGAAGTTGGCAATCCAATGCACAGCATATGTTCATCATCCTATTGCTCTGTTCATATGTTTATCTGATAAAGACAGCCACTGAAGGAAATGAAAACGAATGAGACAGAAAAAGAGCAGAAGTGTACCATCTTGTTATTTGTATAATTTCTTGAATTGAAATGCTCTCTACCATTTCTTACTTGTTCCTAGCAGGGCCATTTAAGTGTTTGTGTTATTATGTGAAAGAATGGTAGTTAGCATATGCTCATTAATATTCAGCCGAAGAAACCAACTAAGTGACACAGGCCACAGCAATTTCAGCTTCACTAGAGCTCAGCGTGAATGGCCTCAGACCACTCTGTGAACGCATGTACCGGGGGCATTTCACAGGTTTGGAGGAAACGTAAGGGCATCTAGAATGTCACTGGTTGAATGACTGACAGCCAGTTTCTCTCTGTTTTTACCTGTCAGAGAAGGTTTTGGCTCTGTACATCAAAGAAAGTGATTCATTATTTAAGCTGAAGCAGATCGGCAGAAGCCCTTTCTTGTAGTTCGGAGTCGGTACAGCAGGTGGTTGTTCAGTTCTGTCTTATCGGAGCGTCTCCTGCTGTCTTTAATGTAATTACACTGTACTTTTGGTCCAAAGAAGACCAATCAGATCCTTTGGAAGATTTTTTTGATATACAGTGTAGAAGTAATTGAGTGCCGTACCCTTTCAGATCTTCATTACGATAGGATAGGATTTTTCCATTCACTTTTTTTACTTTGTGTATATGTATGTTTGTGTGAGTGAGAGATAGGGAAGTAAAGTGAGACAGGTGGAGAGGTGAAATTCAATCAATGGTATTTAATTAGAAAGGGATCTGTCGAGAGTGATGTTATAGATCAAACGTCTACTGGCGATGCAGATATCAGTGTCACTATGGATACCAACGTTGCCACGGTAGCACGGCGATAAGCCGACAGAGTCATTGTGGTCAAGTGTTGACTTTCATGGTTTGCATTGATCCAAACACAAACAAGCCAGTTCATGCACTTTCACACTCAAAAGAAAACAAGGTCACAAAATGACACCCAATGTTACTCCTTTATTCAGCACAACACCTTTAGCTCTTGGTCTGTGCTGAAAATCCTTTGAAAATGCCGTTTTCACTCCTGGCTCATTTGGAGTGTTTGTTTCAGAACCTGGTGTGTTTTCTCCCTTAATTTTAGGCTGATTTGAACACCGCAATCGCGCTCGGATCCGCACCAAAACAATCGCTCTGAGATCGCCTGAACGAGGTGGTCTCGGCCCACTTGAAACGAACTCTGGGGCGGGTGAGGTGAGAAAGCAATCCGACCCAACCAAACCAAGTGGTATCATAATTCATAATGGGAAATGTGTTATATAAAAAGCAGCAGTGTCTGATTCTGTGAGTGAGCACATTAGTTATCACATTTAAAAAACAAAGAGCTCCTCTTCATCTTAAAATGTTTCGAGTCTCTAATTCAATCGCTCTAGCGCCACCAGCTGTCCAAATTTGCACTTCCGTTTATGTTAATAACTTTTGAACAGTAAGGGCTAGAAACATAATTCTTTTTTTCTCTGATTCCTTGACTCAAGTCAATTCAAAAGTTTTCTATGCTTTTAATTGCTGCAGTTGGTCTGATGCTCCCAGCCATGCTGAGCAAGATCTCATTTGCTCACTTTCCTACAGGTAGACCTTCTTAGATCTAAAAATGACATGCTGACAAATGAGATGAATGAATGCAGGGAAAGATTGATGGATGGAATAAGATGACTAAAACCAGAAAGTGAAATGAAGGAATTGCAGGCAAAAAGCAGAGACAAAACTGTTGGTTTAAAGCAGGAGGAGGGAATGAAAGCCTCTCGTCCTCTACGTATCATTGCCGTGATGTCAGGAGATGGATGAGGGTTAATCAGGGCTCAATAATGAGACATCATGAAGTAATTGAGTCTCACTGATTGACTGAGACCATGGCCTTCTCCATCACAATTACCATCTCTGTCTCAGTCTCTCTCTCACCTGGCTATATTTACTCTTTTCTTTTCCCAATATTCTCTTAATTCTACAACAAACTGCATCCAGGATGAATGAGACACTAGAACAGCCCTCACAAATGGCAGAATTCAATTTCAGAATTGGAATTCTGTGAAAGTATATTGATTGATTTTTTTTTTTTTTTTTTTTTCAGATCATCTGCCTTCTTATCTCTCGACTTTGAACCCTTTTGGGTTTCCAAAAACGTGCATTTGGGAATACATATAAAGTCTGTTGCACAGTTATCATTTACATGCGTGGAGCGCATCTCAGCAGCTCGGTTAACAAACTCCATCTCTTCATATTCTGTGAGTTTAGGTTGCTTATAGTGTTCATTTGGGAGCGCAATGCCTGTCATTTCATCAGATTTGTAATGCAAATCATTTATAAACCTAGGCAATATAGGAGAATACATCAATGTTTCTAAATATACCGTTTTAGTTTAAAAATAAGAGTTTAAACCCTTGCTCTGCGTTGTTTGCATGTCCACATGTACTTGTTCAAGAAAATGACAGTGTCTGTAGTATTTCTATTGTAAAGAAGTGGCCAAATATTAAAGATAAAGATAAAAAAGGGTATGAAATTTGTTAGTTGGAATGTGCGAGGCATTAACTCACCGATTAAAAGATCCAAAATATTAAATCATTTAAAAAAATTAAACTCAGACATTTGTCTATTGCAAGAAACCCATCTAACAGAATCTGAACATAAGAAACTTCAAAGTTTTCACATATCTACTTTTCATCTTATAACTCAAAGAAGAGAGGAGTAGCCATTTTAATACGAAAGAACCTAATATTTACCATCAATAAAACAATAACTGACACAGAGGGCAGATATATCATCATAAATTCTACCATTAATAATAACAATATCACTATTGCCAACATTTATGGACCAAACATTGATGAAGAAAACTTCTTACACACTTTCTTTACTCACAAAACCACAATGAACAAATATTAAATGAGATAAATCAAATAAAGAATCAACTGGAAGAAATTATAAATAAAAAATTAGAATTTCAAAAACAACACCTACGATCTATACATTTTGAATATAAGGACAAATCGGGAAAATATCTAGTCAACCTGCTTAAACTATACCTATAATTAAAAATGAGAACAAAATTATTCATAACCCGCAAGATATAAACACAACTTTTCACACATTTTACAAAAATCTGTACAGTAACGATAAAAAACACAATGATAAAGAGATTGGTCATTTTTTGCATAACATAACACTCTCCCAACTAAACCTAACCCAGAAAGAGGAATTAGAAAAACCAATAACAGATGACGAATATAAGAAAGCTCTCTTTGCGTTACCAAACAATAAATCACCAGGTTTAGACGGCTTCCCACCAGAATTCTACAAACATTTTTGGTCAACTATTTCACCACAGTTTTTAGATATGTCAGCAGAAATTAAAAATAGCTCGTTTATCCCACAGCATATGAACACAGCATTAATCTCCGTCTTACTCAAACCAAATAAAGACCCGGCATTATGCACAAGTTATAGACCCATATCCCTTATCAATACTGACATGAAAATAATTAGTAAAACCTTAGCCTCACGGTTAGAAACAGTCATTTCAAGTCTTACTCACCCAGATCAATTAAAGATTTCATTAAAGGACGTCACTCATCAGACAACATGCGTCGCTTACTTAACATCATGAATATTAGCAAACCACAAAATAATACAATTATTGTATCACTAGACGCGGAAAAAGCATTCGATAAAGTCAATTGGAATTTTCTTTTTGCAACATTAGGAAAACTTGGTTTTGGAGAATTATTAATTGGATTAGAACATTGTACAGTACACCCAAGGTCTTAGTTATCACTAACGACATCAAATCAATTAGACAAAATGATAATATCACTGGTTTTTCAACAAATAAAAGCACTCATAAAATCTCACTATATGCAGATGAGATTTTACTGTACCTACAAAAACCAGAAAAGGCACTCATAGAAACTATCAATATCATCAATCATTTTTCTGAAATATCAGATTATACAATAATCTGGTCAAAATCTACAATTCTACCAATAAATAAAACATTACAATGTATAGAAAATCAGAATATTCCATTTAATATAGGCAATATCACATATCTGGGACATCTCTCCCAACCTATCAGACTTATTTAATCTTAATTTCATCCCATTACTTAAATGTATAGAAAATGACTTAAAGACTTATTAGCATGGTGGAAAAGTAATACTATAACTCATAATCCAATAACGCCACAATCTTTCTCTCCTATATGGCATAACCCAGATTTTACCATTAATAAATCTTCACTTATTAATGGAAAATTGCTGGCATCACACATTTACATCATCTGTTCTTGGATAATAATTTCATTCATTTTACAGAATTGATAGAAAAAATATAATTTAGGCAAAGATCAGTATTTTTATTACATACAAATTAACTATGCTATTAAAACTAAGATTGGCAACCTTCTTCCTAAAACTCCACCTCTTATTGATTTTTTTTTTTTAAATCAGCAACACAAAAAAATTACTATCCAAATTATACACTATATTAACAAATACAGATACAACATGTTCAATACCTATTAAACAATGGGAAAATGACCTTAACATAAAAACAGATGTTAATTTCTGGAAACAAGTCTGCTTAAATACATTTAGTCTAAGCAGAAATACTAATGTTCAACTAATCTAATACACAGAATACATTTAACCCAACATCAACTGTTTAAAATGGGATTATCAGAATCAAATAAATGCGAACACTGCAATCTCAATACACAAGATGATTACTTTCATGCCATCTGGTCCTGTCCCCCAGTTGCCAAATTTTGGAAAGAAATTACAGGAAAATTATCCATTTACCTTAAATGTAATATCCCGGCAAACCCGACACTATGTATTCTAGGAGACACATTACAAATAAACCCTCCAATGGAACATACAAGACCCTTACTTCTGTCTCTAGCTATCGCCAAGAAAATAATTTTGATCAACTGGAAAAACAAAAATAAAATCAGTATAATACAATGGCAACAGCTATTAATGGACCATATTATCAAAGAAAAACAGACGGCCATCCTCAAACACAAAATAATTCAATTTAAACAAATATTTGGCACCATTACAGAATCCCTAAACATTAGTGTGCATTGATAGGTGAGTTAATGCCTCTCCAATTACCTATATTACGAAAAACAGGCATATCATGCATGCATCAATGCTATTGAATACCCTCAGAATAACCTGTAATACTATATCAGGAAATGTAAAGGATAAAGACATCAGAGTAGGACGTGTAGGAAGTGTACGTATATACCTAAGACATTTTATTATTATTGTTATTAATATTTCTACTATCAGGTATATAACTATATGAAGGTGTATATAATAGGTATGTCTATGTGAGTGGGTATATGGGTGTGTATGTTTGTAGGTATATGTGTAAATGTATGTATGTATTCTACAATTACTCTGAATTACTTTTAACTGTTGCTATATGATTTGTGTGAAGGGATTTAAAGGCATGAACTACACATGTATCTGGCATATAAGTACCGTTTTTTTTTTTTTCTTCCCTTTCTTTTCTACAAACTCATTATTGATTCCACTACCACAACTATATCTAAATTATAATTACATATTTAGATTTTTCATTTTTTTTTTTTTGTTTATATATCCTTTTTTTTCCATCCTTCCTTGTTCTCCTGTCCCCCCTTTTTTTAACCCCTCCCCTCCCCCTAAAGGCACATTATGGCTAAAATGGATGATCACTTTTTTTAAAAAGGCAGAGACGCGACCGGGTCATGCACCAGTGATCCGGAAGGTCCGGCCAATGTGTTTTGATGAACCCTTCCAAGACATCTTTTAAAACGTTTATATCCAAGCACAGGCAGAGACACGACTGGGTCATGCGCCAATGATCCGGAAGGTCCGGCCAATGTGTCTTGGTGAACCCATGCAAGATGCAGGATAGAGTGGAAGATGTGTACAATACAGCAAGAAATCGATTCAACCAGACAATAGCCATCTTAACTTCCCATTCCCCCCCATTTTCACTTCCATCTCTTCTTTTCTACTTTTCTCTTCTATCTGTCCCCATCCTTCTCTGCATATGCCCCTTTTTCCTTTTTTTTTTTTTCCTTTTTATTATTATTATTTCTATGTATATATGTGTATGTATGTGTGTGTGTATGTATGTATATATATGTATATACAGTGGGGAGAACAAGTATTTGATACACTGCCGATTTTGCAGGTTTTCCCACTTACAAAGCATGTAGAAGTCTGTAATTTTTTTATCATAGGTACTCTTCAACTGTGAGTGACGGAATCTAAAACAAAAATCCAGAAAATCACATTGTATGATTTTTAAGTAATTAATTTGCATTTTATTGCATGACATAAGTATTTGATACATCAGAAAAGCAGAAATTTAATATTTGGTACAGAAACCTTTGTTTGCAATTACAGAGATCATATGTTTCCTGTAGTTCTTGACCAGGTTTGCACACACTGCAGGAGGGATTTTGGCCCACTCCTCCATACAGACCTTCTCCAGATCCTTCAGGTTTCTGGGCTGTCGCTGGGCAATACGGACTTTCAGCTCCCTCCAAAGATTTTCTATTGGGTTCAGGTCTGGAGACTGGCTAGGCCACTCCAGGACCTTGAGATGCTTCTTACGGAGCTACTCCTTAGTTGCCCTGGCTGTGTGTTTCGGGTTGTTGTCATGCTGGAAGACCCAGCCACGACCCATCTTCAGTGCTCTTACTGAGGGAAGGAGGTTGTTGGCCAAGATCTCGCGATACATGGCCCCATCCATCCTCCCCTCAATACGGTGCAGTCGTCCTGTCCCCTTTGCAGAAAAGCATCCCCAAAGAATGATGTTTCCACCTCCATGCTTCACAGTTGGGATGGTGTTCTTGGGGTTGTACTCATCCTTCTTCTTCCTCCAAACACGGCGAGTGGAGTTTAGATAAAAAAGATCTATTTTTGTCTCATCAGACCACATGATCTTCTCCCATTCCTCCTCTGGATCATCCAGATGGTCATTGGCAAACTTCAGATGGGCCTGGACATGCGCTGGCTTGAGCAGGGGGACCTTGCGTGCGCTGCAGGATTTTAATCCATGACGGCGTAGTGTGTTACTAATGGTTTTCTTTGAGACTGTGGTCCCAGCTCTCTTCAGGTCATTGACCAGGTCCTGCCGTGTAGTTCTGGGCTGATCCCTCACCTTCCTCATGATCATTGATGCCCCACGAGGTGAGATCTTGCATGGTGCCCCAGACCGAGGGAGATTGACCGTCATCTTGAACTTCTTCCATTTTCTAATAATTGCGTCAACAGTTGTTGCCTTCTCACCAAGCTGCTTGCCTATTGTCCTGTAGCCCATCCCAGCCTTGTGCAGGTCTACAATTGTATCCCTTATGTCCTTACACAGCTCTCTGGTCTTGGCCATTGTGGAGAGGTTGGAGTCTGTTTGATTGAGTGTGTGGACAGGTGTCTTTTATACAGGTAACGAGTTCAAACAGATACAGTTAATACAGGTAATGAGTGGAGAACAGGAGGGCTTCTTAAAGAAAAACTAACAGGTCTGTGAGAGCCGGAATTCTTACTGGTTGGTAGGTGATCAAATACTTATGTCATGCAATAAAATGTTAATTAATTATTTAAAAATCATACAATGTGATTTTCTGGATTTTTGTTTTAGATTCCGTCTACAGACCTCTACATGCTTTGTAAGTAGGAAAACCTGCAAAATCGGCAGTGTATCAAATACTTGTTCTCCCCACTGTATATGTGTGTGTGTATGTATATGTATATATGTGTATGTGTGTGTATATGTGTATACATTTTATTTATTTTTTTGGTTGTGTGTTTTTTTTTTTTTTACAATAAATAATAAATGATCACACATCACACAAGCACTACTTTACAAAAACACATTCTGGAAGGAGAGACGTGCAAGGTGTCTATGTATGTATGTAGATGTGTATGTTTGTATGTATGCATGTAAGTATGTATGTATGTGTGTATGCATGTAAGTATGTATGTATGTGTGTATGTATATGTGGAGATATGTATGTTCATCCATATTGCTTTATGTATTAGGTTGTTTTTGTATGTTTGTTTATTTGTTTACCCATTGGTTTTCTTTCGTATTATGCATTCTTTTCTTGCTTGTCGTCATTTTCTCTTGTCGTATTTGTCTGATACTTGTTTTTTCAACATATATATATATGTCTGTATTTGGTTTTCTTGTTATCTTTATGTACTTATCTGTATTGTATTGTTTGCTTAATTAAAAAAAAAAAAAAAGATTAAGTGGACATTTGAATTAAATATTTTATGGTTTCATTCCATAAACATAATGAATTTTATATTTATAACCTAAACTTACCCATCACAGAAAACCTTTTTGCATTTTTAGACTTTCAAAAAACAATGTACTATAATTTATAAGCTGTTTTCTTCATGGGGACCAAAAAAATGTCCTAGAGACAAGAATTTCCATCTTTGTAATTGTGGAAACAGAAAGCAGGAGAGAAATTACTGCTTGTCACAACAGGCTGAATGAATCAAATCAAATCAAATCAAGTATATTTGTATAGCGCTTTTCACAATACAGATTGTATCAAAGCAGCTTCACAGTATTAAAATAAAATAATACAACAAAGTTTGTTTCTAGTGGAATTTATTGATTGATAGAATAAAATTAAATATCCCCAAAATATCCCCAACTGAGCAAGCCAAAGGCAACAGTGGCAAGGAACCGAAAAACTCCATCAAGTGACCTAATGGTGTCCTAAAACTCCATCAGGTGACCTAATGGAGAAAAAAAAAACCTTGGGAGAACCCAGGCTCAGTCGGGGGCCAGTTCTCCTCTGGCATTTATGAACTAGAGGCCGGATTGTAGTTTGAAACTGTGAGATTAACAATATTATATGAATGCCTGGCTGAAAAGATGCGTCTTTAATCTAGTTTTAAACTGGGAGAGTGAGTCCGAGCAACGAACAGTATCAGGAAGACTATTCCAGAGTTTTGGAGCCAAATGTGAAAATGCTCTCCCTCCTTTGGTTGATCTGGATATCCTAGGTATGACCAAAAGCCTTGAATTTATTGATCTTAAAGAGCGCGATGGATTATAGGGTGATAGAAGATCCGCTAAATAGACTGGAGCTAAGCCGTTTAGGGCTTTATAAGTCAGTAGCAATACCTTATAATTAATACGGAACTTTATAGGTAGCCAATGTAGTGATGATAAAATCGGTGTTATATGATCATATTTTCTTGATCTAGTAAGAACTCTAGCGGCTGCATTTTGGACTAACTGTAGCTTGTTTATTGAGGATGCAGGACAACCGGCTAATAAAGCATTACAGTAATCTAGTCTCGAGGTCATGAATGCATGAACTAACTTTTCTGCATCAGAAACTGATAGCATATTACGTAGCTTAGCAATGTTTCTAAGGTGGAAAAAGGCTGTTTTTGTAACATACGAAATATGATTTTCAAAAGACAGGTTACAATCGAGTATAACACCCAGGTCTTTTACTGTAGAGGATAAAGTAACAGGACATCCTACGATGTCAAAGTTGTATTGTGAGAGGTTTTGTGGGCGGTTTTTTGAACCGATAAGTATTACCTCTGTCTTGTCTGGATTTAATAATAGAAAATTACGCGTCATCCAATCTTTTATATCTTTAACACACTCTGTCAATTTGGATAATTTAGCGTTTTCATCCGGCCGTGATGAAATATATATTTGAGTGTCATCAGCATAACAATGGAAACTAATTCCATGTTTCCTTATAATATTTCCAAGTGGCAGCATATATATTGAGAATAACAGAGGGCCCAACACAGATCCCTGCGGAACTCCATAGTTTACTGGAATTATGATCGATTTTTCTCCATTTAAATAGACAAAATGGTAGCGGTCTGATAAGTATGATCTAAACCAGCTTAACGCTTGTCCTTGAACACCAGTATAATTTTGTAGTCGATCTAAGAGTATTGTATGATCTATAGTATCGAACGCAGCACTTAGATCAAGTAAAACTAGTATTGAGATACAGCCTTGGTCAGAAGCTAAGAGTAAATCATTTGTGATTTTAACGAGCGCAGTTTCAGTGCTATGATGCGGCCTGAATCCTGACTGAAACTTTTCATAGATATCATTTTCTTGCAAGAAAGAGCCCAGTTGAGTGGACACAACTTTTTCTAGTATTTTAGACATAAAAGGTAGATTTGAAATGGGTCTATAATTTGCTAGATTATGCGGGTCTAATTGTGGTTTCTTAATGAGAGGTTTTATAACTGCCAGTTTAAATGTTCTTGGAACATGACCTAAAGATAAAGACGAGTTAATAATATTGAGGAGAGGCTCTTCCACTACAGGTAACACTTCCTTCAGTAGTTTAGTTGGTATAGGATCTAATAAACATGTTGTTGTTTTAGATGAAGTGATAAGTTTATTTAACTCTTTTTGTTCTATAGTTGTAAAGCACTGTAATTGTTCTTGCGGGGGGAAAATTGAGGCTGAATTATAAGGTGCGATTGAGGATTGAACGTTTACAATTGTGGTTCTGATGTTTTCTATTTTCTCAGTGAAGAAGTTCATGAAATCATTACTACTAAACTGTAACGGGATATTTTGTTCGGGTGACGTCTGTTTATTTGTTAGTCTAGCCACGGTGTTAAATAAAAACCTAGGATTGTTTTGGTTGTTTTCTATTAGTTTGCGGAGATGCTCAGCCCTGGCCGCTTTTAGGGCCTTTTTATAACGTGACATACAGTCTTTCCACGCGATTCTAAAGACCTCTAAATTAGTTTGTTTCCATTTACGCTCTAAATTACGGGTTTCTCTCTTTAGAACATGCGTAGTATTATTGTACCATGGTGCTTTAATTTTCTCTGTGACCTTTTTTAATCTAACGGGTGCAACAACATCCAATGTTCTAGAGAGAATGGTGCTCATAGTGCTTGTTAGTTCTTCTAGTTCATCTGTTTGTTTGGGTTCAGGCAGCAGCTGAGACAGATCAGACAAGCAACTCGAGAAATTATCTATGGTGGATGGAAGGATTGTTCTGCCTGGTCGAAAACGCGGCGCCGCATGACATATTACAGCAGTACGTAATATGCAAGTTACCAAGTAATGGTCAGTGACATCATCACTTTGTGGAATGATATCTATATCGGTTGGATCGGTTCCATATGATATAATTAAATCGAGTGTGTGATTAAGAAGATGAGTTGGTCCGGTGACGTTTTGTTTGACCCCAAAGGAATTTAATAAATCTATAAACGCAGCCCCTAACGCATCATTTGGATTATCTACGTGTATGTTAAAATCTCCAACAATTAATGCTTTATCTACATTGACCAATAGATCTGAGAGAAAATCTGCAAACTCTTTTAGGAAATCAGCGTAAGGCCCAGGCGGTCTATATACGGTAGCCAAGGCTAGAGATAATATGGATTTTTTTCTAACATCTAAGAGCGTAACATTTAGTACAAGTATTTCAAACGAAATAAACTTATAACCCGTTTTCTGAGTAACATTGAGAATATCTCTATAGACCGCTGCAACACCGCCGCCACATGAAGAGAAAATTGGTCTTTTATTTCCCTATTACCCTGGGATTAGCTCTTACCTACAGAGACTCAAGCTCTTTCTGTCTGTCTGTGTGTGTGTGTGTGTGTGTGTGTGTGTGTGTGTGTGTGTGTGTGTGTGTGTGTGTGTGTGTGTGTGTGTGGGTGTGTGTGGGTGTGTGTGTGTGTGTGTGTGTGTGTGTGTGTGTTTGTGTGTGTGTGTGTGAGAGAGAGATCGTTCGTTCGTAGGAAAAAGCCCCTGGTGTGTGTTTGAAGCAGAAAGTTTTAAATGACACTCCTGCCATTGAGTGTTATTCATTATTTTGTATTCCTATAGAAGGACACACACCTTTAAAACACTTATGCATGTGCACACACTCTTTCATCTTGGTGTCTGCTGTCAAATATGCAGACTGATACATCAGCTGACCTTTAACCCCATAAACTTTCCCTCCAGTTTAGTGAGTCTTCAGTGGCATGACTGTCAAAACAATACTGCCAAAGAATTTTAAAATCCATAAATAATAATAATGTAATAATAATGTAAAAAGACCATATCAAATATACATTTACGCAAACAGAGTATATTATTTTTGACATGAAATAAAAGATCTAATTTCTGCAAAATGTAGAAGTGTAAATAGAAAAGTGTGCATTCTGAAATTAGTTTGTCTTAGTTGGAAGGAACATAAATATATTTTCATTTTGTTATTGTCATATTCATATTTTTCATCATCTATGTGATTGATAGGCATTTTGGGAAGCAGAACAGAACATGTTTGTATATTTTATAGTTTCTATATTGTGGAAAATGTCCTTTATTATTATTGTTATTATTTATTTATTTTTTTCTTCAAATAATGTTCTTTCAATTGTTTCATTAATTCACCATTGCAACATAATCCGAGCACTGAACACATTTAAAACATTTGAAATTGTTTTTGAAGGTCTGATGAATTTGTTTTGTTTCTTCGTTGTTGAAAATTTCACTAATTAGTCTATAATTGTAATTTTGGTGTTGTATTAAAGCTGTAATTATAGACTCAATTTTGTCAATTAGTCGAAGCGCACATGCACATTAGGGATGTGACTCTCTTGACATTTGACTGACAGGAACATTTATAACAGAATTAAATCAATTACAATGGCTGAGGTGCAGTAAAACTGAACAGGCCTTTATGAATGTCAGTGTGGAGTCACGACTCGCCCCCTCAGGGATGTTCACTTTATTATTGCTCTAATGTAGAAACAATTGTATCCTTTTATTGCCACGTTTATCTTCTTGTGTCATGATTATATAATGCCTTCATAATTGGTTGAAACTCCCAAAAGCACTTATTTCATTGCCAAGACAATTATAGTTTGTGTTTTAGGAGTGGTCTTCTCCATACTTGCATCCTTCTTTCCCAACTATTATCTCTGAAATCTGGTTATCATGGAATACCATTACAGGTCTTGTCCACTTGATTTCAGTTTTGCGTCAAGTTAAGACAGGGATAGATCACTTCAGGATATGGATATGATAGATGTTTAATAAGCTACAATGTCTTTTGTATCTTAAATGTTTTCATTGTGAATGCGAATTGTATTGCATGTGGCATGTCTGGAGTTAGTTTAGTTTCATTAAGTTAGTTCATTAAGTTAAGTTAGTTTCATAAGTAAGTTCATTAACTAACTAAGTTAGTTTCATTATTTTATTTTGCTTTATTTTATTCATATATTTGCTAAAGCAACATTTCTCATTTTCATTTAGTTTAACCTTAATGTACTAAAATAACAAACTAAAACTTAGAAATAAATAAAAGCTATATATACATTTTTTTTTAAAATAACAATAAGATTTTTTTTTTTTTTAAAACACAAAACCTATTAAAACCTTAACTAAAATTAAAATGGAAAATACAAAAATAAAAACTAATTCAAAATATTAAAAAAATGAATTAATTTGACAAGGTATATTTCAGTATATTTTAAGTTTTTTTTCTAGAAGTGGTTTTGTGGGTTGGTTTCAAACATCTAATTCAAATACCTCTGAAGTACCTATAAACCAAGTATTTTACGATAATTGCTTCACAATTCAAATGCAGCGATTTATTGATATTGGTGGTTTATTGGTTCCATTGTGACAACTTACCTCATGCTCTGGTGTTGTCACAAAATGTCAGAAATTGACTTGGAGTAAAAAATGGAGTAAAAAGTGTGACAGAGTAACGCATGCGCGTCAGCAGACCGATGAAAATAAAGACGAATAAAGTTCCAATTCAAGGTTTAATACAAGTATCCAAATAGGTTCAAATCCAAACACATAGGATTTGTGTTTATACTAAAGATATAACGAGGTGAACACAGCTGAACCAAACTAACTAATAACAGTAACCATAGAAACTAAAGAGTGGCGGGAATCGTGACAAATGAAAACAAACTAGAAGTCAATGAAAATTGAAATGAACTGAACACAACAGTGACACATGGCTCCCAGTCAGTTCCTACTTGAAAACATTTCGAGTGTTATTTGATCTCCGCCACACTGTTGACGGTTACAGAATATTCATAATCAGGTTTTGACTGAATTGGCATGATAAGTCGAATAGAAAATTAGTTTATCATTTCTGTTATGAAGGGCTTTTCATGTTCCCTTTGAATTTCTCAGAGTTTGATTTATTCCATTTGGTGTTGGAAATGAATTCAACAGTCTGTTCAGTTTAATAAGTTTAAAAAGTTGACCTTTAGAAATGTCCAGAAACTTGAAGCTGGGGTGTGTCTGTTATCTTTGTTAGAGCTTGATGACAGAAGTGTGTAACATTAGTCTTCTGCATTGCCTCCACATCTGAAATATTAACTCTGTATCTATAGAGTCTCCTGTGCTCTTGTTATCAATTACACAATGACCTTTTCCAGGGTTGTTTACTAGATGATCAGTGTTGTTTCTTTGAGGAATACTTGGTGTTAATCGAAACCATACTGATTAACGTGTCTCCCTTTCTTATTAATGGAATTGATTTATCTTGCTGCTCAGTCATATGGCTCTACACACAGACACTTTTTACATCTTCTCACTTTGACTTAGCATTGGGAACCTTAAATTATAGAAAGGTAAATGAAAGTTTAAAAAAAAGCTAAAAAGAGTTGCTGCCTTAAATGTTTAAGTACAATCAACGTGGATGTTTAAGTCATTTAAACTATACATTACACTGACTTAAACATTTTTTTTGAAAAAGATGCTTATTTTGATGAGTTAAAGCAATGTAAAACATGTTGTCATAACTTTTTGATCATATACTTGTTTTACAGTGTGCATTTTGTTGCAAAATTAAAATACATTATCAATAAAATAGTTCAAATGAATTATTTTGCCTGTTTATGTAGCAAACTAGCCCAAAAGGCAAATATGTATAATTAATTATAATCAATGTGCAAGTATTGGATCGAGTAAGTAATGGATTTTTTTGGATTGTTCAAAAATGTTTCAAATTTAGCATTAAGAAATTGTACATTTACCCCCTAAAATGTGTTGAGTTAATATTAATATAGTTAATAATAGTGTTAATACTTATTCCTCCGTACTGTCCATTTGTCATTTTATTCCTGATATCATTCTCAAAATATCTTTTAAAAGAATTTAAGGTTGTTTTGGTCATTACTGACATGTCTTGGTGACCACTGAACTCGAACAAACACATTTTTCAACATTTCTCAAAATATATTCAATATTTGTTTATGTTCCAGAGAAGAAAGAAAGTTCTGGAACTGTATGGCAGTTTCGTAAATGATGACAGAATTTTCATTTTTAGGTGAACTATCCCTTTAAGGAGATAAATGAGGTGTTCAGGGGACAAAATGCACCTCAGGTATAGAAATGCATTATTGTATTAGAGAGTTGCTGCAGAGCCGAAAGCAAGACTGGTTTTTAAGCCCATCTTGGCCAGCTGTCCGAACACAAATCCTGACCACAGGCATTATTAGAGCAAACACACACACAAAAAGGGCACAGCTCACACCTGTTCTTGAAGGGCAAGATTGATGATCACAGCAGAACATTCTCGGCACAGACTGTTCAATGCACAGCCAATATTTCCCTCTCTGCTAAGCAGATCGGAAGTAAATGAAGTTTCTGGAAATGTCTGTGCCTTTGCCATCCCAGATGAAAGCCTTGGCTCTTTATGTTTTCAAGCCCTTACATCCATCTCCTGATTCAGAAAAGCAGTAAATATTCTTTCCTCACTCTCATGCTCGCACACACACAGAGTAAAGTGCCTCAGAAAACATGGCCAAAAATGCACCTGTGGAAAAGTCTAGAGAAAAGCAAGGAAAGATTATATATGTGAGGACTGGGAGATGGAGGAGAGTTTGTGACGGTCATTTCGTCCTCATAAGCACTCTCGGGAGTACAGGTTGTATGTGTGTGTGCGTGTGTGTGTGTGTGTGTGAATAATACAAAACCTGTTTTGGACCCATTCTGCAGGGCTTTAACTCTACCGTGTGTTCTCGACTGGTTTTGCTTCTCGGATTTTACATTGGGCATTTTATTAACTGTAAAAAAACAGTAAATTGACCCCCTCTTTACTATAATCAACTCATTTAGCTATTTTGCATTTCTTCAGCTTGGGAAATATAGTAGAGTCAGAACAAAATAAATGTAAAAAAAAATGTAAGACCTATCTTATCACATCCATCCATCCATCCATCCGTGATCTTACAATATCCATCCATCCATCCATCCATCCATGATCTTACAATATTCATCCATCCATCCACGATCTTACAATATCCATCCATCCATCCATCCATCCATCCATCCATCCGTGATCTTACAATATCCATCCATCCACGATCTTACAATATCCATCCATCCATCCATCCATCCATCCATCCGTGATCTTACAATATCCATCCATCCATCCATGATCTTACAATATTCATCCATCCATCCACGATCTTACAATATCCATCCATCCATCCATCCATCCATCCATGATCTTACAATATTCATCCATCCATCTATGATCTTACAATATCCATCCATCCATCCATCCATCCGTGATCTTACAATATCCATCCATCCATCCATCCATCCACAATCTTACAATATCCATCCATCCATGATCTTACAATATCCATCCATCCATCCGTGATCTTACAATATCCATCCATCCATCCACAATCTTACAATATCCATCCATCCATCCATCCATCCATCCATCCGTGATCTTACAATATCCATCCATCCATCCATGATCATACAATATCTATCCATCCATCCATCCATACATCCATCCATGATCTTACAATATCCATCCATCCATGATCTTACAATATCCATCCATCCATCCATCCATCCATCCATCCATGATCTTACAATATCCATCCATCCATCCATGATCATACAATATCCATCCATCCATCCATCCATCCATGATCTTACAATATCCATCCATCCATCCATCCATGATCTTACAATATCCATCCATCCATCCATCCATCCATCCATGATCTTACAATATCCATCCATCCATCCATCCATCCATCCATGATCTTACAATATCCATCCATCCATCAATTTTTTTATACCACTTGAGATGTGACCCAGTAGGTGATTATTATAAAGACAATATGTAAAAAAAAAAAAAAAAAAAAAAAAATATATATATATATATATATATATATATATATATATATATATATATATATATTATTAAATAAAATATTTTTCATATATATTTATCACCCAGCCCTTATTATCATTCATAAAGTTCAACTGAATGTATTGATATAATGTACTTTTTTCTGCAAACCCCTAAGAAACCGTGTTTGACCTCAATTTGATTTCACTAATGTGTCTAATACAATTTACATAATTTTTTTTAGGTTACAGTAATTAAACGGAAACCTCAGGCAGGCCTCTGAAAATTTCTATTTAGCCTCTGGTTAAATATAGGCCTAGAATAAGATAAACGCATAATATGTGAGTTGGAAGAAAGGCGGAAGGAGAGAGAGGGATAACAAAAAGAGAAGAAATAGGACAGAAAAACATCAGCAGATGGGAGTGAAGACTACCTGATTTTTCCCAATCTCCCCTTGGGAGCAGATGTCTTTCCCCCCCCTGTCTTTGTCCCTCGTCTATCTCACAGTTTCCCTTTCTCACTCTTCTCATCCTCATGAGTGATTGCTGTATTTCTGATGTGAAGCCACTCGCCCCGCCAAATGAGAACCTGTTTACCTTCCCTTCCTCTCCATCCTTTCTTTCTCCATGATGTTTTTCCCTCTTCTTCAAACTGAAATGCCAGCATCCAGTGCATCAGTTGATCCTCTCTCGCTCTCTCTGTTCTGATGATAATTAAACGCTTGTGACTGCTTCAGTAATAATTGGCTGTAATTGCACAGTGTGTCTAATTCACAGACTGTGAGGTTTAATTTGCATGATGATTAGTCAGATTTCTGAAAGTAAAAACTTGATTCCTTCTGTCAGCTGCCCTGTGTGTGTAAGAAAGATGAAAATGTGTGTGTCTCCTTTGCATGTGATCATGGAAATATGGTCGGATGGCATTTATTTTCCTTCATAGTAGTGTGGAAACATTGGCTCTGTTCCAAAAATCTTCTAAGGCAAATTCTAAGGGAGCATCACAAGGGTCCTTCACAGAAAAAGTGGGAAAAGTATTAAATATTTGATTTAATAATACATTACTGAAAATAATTATCTTAATAATAAATAAATAAAAACATTAAATCTAATTGCCTAATTATGGACACTGCAAAAAAGAAATAAAAGATGTTCTTACTCAGTTTTTTTTTTTTTTCAGTAAAAAAAAAAAAACTAAACATTCTTTAATCAAAATACATTTACTTGAAAAACAAAATGATATAAGGTATCAAGTCTTGTAGTTATCAAAATTAAGTGAGTTTATGAAAAATGATCTGCCAATGGGGTAGGAAAAAGAAAAAGAAACTTAATTCAAAGGGAAAACAAGTTTATTTTTCTTACCCTATTGGGAGATTTTCTTTTCGTGTTTTAAGCATGAACACTTAATTCTGAGTGGTGTTAGATTTAAAAATAACACGCACATCAATTCCTGTGTTGGTTTTGATCTGGATTTCTGTACAGTTTGGGTTACACTTTAATTTTAAGGTGTCCTTGTTAAAGTGTAAATATAAATTTAAGTACTGAGTAATAACGGTTAGGAATATTGTTTGGTTTAGGGTTAGTTGCATGTAAGTATGCATACATATATATTTATATTTGCTATTGCATGTGTAGTTGATGCTAATGAAGAGTCTTCTTTAACTTATACTCTGATTTGGCGGTCTCCTGTAGCTAGCTTTCTGGATTGCCTGTTAACTCACTCTGTGAATCTTTAATCAGTCTGGTCGAGATCTTGAAAAAGAGCTTGTAACAAAGTTAAAGGCTCAGGAAAGAAGGAGGCGGGAACCGGCGGACATTCAACATAAAGTTTTAATCATAATATAAACAAACAACAAAACGAAAGTAAAGTGGCAGCCTCTCATGGACGACTGCCGCATAAACATCATTAAAAAAACACAACATAAAAAGTCCAGGCCTGGGGTGTGTTTCCCTCAAGCATCGTTAGCCAACTATGTTTGCAGTTTCCGTCGTTATCAGCAGTTCAACGAAACCATCGTTCTAGCGAACATTCGCAAACAGCATCGCAAAGTTGTGTAGTTGGACGACAGGTCTCGACCTGTGGTTAGAAGCAAAGTTTCTAGTTTGCATGACATGTGGACTTAATAAATCCTTATCTTGAGCAAAATAAGCAAGCTGACATTCAGTACAACCTGTGTCTTTTATTTAGAATACATACAAATGTCATTTACGTCTTTTAGTTTGTCAAGAGATTTAAAGCACCGTTTTTGAAGAGTGCGCATGTGTGAATGTGCTCTACTATGTAAAAACGAGCCTATGATTGAATCTGGAAATAAAGCAAAATAACTGAGAAAAATGAGAAATCCTCAGATGCCATGTCTGTAATTTATAGCAAAACATCTGGCGTTAATTCGATCTCAAACAGATTCATTAAAAGAAGTTATTACTCCACCACGTGCGACGTCATAAACCAACGTGGTTGAATGACCACTTTGCGACAGTACGGTTTCGGGAAACAGTCGTGACTAGCTAGTTGATTTCTTCAACGATGCATCGTACTATGGTAGTTAAGCAGCGGGTTACGTCGTTGTTCGGGAAACGCACCCCTGGTCTTCGCTTGTCCTTCACTGTCGTCACTCCTCCTTTTATCCTTCTTTAGCTCCTCCGTGAGACTCGCTGTTCCCACAGCTTTCGGCCACACAGTGTTTGCCACAGAACTGTTAAAATTGTGTTATGGTCCACCCATTTTCTGCACTGGTTTTGTTTTTCTGCCTCCTGCTGTTTCGGGTCCCTCAACTTCCTGCCTCGTTTGGACGACATTTAAGGCTATTTTCGCTAAGTTACTGTTGCTAAATGTTTCTCTGCTTCTAAAAAGCTATTTTATTGCCATGGCATTTGAGTCTTCCTGTTTGTAATTTCCAGCTTTTACCTCAGCTATTGTAAACATCTTGGCAAAGTAAACATCAGTAGTGTGTTCTTTTTTTATGTGTGTGAGAGACTGTGTATAAAAAATCAATCTCCCCTGACACCATCTCCATCATGTGTAGAAAAGCCTCATGCAGAAACCAGCAGTCGTTCTTACTCTCATTAGCAGCAAAATCAAATCTGTGTTGCCTTTAATGATGCTTTATTTTCTAGCAGTATGTTGAGAAGCAGTCGTAATGGTGGCTCATGGAATCATATCGATGTGGTGTTGAAATATGTTGTAATATTAATTATAAAACGGTTAGTTCCAATCCTTGATTCTGATTGGTCAATAGCTGTGCTTTATTCACGATAAAACACGGCTATGACCGCTTCACCCAACTGTTCTATGTATCACTACACAACACCCCTAGCAACCACTCTTAGTAACTTAAACACATGTTTGATCTCACTGATATTGTTCATTGGAGCTATAGTAGACTATTGTGAGAGATCGAGTAAGCGAGTGTACCTGCATTTACAGTAGATATAGCATTTCCCTTCAGGTCAGTCATATTCATAATTAAAAAAAAATCAGTTTGAATGTCCGCTGTGATATCTTGTCCTTTTAACAGTTAAGGGGGGCAGGGTTTTCTATTATTTTGAAGGTACCCCCGGGCGCCGCCATTGGCTAGCGGACCCCCACCTGCTGTTAGCATCCCATTGACTCCCATTCATTTTGGCGTCACTTTGACAGCGAATAACTTCACATCTGAGGCGTTTAAAGACTCCATTTGTCCATTATTTATTTCTAAAGAAACACGAAAATGTATAAAAGGCTTCATTACCTTGTAGCTTCTGTTATGGCCCCGTAGAAGCAATTTTTGTAAAAATAGGCTAACGATTGCGTCATAACCACGCGACTCTCTGTCGCACAGTAGAGAATTACCGTATGGACAGGAGGAGAAGCTCGCGCGCAATCGGGGGGACGTGGAGGCAAAGTGACAAAATAATTAATCAGAATACATAGCAAACGTTTCTCTTGCTCATAGCTCATGGACACCTCCTACTCACACTCTCCGTCTCTGAAAGTTTCGGAAGGGAATGATTCAGATTTCTCTTGGCACAGCTACTAGAAGACAGACAGGTTGCTCACGTCACATCTACGTCGTCAAGCTCAGTTTGAGTCTGCGCAGTACGCTCGACCCCCAGGAAGTAAGAGTTTCTAATTGACTTCACTTTGTCTCCGTTGAATCCAATGGGGTCGCTGTGTCCATTTCTTTTACTGTCTATGGTTTTTCCGTGCCCATAGTCATCTGTCAGTTGCGTCTTCCTTCTCCGTGTTCACAAGTTTAATTCCTTTCAATGTAAAAGTCTTCTCTACTGACTGACTCGCTCATAAAGACGGTCTTTGCCGCCATCTATTGGCGAAATAATGTATGTAACTTTTGTTGCTGTTTACGGTCAGGGACTATTTTTTCCAGCGGAAGGAAGGCTTTTAGTGATTTTACTTCATAAAAGTTGCATAGATACATTTTTTTCGGCTTTAATAGTTGTATTGTGTGGTAACCGTTTTATAAAAGCAATAAGGTACTCGAGACAAGTGCTGTATCGTGAATAAGTAACGGCTGAAGGGGTTGCAGGCACTCCACTTCGCGTCGTGACTAACAACGCCCTTCAGCCGTTACTTATTCACGATACAGCACAGCCTCTCTTACCTTATTGCTTACATATAAACAGGGTGTGCACTCAAAAGTACTCAAATGTCTTAAATTAACTTTTTTAACTTTCAAGTCCTTAAAAAAAAAACTTTCAAGTCTTGATTTGTTTTTTGTTTTGTTTTAGTTCTACTAGAATAGATTTTCATGCATGAATTTTCAAAAAACAGTATTTTTCACATATTCTCAATTGTTGCAGCTCTTCTCTTCCCAGTCTGTCAGTAACTCTCTGGGGTGTGTTTCCCAAAAGCATCGTTAGCCAACTATGGTCGCAAGTTCCGTGGTTATCAGCTTAGTTAAAAGACTCTGTTTCCCGAAACCATCGCTCCAACGAACATTTGCAAACAGCATTGCAAAGTTGTGTGGCTGGAACAAGAGCTCTCGAGCTGTGGTTAGAAACAGTTTCTTCTTTGCATGACATGTGGACTTAATAAATCCTTATCTTGAGCCAAATAAGCAAGCTAACATTCAGTACAATCTATATTTTTTATTTAGAATAAATACAAATGTAATTTACATCTTTTATTTTGTCAAGAGATTTAAAGCACCGTTTTTGAAGAGTGTGCATGTGCGAATGTGCTCTACTATGTAAGAACGAGCCTATGATTGAATCTGGAAATAATTAATTCGATCTCAAACAGATTCATTAAAAGTAGTTTACTCCACCACCTGCATGACATCATTAAACAACGTGGTTGAACGACCAATTTGCGACAATACGTTTTCGGGAAACAGTCATACTGGGGTGCGTTTCCCGAAAGCATCGTTGGCCAACTATGGTCGCAAGTTCCGTCGTTACCAATAGAGTTCAATGGACATTGCGATGAACTTGCGACCATAATTGGCCAACAATGCTTTCGGGAAACGCACCCCTGGCTAGCTGATTTCTTCAATGATGCATCATAAGCCCTTCCTTCCGAAAAGAGCAATGTGCTCTGATTTGTCGGCTGGACCAAGAGTGTTGTGACTGGTCAACTCAAGTATAGGTCTCTGCGGAACAACAAGAAGGTGTTTCCCAATTATTGGGCGTTTTCAAACCGGTCTAGGCATTTTCCAACCATCCAATCAAAGGCATTTTCCAACCATCCAATCAAAACGTACGGAAGCCCTTTCAGAAGCGGAAATGCGTTATTATTATTTCTCGTTTTTTCTTGATTTTTACTATTATGTCGAAATCGTGACAACATTTATGTCAAAATAAAATGTGTATAAAATACAACCTACAGTACCTATTTTCTTTTAAAAAAAAGTGTTACATTAAACTACTGAGAGATCTTTAATATGGAATTCTTTCATAAACCAAATTTCCCGTTCTTATGTTATAAGATACAGATCTTGTATATAATAGCCTGTGAGTGTGTATTATATTTTATAATATTCTCTCCTACCTGCATGCAATTTTTCTCTAAATGTAAACCTTAAAAGCTAAAAGTATTAAAAATTACTTTATTACTCAACTATTTATAATTACATTAGTTTTATTTTCGTTTTGTGTGTGTGTTAACAACACAACATAAATCAAGTTGTAATGGTGATTAATAGCAATTTAATAGCAAAAAATTAATAGCAATTTCCAATAAAGTTATCCTACTGTAAAGCAATGGTGAAAATGATTGTATTGGTCTTTCTCACCTGTATTTTTCAAAATATGATATTTATATGTAATGACTGATATTTAAGCGATATTTGTAGCTTACATTAAATGATATATAAAGTAAAACGTATTGACCTTTAAATTAAGGTAAAATGTGTTAACTTAGAATAATGACTCTGAAAACTTAAACATTAGCATCACTTTATTGACCGTATAGGTACTGTAACCAATATGATGAAAAACTATATTGATAAATGCAGCATTCTCTACTTAATGTAATAGTAAAAAAGAGAGAAGCAATAAATGTGGCAAGTTCAAACATGAGGAACACATTGCATAAAACATTAGATGCTTCCTCCAGCCTCATAGAAACAGTCGTCTCCGCAGTATCCTTGGAAGTCAACAGAGCCAAAGAACCCCAGCATCACACCTCTTTGCCCTCTTCCTCTGTAGCCTTCACCACAGTCTTTGTATGTAGTCTCACAATGGAGACATCTGGATAGACTGTATGGAACCCTGTACAGGTTTCTGAAATTTTCACTGATTACCTTCCAGTTCACGACACCTGAAAAAAACAAAAAAGTTGTCAGCTGACCTCATCATTGTCTTAATATTCAACCATACATAACTGTGAAAAATAAGAGAGAGAGCTGTGATTAACCAAACAGTGACACTAATAAAACTTACTGTCCAACCACCAAAAGTGAGCCTCTCGGCGGAAACTTTCCATGCTCACAATGCTGTTGAAGCACCTGCAGGTGAGGGCAAGGGAGCCAACTGCAACATCACCATCTTGAAGCACAACCTCCAGTAAGATTTCACAGGGACCAGCGGAGGAAGCTATACATGAACAAAACATAACAATCTGAACTTCTTGTGGTTATAATGATTCCCTTGCATTTTATAAATTGAGTAATAACAAATACATGCCTCCTGTATGTTCAGTGGTTGGTCAACGGTTGCCACTATGAAGGGACAAATGAAGAACATCAGTAAATGGCAGTCAACATTTACTATAAATAATAGAGCACCTCAAACAAAATAAATCATACCAGTTTTGTGTGGCTTGTCAGTCCGCCTTCTCTTTCTTTGCTGGATTTCCATGACCGATCTTGATAAATTTATGACATAAAAACACATACAATACAAAAAACAATACAGTATATCAAGTTTCATTGCATGAAGATATGACAACTAAAAGTCACACTAACTGTAAAGGCATTTTGCCATCCTCGTCATTATTTTTTAGAAAAGGACTAATAACAATAAAAATGAAAGAAAGAAAGAAAGAAAGAAAGAAAGAAAGAAAGAAAGAAAGAAAGAAAGTTTTTTTTTTTACAGTCTATGGTTTCAATACACTAACTCAACCAGGCCCCGCCCCTTTATTTAACGTATGCCTTTGGGCGGGAAATATTTAAATGAGGAATATTTTGACGCGTTCGTTAAAAAAAAAAAACACTAAAGAAAGATAAATGTAAAATTGAACTGATACAAAGACACTTTTGAAGGCATCTTGCTGAGTTAAAGGTAAAGACACAGTGTCACATCATGTAAACCTTTAACTTCACTAATTTATGTTTATGTGTATATATATATTTATTTTTTTAATTGTATTTTTTCATGTACAATTATTGCATACATTTATTTACTTATATGAATAATAATTGTGATTAAATATAATTTTTCCATGACTGAATAGAAAATATGCCTCAACTATTTTTAATAATTTATACCTTGAATCCAAATTGTGGTCCACTGGAAAAAATAAATCACAGGTCAATGTCAAAAGTCTTTCAAATATAATTTATTATTTTTAAATATCATTTATTAATATTTTTAAAATATATGTTTAAGTATTTCTGTTTCCCAGCCATAATTCATACAGTTGGCATATCAATATGAATAAATATGACCCTTTAAGCTGTGTTTTATTACAAAATTGATCTTTTAAATTTGTTTCCCTTTTAGAAAAGGGAAGTTTAGTTTTCCCTTAGAAAACTGAATAATGTTTTTTTTTTTTTCATCTTAAAGCTAAAGTGACCAAACAAAATTGCAAGAGTAATGATTGTTTTCAAATGGGTTTCTCAAATGCTCCACCTTTCTGCTGTTGGTTGGACATGAAAATAACCCGCCCCCAAACTCACGCCATTGGTTAATCCAGTGATGCTGTGTCAGGCTGATAGAGATCAAACCAATAGAACCGTTTTCATTTGCTCCTGACTACGGCCTACTCCTTCGTTTCTTGGAATTTGTTACAGAATGCAGTGTAATATTTTAGGTTTGACAGAAGGACACTCACAGTTGAGCTATTCTGACACATTCTTGCCTAAAACGTACAGACACAACCTCATTTGTACCAGTAAACTTGTTAATAAACAATCTGTTTAGCATGCAGGGAACGGTGAAGTGAAAATGCATATTTGACTTCTGCATCTTGCTAATGAAAGTGTGCAGTCACAGCTGAGGGGAGGGGAGTGTGTATGTGTGTGTGACGTTTTTAAATCTCACATGGACTTATCAGTCGTTATGCAATTAGTATGAGTGCATATTGATCTTTCAGGTCTTTGTGGTTCATATGAAAAATCTCCTCGAATCATTCAAACAGTGAATCTCTCAGCTGTATAAACCAAGAGATTGGATTTTAGACTTCAATTTTTACCCCTTCTCTCTCTCTAGGTGTCTCCATCTGTTACACGTTTTCAGCCTATCCATCATGCCTGGGTATGCATGTCTATATCAGAGTTTTCTCATTAAATATCAGACACGTGCTTTACGCATTTGGATACACATGCATCAGAGAAGAGCTGCACATCAAAGACAGAGCTGCAAACCCTACAGCATCTCTGTGCAAGGGCTGCTAATATTTATAGACTCTCTCTCTCACACACACACACACACACACACTTCTAAGGGCTGCACGTTAAGAATCAGCTTGCTGCTAAATAAAACAAGCTTACTCCTGCCAGCCAAGCATAGTACACACACACATTTTCAATACCGAAAGCATTCATATCTACACACACACACACACACACACAATGTACCCGACACTTCGGAACCACTAAACACGTTGTCACCTTGTAGTTTGGACGCCGACTGTGACTCAGTCGTCCCGAAATAGCTCAGACTCTACGGATGTTAAACCTTCCTCTATTTTTGCCCACAATCCTGCCTCGTGAATAACTAGATCACAAGATGTTTTCCTTTATTAAAATAAAAAAGGCATACAATTGCACACCTCAATATTGAAAAACACTCATCTTCTGCTCACCAAGGCCGCAATTATTTGATCAAAAATACATTAAAAACAGTTATATTATGAAATGTTATTACTGATAAGTTTTCTATTGTAATATATTTTCAAATGTAATTTGGTCAAAGCTGAATTTTCAGCATCATTACTCCAGTCTTCAGTGTCACATGATCCTTCAGAAATCATTCTACTATGATGATTTGCTGCTCAATAAACATTTCTTATTATTATCAGTGTTGAAAACAGTTGTGCTGCTTCATGGTGGTGGTTGAGGAGATTCCCCCTTCCATGTAAAGCGCTTTGAGTACCTAGAAAAGCGCTATATAAATGCAATGAATTATTATTATTAATTATTATTATTATGTTTATGTGGAAACCATGATAAAAAAAATCAGGATTCTTTGATGAATAGAAAGTTCAAAAGAACAGCATTTATGTCAATGCTGTCTTACTGTCCCCAAACTTTTGATCAGGAGTGAACAATACAGTTCAGTGCTGCTTTCACATTAGAGGACTCAAGTCCATTTGAGTTTCATTCGTTTGATGTTAAAGTGTAAACTGGTGAGTTTCTCTGATGTGCATCTGAGTGGATTGGATGCTTGGAAAAAGTAGTCTTGGGTGCAGTTTATGTAAACTCCAAAAGTTCACAGTCATGAGCTCAATCGCAGAAGTGAACTGATATTTATAAATGTACCGATCCAAAAGTACAATGAGAAAAGAGAAACGGCAGACAGAGAGGGATGGAATTGATCTCGGTCCAAGTACAGAACAAGCAATCGAAACAAAGTGTGAAAACTCGCTGAGAGGTTTAACATCTACAGATGCTCGTCGCCCCTGAGAGCCATTTATTCATGTTACCAGCATACATTATCATATCATGTTTACAGACACCTCAATAGTGCAGTTATAATGTGTTTATTTATGTCTTATTATAGTGTAATAAATGGATGTTGGTCTGCATGATGGATTGAGTTGTCAGAACCATACACTTACTGCACAGACACACAAATCTCACGTGTGCACACAGATATATCTCTGTAGATATCAATCATTTGCGTATATTCAGCACAGGTTTGAAGATTGTCATCTGACAGCAGAATTTACTGGTCTGTCAGACTGGCCATCAATCAAGAAGCTACAGCTGTCACCATATGCTAATCTTGTTTGCATGTATGTGTGTGTGTGTGTATAGGTGAAGGCTGGATTTTGATTTTTCTTAAGGTCACACTCTCCCTTCTATTATCGACATACTGTTAAGACAGAGAGCATGAGTAAGAGGAAAAAAAAAAAAAAACTATTTTCCAAACCTTTCTAAAATGCTTTGATTTTGCATTGTGCCCCTAATTTTTTTATATGAAATATAGATTTTTGAATAGCTGCACAATGTCAAGCCATTTTCCCTTCACACTCTACCATTTTAAGGCTACCTATGCTACTTCCATCCATCCGTCCTCAAATGCAAAAACACTCACGCACGCCAGCACAGCCAATTAAACTGGCTTCGGCTTTGGGCTGAAATGAAGTTTCCTTTCATGATCACAACTGCGCAATCTCCTCTAATTGACTCTGCTTGACCAAAAGCTCTGTGAGGTAAAGAAGCACACGTATATGCGCTTAAGAACTGTAGATGTGAAGTCATAAGTGCACTTGAGCCTTTCTCAGTCAGAATCTGTCTGAAACCATTCAGTTCTGAGAGACCAAATACATGCAGGAAACATTTCGTCCAGTAATTATTCTTCTTTAAAACATATCTTGACTCTGACACTCAAAAATAGCACCAAAAGGTGCTTCAAAGGAAACAGTTCTTCGACTAATTCCTGATCTGTACATCAATATATCTGTCTAAAAACAGTGGCTGATGAAAGGCAGTCTGGCTGGAAAATAATCCCTGATGATTTGTGTGGAAAAGTCACATCGAACACATTATTAACTAGCTGATGTATTTGAACAAAATATATGAGTTAATCTTTAATAGACAATAATTATTTTGAAATAGAACACTGCAACAACAACAAAAATGCTCTTCTTTTCCAAATATAAAAGTTTTTAAATCAAGATACATTATAGGTAAAATTTGGGTTGGGTTTTTTTTTTTTTTTTTTTTTTAATAAGACATAATATCTTAGATCATTTTACTTGTAGTAAATGCATCTTGATTTAAGAATTTTTAGATATTTGGACTGGAAACAAGACAAAAATACTAAGTAAAGCATTTTTTTTTTTTTTTTTTTTTTGGAAAATTGTCAGCCAGAATCTTCATATTCTCAGTTTTTGTATTTTTATTTATAAATATTTTATACAAAATATATGCGAAGTACATTCTAATGTAAATGATGTGTGAATCTTTAATATATATTAAAGTTCATTAAAGTTTATTAGAGTTTCATTATTAATAGAAATAGAAATATGGTACCGATTGACCTAAACATGCATCATTTAGACATTTCATACATGGTCCAACTCAAAACAAATATAAATATAATTATTTATTCATTTTAATCACATTAATATTTTTGAAGAAAAACAAAAACAAAATGTGTGCAAAAATTAGCACAATTTATATTTAAAACTATTTTTAGAGTTTTAATCATAAGCCAAGACAAAAGATAAGCCAAACAGACAAAATGACACACATATAGTCCAAAAGTAAACAAACAGCTCTCTGTTATGTACAGTAATAGTGCAGATATAATTGCAAGAAATGTCTTGGCTGGACTATTTGTGTAACCAAAACCCACCAGCTGAAGCTCCAACGATGCATTAAATATAATAAGAAGTATTTGTTTATTTATACCGTCTTGTTGTCTCCAGTGTATTGCATGATATTTCTTATATTATTTTTGTTTTCTCCAGCGGATTGCACAATATTTGCATGACTGTAATAAACTCAGGCCAGGCGTTAGTGTTGCTGGCATGATGATTGGCGGTGTGCATTAACAGGCGGGATGCACACGCTTCGGTTTGTCCGTCGTTTTATGTGTAATAATGTTGACTGCCTTCAGATTACTTAGAAAAATTCTAAGTGTCTCGTGTGAAATTACTGATCCAGACACTGGTTCTCTCACTGGTAAATATTCAGTATACGGCGAAGAGCTCAGCAGATTCACTAACAGTCTCTCCTCTCACAGATGTTAGGGTGAGTCAGGTCTCCTCTGGGAGGCTGAAGCTATTTCAGGCAGTGGACTGGAGCTAAACTGCCTGGTGCTTACATGGAAATGGAGCTCACCTGGGTTATTATTATTATGTGTTGGTGTGAATATGGTGAATGGACAGTCAGGCAGGTGTTTAGCAGGGTTAAATAGACCGTTTGATCATCAGCTCTGGCAGAGTGAAACCTCTCAGGTTTGCCTTTTCAGTGTTTTCTCAGCTATTAAAAGTGAGTTTTGCTCCGCATTAGCCAGTGGGAGTATCCTCCGCTTTAAACAGACAACCGGTTGCTGTTCTCCAAGAGTTAATGAGAGTCTCCATTTCAGCACATGTTGACATCGCATCAAAGACTCGGGTAACCTGCTCGGTTAAACGCCATCTTTTCAGAACTGACATTTTTCATTATTTTTCAATTATGTTTCAGACGCACTGTCCGTTTGCTGATCGCCTGATGCAAATAGCACACAAAAATAGCAAGAGGTGGCTGAAATGTCTAGTTTAAATCTGATTGAATGGTTTTATGCAGCTTTGAGGAAGAACTAATCGTTGTTGGATCTGACAGAATTTGTGCCGTCAAATCTTTGAAAGATTTTTTTCTATTTTTCTAGTGTTGTTTAAGTCTTGTACTTTGGTTCTCTTAGTTATTTTGGTCCAGACCAAAAAAGAAAATGATAAATTTAGTCCTGGTTCGCTTAGCGTTCTCACTGTCATTTTTAAGAGTGAACCTAAAGGTACACACACATACAAAAAACAGCTTTTATGATGCATGTTTAGCGTGCTGATGCATAACTTACCGAACATACAAAACAATGCTGTATTCTGGGCTAAATGCGCTCGTTGCATGTGCGTACATATGATGGCATTTTTACAGTTAGGATAGTTAGTTGGTATGGTTTTTACCAGCTCCTATGATGAGAAGAACCAGGTATGCTTGAGCATTCTGTCCTTTAGTGTTGCATTTTGTGACATCATGGCCTGTTTTTGGTTAGTTTAGATGTTTTTAGTTGGTGTTGCGTTCATATTTCAGTCAAATCGCACCAGAGTTTGTTTGAAATAAGTGTGAACGCTGCCATCTGAACCCTGGTGTGCACCAAACAAGCGGACCGAGACCGCTGAAAAGATGAGTCTCGATCCGCTTGTTTGGTGCGCACCAGGGTTCAGATGGCAGCATTCACACTTATTCAAATGAACCGCACTAACAGAGCAATCACACCAAAGATTGTGTTAATCAAACCAAACCTGCCAACTGAGCACACCCTTAGATTTCTTTGAGCAGGACTGTATATTCCAGTTTGTTCATTTGTAGTGTTGTTTTTTTGTGACATAAAAATGATGAACTGTGGCGCACTTAACATGCCAGTCATACAGTCTCTCCCTGTCTTAAGTGAGCAGTTATTTGTCAGTATAAGCAGGAATTTGACACTACCAGACTTTGTGGCAAAGGTCTGACAATAAGCAAAGAGCCAAAGTGTTTATATTGAATTATTTCAAAAAAACTTTCTTGGTGGTGTCAAGTTTGGCAAAATATACACTACCGTTCCAGACAGCACATCATTTTTTATGCTTTTAAAATAAGTCTATTAATGTTTTTCACAAAAAAATATTATTGACTCCAACTTAGTATAATTTTTTTTTTTATATGGCGCTGTGTATGAGTGTCTTTTCTTTATATTTGAGTTTAATCAAGATATGCTTTCAAAAGAACCGTCTTTAGCAGCAGAAACATGTAATTATTGAGCCATGTCAGACTGCAGGATGTGTTTACTAGGTCAGTTTAAGGCAAGGATGGAGAAGTTTCTGGACGTAGTTAGTGCTGTCATGTTGAGCTGGGAGATCTTAAGGTGGTCAAGCTGGTTCAAGATGCTCAAGTGCCTTGGTCAACCACCTTAACCAGCTTCTACCAGCTGTAAACCATCGAATATATACCAAACACCACCTTTGCTCTGGTTTTCCAGCAGAGTTTACTGTGTTTGTAGTCTAAAAACTACTGATTTCTTATTCTGACAGTGATGGGAAACCTATATAGTGACTGTCATAACATCGACTAAAGGAGGTTATCAGAGAGAACTATGAAAATGCATTTTAAATAAACAACTTACGTGTGCTCGCCAACACACACTCTCGCACGAGTGAAAGTAAGTCAACCCTGACATGTAAACATGACATTAGTGTCCTGTGTGGATCAATCTGCTGGCTGACAGACTGGACAGAGTAAGTGTGTGTGTGTGTGTGTGTGTGTGTGTGTGTGTGTGTGTGTGTGTGTGTGTGTGTGTGTGTGTGTGTGTGTGTGTGTGTGTGTGTGTGTGTGTGTGTGTGTGTGTGTGTGTGTAACAGATGTAGGAAATTGATCTTGGTCTAGCGGGAAATTATTACTTCACGAAAGCTCCTTGTGAAGTGGACAACGTGTGTGTGTGTGTGTGGAGGGTTATTATAGTTAACTAAATCTAAAATAAAAAACATTTTTGTTGCTTTAAATAAAATATTAACTGAAATAAAGTAAAATATATAAAACTTAAACTTATTTTATTTCTGCTAAATGCCAATGCAACATTTCTCATTTTCATGTTTAATGTACTAAAATAACTAAAACTGAAATAAAAATATTTTTAAAAATCATATAGACATATTTAAATAAAATGTCAAAAACAACAAAATTACTAAAACTTTAATATAAATTACACAGAGCTATAGTATAAAAAACGAATTCAAAATATTAATATGAACCATAATAGTATCTCAATGATACTAATATAACATTGGTTTGCACAACATCTGCAGAAGCCAGGCAATGTGATGGTGGCAGTGTCATAAAAGAGAATGATCTTAAAAACACTTAGTAAACTAATGAAATCATACTGGATGAGTATGACTGGATATTTTCCTGTTTTCTGTTTAATTCTGTGCTTGTGGACTTTCAAACACACACTCACACACTTCTGGCTCTAACATCACTGGCTTCCATCAGTTTTCAACTTGAAGATATTCCTAAGTAGATCAAAGATGATTCTGAGGATGAAGAGGATAGGAGGAGATAAAAGCAGCGTAGAAAGATTAGCTTAAAATAGCATGCAGGATTTGGTGTGTGTGTGTGTGTTCTCTTTAAAAGAGGACCCTTGTCTGCCTTTAGAGGGATCCGTACGCACACGGCTGCCCGGTGTGGACTGGCACTGCGGTGGAGCGATTAAAAGCACTTTAATGAGTGTTAAGGAGTCTAACGAGGCTTAACGAAGGCCAGTGTTTGGGCTCCTGCTGCAGAGTAAAACAGGCCTAAGTGGCAGTCA
This sequence comes from Abramis brama, assembly GCF_963993115.1. Lineage (NCBI taxonomy): Eukaryota > Metazoa > Chordata > Actinopteri > Cypriniformes > Leuciscidae > Abramis > Abramis brama. The sequence goes on from NC_139971.1 coordinate 4,889,157, forward strand.
AGCAGTCAGCTAATGAGCAAACACAATAATCAGTTAATCAATCCAACAAAAACTACACCATACACACTGAAGAGACCGTACAGAACAAAACAAGAGGCAGAAAAAATCCAAGATGGCGGACGAAAGAAATGTTTATTTTACTGTTTTATTGTACAAATAATTTCTTCAATTCTGAAAAATATTGATAAAGCATAATTAAGTCTATTTGAAATTAATGAAGTATTTACTCAGTATTTGTGTAGGCTATGTTTTTATGCTTATTAGAATATAATATGTTAAGGTATATTCATGCCATGCTGGAATTATCGTATTTATACAATTCACACTGTTATCTGACAAAATCGTGATTTCAAAAAAGTGTTCTTGTCCTTGTACAACTCGTAATTACAACTTGAATTTTCTGAGAGCTCCGATATGCACAACTCGATTCGATTTCGATTCGATTCAATTCAATTTCAAGTTATATGAAATATAAACATTTAAATGGTGGCTGTCATAAAAACCTGCCAGATTTATTCAAACATGCATTAAAAATGGAAGAATATTAAAAATTATAATTAATATGTAATATGGTGCATATATTTAGCAAAATGCTCCTCTCTACAGTTCATTTTTCTACAATACATGCCATTAGGTGTGTTCGACATCGGCTGCGGCTGGATGTAACCGATCGGCGAGAGTAGCCGCGTGCAGGCGGGGAGGAGCTGCAAACGGAGACGTGAAGTCGGACACATTCTGGTTCCCGTAGTGACCGCTCACGTGGTGTTTGCATACTTTACCACAGCTGAAGTGAAATAAATGCAGTATTTGCCAAATAATACACAGATGTTTCAGAGACATTTTCATTCATACTTTATGTAGCTACTGCTTCACACAGCGTCTGTTTGAACAAGAATAAAGTTCAATATAAACTAGTTATCAATGAAGTGGAGTCTACGTTTTTTAATCAGTTTTAATTTGATAAACATGACACAATATAACATAGCAACAACATGAAAAGAGTGTTTACTGTTATAAAAAACTGATTTGTGAGCTTTAGAGGAACTAAAGGTGTTCGAATAAACAGGAAACACACGTAATCGTTGTCATGCGGTGAATCCGGCCAATCGTGGAACAGCTGTGTCGTCATCAGCCCTCGTGCAGCCGCTCTTGAGAAGCTGCGCTGGCTGAGTTCCCCGGCTACTCTCGAATCGCTCTCGCGGTACTTTGATGGCATACGTCACAGTCACGTGGCGTCAGCGCTGTATCAAGTCGGACAAAATTTCTAACCGGCATGCACTGCTTCAAGTCAGCCGCCGATCAGTCTGCGCAGAGCTGCATGAAGTCGAACAAGCCTATTGTTTACAAGATGATTTACTGACGTCTTTCCACGGTTGAAACACTGATTGAGCGATTCCATGTCACATCATACAGATTTCGATAAGTTGTACTCCTCCTTTTAACATACTTTCAGATGCTCATTCATGTTTATTTCGCGCGCTAACTGGTGTTATTAAGTTGCTGCTTCTAACGTAACTGGTATTAAGGCGGAAGAGAAGGTCATGTGCTTCTGCTGCTCTTGAGCTGCGCCAGAGCGATCTCACGCCACAGCACCAAAACGGTATTTATGTTTTTCAATTTCGTAAGAAAATGGACGTAATTTGAAATCTGAGACTTTGTTTCATATCAATAGTAACAAAGCACAAAGATTATTGCGATTTATTGGATGGGATGCGCGCAACAATGTTACATTCATTCATCAACTGAAAACAGGATGACTAATCGATTCTTGGGATTTAAGAATCGATATCGGTTCGTAAAAATGAGAATCAATTCAAATCGAGAAATCGATATTTTTTACCCAGCCCTAGTATATACTGTATACATACACACATACACACACACATATATATATTATATTACATTACATTTATTTTGACCATTGCGAGAAAGACCTTCCCCCTCTTCATCGGCTTTGGCATTGCAAAAAAATGGGAACAACTTGGTTCTTCAAAGCCAAAAGTGCCATGGATATAAATTAATCAAGAAGTTGTATAAGAAGAGCTGTATAATATGAAAGGGAAGCAACATAAGAAGCAGGAGCTGGTTAAAAGGTTGTAGGAGGCTAAGAAAGCACAATGACACTCACATTTACCCGTGGCAAAAAAGAAAATGAAAAAGAAATGGAGGAGGATCAAAGTCAAAGGAGTCAACATCAAGTAATCCTGATGTCATGAGAAGAGCGAGAGGGCTGATGCTCAGATGATGGGGTGTTTTTCTGATAGAGAATCCTCAGATTCCATGGTTCGGCTTAATGAAAGTCAAGAGCTTAATAATTAAAGTCGAGAATGACTAAAGAGGTTCATAACCAATTTTAAAAAAAACAAGAAAAATTGTGTCAGAGCAGATTTGTTTTTTTCTACAGAAGCTTCTGAAGACGAAATGTAGCACACAAGTTTGATTGACCGCTTTTTACGTACCCAAATTCAAAACTAAGAGTGTATTTGGGATTGTTTTAGTGTTTGTATTCTTGCTTGGCTGTTCAAAAGGTCATGGGTTTTCCAAATATATGTCTCGAGCTAAGAAAGGTCATGCTAGCCTAAGACACACACACACACACACACACACACACAGACACACACACACACACACACACACACACACACACACACACACACACACATGTACACTGACACATGATCATTATAATACAGGAGAAAAAATGTGTATTTGTGTAAATGTGTACTTTGCAAAATGTGTATTTTAATAAATATGTGTTTTTGCCTCATCACAAACTGAATAAACAGCCTTCTTCTATCATAACACAAGCCATCTATCATAACATCTTCACTTAATAACTGTCTGCTGCTCTTGAGACCAAACACTTTCACCAGAGAGCAAATGCTTGAGATTAGAGAGTACGATGTGTACACACACACACACACACACACACGCATGTCACTTCCCCTGACACAATTCACCTGCTGTTTGGCCAGTGAGTCACACAGGAACAGGAATTTATGGAGCAAGTCTCCCCTGTCCCATCTGCCTCTCTGGAAGACTGCTGTGCGGATCAAAATTGTATTAACACCTCTACTTACTGTCCCTCTCCCTCCTCCTGTGTTCAGAATAGCTTGTGACCATACTACTCGTACCATGTCACACTAATTACATTGTTGCTGCGCTTACTGTGGTTAGTTTTGCAGTACTGTAAGCACAGTGCCATTTTTGCGATGGCATTTTTACACTGAGCAGTATGAGTGCACTGTTTGCATTTGCAATGTTAATCATTGCATAATGTGTTCGGTTACATGCTATAAAAAAATATACAGTATAGTTTACAGTATATACTAATGCAATAGGCCACGTGAGGCAGTGCCAAACTGTAATTTTACCATGGTAAAAGAAGTTAATAGACTTCCATTAATGTTGTATAAATCAGTGTAACGCACAACCTCAATTTGCTTATTGGTTTCATAAAACGGCAGCAATAGCAATATGAGAAATTACACCAATGTTACATTAATTAATTAATAAAAGATCAATGTTTACCGATAGCATCTCTTCAGAAGACTTGGATTAAACCTTTCAATTCATATGGAATATGTTTGTATGTCTTTTTGTCCTTTGTATGTCCTTTATGGGTGAGTAAATAATGACAGAATTATCATATTTTGGGTGAACTATCCCTTTAAGAAGAGTCTGCAAAGTTACAAAGCACAGTCACTCCAAAGGGAGTTATTCTCTATTCATAGTTTTTACGTCACATCCTTAACCGAACGCCCACCTGGAGGGCAAAACAAGGCTTTTCTCCATTGCTCACCAGTCATTTTTTCAGGTTTGTATTAAGAAGCAATGTAGTAAGACAATGATATAGAGACCAAATTCAATATACACCTTATTAATCATGCATAGATCTGCAAGCAGATGAACCCAGAAAATAAACACAACTCGCAATTTCTCGTTTAACGTTGTTCCATAGAAAACCATTATAAATAAAAAAAACAACCATTTAGCATGTTGCGTTCATGTTCTATGCTTAGGTGTGTACTGAATTTGATCTTTTAATATCACTGTTTTAGCACATTAAAGCACTTTAAAGTGTAACTCAACCCCTGGTCATATTCGATGCCGACGATGCTAGTGAAGCAGCAGCGCAAGAGAGAATGGGGCCAGTATCTGCGTTGTAAAACATTAGCATTGTGGCTAATTTAGGCTCGTGCCAGGGGCGTGGGTATAGTGAGCCATTGGCAGAGCCTGCATACGTCACGCGGGGAAACAACTTCAAATAGGAAAGTTCAACTGCAGTAGCCACCGTTGAACTCGAAGAGAGCAGCACTCAGATGTTTTTACAGCATATATTGTAGAATTAAAACACTTTAATTTAACACAGCCACCGGGGGGCGATCGAGACGCTTTGGCTTCACTTTTCAGCACTTGTGCGGCATGCTTGGTTGAAACTCGTGGTTATGGGAAGGGGTGGGACATTTCCCAAACACACTCGAAGCAGTTGACCAATCACAACACACTGGTCCAGCTGACCAATCAGAGCACATTGCGCTTTTAAGGAGGGGCTTCATAGAGACAGGAACTAAACAGAGCGTTACTGACAGACTGGTAAGAGAGGAGCTGCAACAATGTCAAATAGGTGAGAAAAAAGACTTGTTTTTTGAACATTCAAGCATGAAAACCTATTCTAGCAGAGCCCGAAAACAAAATTAAGACTTTGAAAAGGAGATATAAACACAGCACCATACATTTTCTAGAACAGTCAGTCTGACCATCTCTGAAGAGTTAAGATCAATAATTCAATCTTCAGATCTTTCACATCTCTGAAACTGACAAACAACACATACACAGATGCATATAGCTGATCACTTTAGGACTGAATTCAACACACGGACACATTGGTTGCATGCAGTCCAGCAGACACATATTTCTTTTGTTGTGTCGTATCCAAGCAAACAAAGCACACACACTTGCATACACAACATAAATTATTTAATATGTGGCTGTGGATTTTCAGGGGATAACGAAACTGATATCAACACTCGCCAGAGAAATGCGGCTCTTTTTCCTTGACAGCTTCTTTCTTTCAAAATGTATCTTCAGCCTCATGTTTTTTTCTTAGGATTGAGGATATCAGCTTGAGGTATCGTGTGTCAGCTGTTAAAGTGTCCGATTGATTTTTGCAGGAAGAAGTGCTTTCTCATGTCGAGATTTTCGTTCACCTTAGATTTCAGAAAAGTGGCACTAGAAATAAAAAACCTATGTATCTTCAGACGCTGCTGTGCTAAAGTGTTTCTTTGAAAAAACAAAAAATGAGCAATCGATGGGATGAAAGAATAATACTCAACATATGTGTGTGTGTGTGTGTGTGTGTGTGTGTGTGTGCTATATTTCACTCCTTGAACATGTTCCATCATGTAATATGTCTGTGAACATAAGTATGCATGCGTAAATGTGTAATTGCTCTTTGCGTGTTGCTAAGCTGTCAGCTCTAATAATCCCTGTGGCATCGCTGTTATTCAGACTGAGAATAATTGTAATCATCAATCAGTTCATTACATGGGGTCACTTCTGCAGACCACATTGTCTTTTTGCTGTAGTGAATGATCTAACAAAACAAGCCTGCTCTTTTAATGATACACACACACACACACACACACACACACACACACACACACACACACACACACACATCGGCTTAGAGCTGCAGCTCTTCTCCCAGCAGATTTTTCTTATCTATGTTCATGACTTGCTCTTTCCTCAAATCTCCTCTCTTTCTATCTGTACGTCTGATACTGTTGTGCGTGCTTGGTTATAATTAGAGGTGCTTGGCAAGGCTCTTTTCTAAACCTCTAACCCTAAGTACTGAGCTTGTTGAGGAGACAAGTGGTGTTAGCTTGGCAGATGATAAAACGGGCGGAAAAATACTGTAAATCTGGAGATCAGAAACTTGCGGGTGGGCAACCATTCAGAATGCCCTAGCATCTGCTTAACAATGCGTTATAAAATACTCTGAAGACCTTGCATAGCAACACCCTGCCAACCACCCACTGCATACTAGCAACAATGACCGCTGCATAACAATGACCTGGCAACCACGCATAAAAGCATAACATCTTTAGCAACTGCATAGCAATGCCCTGGAAACCACCCACATCACCGTAGCATCCTTAGCAACTGCATAGCAACACCCTGGCAACGACCCACAACATCATAAGCATTCTTAGAAACACCTTGATGAGTAACACCTATGATAAGTTGTGGGCAGCGCCGACAATGAGTTTCTGTGCACGTGAGTTTGGGGCTGGGTCCGTGGGACTGTTTCTGGGGGACGAGTCTGAGGGAAGAACAGGAGACAATGGTAAGGAGAATGCAGAAGACAAAAGATAGGTAAAATAAAAAGTGAACCCCCAGAAACAGTCCCACGGACCCAGCCCCAAACCCCATCTCTGCAATAATAATTAATAAAGGCTGGTTTCTAAAGTACTTCTTCCTGCCTCTATGTATTAATGCTCATGGGTAGCCTAAATGGGTTCCATTCAGACCTTAATATTAAGTATTTTACTGTTATATGTCAACAAGATTCAACAAGACATTTTCACCTGGCTATACCCAATGTTTAGATCTGTTGTGGTATTTATGCAAATTAGCACAAACGTAATTAGATTATGCACCGTTTGTCTATGTTAACAAAAAATTTCAAAAAACTTGTAATACATTTTTTGTTTGTCTTGATTTAATTAATCAAGTCAATAATTTTCATGTTGATATCTAAAGGTTAAAATATGTACCCTATTCACGTGAGAAAAAGAATGAATAGGATATATTTGGGTCTTTTTCGAAACTTTCCCCTAATGGGATTCTTCGGGGCTTTTTTTTCTTACTCAGGACATATTGAGGATACAAAATCAGTTGAGTTTGCTTCTGTTGCAATTTGTTCAACCTTTTTTTTCATAAAATGACTGGACTAAGAGTGCAATACAGTCCTAGAACTTCAATGCTGTGCATTTCCTGGAAAATAATTGCACACCTTAGAACATTCGTCAACCAGTCAGAATCAAGCATTCAACAGTCCCGTGGTATAATTACACATTTTCATGTTCATTAGTAGACATGCATTGCTTCTGCAACACTGAACTATTAGCAACAAACTATCAAAAGCAAGTGGCATCTTCAAACAATGCTGCTAGAGCTTTTCTCAGAGCCAACTTAATATTTCTGAACCATTTTTGGAATCACTTCTAATCCGCTGGTGCTTTGGTGATTTTTATCGGATTTATGAAGTCAGTTCTATCAAAGCAACCATATTTAGTTCATCCCATTAACTGGGAACATGATTTGACAACTAGAAAATGTCAATACTTTTTGTGTTCATTTTGAACAAAATATATGTATAGCTATATATTTTATATCTATTTTGTGAAATGTTTTGCTTAATGTGTACTTGGGCTATGTTTCTTTTAAATTCTGTACGTATACGTTAATACGATAATTTTTTAAGTGGAACTGTTCAATTTTAAAGTTTGCATTAAACAGAGGTGTGTGTGTGTGTGTGTGTGTGTGTGCGTGCGTGCGTGCGTGTGTGTGTGTGTGTGTGTGTGCTTGCGGGCGTGCGTGCATGCGTATTTACTATATTATGCGGACTAAATTTCCCCACAAAGATGGAAACATCCTAAATTGTTTTGGTCCCCTTGAGGAAAACAGCTTATAAATCATACGAAGTGATGTTTTTTGAAAATGTAAAAATGCAGAAAGTTTTCTTTTATGGGTAAGTTTAGGGGTAGGGTTAGTGTAAGGGAAGAGGAAATACAGTTTGTACAGTATTAAAACCATTAAGTCTGGAATGTCCCCATAAAACGTGAAAACCAACGTGTGTGTGTTGAGTGCAAGACCTGAGGAGGTGAGATAAATTGTGTTGGTAATGCTGCGTGATGCCATTCAGCTCCATGCCTTGGGCAGCCAGGAAAAGAATGTGAAAAAGTATTATCATTACCATTTCATTGCAAATTGTTTTAGCTCATATATCGCAACGGCCCCTGTGGAGAATATGACTGCACTGAATTGAATTAATGCTGAAGAAACTGGACAGAGTGAAAAGATGCTCTTGTGAGAGCTGAGCATGTTGTATGTCTTTAGTTGTGTGACATTGTGCACCTGTAAGTTGTAAGTTGTGTTATGCTTTACGCCACATTTAGCAGATTTGGCTGGTTATCTGCCCTTCACTAGAGTGTGAACAGTAAAATCAATATTTCACTCGTCTTTCCGTCAGCTTAAGATGGATAGAGGCACTTTGGGCTTCAAGTGAACTCATAGTAGCACACACACACATGCGCACACACAGCTCGCCGAGAAGCCAGCGTTTCAAGTGTAGCTGGCTAATGGATTACACACTGTGCCTCTATAACTGGACTTTAATGAATGATGGATATTATCGCTCTCCATTTCTCTCCATCATACTTTCTGTTTGTTCCCTTCAGTTAAACACTGTCTCTGTTGACTCAGGTGTTCAGAGGAGAGCAACATACTAAATCAAAACTGTGCTAGATCTGTCTGTCATACTGCCTGAATCATTTCGTAATTACCCAGAGTGCTGTGCAGGATGAGACAGTTTGAAGATAAGGATGTTTCAATCAGCTCACTGATTCAGTAGTAGTTAATTCACAATCTGGTGAGTCAGACATTTTAGACCTGCCTCATTGTCAAAATCATCACAATGCACTGAGAGATTCACTCCCTAGAAATTCCCAGCATGCACCATAATCAGTGTGTCAGCCAGGTTTAAAGGGGGGCGTGACCACAAAAGTTTGAGAAATGTTTTGCGTTCCACGAGAAGGTTTGCGTTACCTCACTTTTGTGTTCTTTGTGAGTGAACGCAAAGTTTCTCGGGGGAATACATGACATTTGCGAGAGAACGCAAAAGCTTTGACTTATTATTTTTCCTCCCATCTCATACCCCCCCCCCCCCCCCCCCCCCCACCATGTCCCCTTAGGGCAGTGGTTCTCAAACATTTTTGGTTGCGCCCTCCTGTAAACCTGGCTGACACACTGATTATGGTGCATGCTGGGAATATCTAGGGAGTGAATCTCTCAGTGCATTGTGATGATTTTGACATTAATAATTTTTTCTCCCAGCTCTTTTTTTTTTTTTCTTCGCCTTGTCCCTTTAGGGGCTCCGTAAATTTATACTTATTTTATGAAAAACCCTGCAGGTATAATACAGTCATTTTTAGTTGTCAGATGCTGATTAAAAATACTCCCATTTTCATATGTATTTATTTGTAGATTTACGTATTTTTATTTTTCATTTCATTTTATATACAAGGAAATATTACATTGATACTTTATTTGTTCAATGTGTGAATGCCGTTATTTATTTACATTCACATTGAATCATTTAGCAGACACTTTTATCCAAAGCGACTTGCAAATGAGGAGAGCAATAGAAGCAGTTATACTAACAATAGGACAACTATATGTAAGTGCTGTGACCCTTCCCAGTTTAGTCTAACACAGTATATGTATTATTAGTTTTTAAAATAGATATAGAGTAGAAGAGAAGAGAAAAGAAAGTTAGTATTAATGGATCAAGTGTTGCCGAAATAGATGCGTCTTATGCCGTTTCTTGAAAATGGCTACGGACTCGGCAGCTTGGGTTGAGTTAGGCAGGTCATTCCACCAGCTTGGTAAAGTCAAGGTAAAGGTCAAGGTAAACTGGCAACCAGTGCAATTTTTTGAGGAGAGGTGTGATGTGCGCTCCTTTCAGCTCGTTAAAGACAACTCTTGCATGCTCTAAAGCATGCTCTGATAAGGGCCAAAGGAAGATCCTCCTAATGTTGTATATGGCATATCTGCAGGACCGGGCAGTTCTAGCAATGTTGTCTGTGAAGTTTAATTGATCATCAATCACAACTCCAAGGTTCCCGGCTGACCTTGATGGAGTTATGGTTGACGAAGCTAGCTGAATGGAGAAGTTGTGGTGCAGTGTTAGGTTGGCCGGGACCACAAGCAGCTCAGTCTTCGCAAGGTTTAGTTGAAGGTGGTGGTCCTTCATCCAGCAAGAAATGTCTGTCAGGCAGCCTGAGATGCGAGTATCTACTGTCGGATCCTCTGGATGGAATGAGAGGTAGAGTGATAGGAAAAAACATTACTCTGAATGACAGATCCTAGTGATGATGGAGAAGAGAAGTGGTCCAAGCACTGAGCCCTGAGGCACCCCAGTGGCTTAGACCCCTCACTTAACCCCTCCATGACACCCTAAAGGACCTACACCTACAAAGGACCTCAAGACTTGAGGTAAGACCGCACCATTGGAGTGCGGTTCCCGAGATGCCCTTCGTCTTTAGGATTGACAGGAGGATCTGGTGGTTATCTGGGTGAACTGAGGATTTGGAAGCTGCTCTTGCCAGTCTCAGAGCTTCAATAACTCTGTTGAGTGTCCGCTTTTGAAACCAGACTGGTTGTTGTCCAGGAGGTTGTTCTGTGTAAGAAAGGCAGAAATCTGATTGAAAACAACTCGTTCAAGTGTTTTCGCAACAAATGGAAGAAGGGATACCGGTCTGTAATTTTGGTAAATGGACTGCATTTATATAACGCTTTCAACAGACCCATGACGCTTTACATATTGCCTCACATTCACCCATTCATTCACACACCGATGGCGGTGTCAGCCATGCAAGGTGCCATCCTGCTCGTCGGGAGCAGCTGGGGTTAGGTGTCTTGCTCATGGACACCTCGACACTTGGTCAGGTGGAACCAAGGATTGAACCACCAATCTTCCGGTTTGTAGACAACCTACATGAACCACTGAGCCACTGCTGCCCCCTAATTTTCCAGATGTGCTGGATTTAGAGTGGGTTTCTTAAGAAGTGGGGTTACCCGAGCCAGCTTAAATGCTGTGGGAAAGGTACCAGTGTGAGGAAAGGTGTTGATGAAGTGAATGAGTGCAGGTACAACTGAGGAGGAAATGGCTTGAAGTAGATGAGTGGGAATAGGATCAAGCGGACAGGTAGTAGGGTGATTGGAAAGGATGAGTTTGGAGACTTCTGCCTCTGAGAGCGAAGAGAAGGAGAGAAGAATGTGTGTGTTAGCTGTTAAGATGTGTGTGTCAGTTTGTGATGTGGGAAATTGGCCGCTGATGGTGGTTGTTTTATTTATGAAGAATGTGGCAAAATCGTCAGCTGTTAGGGTTGATGGAGGAGGAGGAGGAGGAGGAGGAGGAGGAGGAGGAGGAGGGTTAAGAAGAGAGGAGAAGTTTTGAAAAGCATGGAAGAGTCAGAAGATTTGTTATTTATTTTATGTACATGAACTGTTTTAATAAGTAATTCACTATTATTAAATCATCCTGGTTTATAGGCACAGTGTGATACAGGACCAGTGATGTGCTTTTAGGTTGAGCGCTGGAGAGAATGTAATTGCTTGTTTTATGTGGCAGTAAAATACACATAAATTTTACCACACGCACAGATTGGGTGCGTTTGTGAAGGTATGTGTTTTGTGCTGATTTTGAGATGAATCCATTCTCACTATGCTGTAAAGCAGCAGTCCAGCACCTGTCACATGACGCTCAGGGAAAGCACAGCGCTTAGCAGGAGCCGAAGAGACAGGCTGCCATCTGTTTCACACGCACAAACACACTCTCACATCCAAACCCACCATTTCACACATACAGAACGCATACCAGAGGCTTCGCTTCATGACAGATGACCCCTTATAGTGCTGCGGTCGTGACTTCAAAACCTGGAAAACTAATTTGCCAGTGGTTCCCCTCGCCAGTGGTTTTTATGATGGGGTTTTTCAATTTATGAGTAAAATAGGGTCTGTGGTAAACATAAGTTGATGATAGTGGACGTAATGTAAATTCACACTCACACCCTAAACGTTCTTATAGTTATTTATTGAAATATATACGTTTTTTTCTTAAATTTGTGTTTCCGATATGGGTGTTCGATATGGGTTATGTTGTAGAGCAAAACGTTTCAAGTGTCGTAAAGTTATATATAAAAACCCATAGGAAAATCAAAAGGGAACCAAATTAGTCTTCGGCTGCAGCACTCTATTACACTGGACAATTTTGAGGATTGTGATTAGTGGATTAGAGGAATCTCTTTGAAAAATGGATCTACTTCCCTTCTTGCACTCTTTCCTTTTTACCTATAGTGGCCTGTAAAAAGTATTTGTACGCTTGAATGTCAAAATAAATTGATTACATAACAAAATATCAAAAAAAGTGGCATTTATTTGAAAAAAATATAGTGTAAGCACACTTTTCAAGCAAAACAATTCATAAAGAGAAGAACATGTTAATGTCTTTCTTTATACCTCTGACTTTATATATTTCTATATATGTCTACTAAACTTTCAAAAATGTTGTTTCAAAGAAACTACTATTTCATTCTTTCTACTTCAAAATGTAACATTTAATTCAATGGGCCCTATCTTGCACCCAGCGCAATTGACTTTTTACACTGACGCATGTATCATTCCTATTTTGCACCCGCGCAAAGCGCGCTTTTCCCTTCACAGAAGCACGTCGCTAAACTAGGGAATGAACTTGCGCTCCCTGGGCGGTTCAGCGCAAAAAAGGAGGCGTGTTCCGGCGCAAACGTTCCTTCATGCTATTTTGCAGGTTTATAAAACAATTGCGCCACTAACCAGGAAAAAATAGTTTAAAGTCAGTGGCGCGTTGCGCATGTTATTCAGATGCTATTTTAAGGGCGCATGCTTGGCCATAATCAATGTAGCGTGTGCACAACGCGCATACACTTTGATTCTCTCATCTACACAGAAGCAGCAGTTTTCATTTTTGCAAATCATACATTATTATGATAGATAGATAGATAGATAGATAGATAGATAGATAGATAGATAGATAGATAGATAGATAGATAGATAGATAGATAGATAGACAATTTATTATAAAAGCATACATCTAGCTTACACATTTACCCAAATTATCATACACCTTTTTAACCGAAGTTAATTTGGGTGGGTTTCTCCATCCCCAACGTCCCTGACGAGAGCGTTGCTCTCCTTGGCTGTGAACCGCTCCTGGCGCGCGTCTGGCAAATACGCCGTTATAATAGGAATCCGCTTTAGAACAAAGCGCGTCTGCTCTTAAAGGGAATGTGAGATGACGCTCTGATTGGTTTATTTCACGTTACGCCCAAACCACACCTATGAATAATGAAGCTACTTCTGTTGTGGCGAATTCATAGTTCTTTTTGGTTCAGGTCTCAAAGTAGTTTCTCAGAGTCGAGGTTCCAGGTCAGAAGAATTAACTTTATTGACAAGCAACAAAGTGAGAAGCCGGCTGGCCATCCGGACATCTAAAGTTACAATGGCCAGTGTTCATGTCTTATACTTTTTCTTATCGCTAGGTGCCCAATGGGCACCCTCAAATCTATCTCTTCCCCTCTGTCACGCCTGGTGACCTTGGCACAGTTAGACATGTCTTCCCTATTGGTCAAATCTCACACAATGGTGCTCTGTTTCATACAGTATTTTTGACACTTTGCATTGCTGATGCAAGCTGGTTATTTTCCATTCTCTCATCCTTTCTCAGACCCATTTTGTCATGCTTGTCATTTTCATTACATCATACTTAGACATGAATCAAGGAAATTCTCCAACATATCCCCCCTTTGGGACTAATCCTAGTCCCACCTTCATTTCTGTCCCAGAATGTATCTTCATGATCAGGCTTCTCTCTCCATTATCTTTCAATCATGGCCAAAAATGGACCATCCATCTCTTTTATCAATAAGCCCACTCACGAAGGTACACCCTGGAGGAATAGTGAGACCAAACATCTCCGCCCCCACTTGACTAGGGTGGAGTAAAAGATCCCACCTTCCTTTTCTATCATCAATCTTGAAGGGATAGATTACTTCAAACATTTGATTTTTCAGCATGATCAACATATCTCAGTGTATAGACTTAAATTTAAGATTGGTTTCAGCATAATCAACATATCTCAGTGTACAGACTTGAAGTTACGATTGTCCCACGGTGCCAGAGGAACTGCACAGGCGCTTCCGGTGGCCTGGAGTTCTATCTGGGTTGCTCCATCGTTGCCAGAGGTGCCCTGGGCACTATCTGGTGTTGGAACAGACAGCGGGCTTTTAAACCACCAGTTGAGTCTGCCCTTGCTGGTCCGGCAATTGGTGACTGCGCTTGTAATTAATTTCTCTGTTTACCCCATGGAAACATCTACCAGTAGTCTGATGCACGAACTTTACTTTTGATTATAAAAGCTTTAAAATATTAAAAGAACTCTGTTATAAGAGTAAAATGATTAGTAAGTGATAAAAATAGTAAAAAACATTCTTATCTTTTCCCTTTATATCTGGTTGCATTACCTCGTACCACGGGCAATGACCTGCTTCAAACCTTGTATCGTCCCCTCTCATTCACATATTCATGTTTGTGACTGTTAGTGTGATTATATGTAAAAATATTCTCAGTAGGATTATAAGTGTAAAAATAAAAAGGAAAAAAACTCAGGAAGGGGTCCTTTATAAAAATCAGAGAAACAATTAAAAAGCCCTCTAACTAACTCCCTACTCTATTCATGTTCTAATGATCTGTCTAATTTTACCCCAAAAATAAAATACACAGTGTTACTACCTCCCTCTCTATCAAAAACAGAATCAAACTGTTGGAAATCAAAAGTAACAAGGTACCCCATTCCTTACTCCTTCACCAGACCTCCTTACAGGAAGTCATCTAGTTCGTCCAGTCCTGGCCCAATTTGGTGCACTCTTGTGTTTATGCACCCGATGTCAACTCCTGATGGTTTGACTGACACATTAATCATCTGTTTGGCGGCCACGTTGGTTAGCATGGATCTGAGAAAAGGCACAACACAGCAGAACAAAAGAAACATACAACAGCCACAGCTATTATTATTCCCACCTTAAAGAACCATTCTTTCCAAGACCCAAATATAGAGTCAAACCAGTATCCAACGTGTCTGTCTCTCCCCACATTCTCAGCAACTTCTTGTCTCAGATCCTTCAGCTTCTTCATGGCCCTAGTAAAAACTCCATCAGAGGCTGTGTTATTCGGAATAAAGGTACAACAGTCAATTCCAAACATCACACATACCCCTCCTTTTTCTGCCAGTAGCCAATTCAGAGCTTGTCTATTTTGCCATGTCATTTTGCTGGTGTATTTTAGCTGATGGCCTAAGGCATCCATTGCTTGATCTTAGTCTTAATGGTTCTGTTGATTGTCAGAGCTAATCTGAGATGGTATGCCAAATCTTGGGATGACTTCTTTGGTTAAAATTTTTATCAGTTTCTGCTCCTTGGTCTACTGAGGGTTCTGCTTCGACCCATCTGCTAAATCTGTCTACGAAAACTGTCTCTGTATCTTTTCCTTTTACTGATTTTATCATGTCCACATGATCCATCACTAGATGTTTAAAGGGTCCTTCTTGAACTGGGATAGAGCCTATTGGAGTTGCTGTTCCTTTTCTGACATTATTTTGTGAATCTTTGTCTTTTTTATTTTGCTAATTTTATTTTTCTAATAATTACATTTTTCTAATAATCTAATCTCCCCCCTTGCGCAATGGTCAACCATGCGCATCTGGAATGAAAATGTTAAGCAATAGGCTGGTGTCTATCATATGGCCTTCATGTGATCTCCATATATATTGTTAGTATCTCTTGTCGCCCCCCTTTGCTGCCATATATGTATTTCAGATTGATAGGCTCTGGATTGCATTTGAGCAATGCTGTCTACAGCAGGTAGGGGCTGGATCAGAACAGACGGTGCCATAACTGCTAATTGACATCCTGAGGCTTGTTTAGCCTGTATATAAGCCGCATTATTACCTTTGTTTACAAAGTCATTGCCTTTTTTTATGAGCTTGACACTTGATAATGGCCAATTTGTTTGGAAACATCATAGCTGTGATTAGTTTAGTAACTTGGTCCCCATGTTGGATTGGGGTTCCATCACTCTTTTTGAATCCTCTTTGTTTCCATACTGCACTAAAGAGATGACATACGCCATTAGCATATGCAGATTCGGTATAGATGTTGGCTACTTTGTTTTTGCAAGCTTCAGTAAGTACTTTTAGTTCGGCCAATTGTGCTGAGCAAGGTTGTTCACAATGCTGCATCACAACAGAATTGAAATCATCTCCATCTCTCTATACAACAGCAAAACCAGCATGATTGCCTAAATGGTCTCTAAAACACGAGCCATCCACAAAGTAGTCCACGTCTGCATCAACAATTGGTGTTGATTCCAAATCTGGTCTCAGACGTGTAAAGGCTAGAGAGGCAAAAATACATTCATGAGGTGTTCCCTCCCCCTCTAGCTGGACAAAATTAGCTGAGTTTGCTGTAGTAAATCTCCTTATTGTAACATCAGGATATGTCAGTAACATGGAGTATGTCAAACATCTAGCTTGGGTTAAAACAAAATGTCATTGTTCAAAATATTAGTCTTTTTGATAGCATGGTGGGTAGCCTTGAGCAACATTATCCAATTTGGTGCTATAATATGCAATATAAAAATATAAAATGTATTTTATCCAGTCTTAAATCTTCCAAATCAAGCTTCAGGACTTGGTCCAAGACCAAGTGGTGAGTGTTTAAATTCTTAGGGCATCCTAGTGTATGTATATTGTTTACAGAACAGAGATCAATTACAGTGAAATAATGAGCAGCAGGTGGAACACTTTTTCAATAGCGTATGTGGATTTGGGACTTCTGCCGGCCAATCTTCCACTATCTCATTGACTGCCCTTAAATCATCGACTCATCTCCATTTTGACTTATTGGCCTTTTCAACTGGTAGAATGGGCGTTACAATAAGTTTCAACTAACACTCTTACCAGCTTTTACCAATCCCTCAATTGTTGTTCTGATTCCTTCTACTGCTTCTAACTTCAATGGGTATTGTTTTCTTGGCAACTTCATTCCTAATTTTACTCTAATTCTAACAGGATTGGCTGACTTCACCAGGCCCACATCTGTATCATGCTTAGACCACAACTCTACCGTACTTTTGTTCCATCTCCAATTTCAGCTCCTCCATTTTTGACTTCAATTCATTTTTCTTTTCTGTCTCTACTATTAATTTAGGGATCCTTAACATGTTAGTCCAGCATAAAATTTTAAGATGTGTCATATCTGGTGTTTGAAAAATGAAAGGGTTTTCAGTGGCTTCCCACTGTTTTTCTGTAGCTTTCAACATTATTGGGCCTAAATCTTTCGCTTGACATCCTTCATTCAGGTAAAGAGTTACATGTGGGATTGAATCGTCTACTCTAAACCATGTTTTAGTAAAGTCACATTTTTCAATTTGCAATGCTGTCCCTTCTGGTCCTACGATTATATCATTTGAATTCAAATATACTCTCTGTCCCCTCGTTTTTTCTAACCAGTCATTTTCTAATCTCGGGTTTCTAAGGGGGTCATATATCATTGTACAATGAAACTCAGATTATGGCACAGTTTTTTTTTAACTGTTCTGCTGGTTCTGATTAGTCTGTTGCCATGGTTGGTACATTTGGTCACGCAGCGGTTCATTTTGGGGCCATAGGTTAATAGGACAGTTCCTCTTGGTATGTCCAGGCTGGTTGCATCCCCAACACATGCCTTGAATGTCTTGTGTTCTTTGTTGATTGTTGTATTCTCTTCCTCTTCCTCGTCCTCGTCCTCATCCTCTTCCTGGCATTGCTCCATTTCTGTTGTTTTGCTGTTCAGGTAGGTATATCACAATTGGTGCACTTGGCTGTTGCTGATTTCCTGTGGTGTTGGATGTGCTCTGACCCATAGGGGCTGGTGCATGCGGCATGGCTTGTGCAGCTGGGTTCGGTATGTTTACCGCTGCCATAACTGCTGACTGATCTTCAACATCTTTTATGTTAGCTAGGATTTTCTTCTTTTTATTGACTAGGTCATCCAGCTGTAATTGGGTCAGCCTTCTTTGGAGCTCTCTTTCTTGATTCTTCATCTTCTGTTCACTCTTCCTGTATTGTTCTACTGCATGAGTCACATGGTCACAGAACTCTCTTGTCGTCTTTGAATTCAGTCCCACTACATCTTCCAGCTTGGCTTTTACAACAGTTGGCATGGCTTCCATTATAGCAGCCCTGAACAGCACTGTTATCACTGGATCTCGTTCAGGGTCTTTTTCCAGCTCTTGCTTCCATCTTCGTGATTGTCTCTGGATGTAGGTGGTTGGGTTTTCTTCTTCGCCCATTGGTTCCCCTTTTAATAACTTTGGATCCATCTGGGTGGGATAATGTCCTCTTAGGGCCTGCCACATCACTGTTCTGTAATGGTCAAGTGGTATGGCATCCATCCTTGTCGAGTCAACTGCTTGGTTGAGTCCTGAATCATCCAAGATTTTATTCGTTCTTGCACCTCCCACACACTTTGCCAACAAGGCTTTGATGTCTCCGATGGCTAGTATCTTGCCCATTGTCTCTTCTTCCAGTAGTCGAATCCATTTGCCCGCCCCTTCGTGTATGTCAGGGAAGCGTGCTATCAGTCCTTCCAGATCTTGTCCCGCCCACAGCACGTACTGTCCTTGATGTCCTTTAATCAGGATGGGGCACTGTGTTTGTTCCTCTCTCAGTTGGTCTCTTCCGTTTTCATGCAGATATGCTCCACTCATTGACCTTCTTCTCAAATTGTCCCCTCTTATCCAGGGTGGTTTGCTTTGTGGGAGTTCTTCCAAAAGCAGGGTCCCTGACACATTCTTGTATTCCTTGTTAAGGATGGCTGAGTGGGGTCTGTTTCTTGTGTAGTTCTGAAGTCTCTGATGTTCTCTTCGCATGTTTTCCTCTAGGGCTTTTCGCATGGATTCAGTCTCTCTTTGGATTTGTTCTTTAGTGATGAGTATGTCTCTTTCTATTTCATCCTGTTCAGGCTCGGATTGCTGAGAGTCAGCTTCCATCTCCTTCTGCAGTCTCTCTTCAAGTTCTTGTAGGGCTTTGCTTGCATGATGATAAGGATTGGAGAGGGTGGGGTCTGGGGTTACCCTGGTCAGATGTTTCATGCTTAGGTTGCTGTCTTGACTTCCCCCATAGTTCAGTGTATCTTGCTTTGGAACTTCAAAGAAGTCTGTAGTTTTTCTTTCTCTGCGGCCAGGGCTCACTTTTCTGTCGTCATCCTCTCCTCCCTCCCTTCTTGCTTCATCACTTGGCTCGTCTTCAAAATCCACTTTACCTTGAACTGTTAAAGTTGCATTCACTAGTGGCAGTTGTTTACCAGTTAAATCATAGGGGGGTGCATAAGGGGGTGGGGTTGCCATTATGTCACTTTTATTTTCTATCTTCTCCCTTATTCCCTTAATCAATTTTATCCTCATGTCTCTAAAAAGATTCAACACTTCCTGCTCTTTCTCTCTCTTCTCAACTCTTTTTTTTTTCTTCTATCTTGGGCTTTGTGATTCTTTATTAGTGCTCCCATTTCCCTGCACATAGCCAAATCAAATGTTCCCTCTGCTGGCCACTTAGTTTTTAACTCTCTGGTCCTTTTTTCCCACTTCCGAGATAAGTTTTGGATAGCATCTCTACATATCGGATATTGTGATATAATCTGCTCTACAGGGGTCTCTTGTTGCTGTGACATCGAAGCCATTGCTGCAAGTCTCAATTATTTCTTCATTCAATTAATCAAATTATAATTTTGTGTTCTCAGTTTTCTGTTAAGTTTAAAAATTCTGGTATCTGTTTAGTTTTTTGAAGATACCTCAAAATGGTTTGTATTTATAACTCAGACAATGGCTTTGGCGTCACTTTTTCTAGCTGGTTGTGTATATTTCGTTTCCAAATGATGTCCTCCCCCAGGCACACCAGTTCGAAACTCCAGACAATGTTCCTTTCAAACCACCGTCCTCGTGCAGTTACTTCTCCTGCCCTACATAGATAAGTGAGAGACGGGGTTAACTTCACTTCATGGCCGCTCAACATGATGACCGAAATATTTATTTCTTCTTTGCTACAAGTGTCTAATTCAAATGGTTCAAATAAATCAATTAAAGCATTTCTTCCTTTTTTGTTCAAAATTCTTCTCCCTCTATTGCCCCTCGCGTTTTTTTTTTTTTCACATTACGCCAATCCACTAAGGGCCACTTTCGTTCAACCTGGTTCAAATTTGTTATTCCTGTCAATTTTTTCAAAAATTCATTCTTCCCTTGGTCTGTTAACTCCTGTCTCTGTCCTTCACTATCTATGAACTCTTTTTCTAACCAGAAGTGATTCTTAATACCTTTGGTTAGTTCTAATGCCCCTTGACAATCATCTTCATCTTCTCTTTCTTTCTGTAATCTAATCTCCTCTGCTTCATAATTATCTCTCACTCTAGACCACATGAGTACTTTTCTTCAGGTGTCAAAAGGTGAAAAAACTCTTATCTCTATCACTTCTCTCCCTCCTTATTTCTTTATATCAACATAGACGCTTTCAGTCTGTTATAATGCACACTCATACACCCGGGATTTCACACACACTGTCACACAGCCGTGCACAGAGTCACTCACACCCACACAGAGTCGCTCTGAAACACACACACTCAGCGTCACACACACACAGAGCTGCTCTTACACGCAAAACCGCTCTCACACCCTCTTCAAAGCCACACACACACACACACACACTTATTTAATATTTTCCTATTTTTCTTGTAGCAAATGAAAAGACAAAGTCAATCAATCAAACTTTTGACAATATGGGCTGTTTCCCTATCCGAATTATTTCCCTGTCATCAATTTTTGTTTTATCATCCATTAAACTTTTAATAACACTGATTCAAAAATTATTTCTTGTGAGAGTTTTATTTTATGTGCCTTTGTCTGTCTCAGCTTTCTCACTCCCTTTTTTCTCACTGAGCGGTGCCAAGGTTTTGTACTTTGTAACAATTTCGGGACAGTGGCTCAAATGTAATTTCATGCAGAGCACAGAGCTCAGTTAAAAACACTTTTGTCTCTGCGTCTCCATCCTTTCTATGAATTCTGCTCAAACACGGCTATATCATTTCTAACTTTTAATTTCTATCACTTTGGGTTTTTAGAAAAAACATTATAAGTAAAAGGTTTTATTATTATTATCTCTTTTGCTAATTTTTCTCCGAAATGACCTTTCTCCCTATTTTTAAGATGAAAAAATCACTTTGACAAACACACACACTTTTCTCCTCACATAAAACAGATCGCATGCGCACACAATACAACAGATAAGACTAACAATAAAGTGCTTCTCTCGTTACAACGCACCTCCTGCGTTGTGGACAATACAACATATAATTTTGCAAACGCACTTTTCGCATAAAATACTGTGACGCACACATGTACAATGCACCCTCATGCGAATGGAATACGCACCTCCTGCGTATATAACGTGCTTCTCACGTTCTTCAACGCGTCTTCTGCGTTGGGGACGCGCTTCTCGCGTCGGTACGCACCTTTCTCGCGTACTCAATTAACGTGCTTCTCACGTCAAAACGCACCTTCTGCGTTTAGGGACAATACAACATATAATTTTGCAAACGCACTTTTCGCATAAAATACTGTGACGCACACATGTACAATGCACCCTCATGCGAATGGAATACACATCTCCTGCGTATGGACAGACAAACAGATACTGCATGCACTTTTTTCTCAAAACCTGGAACCTACCCTCCTTTTTCCTCCCTTCTTTTATTAGTTTTAGGTTCTTTTTGGTGGGGTCTTTTGTTTAAGGCAGTCACCAACCAGGCGCTAGCTTACCAGGGGCAGCACAAAACAAATATAAGCAAAATTTGCTTACCTTATTTTTTGGTGCACCTTTGTTTTGTGAGGCCTCTGCCAGCACGCCCACCGTGGTCACTCCTCGACCCCTTGTCCCTCCTGGCTCGGCTCGCCAATTATGTTGTGGCGAATTCATAGTTCTTTTTGGTTCAGGTCTCAAAGTAGTTTCTCAGAGTCGAGGTTCCAGGTCAGAAGAATTAACTTTATTGACAAGCAACAAAGTGAGAAGCCGGCTGGCCATCCGGACATCTAAAGTTACAATGGCCAGTGTTCATGTCTTATACTTTTTCTTATCGCTAGGTGCCCAATGGGCACCCTCAAATCTATCTCTTCCCCTCTGTCACGCCTGGTGACCTTGGCACAGTTAGACATGTCTTCCCTATTGGTCAAATCTCACACAATGGTGCTCTGTTTCATACAGTATTTTTGACACTTTGCATTGCTGATGCAAGCTGGTTATTTTCCATTCTCTCATCCTTTCTCAGACCCATTTTGTCATGCTTGTCATTTTCATTACATCATACTTAGACATGAATCAAGGAAATTCTCCAACACTTCAGACCAACCCATTTTAGATTTGCGCCTGGCGCAAGAGTCATTTATCCCGCTGGGAAAATAGCAACAGCGCCAAGACCCGCCCACAAAGTTACTTGCGCTTTGCGCTTTGACACTTGCGTTTCAGATCGTTAAAATAGGGCCCAATGTGTTTCTTGCCTTTCTCCTTAATTATTTGTGAAATTTACTAGAATTTTCTGAGGGAAAAAGTAAATCCCGCACAAAATATTTTTTAATGTACAAATAGAATCCATAGAGCAGTCATACATAAACCCATGATATATACGTTTTAATAATTGGTCCTTTTGGATATGATGTTGTAGCATGTATGTTAATAAAACTCTTACAGTAAACAATTAATTGTTGCATTCTTTCTGTTTATTGTGTTTTATCTTCATTTTATTCATTCTTTTATTCATTCTTTTCCAGGCAGAGCAACCCACACCCTACACTCTTAGAAGAAAAGGTTCTATATAGAACCCTAATGAACCCTTTTTTCTAAGAGTGTAAGCACCGGAAAAGACGAGAAGCAAGGCAAACATGCTGTCTAACCTGCTCACCGTCCTCCGAAACTTCACGGAGAGGTGCGTTCATGAGAAATAATCCCCCCCAAGATTATGTTATTGTATATAAAAAGCTACTGGAGGTGCATTCTCCTACTGGAATGATCCTTATAAACATGCTTATTTCTTTCTATCTATCATCTCTCCATTTTTCTCTCTGTAAATCTTTTCATTCATGTTTATTAGGCCACAATAAGATGCCTGCTCTTTAAAAACATGTGAGAAAGTTGGATTATATTCCTCTTTGTGCCATTAGGAAATGAAGGTGGCAGCCAGGCGAGAAATCTACAGAGGATTAGTCTCTTTGGGTTGCTGTTATAATCGAGCGAATAATCTTCTTTTTAAGTGCTCCCTCTCCCTAATATTCCCTACAACATGCTCTCATTCACCAAATATAGATATTAGTGCAATTTAATGCCTGCAAAATGGCTTTGGCTGTAAATAACCATTTTTGCACTTGATTAATCGTGGCTATATGTTTCTGGGTTCTGCGATGTTTATTACTTTATCCAGCTTTTGAATGTTTGAATGAGTGCGTTCACGCTGATTTAAATTGTCAAATTTAATCACATACAATCCTCATCGGATCTGTCTGCTTCATCCCTGCTTTATAAACCACTGAAGTAACAAAATACATTTAGTATTGTGTGAATTTTTTGAAAATTAACTAACTTTTGGGGTCTAAGAAAGTGTCAGGTTTGTGGCTTTTGTGCCAAAACTTAAAGGAACTTATTTTATAAATAGAAAATCTTAATTACATCCATGAAACATCAAAAAGTTCCATTACTTCTGTTTGGAATTTCAGGACCCCAGATATTAAACATGAATTAATGCAATTAGTTTTCACATGATTTTCTGATTACTATAGACATACACGACTGCACATTTTCTGTTTGGATTTATTATATTTTATGTTTTTGCTGAGGTCAGTTTAATAAAACTTTAAAAATGTTATTAATACTGCATATCAGTCACATTTATTTGTGATATCACAGTGGATTTAATATTCAGTAATATTTGCCTGTTGGGTTTTATCTAGTAGGCTATGTTTACAGGGCTTGACATTAACTTTTTGCTCACAAGCCACTGTGGCTTTCCAAAGTTACTGGCCACTCAGCATTTTCACTGGCTACAGTTTTGACATTGATACCAATTGCCATATAATTAGTTTTAATATTATCTCATAATTTGGCAGCAGGTATATTGGGCTACTGTCACTTTAAGGCATGACGCACGGATCCATTATACTGTTACACATGCATTTTCTTTCTCAACTGTTTACGTTCACTTAAATCATAACTGACTGTGTTTACGTGAATACTCGCCAAGACCAGCATTTTGACATTATTTTGTGTGTATTTGACTGTTTAAACACAATAAGCAGTGAAAAAGAACTCAATTTAGTATTGAGAGGTGGCTTTATGTGTGCTCATTTTGGGTGTGAGCACAAAATCTGCAGGAAAGTATGCGCAATACCACGGTGAAATTCAAACCCTGTAACACCAGCATTATTAATAAAACGCAAAGGAAAATGAGAGGCGTTGGGTTTGTGTGTAGATTGGAGAGATGAGAGTATCTATTCTGCGGAAAATAATTGGAGTATTGGAACTTAAGTGTTTCATTTTTTTATTGCAGGGATACATACAGTGAAATTGAACTTAAGTGTTTCAGATATTTCAGCATGGATATGTTGGCCTATCGAAAAACAACATTTTTGTAGATTTTTTGACAACACTGCATTGCACTTAGTTTATTATTTCAAATGCATTTTAAAAGACTACAGTTGATACAATTGATAATTGATAAATTCTATATTTATCTTTTTGTTAGAAATTCCTCTGATCTAGACAAAACCAAACTGGGTTATGTTGTTTAGAAATATTTTAATTTATTTAATTTTTAATTTATAAATTTATAAATGTATTTATTTGATTTTTATTCATCGTCACATACCATGTTACAGTAATTATAACATTCTGCATACTTGTTCCCCTCCACACCTTTAGGGGGCAGCAAAATCTGTTTTTTTCTCCCCTAGACATAAATACATTAGACTGCCACCACCCATCATGGTAGAGGCTTAATAGCTGAGTGCTTGCAGAGGGAGAGATATGAGAATGGAAAGGCCAGCACTTCTGTATGCCGCAGGGATACGCCAATGAGCGGGCGGGGTGGGTGGGGGGGGATCGTAAAAACTGTAGTGGCTGACTGGGTGCTGAGTGTGCAGGTGTAACAGTACAAGTGGTTTTTCATCGCACACACCGATGCGTTTGTGTATAGGCGGACTTAACTGCAGCCTTAACTTTGAGAGATGGCTGTGATTAAATAGATGTTGTGTCTGTGTGCTGGGTGTGGGGTGGGTGGCAGGATGTTTTGTAAGTAAAGATTGTTCCTGTAATCAAGCAACAGGAAAAGGTCATGTTTTCTTTCTTTAAATGCCATATCACAAAGTAATTTCTGTTATTCTGCCTCAGTATGTTGGGGGATGATGATATCTGAAGCCATCTGATTAGCTTAATTATTTTAGATTTGTTTAAATGATTATTGCATGGAAATGATAATTCCTCATATGCAGCTTGAGAATGATACTGTATGCTTTAATCGTTCGCACCACTCTTTTCCATACAGTCTTTAAAATTTATTCTTTGTATTCCATAGAGGAAAACATTTTAGTTTCTGTAATAGTCTCCACTCTTGTAGGAAGGCTTTCCACAAGATTTTGGAGCGTTTCTGTGGGAATTTTTGCCCTGTCATCCAGTAGAGTATTTGTGAGGTCAGGCACTGATGTTGGACGAGAAGGCTTGGCTCGCAATTTCCGTTCCAGTTCATCCCAAAGGTGTTGGATGGAGTTGATGTCAGGGCTCTGTGCGGGTCAGTCACCAAACTCATCCAATCGTGTGTTTATGGACATTGCTTTGTGCACTGGGGCACAGGTATGCTGGAATAGAAAAGGGCCTTCCCTAAACTGTTCCCTCAAAGGTGAGAGCATAGCATTGTCCAAAATGTCTTGGAATGTTGAAGCATTAAGATTTCCCTTCACTGGAAGTAAGGGCCTAGCCAAACCCCTGAAAAACAGCCCTACGTCAGTATCCCTCCTCCACAATGCAGTCACTCAGGTAATGTTCTCCTGCTATCCACCAAACCCAGACTCGCCCATCAGATCGCCAACCAAAGAAGTGTGTTCTGTGATTCGTCACTCCCCAGAACAGGTTTAGACTGGCGGCGTGTTTTACACACGTGTTGTACAGTGTTGTACATGTGCCTCAGCATTCAGTGACATTGACTTTACATGGTCTTCCACTTCGTGGCTGAGTTGCTGCTGTTCCAGAAGGCTTCTTCTTTGTGTTCCACAGAGGAAAAAAGTCATAGTTTTGAAACAACATGAGAGTTATAAATGACATAGATGATAAGAATTTATATGAAGCCTCTACTATTTCTTTAACATAGTGAAGTGGTCCTGGAGGTTGCAATAATTTGTGAATGGGACAGGAAGGACACATGGAGGATGTGTGTTTCAGTGTGTGTGTGTATAGATAATTAATGAAGGTGGGTTGGGGGGATCTTCACCCTGATTGAGGTCATAAAGGTAATGAAGAGATGCTTTCATTAGTGTGTTCGTGGATATGAGTGTTTGGAGGACTTGTGCATGTGTGTAATCAGCCTTCTGTCTGGTGTATTACCTCAGCCACATGTTCATGCGTGGAGGGGGTCAGGAAGTAAATATGCATAATGTGGCAAATAAAGCCCCACTGAATGAACAGATAATTAGCCAACACTCTGTTATACTTGAGCTAAAGTTTGAGAGTCCGTGTCAAAAGTCCACAGGTGTGTATTTTTTAAAGTCGAAAACTGTGTCCGAAATTGCTTCCTAGACTGAATTCCATTGCCAGTATAATGTTTGTAGGATTGTTATAATTGTCATAATTTAACAAATGTTAAGTCATTTAGAAATTAAAGTCCAATTCTACTCTTATTTAAACTTTATTTAAAGGGATGTGTCTCCTTAAGACTTCAGTGTAAATGCCCATTGCTATGATTGGCTATCACCATTTCATATGAAATAAGTATTACAAGTGGAACTCTTTCAAAAACGTTTATTACATTTTTACTGTTATAGCTGCCGAGATTAACTAGCCATGAAAAGTGTTTTTGTAGCATTATATTTAGATCTATTTACGTCAAAGGTTGCAGCGCTGAATATTGTACCTGATCACAGTCATGTCTATTGAGCGCATGAATGCAATGATCTCGCCATTGCAATGAGGACGGATAAATGTAAACGAATAGGTGCTGTGACCCAGCGACCTTTGCTTACGATTTTTTTCTGTGTACCATGGATTATGCCATAAATCCAGCAGGTTGCCCCTGCTGTTAATACACAGCATAAGTGCATGTTTGATTATGGGATGCTGTTAGTTTGCTCTATCCATGTTTGAGACTCCAGCAGGTGCATATCTGAGATAATCATACCCGATTACAACAAACAAATGCATCCCTCAGGACTTGCCAATTCCCTCTTCTCCCCCTCCTTTTTTCTTTTAGCCTTCACCATATAGACCTGAAGCTATTCTTTGTGCTTTCCATTTTATTTGTGATGTTATGTGTTTATTGATTGGCCAGTAGTGTCTAGACCTGAATTGATTGAGGTCTTTTATGTCTCCATAGTGGGGTTATATTGGAGCAGCATGACTGGTAATGATATTAGCTGGGGTTTAGGTTTGCGAACACTCCCACACATACAAACACACGCACACAAGCAAACACAAAGAAACGTTGACTCTTGCTCATGATGCCCCAACGTGCTTTGGCACGAGGTGGTCTGATGTCTGGCAGGTCTTGCAGAGGTCGGTTATGTTGGTCTACACTGACTGTCAATTAATACTTTGAGTGGTCTGCTGGCCTGCTTCCTGCGTTTGTGAACAACAGATAGAGTCTGGAGAGTCTGGGATGAAGACTGATGTTCTGAGAGATTAGTACGCAAAAGAATGTTGTGCAAAAGAAAAAAATGCTGATCTTCGTAATCTTTCATCAAAATGAAACTTACTCCGCCAACTTTCCTTTTCCAAGTATAATGTTAATCAGTTTCCAAAAAGTTTCTTAGGGGATGTTTTATGCAGCTGTTGTAGATAATGCACCCTACAATTAATTTTGCTAAATCTACCTATACATACAATTCAGTGCAGCATCCAGCTAAAATAAACACTAGTGGCATTAAAACACCAAAAATGTTAATCCTTTTCAAACTAATTATGATCACAGGGGCATATTATTGATTAATTGTGATGAGGCGGAAGCCGAAGTAGAATCCATATGCAGTTGTTTATTAAAATCCACAGCAAACAAGACAAAATCGGCAGGCAGATAGCATAAACTTGAGGCAGGCAGAGGTAATACACAATGTGGCAGTCCAATCCAAACAACAGAGCAAAGGGATAATCCAAGAGGCAAAAACAGAACAAAGCAGGCAAAGGTCATAACCGATATACACAAGACAATGATAAGAGAACGCTCAGTAAGGCAGGAAAACTGGCAATACTTCGCGATGGCCTGTTAGCCAGGCCATGCTTAAATGTCTCTCAAACAGGAAGTAACCAGTGAAGCAGAGGGAGTGGCACACAGTCAGTACTCGGGAGAGGGCTTCCTCTGCTGGCGTGACGTTACATTAATAAAGACTTTTTTCACATGTTTCCTTGCACAATACTATGTTATGAACTCAAAACTCTTTTACCATATGCATTATCTGTAAACTAATATGTTATGATATTTGCATCACATAATCAGCTCCATATGTACTGCTTTTCTGACATAGTAAACTTGCTCTGTATCTCACCTGGTACAAAATTGCACTTGTGATGCAATCGCTCGAGTCGCAACACTCAATAAAAAAAATCCCTCAAACACATGTACTGTAGAAATAAGCTAATAGAGCATGGGCAATAGAGCAACTTTGTAAAAGAGCAAATACGTTTTTATCTCACATTTGCTTATGTGGTCAGGTTTAGGGTTGGTGGTGGTGCATTATTTTCAAACACGATAGAGCATTAACCTTTCAGCGTCACTCACCACTGAGTCACCAGACATTTCACCTTGAAAGTGTTACAAAACGTACAAGAAGCAATGTAATTTTGCAGAGGTTTTGCACATATTTCCAATGAGCCTGAGTTGCAAAATCGGATGGATGGATGGATGGATGGATGGATGGATGGATGGATGGATGGATGGATGGATGGATGGATGGATGGATGGATGGATGGATGGATGGATGGATGGATGGATGGATGGATGGATGGATGGATGGATGGATGGATGGATGGATGGATGGATGGATGGATGGATGGATGGATGGAGTGAGAGAGAGTGAAAGAGTGAAAGGTGTCAGTCCAAACAGCAGAATCAATTTCATTTCACACTTGAAAGCCACCCTGAATGGAGGGCAAAGTGTCTCCAAGTAGAGTCGCATTGGGCAATGGCACGCATTCTGACACATATACACATTAAACCTGAAGGCATCCTCTGTGTTTTTGTCTCAAATATAGTCCATGTTTGTTGTTCCAGAGCACAGTGCTTTTCTTCTTCTCCTCCCTCACTTTCTCTCGCTCTCTGTTTCTTGCTCTCTCTCTGGTCGGCAAGATAAACTCATGCAACACCATTTGAATTTTAATCCGCAACCGTAATACTCACATGTTTTTCTTCTCATTGCAGTCGGGCTCTGGCAAGTAAAGAAAGAGAGAGACACGGAACTGGGCCTTAACTGTCAGCATGCATAATGAACACAATAGGCATTATATTAGCAGTATCACACATCATGCCCTTAAAAATACACAATAGTAAATTTCAACACAAAAAATAGCTTATAAAGTGGTTTCCCAAAGATTAAATCTCTTGCTTTTTTACTTCTCTTTCTTCTTTATCATTGGTTTATTGGCCTAGTGTTATTTTTCAGTGTCATGTTGAGTTGCAGTCTGATAATTTCACGCTGCCAGAGCACCAGGAAAAGTGTTTCTCCTAATGGCACAGCAACCTGCAGCCGATTTTAATAAATGATAGTGGGCCCTAAAGCCCATGAGCGGGCCAACAAGAGACATGCACGTGGCTCTCGGAGGGAGGGCAGCGAGGAAGTAAAGGAAACGTGGGTACAGTAATGCATGGCTATTTTTAGACTCACTCCTGCTCTGCCCTGTGACATCTGCAGATCGTTGTCTGTTAGCATCGGTGCGATGAGCCATCAGCTGAGACATTTTGCTGGTCTTAAAGGTGCACTGCCATTTTTTCCTCATTAAAAAACATTTTACACAAAAGAATGTAATATTATGTCCCCTCATGAGATGAAGACTCCAGTTATATCAGTAGCTAAAAAGCAACCATAAAAGTATGATGATGGAAGAATTTTTTCTTTTTTTATTGCAATTCCTATGGAGGCCATTTGTGCCATGACAGAAGCTGAAACTCACACTTTCTCCTCTCTCCTTCTGCTCCTTTGATTCCTGTTACCTGCTGTTTCCATTGCAGGGTTTAATTTATAATTGATTTAAAAGGCGATCATACATAATTAATTTCTGTTTGCTAATGAGGCCTAAAAGACATTGACAGATCCAGTTGAGTATTAGTTTTCTACATGCACAGAGTTATTTGACACTCCCAATGAATTTCTGCTCCGGTCTGGACTCTGTTTTATTATTGATAAGGATTGATTAACTTTGATAAAGACATCCACAGAAAAGTCTGAGCGATGGCTACGGAGTGTTGCATTACTGTGGTCAAACATGACTTTAACCTTAAACTGTCTTTAGCTCTGATTTTATTTACTATATCTGCCTAGTTGCACAATATCTGGGTGAATGTTATAGATCAGGTACATTTACATCCTTACAGAGGTCATGAGAAATCAAATTTTGCTTTACCTATTAAAATGAGAATTCAATGTTGATCTTGTCACGGTGTGGTGAAGGCAGAAGAAGACGAAGAAGAGTCAAAAGTTCCAATGCAAACTTCTATTCACAATATAAATCAAACTGGTACATAGAAGAGGGGCAGAGGGTTCACACACACTTAATACGACGTAGATCGGACAAAGACTGACTGAAACAGAATGGAACTAAATACAGACACAGATGAACACTAATTAACACAACACAGGTGATACAAATTACGATGACTAAACAGGTGACAAAACTGAACTGATAATGACAGTAACCATAGATACAAAGGAGTGGCGGGAAAACAGAACAAAGTAAGACGTGACTATTGAAAACAAGACTGACAGTACACAGAACAGAACACAACTGTGACAGTACTCCCCTACCCGCAAGGCGCGTCCTCGCACCATTGATGGATCAACTGCGGAGGGAGGGAAGGAGCTCAGGAGGAGGACAAAGAGTAGGTGAAGGGCAGACAGAAGGCAGGAGGGACCAGGGCGGAGACGACAGTGCAGGCGGCCAGGGCGGAGACGACAGAGAGCCATGGTGGAGGCGGAGCAGGTGGAAGTGGAGACCCAGATGGAGCCGGAGAGCCGACGAGCCAGGGCGATGCTGAGGATCCTGAGGGACATGGCAATGCCGACCGAGGCGCAGGCGAGGATCCAGAAGGCCACGGTGGAGCCAGAGCGACAGAGGACCAAGGTTGAGCTGGAGGGAGTGAGGAGCCAAACAGAGCCAGAGGGACGAAGGGACGAGGCGAAGCCAGAGGAGTGTAGTCCCGAGGCGAGGGGAGGCCGACGAACGACCAAGGCGAAGCCGGGGGACGAGGGAGCCCGGCGGAGCTGGTGGACTGATGGGCCACGGTGGAGGTGGGAGGTGGGAGAGGGAGGTTGGGTGGGAATTCAGGAACCGGCTCAGGCTCAGGTTCTGGAACAGATTCCGGCTTGGGAACAGACTCAGGCTCTGATACAAACTGATAATGACAGTAACCATAGATACAAAGGAGTGGTGGGAAAACAGAACAAAGGAAGACATCAAAGGTTGACTACTGAAAACAAGACTCAGACAGAACACAACTGTGACAGATCTACTATAAAAACATACTGTACTGCGAGGGAATAAGGGCAGAAGATACTGTTACCTCCTAAACACTAGAGCAACTAAAATGCCAAAGCATGCTGTTCCTGATTGTGTTTTGCACAAGCTACACTGCATATCCTTCCAGAGCATCCCAACATTAGGGAAGAGTGCCTGAAGTTTATTTTTAACAAGGTCCCCAATCATTTCGGCCTGACCTTAACAGTTTGTGCAGCACATTTCGGCACAGATTAATTTGTAAACCCAATATAATGCAAGCTTTGCATTGGAATGGCTCTTGTGAGAGCCGTTACTGCCACTGCAAGAGTCATCAGTACACTACGTGTGACACATTAAAAGATATATGTAGTTGCTTCAGCACTGCGACGTCCGTAAAGGACACTCCATTGATTTCCCTTATTACCTTATGTCAGAGAGAGACTATTGGCATGGGGCAGTGCAAACTACATTTGGTCCAATGGCAAACCCGCTGTGTGAGAACGGCAATGTACAATTTGTACAAAATGTTTGGAAAAATCTGACATATACTGAAAAAAATTGGTCTACATTCTCAGGGAAAAAAAGTACAATCAATGGGGCAGTATACCCTTTCAAAAATGACAGTACAACTCTGTACTTTATTTACCCCTTAAGGGTGCATATTAGCACCTAAAGTGTACATAATGGTACCACTCCAGTGACAGCTTTTGTACCTTTTTTGTCTGAGAGTGTTTACTTTGAAACAATTTTCACTCAGATATTGCTAGTACATTTCATAAATAATTACAAATGAAACAGCAATAACAAATTGAATGAAATGTGCATTTTGGAGAAGAAAGACTTACAATGCACTAAAATAATTTTATTTACAAGTTTTATTTACAAGTAAAAATCATTTTTTACAGTGTACATCACTAGAGAAAAGTCAAGTCTGTTGTTTCACTGGGAGATCAAGTTATGACTTTTTATTAAACATGACAAGCTCAAAAATATATGCATGGATGAATTATTTATAATAGTACGCATTTAGAAAATAGGGTCAATTTTTAATTCATGCCGACTTTAAACCCTGAAGTTTATTTTTGTTTTAAAGGTTCCTAATTTTGTTTTGGAGTCTCCTACAATAAGTTTACATGCAACACATAATAGTCACCTTTATTTATATAGCGCTTTTTACAATACAGATTGCATCAAAGCAGCTTCACAGTGATAACATGAAAATAATACAACAAAGTTTGTTTCTAGAAGAAAATTGCGTCATCTTCCAACATAAGTTAGGCAGATCAATAATATTGTTGAATATTAAATGTCCCCAACTAAGCAAGCCAAAAGCCAAGGCAACAGTAGCAAGGAACCAAAACTCCATCAGGTGACAGAATGGAGAAAAAAACCTTGGGAGAACCCAGGCTCAGTCGGGGCCAGTTCTCCTCTGGCCAATGAGCGAACAGTGTATGATTATGATCCAGGCAGCATTACAGGTCAGAAGTCAGATTGGATCAGAACATTCAGAATATTTATCTAATTCCATCTGGTTGGAGGTCGGAGTTACGTCGGTATGGAGACGAGTTTGTTGAGGATCAGTGCCGATGGCTGTCGTGTCGATGAGGCCTTCACAGGGCTGATGAGGCTGGCACTTCAGGGATGCGTCATGGATGGGTCCAGGTGCAGGTCCACCATCTGATCTGGATACGACCGGGATCCGGTGGACTGCAGTAAACTTCGGATAAACAGAGAGACTAATAATAGCGTAGACACCATCCTTCTTATGATGTAACAAGTACATCAGGATTTATGGGAAATGTTCCCGGTTCCGGCTGACCTAAACTATGCAGCCTAACATTGAATTATAGAAGTTTATAATGTGTTATGTGTCTGCTAGGCCAAAGAGATTCTGTTTTTAGTCTAGATTTTGAACTGAGTGTGCCCTGGTGGCCTGTATACAGTAGCCAGTACAAATCTAATACGTGGTTTATCATTTACACTATATATTGTTACATTAAGCACCAACACTTCAAAAGAATTATATTTGAAACTAGACTTCTTAGTAATTTTGAAAATATTACTATGAATTACAGCAACACCTCCTCCTTTGCCTTTCAGACGAGGTTCATGTTTATAACCATAATCTTGGGGGTGGACTCATTTAAAGTAATGTAATCGTTTGGTTTTAGCCAGGTTTCTGTCAAACACAGCACATCTAGGTTATAGTCTGTAATCATTAACAATAAGTGCTTTTGAAGTAAGGGATCTAATATTCAGCAACCCAAGCTTTATCATTTGCTCATTTCTATTATATTTGTTTTTTATTTGTTGAACATCAATTACATTTTTACCCTTAGATGGGTTCGGAAGTTTTTTGTATGTCCTTATTCGGGGAAAAGACACAGTCTCTATTTGATGATATCTAGGTGAAAGAGTCTCTATGTGATGGGATTTATCTGACCTCAGTGACGTGAGACAGCTAGCAGACGGTCGGTTAAGCCAGTCTGTCTGCTTCCTGACCTGAGCCCCAGATTGTCATGTTTGAGCTCTAAGACTATGTGCCATATTACTAGAGAGAAGAGCAGCACCATCCCAGGAGGGATGAATACCATCTCTTTTCAACAGGTCAGGTCTGCCCCAAAAACTTTTCCAATTGTCTATGAATTCTATATTATTTTGCGGACACCACTTAGACAGCCAGCCATTGAGTGAGGACAATCTACAAAGTATCTCAGCACTCCTGCGAACAGGAAGGGGGCCAGAGCAAATTACAGTGCCTGACATCGTACTTGCGAGTTCACACACCTCTTTAAAGTTAATTTTGGTGATCTCCGACTGGCGGAGTCGAACATCATTAGTGCCAACGTGAATAATAATCTTAGAGAATTTACAATTAGCATTATATACAGTGGGTAAGGAAAGCATTCAGACCCCCTTAAATTTTTCACTCTTTGTTATATTGCAGCCATTTGCTAAAATCATTTAAGTTAATTTTTTCCTCATTACTGTACACACAGCACCCCATATTGACAGAAAAACACAGAATTGTTGACATTTTTGCACATTTATTAAAAAAGAAAAACTGAAATATCACATGGTCCTAAGTATTCAGACCCTTTGCTGTGACACTCATATATTTAACTCAGGTGCTGTCCATTTCTTCTGATCATCCTTGAGATGGTTCTACACCTTCATTTGAGTCCAGCTGTGTTTGATTATACTGATTGGACTTGATTAGGAAAGCCACACACCTGTCTATATAAGACCTTACAGCTCACAGTGCATGTCAGAGCAAATGAGAATCATGAGGTCAAAGGAACTGCCTGAAGAGCTCAGAGACAGAATTGTGGCAAGGCACAGATCTGGCCAAGGTTTCTGCTGCACTTAAGGTTCCTAAGAGCACAGTGGCCTCCATAATCCTTAAATGGAAGACGTTTGGGACGACCAGAACCCTTCCTAGAGCTGGCCGTCCGGCCAAACTGAGCTATCGGGGGAGAAGAGCCTTGGTGAGAGAGGTAAAGAAGAACCCTATGATCACTGTGGCTGAGCTCCAGAGATGCAGACGGGAGATGGGAGAAAGTTGTAGTAAGTCGACCATCACTGCAGCCATCCACCAGTCGGGGCTTTATGGCAGAGTGGCCCGACGGAAGTCTCTCCTCAGTGCAAGACACATGAAAGCCCGCATGGAGTTTGCTAAAAAACACCTGAAGGACTCCAAGATGGTGATAAATAAGATTCTCTGGTCTGATGAGACCAAGATAGAACTTTTTGGCCTTAATTCTAAGCGGTATGTGTGGAGAAAACCAGGCACTGCTCATCACCTGTCCAATACAGTCTCAGCAGTGAAGCATGGTGGTGGCAGCATCATGCTGTGGGGGTGTTTTTCAGCTGCAGGGATAGGACGACTGGTTGCAATCGAGGGAAAGATGAATGCGGCCAAGTACAGGGATATCCTGGACGAAAACCTTCTCCAGAGTGCTCTGGACCTCAGACTGGGCCGAAGGTTC